>NC_140490.1:110729004-111469004 GCF_964271855.1 Acomys minous
TGTGTCAATTGGCATCTATTTTTGAGCTGAAGTTATTTTCAGATATGTTACTCCATCATTACACATGGGCTCTGATAGCCTGATTGTACCTATCTTTTCTTTATAACGCTGCTTTGTATTTCATAAGTTAGATACTCTTCCTTTGCCTTCTTAAAGGCAGCTGTTGCTTAATTTCTGGTACTGTATTAATATTGAAGCAATAATTGACATTATATCCATGGAAATTATACAACAAACAGTACATGATTTGTCTTATTGTTGCCTGGCACATTTACACTTTACTTTACCCATCTGTCAAGTCCACATCAAGACAAATGAGACACTTCAGGGATCTCCAGCTGTGCTGGCTAGCACTTCAGTGAGGGGAGATGTTATTGTTGGTTGTTCATGCAGTATGCAGGAATGCATGCAAGTTAACATTTTTAAAAAATCATGGAACATTCTAAAAAACGCAATTATTTGAAAATCTTACCATACCATGACTATATGTTCAGTATATTTTTGTGACTGTATATTTCTGAAATCATCCAACACTATGTTCCTCTTTAACTCTTTTTCTTAGCGGACCTGAGATTCCTCTAACCCACTGAGGCAATGGGGAAAAGAATTTAACTCAGACATGTAATTCATTGATCAACTTTAAATATTTTAACCCCATAGAGATAAGGACATTTTGAAAATCAGGTTTCACTACATGAGGAAATGTGTTCCAAACCCAAAAGTCCCCCTTTACCCATCACATGCACAATCTCTGGAGTTGAGGACCAAGAGTGGTACTCTAAAATCTAACGCAGAGGATGAAGGATGGATTTTTTCAGAGAAGCCATGAAATGAGGATAAGCAAAAGTTCAAATAGCAGGGAAAGCACAGAGATTAGGGAATGGTTTTACTGAAATAAATAAGAGTATAAAAATCCCAAAATGTTTGATATGTTGATTCTCTTGGGACCAGGTCCAAGACCCTAAGGTACTAAGAAACATTTCAGAGCAGTGTAAGGGCTGAGAAAACTTCTGCTTCGTGTGTACTTAGGAGCTGGTGGGCCACATGGTACAGAGCGTTCCTTCCCTAGATGGATCCGCCACAGTAAAGGGAAAATTACAAGTTGCCATCAGAATCTGAGGCTCTGGATTTGGGATTCTGGGTCAGTAATGGAACACTCACCTAGCACTGTACAAGTTATGTTTCAGTTGGAGACTCCAGCTCACCCCTGCCTTGTCTGGGAAAAACCTGCCACACTGAAAGATGCTGAGTAAAGGGATGGAACAGGAAGTTGTTCCCCTGTTTCCAGCAGCTGGTAGCTGATGCAGCCCAACAGCCTACCCAAGACCAGTTCAGGGCCTCAGATTTTGACCATTTATGGGCACAATCCCAGCTCGTGGCTGACACATCATCACCCCTCACCCAGGATCTATATAAAAAAATCTCCTTTGCCTTAGCCAGTGTGGGCAACACCTCTAACACAGTTCTATGAGACTAATGAATCCCACAGGGTGTTGCTCCCAATAAACCTGTTTATATAGTTTTTCAGTTTCTTTCTATTTGGCTTATTACATTGAGGTTTGAGAAGCTTATGATCTGGGAGAAAACCTATTAGTTATGGGTTCCATTATAAGGAACACATGCGTGTGAGCACACACACACAGGTGCACTTCTAATGTTTTCGAATAGAATATCTTAGTGTGTTTATATAGTCGCACAGAAAGGACTTTTGTTGTTGGCTGTAGAACAAAATGCTCACATCACAAGAGAGAATGGTATGTCATGCCAAGTGACCAAACTGGACGAGTCCTCTCTGCAGAGGGGCTAAGGGGAAAGACAGGAGCAAGAAAGTCATCAATTATTTCTGTTCACTATTTAAGATCAAGAAGAAACACATTATACTGGGATGTATACTGGGATACATTTTTTTTTTTGCTGGTCTTGGAAGTAATGTATCTTAAAGACTTTTAAGTAAAACCTAAACATTATTACATAATTGGTTGAATTTATTCCACTAAAAAGGACTTATGAATTCTTAATTACATCATGCATTTCTATAAAGAATGAGGACTCCATTACTATTCATGAATCTACCATAGCCAGAGAACATGGATGCTTTGACTGAACAGAATCATCCCTCAGCTCATGCTGACAAGAGAAGAAGGCCAAGACACACTTGTGTGTTAAAGCATGTCATGAACCTGCCCCTATGTCTTTACTAATTCTTCAGCCCAAGGCTATGACTAGCTTCTAGAAGACTCTGGGGCTTAAATGGAATGCTGATGTCATATTCACTTACTAAGCATGTTAGAGAGACAAGAGTTCTCAGTAAGGCATGATACAGTATTGACTTATACCCATGTATAAAATGCAGACATATATATATACACACACTTTAAAGTTACATAGTTTAGGAGTTGGTGAGAACTAGGCAGGCAAAGCAGCTTGTCATGCAAGCCTGAATACCTTAGCTCAATCCCCAGAATGCACATAAAAGAAGAAAAAGAAAAAAGAAAGAACTGATTTTGCCATGTTGCTCTCTGACCTCCTCCACATACACTCCATGGCACACATGCCACAGCACACATGCCCATAAGTACACCATAAGTACACACGAGCAATAAATAAGATGTAAAAAATAGTTTTCAAATGACAACTTTTATATGACTCATTCAAATCTGCTGCTGTAGTTTTACCTGGGCATATAAAAGAGACTTGCATTAGAAGCTTCTTTATTTTCCTTTTCATCTTTATTATTCTGCATTTTATGACCTAGGCCTTCAGACACCTGTGATCACCAGTGATTTGGGGTAGTTTTGCTCCAGATGGATTTGGTACAACACACTAAAGACTAAGTTATGGTACTTCAAAACACTGTTACACACATATGACAGAGGTGACATTCCGCTCATGAAAAAATAAGTAGGGTTTAGAAATGCACTTTATGAAGCAGGCATAAAGCAAACCACATGTCAATGGAATAATATAAAAATCATTTTTCTTTTCTTTGTTGAACAAACGTGCTGCAATTGTTAATCATATGTAAGGCGTTGTGTTAGGGACTCTTGTGGAATATAAGCAAGAATTAAATGAGCCTTCTCATTGAGGATGAGTTTGAATGAGAAAGTTCATTTTAACCAGATTGAGTGAAGCTTGGCTAATTAGCAAGATCTGTGGCTGTTGGAAGAGATTGTTTGTCTATTAATGTCCCTGAAGAACACGCCACAAAAGCCAAAGACATTACCGGGACTTACAGTTTACAGTTTCTAAATCTGGACCAAGGAGCAAGTAGCATAATCTCTTCTTTCACGCATGTATCAAACTGAATGCGATTATTTGATGGCATCATTTTCATGACACTAATAGGGATTTCTCTGTTCTTACCAAAGTCTTCTGTTTAAGGCAGTGGTGGTTCTCAACCTTCCCAATGCAGCGACCGCTTAATACAGTTTTTCATGTTGTGGTGACCACCAACCATAGTTATTTCCATTGCTACTTCCCAACTGTCATTTTGCTACTGTTATGAATTGTAATGTAATATCTGATATTCAGGATATCTGATTTGTGACCCCTGTGTAAGAGTCGTTTGACCCTCCCCCAAAGGGATTTGCAAGCCACAGGTTGAGAACTGCTGCTCTAAGGTCAAGGACAATGGAATTTAATCATCTACAGCTGCACAGTGCATGGCAGAGTCAGTGGAGGGCTGGTTTCTTCTATAGAAGCTAAGGTAGCCAGCACTCTGTGCTTCTGCCAGTATAAATACTCCAGATGCTTCCTAGGTTATGAGCCATCGTGAAAAAAAAATATGAGCACATTATTCAATATTTGTAGTGGAAGACAAGCTTCCTATGTCTCCAGCTAGACTATATCCAGCAGAGAAGAGGTTTTGATTTATTTGGACTAAAACCCTTACAATAAAGACTTCTCACGGATGCTAGTCACCCAGCAGTTTCAGGCCAACGTGAGAAGCCGCGCCGCGGACTGACTCTGATACTCAGTCTGCCGCCCAATTTCACAGCTACTAGTAAAATTTGTCTCAGCCCCTAGAGTGCTCTTGTTATTTTAACATGGGTGCTTCTATTTATAAAGTTACACAATCCACTTGGTTCCTTCTTCCTCCCTGTCTGAGACGCGGTTTGCACAAAGAAACCAGTCATTCCATTAACGCACTGCCAGGAAACCCAACTGTTGTTCACGGGAAGAGACAAAAAAAAAAAAAAAAAAAAAAAAAAAAAAAAAAAAAAGACCCACACCTAGACTTACGCCTTACTCAGCCTTACTCACGTCTGTTTTTGGAGGCTCTTCTTCTGACTGAACTCTCAAGTTCCATTAAGCTCACGAGAAGGCCATCTTTGCTATTTTGTTAATGCGGTGGTTTCACACACGCCTCTAAAATGTTCTCTACGTAAAAGTTTGTCCCACAACAGGAAGCACCCACTGCCAAGGTCTTTGGCAAGTAGCAGGGTGTCCCTAAGAAGATACAGGTGTCAAGACGTTTAACAGAAGTTTTACACAGCAGCCTTTGAAGAGAAGAGAGAAAAGGGGAAATGAGACATTGAGTGTGTGCCTAACTCTTCTTCCACCTGGGCAAAAACTGCACCAACTTAGATGTGTCACGCAGGTGTCACGCACCTGATAGTATATATGGGAACTCTGTCTCTGGGAACTAAAGCCGACCGCATTTACAGTGGAGTGGACATGGTGATAAGGAAGTTTCTATCACAACTTTTTAAAATATTAAATTTAACCGAAATATAATTGCTATTTGATTAAGGCTGCAGAAGAGAAAGGGAAACACCATTGTCTGTGACGTCCATATATTTTTTTGTTATGCAGATCTAATGAGAAAAAGTCATGCTGTAGAAACTGAAAAGACGTCTGGAGCCTTATGGTCTTCATATATTCTTCCTGAGTGAACTCCTTCCTGCCTAAAGAGCCAAACTGCTCCTACTTTTCAGTTGAACTTTATCTTTCCTCTCTCTGTCTCTCTCGAAAATAAATTCTTCTCTCATAGAATACATTTCACCCTCAGTTTCCCCTTCCTCCACGCCTCCCATTTTTTCAATTATCCCGTTTTGATTATTAAGAACACTATCCCATAGCATGCTGTAACATACACAAGGGATAAAGAAATGCACCACGTTACTATGAGCAATTTATGATGTCTTATTTCTCTAGATAGAGTGCGGTACAATTCTTCCTCTAAATATATATATATATTTATATATATATATTTATATATATTTATATTTATATATTTATATATATATATTTTTATATATATATACACACACACATATATATAACGTTATATTTGTATTGAAGACAGATTTCTATATTCAATCAAAGCTGATTAAGGACAGGAGTAACATTTAAAAAACAGATTCTTAAAATCTATTATCACATAAACAAATGCCTCTGATAATTTTAGGTGTAGACAAATCGTCTCTTCCTCTTTGCACTCCCCCAGCCTTCCGTCAATAGTCTATTGTTAAAGTGTGGACTTTCTTCCAGACCACATCCTGTCTGTCCTATAGAGAAGCAGCATGCTGTTGAAGAAAAACAAGAGTCCTTTCCGCCATGTGCAGCTGCTGAAGACACAGAGAAAACAAACTCAGTGGCATCTGAGATACCATTGTACTAAACTCAGTGTCTAAGATTTATTTTGGATATTGTCTAATGAATTTCAGGAACTATGAAAGGAACCAGGACTCTAATTCAGGCCTTTAGACTAGAAGGCTAGTAAGGTCTGATGATAATACTGCTGCCTTTACACTACATGCTACAGACACTCCTCATGTTTAGATTACAAAAATAAGCACATACATGTATCATATATGAATATATTCCTCTTCTCCAATGAACAAATATTCAATAGATTAAGTTAGTATCAGCTAGAAATGTAAGGCAAGAAAACAATGGCTAAATATGAAATACAAATCTCAGAAAAATTGTTTTAGAATGAAATGCAAATGCACCTATGAAACACACTGCAGACGCAGAAGGTGAATTTCCTGAACAAGCACTAGTTCTTGGTCATGGTTTGAGCCCTCCTGACATAGTCCAAGAGTATCTACAGAAGTCCTACATGCAAACCTAGTTACTATTACGGTATTATTAGTAGATAAATGCTTTAAAAGACGATGAAGTCATAAAAGGACAGCTTGTATGCGGAAACCTAGGGCCATGATGAAAGAGCTAAGACAGCAAATTCACCCGGGTCTATCCTGCTCTATCGGATAGAGCTCTTTCTTCCCCAGCACAATGCAGCCACCAGGTACCATCCTGAAGGCAGAGGCAGCTTGTCACAGAAAGCTTCTGAAGTCTTAGTGGTGGACATCCCAGACTTCCTAACTCTGAGAAGTACACGCACTTACTTATGAGTACCCTGTGTGTCGTATGAGGCTGAGGTGATGCAAATGGAGTAAGATGAACACTGATTAAAATAACATCACTTCACTCCACTTTCAGGCCTTGGATGCTTACATCCAAGTATCTCTATATATGAGAAACGTGTGTGTGTGTGTGTGTGTGTGTATGTGTGTGTGTAAAAGAATTCCTAGCACATATTTTATAGACAAACTTTTTCCTCTAGAATTATCTTTCTCTCTTTGGTACTTCTTACATTTATATTTTATTTGTATATTTATAAAATCTTGATTGATATGTAAATGTCTACTAGATTATGTTTTTCTTCTTCAAATAAGTCAGGTTCTAAATCAGTGACTATGTTCTGTAGGCAACCATGACAGGAGAAGACATCTGGGATCCATGAGGTAGAACCTGGAGCAGTAAATGTAAAGATTTGTAGTTACTGAAAGGCATCCTTCTACAGAATACGAAAGGTCTAGCTCAATTCTGAGAGAAGTAGCTCTGGGAACTTAATGTCAGAGAGGACAGCCAGCCAGTGTTCATGGGAAGGAACAAAACGACAGTGTCCTATCAAGAAGCCAGACAAAGGAAGGGTGAAATGACTATAAAAAGCAAATGGCTTAGAGAAAAATAACTGTCACATGAATTGTCCAAAATAACAGCATAATTTTTGGCGAGAATATAACGCTATAGGACATCAATAAAAACAGAGAAATATAAAAATATAAGAATTCAGAAATTTAAAAATATAGATTGAACTAACCTACAATAAAATGACATCCATTTTACTTAAATATCTTTGAGATTAAAAATGTATTTTGGTTAATATACAACAAATAGGCTTCATTGTGAGAATTTCATATATATATATGTGTATATATATATATATATATATATATATATATATATATATATATATATATATATATATATATATTCATTCATTGATTTAATTTTGAAACAGGGTCATGCTGGTTGGGAACTTGCTATGTACCCAGGGATTACTTTAAACTTCTGATCCTCTTGCTTCTGCCTCTCAATTGCTGATATTATACAGATACCTCACCAAGCTGTGTTAGGAATAAAACCCAGGGCTTCTCCCCCCCTGTTACTGTTATTTGTTTGTTTTGGCTTTTGTTTCTTTTTCCATGCAATATAAGCACTCAGCTCCAGTCACTCCCAGTCCTATATTTCACTTTTTTCATCCCTACCTGATTGCATCCATCCAGCCCCCTGAACCTTTTGCTGGTCTGTTTATTCCTTCCAAGTTCTCCCTCCTGCTTTCCTGACATGCATTCCAATAAAGAATCCAGATACATTGTCATGCACAATGCACTGTAAAGACAAGTTAAACCTTTCAGAATTCATCTTACAATTCAAATGAGGTGTTCTGAATATTGCTCTTTGTAATTACTTCCCATACTCTCAAAGGATTATAATATGACTTTCAATACCGGTGGTGAGTTGTTTTTTTTTTTTTTTCAGTGATCTGTTTCCTTGTTCCTATTCAATGGCAACTTGGAAATGATTTGTGTTGTGCAGACAGAACTTACAAAACGCTTCCAAATCAAAGGTAAACATTCCATTACCCAACTGTGTAGGCACCCACTTACCAACATATAGAAGCCAACAACTGCTGCCTTCCCACTGGGACACCTTAGTCTACCCTGCTCTTTAAATTTCACTTCTAGAATTTAGCTCTTATACTCCCTTGGCCTTCCATATCATATTTCTAATGGAGAGTTCCCAGGACTGGCAAGAGAAAAATCTAAAGCCTCTGTGCTAGAAGTAGGATTGAGTGTCAAGTCCAAGAGCAACTTCAGGATGTAATCAGTCTGCACTGGCAGGTTGGAACACAGAAATAGAAGGCAGTCAGAAAAATCATCGTGGAAACATCGAGACAAGACCACAGTGAGAATTTTGTGTACAAATCTATGTCAATTGTAAGGACAACTGTTGTTTTAAAAGCTGGAAATGAGGGGCTACAGAGATAGATCAGAGGTTAAGAGCACTGACTGCTCTTCCAGAGGTCCTGAGTTCAGTTCCCAGCAACCACATGGTGGCTCACAACCATCTATACTGAGATCTGGTGCCCCCTTCTTGTATGCGGGCATATATGCAAGCAAACCACTGTATACATAAGAAACAAATCTTTAAAAATAGCTGGATAAATTACAAAGTCTTTTTCTTCAGTATTGCAGTTATTATGGTTCCCCTCTGATGTAGTGTTTTGCTTTTAAACGGCTATCCTTACAAATCAGGACAACTAACTGTGTGACAATCATTAAGACAATATTCAGCATTTTAGAGTTTTTTTTAATATCATAAAATCATGTCTAATCTTGAAAATCCAACTAATCTCTAACTAACAAATGCCTGTTAATAGCATTTTCTTTATTTCTGATAGCACAGCTGGACTGGATTGCTCTTGTCACTTGGTGTGACTAGGGGAAGTGAGTCCAAGTGGTAAGTGCAGCAGCTGAACACATGCTCAGTGTTGTTTTTGCTTTTCTTTTCTTTCTTATTTTTTTTCCACACACTGCTCAAGACAGTTGTGATGATGAAACAAGCTAGCTTCCAGGGTTACCGCATACATACATTGTTAAACTATTTTTTTTACTTTTTTTTTCCAAGACAGGGTTTCTCTGTATACCCTTGGCTATCCTGGACTCACTTTGTAGGCCAGGCTGGCCTTGAACTCACAGAGATCCTCCTAGAGTGCTGGGATTAGAGGCATGCGCCATTGTGCCTGGAGTTAAACTATATCTTATGGGGCCATTTAAGAAAAATTGAGTTCATGCAGGTCACGGTTCTTTATTATGAAAATCCATCTTTGAAATTCTACCTAAATAGCTACCACAGACCATGTATACAAAGCACATCTGAGTTCAAATGAAGGTTTATTTAAAAATGTATGTGCCAAGCCAGATTTGCTCTATGTAGGCTTCTCATTCCTTGGCTGTGTAGGGCCATTAAAGGGGTGAACTAGTTAGTTCTGCTGTGTTAAGTCTAGGAGATCTAGGGATTATACATTGTAGAAGTGAACATTACCACAATTATCAGTGTCAATTTGATTGTATCTAAGTTTGTTCTAACATATTTCATTATAAATAACTATAGATTTATCCACCTCAAGTTTTTAAATTTATAGCATCAAGACATGACAAAAAATTGCTTTTTAAAATTTTGTTCTTCATTTTAAAAGATGAAAATAGCATCATATTATTTTACCAGGGACAGGATACATTTGTCCCATGACCCCTCTCATCAAGTGACTTATTTTCAAATTAAAACTATAATACTTTTAAGAAAATTATTCTACAGTTTGGAGAGGGGAAGTCCTGCTATACACCCAATTGCATGAACTCTCCCAAGATATCAAAGTCTTCACCCAGGCTCCAGTGACCAGTAATCCAATGAGGAGCACTTCTTCTTTCTCTTACAAAAATTGGAGCAACAGTGGAACCAGAAAAACAAAAAGAGCATGGAGTAAAGTCAGTCAAAGATTAAGTCAGTACTACTGGCCCAAGTCTATAACTTTCTCTTCTTTTCTCTGGCAAAACTGTATCTTCAGAAAATAGTGAGGAACATCATTGCTTTTGGCTATTGCTTACACACTGGCACAAAGGTAAAAATCACAGAGAGTGTAAGAGTCAGATAAACTAGGCTATAATCCAGAGTGCTACAGCATCTCTGACCTTCCTGTATTTAGTGGTAATAATAATAAATTGGATATATAGATCTAACATATAGCATACAGTAACTACTCAAATTTTTGTGAATTATCATTATTTTTGTATAGTACAAGTTGAAAAGTTCAAAATCTTTCAAACAAATCTGCATTATATATATATATATGTATATATATATATATACATATATATATATATAAGATTTAGAATATAGGTAGTTGATATTGGGTAAGTAAATTCAAACAGCTAGGTCTTCTTTTACTAATGTGACATTCTTGACTGTGTTGGGCTTGGTTCTGAAAATTTTTTCAAAAATCTATCTTTTTGCTTCTCTTTTCTGAAGTTGCAGCCTCCTTATAATCAGTATTTTTTATGTTTTATTACATCGTTGAGTTTCTAGGCACTTACATGTGTCACTTTGATACTGAGCAAACTCTTCTCATCCTGTGCACAGAGGATCCAAGACCTTCACTCGCACTTCATGTCCTATCTTTCCAGCTTATCCAGTCAGCCCTGTCTGTCTTGCCTGTATTCTGCCAGTTAGAACTGGGTAATCTTTCATTGTATAAAATAGTATCTTATACCATACCTTAATAAGTACTATTCTCTCTGCAATATTCTTTTACCTCATGTTAACTTGGCCAGATAAAATTTGTTCCAAAATACATGGTTAAAATGTATCTTTCATGATTAATTAGCCAATGCCCCCTTGTCCTAGCACTTTGTTATCATTTTACATTAAGATATTAGCTTTATATTATATGTATATTAATAAATGTTGACCAAATATGTACTTCCTATTGATCTATAATTATAGGAACTAAATTTTTAATCTGTAAACAAGCTTATGAGTTAACTTATATAATTATTCTCATTTTAAAGACACTGAGACTTAAGTACAAATTGATTTGTAAAGTCATTTTGCTAGTAAAGTCTGGAACATTCCAGAAAGACTATTGCTATCAGCTTTCAGATGTTGACTTACTTTGTTTACCATTCATACATTTCACAGTGTCTAGAGATGATTTTGGCTGTCATAGTTGTAGAATGACACTTATTTGTATAATGGAGGGAGGAAGAAATGCTATCAAATATTCTACAATTCTTAGAATATTCCTTCTTTTACCCTTGGTACAAAAATCCTAAGGTACTAATGTCCTAGTATTAAGTATTTTAAGTAAGTAATGGAACTAGTATTTTTAAATTCTTGGTCCAAAGAGTAAACTGGAGTGGGAAACTTCGAAAACACCCCAGAAACGTAGGAAAGCAGAGGGAATAAACTCAGGAAAAGGAGAAAAGTAATACAGTGTTACACTTGAAAAGTGTTTTATTCTGAGTATGTAGCTCACTGCATGGAGAGGAAGCCTAGCATACCGTGGTCCTGGTTCAATTCCTGCACCTCATCAATGGTGTAATGATGGCAACATCACAGGTCTATAATCATAGACACTCCAGATGTGGCAGCTTGGGGTATTTGAACATTTCCTTTATGACCTATTCCTCTCGTTCCACTTAAGTTTTAGAAGACATAAAGACTAATTTACTAATGTCTTTTGGACTGGGCATAAGTTTAATTCATGTCCTGAGGGGCCTAATACAACATTATCTTGGTTGTACTCCATATTGAAAGTTACAAATAAACTATGGGTAGTTACTGGTGATTGATATAACGCTCTAAACTCTAGAAACCTACTCAAAAATTAAAGGCATACCTATTGATTTCATGTTTCTATAAATAATATATTTAGTAGTTACTTTTTCAATAAAAAAGGACGGTTATGATAGTGAAAAGAAACAACTTAACTTATTGTCAAGCTGTCAACAAATACATGAACAAAGCCAACACCATAGACTGAGTCATTTAAAGAATTCAGTGAGATTCATAACATGTGAAGGATATGATTTTAACATCATTTTTTAGGTTAAATAATGATATGAAACATCTAATTACTTCATATAGCACAAAACAAAATGATAGGCAACAGTTTCTGGCTGCAAACGATTACACAAGGACAATAAATCTCTTATGATTAAAAAAAAAAAAAGACTCGCAGCCAGTAGAGAAACTGTTCTAATGTAAGCATCATTCCAACATTTTTATTCAAGTGCTATCACACAGACAAAAGCCAATTAAACATCCCTAATAGCTCAACTGGCAGAAGAGCTATAACTACGAAAAGAAATGATCATGTTTCTTTAAATACAAATAACAGAATGTGCAGGCTCAGCTTACCTAGGGGACTGCAAGCTGACCTGCATGCAGCTGTGGGGCCAGCCAGCTCCAGAAAAGCTGCCCTGTGAGCAAGCCAACAGGAGCGCTGACAGCCCTCTGCACTCAGGCAACCTCTGCAAAAGGAAACAGCTGGAAGCCAGAGCCGGGATCTACTCAACTGACATCTGCTGCTCTATTTCTATCTTGGGGTTACTTTTATTCATTTCAGTTTCTCATACGATCCAGTGGAGGCCATGTGTCAACTTAATTGTCTTCTCCTGATAGTTCAACATACCTGGACATAGAAAAGGCCTTATTTACAATTCCTAGCAATGGTGATTTAATATGAATAATCTATTTAACTTTCTATATGGAAACCAAGGCTATCAATAACCCCCTTGGCCCATTTGCTATCATCAAAAGTCTTCATTGTGGTAATTTTAGTAATTAGTTTAGAATGAACATTTCCCACAATGGCATACTCTTATTTTGAACCTGTATTCACCACAATCTAGCGCTGAAAATCTGGCTTGGTATTTTTACCTTTCTAAACCTTGTACAAAATCAGGACAATGATAGCATCTATATTATCTAGCTAGTGTAAGACCTAATTATGATACCCTATGAAGCACTTAGCTCACTACCTAGAATATTACAAGATGCTATAATGCTAATTAGCATCTGGTCCCCTCAACTATGACTTATCCAAATGTCACTACCTTGGTAATGGTGTCTAGTTCTAGGCTTCTATCTGCTTAGTGAGTTCATTCTCCACTGATCCAATCCTGTCACTTTGTACAAACGTTGTTCTTCACTTAACTCGCTGGACATTCTGTACGACTCTTTCATTACAAATTGCTTTCCCCCTCTGTATCCGAGTCCCACCTGCCCACTGAGTGTCAACAACACTGACTCCTTTTTTGCATGGCCCATTCACATAAGGTTTCTCGCAGCCCTCGTTAGTAACCACAGTTCAATCAGTGTACATGATGCTCGCCTGTGTTAATATTTGGGTTGACTCTGAACGTGAGAACACAGGCTTGATGGCTCACACATGTAATCGCGGGACGCGGCACACTAAGGCAAGAGGAATGCTATGAGTCCCATTCCAACCTGGCCTACACAAGGGGTTATAGGTTAACTTCCAGTACAGAGTGAGGCCTTGTCTCAGGAACGAAACCAAACCTAGGAAACAAGTGAAGATAGTGGAGTTTAAGGGGAAGGGAATACTCAACCTATACGTATACAGATATATGGACATATGTATGTATGTGTATGTACATATGCTTAACTAGCTTAAGCATAGCTTAAGCTTAAACTAGCTAAAGTGTCTCATCATAAATAATGTATTTGATTTTTTAAAAATCCTTTGTAAACATATAAAAAAAGAAGTGATTCCTCCTATGACCGTTCTAAGAAATCACTGAATAGGGACAGCAGATGCCTCTTGGCATGAACCAAAGCAGTAACTGTCCCAAGAATCCCTTTAGATCTTTGCAGACAGATGTACAATCTCTTTATTTTTCCTTCCACTCTGTGGACTTTTAAGCAGGTTTTCAACATTTGGAATGAGTTGTAAAGAGTGAGTGGTATTTGTAGAATATGGTAAACCTAGAAAACATACAGAAAGCATTTTGGGGAGAGAGCAGGAAGTATAGGGGACAAAAAGGTTTCTTCCTGAAATTTAAACTAAAGAATCTCAAGCAAAGGTTCCAAATCTACAGTTGCATCTGGTTTAGGGGAGAACCTAGTAAGAGCTGAAAAACAAATGCATATGAAGAAAGAGGCTATAAAATTCAGATTAAGTAAGAAATCAGAAAAAGACACATCAAAAGAAGACAGAAGCCCTCGACATTTTTATGGAACATTTTCCAACTTCACATGGTATGGAGTCAAAAACTGTGTGTGTGTGTGTGTGTGTGTGTGTGTGTGTTTATTCAAAATATGAAGCAGAAATGAAATCTAATAATTAGGGAAAGAGAGAGGTCATGAATTTGAGAGAGGACATAGGGTATCCATGGAAGGGATTGGAGGAAGGGAAAAAAGAGGAAAAATAATGTAATTGGGTTAATTTCAAATCCTCAAATCATGGGGGTGTTGTTGTTGTTGTTGTTTGTAAAACTAATGTGATTTGTTTAAAGATAGGAGATCCAAGTAGCATGAAGAGTGCAAGAGACATAGGAAGAAGACATCCAGGAAGGAGTAGCTGGATGGAATTACAAATGAGAACAGGAGGCAGAGGTTAGCATTCCTGAATAAAGAAATTGTAAGGCAGGAGAAAGACCCCTTTGCATGTTTGATTAAGCTGCATAAAAAATGAAGAGACACAGGACAAAAAGAATCTGAAATAATTGTAATAGCTAATACCACATACCCAGGGACAAATTCAAAATATAAAGCAAATTAAAATCCCCAACATCTTGCAAGACATAGGCTATGAAGCGGGCGAAGTAGATTATCAAGCACTGGGGTCAAGATCGGATGGCTGGATTGGCAGCATCTATTTTAATGCAAAACAAGGTCAGAGATTGCTGGGCTGAAGAGATTTCTGACATGGTCAGAGGTTTGTTCTCTCAAACCAGATTGCAAAACTGTTCGGTTCAATGAGTAGCTGCATACTCCACATAAATGCCTTTTTAATGACAACCATTTATTGTGGTTACTCTCCAGGACTTGCTTCTCTTAGGAATGGAACCCATAATTTTTAGACGGGCACATAGCTGCTTTGAATAAACACAGTACTTTCCAGTTTCTGCCATAGCTAGGTAAGGCTGGGGAACTATAAGCAGGCCAATGGGGTGTCGTAAAACCGTAATGAAGCGGGGTACATCTTTTTACTAGAATGGAACTCCATAATCCACTTAAGACAGAGTTGGGAGCCAGGGAGAGGGGTGACAGGCAAAATGAAGGAGTCCCAGCTCTCTGAGGATGTCCTGACCTCACTACATATCTCTAGATTTCACCAACTAAAAGAGAAACAACCTGTCCTGCTGTCCAACAGTAATGTGATATTGAGTTACCTGCTGTAGTCAACCAAGTCTAACTCTGCCTAGTACAACTTCCTTGATCACTTTTGCTACTTCCCTTGCTCTTTAATTTAAAATAGTCTAAATATATCTCCTTATAACACAGAGAAATATTTTAGTATGCCGCTGAAGCCTCTATATTTGTTTGAAAATTTAGTTTTAAATCTGATAAGAGGCATGGTAAAAATTATTCCTACAAGCATAATTATTTTTACAACTGTCCGTGCCATGGAGTTTAATTGAAATATCAGATGCTAAGGCTGGGAAGATGGCTCAGCAGTTAAGAGCACTGGCTGCTCTTTCAAAGGACCTGGGTTCAATTCCCACAACCTACCTGGCAGTTCATAAGTCTCTGTAATTCCAATTCCACATGATCTGACTCCCTCACACAGACATACATGAAGGCAGAACACCAAGGTACAGAAAATTTAAAAATATCAGATGCTTGATTAACACTTGCTGACCAGTGTGATCTACCCAAATTCTATTGAAAAAAAAAAGTTGCAGTGGCTAAGTCTTAAGGCCACTTAGCAAAGTAGATGTTTGAGCAAACACACAAGGTAACAGTCACTTCCACAGAGAAAAGTCAACCTATCTAGATATCTATCACCTACCTACCTACCTATTATCTGTCTACCATGTATCTACCTATCTATGATCAATTATCTATTTATCACCTAATTTTCTATTGAATCCAGAAAAGTAACATGAGGAACAAGAAATATAACAGAGTTGTGTGGTATTCACTTTTAAATATCTGCACAAAGTTAAAAATTCCCTATGTTGCTAATATCTTATACTTTTCTGGTGTTACTCTGATTATTTTCACATTGAGCTGAGAAATCTAAGCCTATAATAAAATACTTATGTAACTGAATTTTTTTTGAGCAACTCTTTGCTACAGCTAGAACATTTAAAAGTTCTTCCACTTAAAAACCTCCCTTTCATATAGAAGAAATGACACAAAGAGATCAATAATCTTAACTGATTTCTTGTAATAATAGTTTTATTCATTCATTGATTCATTTATTCCCATGTATATTCACCGAATTACCATTCCACATGTTTTATCTGTGCGAGTTGAGGCAAAGTGTGAAGGGTCTGCATCACAGAACGCGTAACAGTGCCTGCTTTCCATGTTTTTTCACTTTTTGGTATAGGGGTATTATGGTATGTATAAAATTAAACACCGAATGGCACATATAGACACTGTAGCTAAATCTAGAGACAATCCTCTCTCTCTCCCCCCTCCCTCCCTCCCTCCCTCTCTCTCTCTCTCTCTCTCTCTCTCTCTCTCTCTCTGTGTGTGTGTGTATGTGTGTCTGGTAAATGAGTTCTGTAGTATGCAAAGACTTTGTGAAGAAAGGTACATCCGGACCAAGTTTAACAACCTGAACAGGAGAAGATAGCTGTCATAGACATTTACCTAAAAGGACTAGCTGCTTTTGCATGTATAGACTTAGTTTGTCTATATCAAGCGCCCTCAATTACTTTTTAGCTTATATGTGTGTACAGGCAGGTAATGTGCTATTATTTCCTAGTCTGTCAGAGGTGAGATGGTGAACTTGTAAAGCTTTAGAAAGCATGATGCCGTGTTTAGTGCTGCACTCGCGGCCAGTGACACTTATGAAGCTTTAGACCCATGGCTCTCAACTTTCCTAATGCTGCAACCCTTTAATACAGTTCCTCATGTTGTGGTGACCCCCCAACCTTAAAATTCCATTCAGTGCTACTACATAACTGTAATTTTGGTACTGTTATGAATCATAATGTAAATATCTGTGTTTTCCCATGGTCTTAGGTAAGCCCTGTGAAAGGGTCATTTGATGCCCCCCAAAGAGGTCACCACCCCCAGGTTGAGAACTACTAGTTTAGATGGCTCCCAAGCAAAGGGCCTCAAGTATAGGGCTGAAGCAGCATTCCGCCTCTGGAGCAAACCGTCAAAGAAGGCTCAGCAACCAAGCGCTCACAAAATAGTAGAAAGTATACTTACTTACATACTGACATCTGAAACATGACGCCAGCAATAAGAAGAACGTGAGGGTTTTCGATCTCCAAACAGAAAATCTAGACAGACTTGCAGTAAGAGGGACGGGGCTTCAGTTTTCTTCACATTACAATACACTAAGCAGCTAGCACACAAACAATCAAAACATGGCATTTAGAGAGAGGTGGGTGGTATCTGCATGGGATTTTACAAAGAGATCTCCTTTTACAGGTAATAATACATAAAAGTGCATTCCCTATTTCTCTCATCTGTGATTACTTAGGAATGCCAATGACAGAGCACTATCTGGAATAGCTATATTAATAAGAAATGCAGCATTCCATCAATAAGAATACTGGCAGCCAGGTATGCATATTCAGAATTTTGCTCGTGACTTTCGCAGCTACAGGCTAACATACAGCTTGCAAGTCAAATGCTCAGTCTTCCATAATTCTACCCCTGCTTATATTAACATTCCTTTAAGAGCTACCATCTCCCAAAGTCTAAGGCACACCTGAAAAGAAATTTGTCTTTGAGCTTTTTAAGTCTGCCGTGACCTTCAGCTACTAACCTTGCTGTCTTCGCTCTCCTTGGCTGTTGCCTGCAGGGCTTTCCTCTCCCCAAACTCACAGGTTGATTTTAATGTGAGCTGACAAGAAAGCATTGAGCACTCTGGTGCAGCAAGTTCCAAAGGTCTTGAAGCACAGTGCTGTGACACACTGATGCCAAGAGTCGGTATCGGAAGAGCAGTGTGAAGAGGCTTTGACCCAACAGCTGGCTGTCTCAGTTTTGAGGCAACCCCCAGGACAGGCATGGCTTCTATAAAAGTCTCTTCTTGTTGCCAAAGAAAATGCTTCTAACCTCAGTCTGGTAGACTCCAGCTTCAGTATGTCCAGAAAAAAAAAAAAAGCACTTAAGAAAAACTAGCAGTCAACTGGATTTAAAGGGGAAAGAGAGAGGGAGAGAGAAAGAAAGAAAGAAAAAGAAAAAAAGACAATAACTTTTGACTAACTTTCAAGAAGAGACAAATCTCTCCCCATCCCCCCCCCTCCTCTCTCTGCTCTCCTGCAAGTTAGAGTCTGCAGAAATAAATTCTACAAAGCCCCTTCTGTAGGATTGTAGAGTTCCTAGCTTTGTTTTCTTCTCGCTACAGAAGCAGCCTGAGTTTGATCGTTGAGAGGAGAGAGGTCCTGGTGGGTGGAGGAGGGAACAGAGGAAAATCCCTTCTGTCTAGTTGTCAAAGAAGCCAAAAGACCACAATAGTGGAAGGCTAAGAGTTCTTCCTGACTTCAGAAATAACCATCCTGCATTCTCTTTCTAAAGCAGAAAAAAAAAGGAAGAAAAAGAAAAAAAAAAGATCAAGTCAATGTCCAAAACAAACAGCTGTTGGAAGAACTTTTAGCCCGGAAACAATTTCAGCAATGAAGCTGTTTGTCTAATTTCCAGCTATTTTTCACTCTTGACAGCCAGGAGCCATAGTGTGCACTCTGCTTCATGCCATGAAATCAAGCTAAACTGGAGAACCAGGGCAAGCCAGCGAAAGCAGCTGAAGCCTTCAGCAGACCTCGCCTGCTTAGGTTACAGACGGCAGTAAACACAGGAAGCCAGGCATTAGATGCACCAGGATTTCTAAATGTAATGATGACATTCCCATTCCCAGGACAGCAATGTCCCTACACAACAGTTGAGGGGCTGAGCACACTAGGCGTTAGTGTAAGGAACGTCTGGAACCACATGAAATATACACACACTTATACTCTATACTCTGTTAAAAAAAAAAAAGATACCAATATTTAACATGAAAGAAGCTATTTTCAGAAAACCCAAATTGGAGAGGGGTCAGTGGTCTGTAAATGTCCTACAAGGGGTTCTTTTACTAGCCTATTCAATAGCTCTTATCTTGAGATTCTTTCTTAATAAGCCATCTCCATTTCTGTATCTAATAATGTATCGCTGAAACAATCCTTTGCTCAGAGACAAAGGAGCCTGGAATCATGAGCCTTCAGAACCATGATCATTCCCAGCTTCTTAATTATAAGCATGACCCCCTAATACTCTGGGATTTATCACTGTTTTTCTGACCCATCTTAAAAATCATGACTTTTTCTCCATCTCCTCTCTTTTTTTGGTGGCTGTTGGAAGCTGAAGTTTCCTTGCCTGTCCAGTTGTTTCACATGCAAACTTTAACAAAACAGGCGTTTGAGCTTCCTTCTGCATCAGCTTTTATTAGTGAAACTAAGAATTCAAAAGCAGGGACCACAATTTTCCTGATCACCAAAAAGAAGAATTTTGACTCAGATACACTGAGGGATGAAACCAAAGTCATGAAGACAGAAAGTAGAGGGTTTGGCAGCATTTATAGTTTAAAGCTATCTAAAAAGTGATTCAAACAATAGCTTTCCAAGCTTTAGGCCCCACTTAAAGTTCTGCATTTCTAAAATGTTTCCAAATCTCTACTCAGCTATACCAATCCAATTTGTAAAATTTCTCTATTATAATAATATCATGTTCCATTATGGCTAAATATAGGCAAGTAGTGCTAAGAAAACATGTACTATGTATCACTGTCCTAAATCACAACAGGAAACTCCCCATTAGTCAGTAAAAGACCTTGAGTGTTTTACAGTATTGAGATTTTAGAACTGGTTTCTATCAATAAGACAAACTTTATTCTTTATCTATCATGATTCTATTGAAGAATTCCTTTTTCTGCAATTAAATTTGTAAGACAGTTTCATACACGTATATTACACATTCTGTCTGGTCATATTCCCCAGTTCCTTTTCCCTCTCACCACCATTAATCCCAGTCCCTTTTCATACAAGTTACCACATTCATGTCTTTCTTGGGGGGAGGATGCATTGAGTTTTGGTGGGTTGATTTTTTGTTTGTTTGCCTGTTTGTTTCTTATTGAGTTTAATCAAGCCTTTGGTGCTCAGCAATTAGCACTGAAAGCAATCACTTTTTCTCTCCTAGAATCTACCAGCAGCTAATAGTTGAAGAGTGAGAGGTAAGGCTTCTTTAGTCTCTTCTCAATCGATGTCTACCTTCTGAGGCATCTGTCTTGTACAGGCTCAGTTTGGGCAACTGCAGCTGCTATGAGTTCTTGACTACAGTGTCTGCATTATGCCCAGAAGATAGCACATTGCAGTCTCTCTCTCCCTCCCCTTTCTCAGATCTTATATTTTTTCCCTCTCTTTACAGTGTCCTCTTGGTGTTTGAATTGTGGTATCAACGTCTTACTTAGGCAAGATGACTCAACTATCTCTTGTTAGTATTTTGTCAGACATCAGTTTCTGTATTCATTACCATTCACTGAAAAGAGAAACATCTTGAACTAAGACAGAGAGTAGCATTTATCTATGGCTATAAACATAGGCATTTAGAATGTTTATAATGCAGTTTTAGACCAGGCGTGGTGGCACACGCCTTTAATCCCAACACTCGGGAGGCAGAGGCAGGCGGATCTCTGTGAGTTCGAGGCCAGCCTGGTCTACAAAGTAAGTCCAGGACAGCCAAGGCTACACAGAGAGACCCTGTCTCGAAAAACCAAAACCATAACCAAAACAAACAAACAAAAAACAGAATGCAGTTTTATAATATGCCAATTCAGCCACACACAAAAAATAGAAAGCTTACATTTAGGTCCTATGATTGTACCAACCTTAGATTTTTGACTGAGGTTACATAGCAGACAGGAATTTCCTCCTGTGTAAGGCCTTGAATTCAGAGAGCAGTTGGTTGGTTATCCCCATAACGGTCATACCACTATTGTATAGGTGGACATATCTTGCCCAAGAAGTTGATATTGTAGATGTAGGGTTGACAATGGGGCAAGGCCTTTGATGCTCCTTTTCTCTCCATAGCAACCTCAGGAACTTAGAAGGTAAATGTGGAGGCTGTTTCTAGCTTAGTTTCAGCTTCATTCTTCTGCAACTTGCAACCAAGATTTGTGATGTCGTCTTAGCAATAGGGTCTAGTTCTGATAGGCAAACAGGAGTGATAGCAAGAACCTGCTTTGTTTGGGAGTCTCCAATGGCCCCCTAACCAGCCCGGCATGTGGCGTTGGGGCTTTTGTCTAGGGATCCGTTGCTTCCAGGAGCAGCACTATCTAGCCATAAAGGGTATCTCCCTTTAAAGTCGACTTTTTAAATTATGTTTTTGATTAGTATACAAAGTGCTACATTTCCATATGGCTTTTTAAACCGTCCTTCATTTGCCTACTCTATTCGCAGTGGCCAGAAGATGGAGTCAACCTGCCTTTCCATCAACTGATAAACTGGTGATAAAATGTGGCACACTGTACACGATGAAATTTTATTCAGCTGTAAAGAAGTGAAATTATGAAAATTTCATGTAAATAGACAGAAGTGGAAAAATAACTGTGAGGTAAAGCAGGGCCAGGGAGACTAGTCACATATATTCTCTCTTCCATGTGAATAATCCTAGCTTCAGATATTTGATTTTGTGTGTTTTGTTTGAAACATCTCTGGAAAACAGGTACCTGGGTAGATTTCACTGTATGACTTAAGGGGGAAAGGCAGTAGAATTCAGATGATATGATAGCGGGGAATAGTGGGGAAGCAAGGGTGAGGCAGGGTGAGGGAAAAAAGATAGGTGAGTGAAGGGACGAGTGAGGGCTAACTCTTCAGGAATGTTTAAAGATAGGTTTTATTCCTCTTTTACTTATTTAGAAAACTGATATTCTATTTATCAGCTATAGCCAAAAGTGAAATTATATAGAGTTTCAAAAGAAAATAATTGAATACTTAATACAGATATGTACTTGAATGTTGTCAAGACCTATAATCATGATTGTGTTATGATTATGCCAAATGTTGCTCTATACTAAATATTTTAACTGAATCATTAATATATTATATAATCTTGCTATGTAATTAAATAATTCATTGACTTTCTACAAAATAATATTTTGCCTACCCTTTCTAGTATCATGAATCAGGAAGAAATAATTTACATGTGAAAGAGTCAATAGGTAAAGTAAAACATGTTTCTTCTTGATGGTGCAGCATAGAAGAAATTTGAACACAAGTCAGAATTCTTGCACATTTTTTAAAAAGTTTATCACGTCAGTGGGTTTTGTAAAATGAGGTAATAAAAATCAAACCCTCACTAGCTGTGATTGAGAGGCGAAATGATCTCTCTGAGAAAGTAGTCTATAATTTACATTCAACACACTGTAAATTCTAGAAACTAATAATTTACTGAGCTAAAGGCTGTTCATATTCTCACCAAGGTATTAAGGTGATATAAAAAGAAATGTACCTTTCATAATCTTCATGTTGAAAACAAGATGGCCCAACTAAAGTAAAAGCACTCATAGGGAAAATTATTCTAGGAATATCACTCAAAATATGTGCAACTTTTAGAGCAAATGACCAGCAAAAGTACTATTGGCACCTTGGAAGATAATTTGGACCACCCAAAGATACAGTTTAGCACAGAACTATTTAAAAAAATAATTGAGTAGAAGAGCTGGCAAGACTTTAATTACAAATGGCAAGGAAAACCCAGTGGGAATGCCAACTCTGACCCAGTGAACTTGCCTTTGAAATATGAAGAGAGACTCATAACTATATAAAAGCTGAACGGAGATGAAGGTACACACCTGAAGTTGAGTGGGATTCAAACAAAAGGACCTCGATTAGTGGCTCTTAGTCTTGTTTTAATATTCTTACATCTAATCCCAAGTCCCCTTGAGTACTAATCAACCAAGACCAGAGCTTTCTTTTCCCACCACAGATTCTTCTCTGACTATTCTGATTCTCTTGACCTAGAACAAATTCTTGAAATGACAGCAGTGGCCTTGTGTGCCTTCGCAGAGCTATATAATGTCTACATTAAGCCTTTATACTTAACACATGTGCCAATAAACAGTTATTTAAGTGACATTTTGGAGAAATATTTTGGAGTAGAGCACACTGGCACTTTAGGAATGGTCAAAGTGGAAAATAAGAGTTTATATTTATAAAAAGATATATATTTGCTGTTAGCCGATCACATTTCATTTCAACTAAAATACGAAGTTGAAAAGTATAGTCACGTCAACCAGCTCTAATGAGCGAAATCTACCACCAAGAACCAATAAAGAAAAATACAGGTTTTAAAATTTTTAGTATGTGTCTTGACCTGTCATCTCATTCCATTCTAAAGAATGTCATCACTTTGAGAACTAGAGGGAAAGGGGAAAACACTCAGATCCGGCTGTGTTGCACAAGAATGTAATCTCATCACTTCAGCGGCGGAAAAGAAGGATTACTTCAACACCGCTCTCAGCTACACACACTGAAAGGCTACGTAAGACCTTGTTTTCAAATACCTAAAACTAAAGCCACCCTCAGGAAGAGTGGGGAAATAGAAGGACCCCAAGGGAGCACACTCCCCACAGGAAAACCAACAGAGCCAACAAATCTGGGTCCAGGAGGCCCGGAGGAGACTGATGCACCAAACAAGGGCCATGCACGGAGAGGCCCTAGGCGCCGGACTCAGATGTAGCTGATAGGCTGCTCAGTCTCCATATGGGTCCCCTATTAAGGGGAGCAGAAATGACCCTGCCATGGATTCTGTTGCCTGTACTTTGATCACTTCCCCCTGGCGGGGTGCCTTACTAGGCCACAGAGAAAGAGGATATAGGCCGTCCTGATGAGATGTGAGAGGCTGGGGTCAGATGGTAGGGAGGATATATATAATTCCCCTTCTCTGAGGGCCAGAGGAGGAGAATAAACGGGAAGACGGGGGAAGGTGGGACCAAGAGGAGAATAGGGAGGGGAATATGATTGGGTTATAAAATGAATAAATTTTTAAAAATAAATTTAAATTAAAAAGAAAAAAGAAGTTAGTAAACTGCGGTTATATTTACTCAGATGGCACACTGCAAAGTTCAAAATGAGTTTTCTCCAGCTCAGTTCAACAAACCACTACCTGGTTGGAATGCTTGCAAAAAAAAATCTGTCGGACTTAACTCAAACCTACAAGTAGGAGTTATAGTGATGATGAAAAAGTCTGATCGTCACATTTAAATAAATCGATTTTCTTTCTACCCTAGAATTTAAGATCTGTAATTTATAGGACATTTGATAGTTGAGGAAATGTGTACTTCAGTTGAACCTCCCACAACCAGGAACCTATTTAATTACTTAGTAGCTGTGAAAATTTGGAAGTAGGCAGATATTCATTACATGAAACAGCAAATAAACAAACAAAAAACTTCACTACTTAAGAGGGTGCAGTGAGAATTAGAAACATAAAACATGCTATAGGCAATTTTTATTTATGTGTAATAATATAAATGGATATGCCAAAAATATAAAATAAAACCTTTAGGAAAAAAAGAAAAAGAAAACATATACATTTTTAGAACAGTTCATGAAGTATGAGTTCTCATTATGAAAAGAATTACCTTTACGTTTTAAAACAATGTTTTTGACCCTTCCTAACGCTGTGTCACTTTAATACAGTCCCTCATGTTGTAGTGACCTTAAGTATAAAATTACATTTCATGCTACTTCATAGTTGTAATTTTCCTACTGTTATGAATCATAACCTAAATATCTGTTTTTCCTGAGGGTCTTATACAACCCCTGTGAAAAGGTAATTCGACAACCTCCCCCAAAGGGTCATGACCCATAGGTTGAGATTCACTGAATTAGAAAGTTGAGGTCAAGGGCCATCAGCACATCATGACATCAGTCAGGATCATATGCTTTACAACACTGAACTCAAAGGCAGAAGCATGAAAAGTACAACTTGGCACACTCCTCCTCAGTTTCTCCCTATCAAGTGTAACTGGAAATGAGGCTGTAGCAACTGGCACACCTACAGACAAACGTTCAAGCAACAAGAGACTCTCACCGGACTACACCTGAATGTCAGTGAGTATTTTGAAGGGGAAAATTTTATGACAAATTGCAAACCATTTACTTTAGGACACATAGGACAGAGGGGAAAGGCCACCATTTAAAATGTTGCACCCAGGACAAAATATATTTGACTCAACCCAGACTCCCATTGCTAATTTGAACGTGATAATAAAATCCAACTGCTCGAATGACCTAATTCCGTGCCAGTGGCCCTTACCATCCAGATAAAGGTAATTTTCCTCCTCTCCTGAAGCTCTCCCCTGACCAGAAGCTAAAGCTTCTGACATCCATCTCACCCTAAAGCTTTAGCAAGGAAAGCAAGGAGTAGGTTTGTGCCTGCGTTTTTCACCTTCCGTTGGCTTCTGATAACCATTGTACTGTTCAAGCTACTACAGTTCTTTGGCACATTTGAGCTGCATTTCTTTCAGTTTGGTAGGGTTTGTTTCTGTATTCATTATGGGAAGGATGGGTGCTGCATTTCCTCTCCAAGGATATAAACAGAGGCATTTTCATATGCTTTGTGTTGAAATTTACATTCTTACCCCATGAATAAATAACTGGGGGGGGGATAATTTTTACTCTTTTAATTGAATTATAAACTGCCAAATCCACATCAGGCAATTTTGAACTGTCACAGCAATGTTTGGAGTTTCCACCTGCTCTACCTGTCAGTCTATTTTTAGCTGATGCAATGATGTGCCATCATACAACATGGCACTTTGTTTTGATATTTGCTCGTAAGTTATTGTTGTTAACTAGATTCTCACATGCTTATGTGCCAAGTATATATGGCTGGGGCAATGACTCTTGTTGTTTTCTACTTTAGATACAGGTTTTAAACATACATTTGAGCTATTCTTTAAAGCGAATAGATACATTTTCTCAGTCCGTGGCGTGTCTTATGTAAGGGGGCTTTTTCTACTTATCTTACATATTTGCAGTTCTTGCAAACACTGGACCTAATTTGCCCTTTTCTCAAGCCACTTTGGCAATGGATTGGGGTAGTGAGCAGCCATGGAAGATAGACATAATACCTCACCATGGATCAAGTGGTACCGTTGACAATTGTCCATTTTTTAAATTTTTTTATTAATTTATTCTTGTTACATCTCAATGGTTATCCCATCCCTTGTATCCTCCCATTCTTCTCTCCCTCCCATTTTCCCCTTATTCCCCTCCCCTATGACTGTGCCTGAGGGGGATTACCTCCTCCTGTATATGCTCATAGGGTATCAAGTCTCTTCTTGGTAACCTGCTGTCCTTCCTCTGAGTGCCACCAGGTCTCCCCCTCCAGGGGACATGGTCAAAGGTGAGGCACCAGAGTATGTGAGAAAGTCATATCCCACTCTCCACTCTACTGTGGAGAGTGTTCTGACCATTGGCTAGATCTGGGTAGGGGTTTAAAGTTTACCGCCTGTATTGTCCTTGGATGGTGCCTTAGTTTGAGCAGGATCCCCGGGCCCAAATCTGCCTCCATAGAAACCTACAATTGTCCATTATAATGATAGCATCTAGCTCCAAATAAAATGCTAAGGCAAGATTGCTTATAACTAAGAATGAAAGATCTCTGTTTCCAAGCTCAAAGTTCTTTTCCAGTAATCCAATCAATTACCAGTTCAGGCACAACCAGGAGGGATCTTGTGGCATCACCCTGTACCAATTGGGACTTGAGGAACTAGCACAAGAACATGATGGTGTCCTTAGCTAATTCTACTGCTGTAAGTAACAAAAGTTTGCTGTGCTTCGCTTTTCATGTGTGTGAAGGGTGATGTATCTATAAGTATGAAAGTGTCTGTGTATGTGTGTGTGTATGTGAGTGTGTGTGTGTGTGTGCGTGTGTGCGCGCGCGCGCGCGAAAGAGAGAGAGGGGGAGGGGAGGGAGAGAGACGGAGAGGGAGAGGGAGAGAGATGGAGGATGGTGACCAGAGGCTGACATATGTTTTCTTCTGTATCTGTCCACCTTATATTTTTAGAGACAAGATCTTTCATTGAACCTGAAGCTCTCTTATTGGCTAGAACGGCTGCCACTGAGCTCCCATTATCCTGCCTCTGCACCCCCAGCTCGGTTTTGTAAGCTTGTACCAATGTAGATCCACATTACTGCTGGCTTCTAGGCATCCAAGATTCAACTCCTCAGGCTTTCGCAGCATTTTACCCACTGAGTCGTCTCCTCGGGGCATTTTTCACTTTTTGAAGGAAACGTTTCTGTATACAGATTCCATGTTAAACTTCCTGTGGTCAAGTTGTTCCCTTGACGATTTTTCACTTGCATGACTTATAAGAGGCCTTTGGATGTCTCATGTTTGTTTCTCTCTACCCGGCTTCTTTTATCCAACTTCTGTTAAGATTTTCTATTTGCTATTCATTTTCATGCTGATTCAGCTTTCACTTGCTCCCTGTGTATTATATCCATTTGACTTTTGAATAATTTCTGTCAGTACTGGCAATCTTGGATTCACTTATAAAAATGTAAAGGGTTTTAATTCCTTCTTCACACCAAAGGTTCCAGTTAACCCTCTGTTGGACCATTTGCACTGTTAGCAGAGTCACTATTACTCTAAAATTTTACATCTGTCTTCTAGCGTCTTTTTGCTTCATTTTGGATTCAGTTAACTCCTATTGGTATAGTTTCAAATCACATTAGAATTTACTTTTACATCACATAGCCAGTTATTGACTTATTTTATTATATTACTTTTTTCAGGCATTTTATTTTTCATCTATAGAAGTTCCATGTGGGTACCTTAACTATCATTTGTCCTATTACAGCCATGATTTCTTTTGCCTCTTTGACTATGTAGAACATACATATAATAGCGGTTTTAACTCCCTTGTCTTCCAGTTATAGTCTTTGTCAATCCTCACAGACATCTCTATTACTGAATCATTTCCTTCTCTGCAGATGAGTCATGTCATCTTTTATTTTTCACATGCCAAGTAACTTTTTACAGAAGGCATTTGGAGTTTAGATATTGATGTAAACTGAATTCGAACTTTGCAATAGTATGCAATCAATTTGGAAGATTTTCACATACTGTGTGTTAATAAAATTATAGATTTACTCTGTGTATGGCTAATTTGCCACTTAAAAAAAAACAATCCATTTTGCTCTCTGTATGTCTCATATATTAAGTGATCTCTTCACTACAGCTAAGAGGAATATCAACCATTCCTAATTTGTGTGAGTCACTGCAATTATTCATCTGTGTCTGTCCTGTGAGGTCTCTTCTGGCTCTATGTTTATTTCGTCTCATACATGTAAAGGTCGGTTCTTCTTCCCAAGGCTGAAGGAACCATCTGTGAAAGTCTTCTGTCTCCAATGGTCATCCCCATCCTTTTTATCTGTGAGTACTTATCTGTCTCTTTCTTTCTTACATTCCTACTCTATGCATTGCTTCTCCCTACTTCACATCATATAAATGTTCATATTCCACAAGTAAAATGTCATCCTGATTAGTCTTCTTGCAGGAGCTGTGGGCCTCTGACATCTGTCTAATGAGGAACTAGTGCTGGTTTATAGCTTCTGTACACATCTGCGTTAAGAAAAAGGTTCAATGATAACCCTCAATATCTATAAAGGTTTCACTGCAAGAGTAAGGATTTTAATCTTCCTGCCACCCAACTAGAAAAATATGTTGAGTGTTAGTATTTTAATATTAATTAAAAAAAACTTTACCCTCTATTATCCTTAATTTCAATATCTTAAATAAACATTAGGAAATAAATAAATTTATTCAGATGGGTTACAAATTGTTTGACTGATTAAGTTGATTTATCTTCAGATTTGATGAGGGCATTAAATTTGGAAGAAGCTATAATAAATGCGGAGTTAAGAACATTCTCTAGACATGGATTTTAACACTTAGAGTACCTGATCTGTCTTAGAATAACTTTTGCCAGATTGCCCACTGGGGCCACTGTTGTTCAGAGATATCTGAGGGGAAATAGAACATACCAAAGTATCAAGCTCAAGGTGTACTTGAAGATTAAGTAATCCAAGCTATGGCTAAGTTGTAGTTTTGAAGCAAGGATATGGAAGGTTTACTGACTGCCTAAAATTTAGAGCTAATCACCAGGGACAGTAATAAAGAGGTTAAGTGATGTTCGCAGATGAACACAATGCCTGGGAGAATTGGGAACTGTCTACACGTGCTCTATGGCACACATGCTATGCTACTGATGTAGTTAATTGGTCAAAAAGTTCCACCAAATTCAGAAGGCATCTTAGCTATAAACAGTAATGAAAAGCAAATGCACTAAGGTTTGGAACCACATTGTATATGGATACTCTCAGGGAGATGTGTCTTCTTCCTGCCAAGTCAAAACATATACATATGGAGCTGAGTCGACTACTTTATTCAACCAAAATCACTTGGATAATTTGGCTGATAAATTCCAGTACTCGAATAATACAAAAGACTTACACATAGAAATTATATTAATAGGGAAACAAGTATCTTTGAATAATTAAAGAAAGTTTTTCTGTTGACACACACACACACACACACACACACACACACACACACACACATATATATATACACACACAAACAGTTACAAAAGTCAAGAAATATAACAATGCTAAAAGTTTGGTTATAAATAAGGTCATGCATCTTTAGATGTAAAATAAAATCCTCATTACTTTCTGTAGGAATCCTTTTTGATACTGTCTCATTGTTAATTTGTTTATTATTAGCTACTATGCTCATCAAAATAGACTAAAACAAAACAGATGACCCATTAATGTGGCATATATTTTAACTCATTTTAATGTAGAATTATATATAACTTAAATACAAATATGAATCTTTTAATGTAATATGTATGCCAGTTACTAAAAAAGAAGTCCAAATATCAAACATTTTAACTCTACTGGGAGATTTTTCTAATGGCATCTAAATGTACAATGAATAAATCATCATATAAGACAAAAAATTAAGGGGAATATGTTTAATTTATAGTTTACTAACATTATTATGTTTTAAATTATAAAGATTTCATTTCCTTTACATTGTTATTATTTATAGTCATCAAGAAGAAATCTTTGCTGCTTTTTGTTATCTGGTGTGATATTTGGAATATTTTCATCATACTTATTTTAATATTAACATCAGACAAAGTGGAAAAATGATTACGAACAAAACATATTTAAAAAATCTTAGAAGCTTCCTAGTGATATTGTAAGAATTCCTAAAAATAATTTCCCCCAAACCAGCCACAAACTCTCTCTGTTCAGAACCAGAAGCTTGAATCAATCAATTCGAATCACAGTGACTTTCTTAGACATTGGATGTGCTGTTGATTTATTGCAGGAAAGTGGAGCCCAATTCTATCCCAAATAAAGTGGGGTCAAGCGCATTCAGTTTTCTGAAATGGGTGAAGGTGAAAACTGTGAGCAATGGCTGGGAACATATCACTTGTGTAACTGACATGGCACCTGTTGTCATAGAATAACATGCAGAAAGAAGCAACTGGGCAGTTCTTCAACATTTGTAAGTATTCATGCATTAAGCTTGATTTAACTTAAATGCATCTTATTTCCTTTATCAAAAATGAAACAGAGACACGTAGGTATATTTCTGAACTTTACTAATATGTTTCTTCTCCTAAAAAAAAACAGGATGAAATACTACGCTAAACATGAGAGGTAAGATGCTGCCTTCTCCCCTCTTACTGTCTTTCTGATGGAGACAAACAGATCCTAAGCTGGATCCAGGCCCTGATTTTCTCTGCTCTCTGAAGAGAGGTGATAACTTGAACAGGGGGCTCAATGAGAGTAAAAGATGCAAACGCATATTCGGTTTCTGGGAAGACACTGCCAACGTTCCACACTTTGTGAGAGTAAATAAGCAAATACCACAACAAAAAGCAACACAGAAACCTTTGCTTTTTTTAAAGTTGATACTTGTCTTTATTATAATTTATTCACATTACAGTCCGATTGTTATCCCTTTTCTCTTATCTTCCCTTTTGCACCCTCCTTCTCACTTTCCCTCCCCCAGGCCTGGCAGGGAGCTCTTCCCCCCTCCACTCCCCATCATCATCTGGACACAGTCCATCAGGTCTCATCAGGATAGTCTGTGTCCCCTTCTGCGCACCTGCAAGGCCAAACTGCCAAGGGGCAGTGATGAAATTCTGGGCACCAGAGGGCATGTCAGAGGCAGTTGTCCCTTCCCTCCCTCCCCCACCTTGTGGAGAATGAGCAGTTCATCGACTACATCTGAACTGGGGGTCTAGTGTCTCTGCATGCATTATCCTTAGTTTGTGCATCAGTTTGTTCAGGCCTCACTGTGTCCACATCCTCCAGCCTTGATGGTCTTCCTGTGGAGTTCCTGACCCTTCCGGGTCCTTCCATCCCCCAACTCTTCCATAGAACTCTCTGGAAATGTTTACAACTCTAATCGGATGGGATGGTCTTTTGTCTCCTAAAACCAATTTCCCTGTTTTTGTCTTTTAATTGCATATGAAAACAGCTCATTAGAGAATATATTGTTTTCCACAAGACAGTTTTAAAAAACTGTTGGAACCATGTACAGTGCAGAAGTTTGTTTCCACACTTGTTTATGGAGCAATGCTATTTCTAATAGGCATTTACCTGACTCTCATGACACAAGGTATATGACGTTTTCTGAACAATAGCACTAGGGAAGGTTATAGGTTGTAGTAGCATTTCTTTTACAAACATGGATTAAAGGTCAAATGTCAAAGCTTTCAGGCCAAATTGTTATTCACTTTAAGATTCCTGGATGACCTCATCAAGACTCTATGGCTTGCAATGTTTTTCTATTGTAAAGCCTCATGTACGGCATGCATGGAGTGATCTACACAGGTCAACGGCATATATTATTATAGCTCATTTTAATGTAGAAATAAGTTTGTACAATTTAAATACAAATATGCACCTTTTAATGTAATATGCATGCTTACTATGAAAAAAAAAAGCCCAAATATAAAATATTTTATCTTTACTGGGAGATTTTATTTAATGGCATCTGAAATGTACAATGACTAAATCATCATATAAGAAAAAGGCAAGGGGGATATGTTTAATTTTATAATTTGTTAATACTATTTGGTTTAAATATTGAAGCTTTCATTTCCTTTAAAATTTTTATTGCTTATAGTCATCAAGAAGAAATCTTCGCTGCCATTTGTTGTCTGGCTATGGTATTTGTGATGAGATGACAGAGATTATTAGAAATTAATTAATAGAGATTAATAGAGAAAGGCCAATATGGGCTATAGGGTAAGACTTGTTCTAAAAAAATAAATTAAATAACACAATGGGCATGAGAAGCTGAATCTTTATCGTTTTTCCTTACTTTAGCTCCTCACAAATTAGTTCCCAACTCATTGGCTTTTTGGCCAATCTCAAAGTCCTTTCTCAGGCCCCTGAGGGTACTATAAGACCCTACAACCACCAGCCTCTAGGTTCATGATATTGAGAGACTACGCAAAGATACTCCTGGACAGCTGAGAGATTTTTAGGAATACATCCACCTAGCTGAACTCGCCTTCATGTTAACGTGAGATATATGTAGAGACTAGTGTTGCTCCTGCCCCTCCCCCCTTAGGTGCTTGCATCTATCAATTGAGTTTTAAGAGCTGTATTGTGAAGTAAACATAACTGTTTTGGTACACGTACATAAGAAAAAATATTTAGAACACATGTCACAAAGTCATCACTAAGCAGCAGTGTCTACTTCATTGCACATCTGGCTTTTGCAAAGGACTCTGGGGGAGATATTCCTACGATGCTAACATTTTCCTTTGTGTTGAAAACAAAAGCAATAGCATGGTCCCTAAAGATTTGCTAGAAATGCTTTGCAAAGCGTCTTAGTCAGCGAGAAGTGCTCCCGAGAAAACTGTGGTGAATTAAAAAAAAAAAAAAAGGACACTTTATACTAAGTAAACTCAGTTTTTCTTCTTGGATTTTACTCCCAAGAGTTTGCTTTAGACAAAGCATTTCCAGCAGGGAATGGGCCCCTTCCTACTGTGTCACAGAACATTTCAGGATTACTAGTGGCTCTTAAGGAGGCTTTGGGAGTTACCGGCAAGCCTACAATGAGCTGCTCCACTGAAATAAGTTTTAAGTCGACTTGCTCTTCCTTGCTCTCTCATTCAGATTTTACTGCTAGCTTCCACTACGTCCTCAGCCTCTGAGCTCCTGGAACTAGTCCATGAGTGGACTAAAGCATCTAGAGCAAATTAGAATTGAGGGCCTGCAAGAACCCACACTGAATATGGAAAAATAATACACACTGGTTAACAGAATTGAAATAAGATGAAATAACAAGGCGGCGGCGGCGGCAGTTAAAATACTATCCACGCAGATACAACCAGTTCGGTTTGTCAATAAACAAAAATTCGAACAGTCGGTTAGAATAACATAGCGGTTAACTCTCTTTAAATGTTTCTCAGTAAATTAGTATCTCTATAGTTTCAGGATCTGAACAGGTACATACCCAAGCTGGGAAATTAAGTTTTAAACCTACATGAGTTGCTTCAAAAACAACCAACCAAACAACAACTATTTACATAGTTCTCTGTAATATACAACTCCGTGTTCCTTTCCTGTCCTGGCTAAAGGAAGGGGAACAGCAGGAAAGGAAGAAGAATGTCATTGTGGGGCTAAGCAGGACAGAACAATGTATTCACAGGTGGTGTGCAATCCTGCCAGGTACAGAGAGAGAGAGAGAGAGAGAGAGAGAGAGAGAGAGAGAGAGAGAGGGAGAGAATGAGAGAGAGAGAGAGAGAGAGAGAGAGAGAGAATGAGAGAGAGAGAGAGAGAGAGAGAGAGAGAGAGAGAGAGAGAGAGAGAGAAGTTGACCAGCATGTGTAAAATCCACAAATAGGCATTGAGCAAAAATGATGTCAATAATAATGCGTTAGTGGGCTTCCTTCAGGCTTTACTTACCATTTTTGCTTTCATTAGATTTAGAATTTCTGGGTGATACTATATGACTAACTCAAAGGAGAGGGAGAGAGAGAGGAGAGAGAGGGGGGGGGAGAGGGAGAGAGAGTCAACTACCATGATCAAAGAGGCTACTATAAACTGTGGCCCAGTATCAATTCTATATAACAACTGAAAACAATGACATTGTATTGTATCCTCATCAAATCAAGTCAGCAACTCTTTGCCTCTCTAAAAGTGTGCCCTCTTTCTCACTAAGCCAAGACGAAAACTTGCACAGTGATCGTGTACATGGGGGCAAACAATTCTGAGACTTAGAACAGATGAGAAAACATGTCAAGAGTACAATATATTATAAAATTATGATCTAAGTTTGCACATCTTCTCCTTGCAGGATTTTTAAATCTTCATGCTTAACCTCCTGCAATGGATACTAGGTCCATCTCCTTAGCATCATATTTGTAATTACAATGAATATCTGTTAATTCATTCATTATTCTTAGTAGACATTTTCCTAACTTTGAAATTCTATCTCATATTTCCCAACACTCTGTTCTTAGTTCCATGTCCTTGAAAATCATTTGATATATAATACCAATTTTACATAAAACATATTGTGTTTCAGTGTCTCACCCAGTAGTGGTTTGTATGAAGATTCTAAACACTATAAATATTAATGGACATTTATCCTGTTTATTTAGACATTAGGTTATTATTTTACTGAAATATGTAGAAGTTGCTGACAGCTACAACCAAGATCTCATTTTGATAGCTCATACTTGGCAATCTTAAAAATTACACTATAATTTTTTAGAAATGATGTGGAGATGAGATGTAAGGGTAAAAAGATTTGATGAATTATGACATCTCTGTATGACCACACTTTAAAGTAGAACTAAGATGTTTTAATATAAAGTGATAATTATATGAGAATATGATGTAATTTTGAAAAGCTGCAACTTAACAGAGACCATAATTTGGAGAGCCACTCATTAGCTGAAGAAGGAATTTCAATGCATTATATTCAAACTGTTTAACCATTGTAAAGACCTTGGGATCCCCAAACCTTTAAAGGAAAATGTTCAGTATTTACTACATATCCCTGAATATACATCTGCTGTTACCCTAGTAAAGAAAAACAATCACATAATAACAAAGCAGTGTCTTCATGGGGCAAGATAGTCAAGTTTCACCACTAAAGAGTGTTAACGAAATCACATCTCTGTCCACTTACATATCCCCTGACCCAGGGATATGTTCCCTTGCTTTGATATAAACACTGTGAGTCCCAATAGGATGTCCTTCCCTCTGTCCCAGTTTCTTGGTAAGTGAAGACTTTCATGGGACATGCCCCTTGGGCTAGTCGGCAGATATAAGTGAGTATATACCATTTGACTCTTTCTGCTTCTGGGTTCACTCACTCATTATGATCATTTCTAGTTCAGTCTAGTTCGTCCACAAATTTCAGGAATTCCTTGTTTTTAATAGCTGAGTAGTATTCCATAGTGTAAATGTATCACAGTTTCTTTTGGGAGAATGGTAAAGTAGAAGGATGCAGAGGGTCCTAGAAACCTACAAGGAGAACATTTTGATAGGCAGATTTGGGCCCAGGGGTCCTGCTCAAACTATGGCACCAGCCAAGAACAATACAGGCGGTAAACTTTAAACCCCTATCCAGATCTAGCCATTGGACAGAACATTCTCCACAGTTGAGTGGAGAGTGGGGTCTGACTTTCACACGAACTCTGGTGCCCCATATTTGACCATGTCCCCTGGAGGGGGAGGCCTGGTGGCACTCAGAGGAAGGATAGCAAGCTACCAAGAAGAGACTTGATACCCTATGAGCATATACAGGGGGAGGTAATCCCCCTCAGTCACAGTCATAGGGGAGGGGAGTAAGGGGAAAATGGGAGGGAGGGAGGAATGGGAGGATACAAGGGATGGGATAACAACTGAGATGTAATATGAATAAATTAATAAAAAAAAAACCACTGTGAGTAACTTTAATCTCATCAGTAGAAGACCATGCAGAGCTAAATAGCAGTTATGACAAAAAACACATTTGCTTTTTTTTTTTTTTTTTGATTTTTATTCAGCCCAAAAGTTTTACTTGGAAATAACAAAAGAGTATCTGACTTGTGACTGTGACCAGTGCAGCACGGATCCCTCGTCCCATCAAGGCCAGAACCCACTCCAGTATACTGCCAGGCTTGCATGAGCAAGACTCTTCCCCTCAGACAGGCCTTAAAGACCCTCCCCCAGCAGAGCTAACTAAGCGGCAGCAAATTGGGAACATCCTGTGGAGATGAGCCAACTTCTCTTCCTTTCCTGAAACGGGAGAGAGTCACACTGTAGCAAATCTTGAGTTTCCCAACTTCCGCAATATGCAGTCGTCAACGCAGGGGGAAAGCCTAAAGTAGCCCAGACTTGTTTTAAAGTTGCCCATCCAGCATTATTACTTTCTGGCTGGTGGTTTTGAATCACAGGTGAGTCTCGCTAAGAGCAATTGCAAACTCGTCAGTGCGAGGAAAGTGGGTCTCTACTCCAGAGGACAGCAGTTCTGGGAACGCACGGTGGTGCTCCACTGTAGCCCCGTCTGAGCCCTGAGTCCTGGTGTTTTTCTCAAATTGCCACTGCTTACCACACACCACTTGCTTTCCTTGGCTCTGACCCAGCCATTCCCTTTGAACTCTACATCCTATTTTCTTGGTGCAGTTTTTCAAATAGAGATCTTCACCACACTGGTGTTCCTTTCTTTGTTTGTCTTTTAGTTGGCATGGTGGAGATTTTGGTTAGAGTGCGGTTCAGTGACAGACCATGGCAGAAAAAGCAGGGCGTCTGATTTGGTGACACGATTTCCCAGTGGGCTCTTGTAAAATTTGTCCGGGGGCAGGAAATGCTAGGGAACGTCGGGAGGATCTCTCGGCGTCGGTGCTGCCTCACACACAAACGGCCATGAGGCTGCTTGAGCTGCAGCACAGCTCCTGAAATACTTAATAGTCTTGTGTCAGACAACTATTGCAGGGTATTAGAACAGCGGCTCTGTAATGTTCTTGTGTCTCAGCCTGTTCAAACCCTGGCAATCCTACAAAAAACTCAGAGAACTGAAGTCCACCATCTCCAGAGTGCTACCTGAGGATCTGCTGGTTCCAAACTACTTCCTAACGCTGCTGCTGCAGCTTCTGACTCAGGAAGCCGTGCTGGAGTATTGAGAAGAAACACACAGACTTATCTCTGATGCTAATTCAGATGGATGTATATTATACTCAAAAAATACCATTGACCTAATGAGAACAATGATGTTTTACTACGTCACTCTTTGCTGAAATTGTGACAGATTACCTTTTTGAGGCCTATTAACAAAAGGAACCAGTCCAGTCAGGCCATGTGGTGGCAAACCAGTGCTGCTCATCCTATTTCCTTACAAAAGTTCCCTTAGACACACACTGATTCTATTTTTCCCTAAATCCTCTATGTTAATGGGATCTGTGTTCTCCGGGGCTATTTTCAGTGAAACGGATTTAACACTGAGATATTTCCTTCAAATGTAATACAGGAGAATACACAGGCATAGACAAAATATTGTAGGAAAACATGAACCAGTGGTGTCTAGCGATCTGAGTGCTAGTAACTAGAGGGGCATTTCTACATCACAGTCCAAGATCAATTCCTAATTTGTTCTTTTCCTTACAGATCATATTCCGGAAAAAGTAACTTGTGATTTAGTCAGTCACTTCTGTGAGTATTTACAATGCATTCCCTAATGATACAGCTATTCAGAAAGCAATGAATTAAGAGTCCACTATTAAGTAGGAATTTTAAAAGTATGGATGAGCCTCTTGTTAAAACTGTGGAAGAACATAAAATGATATACTAAAATAAGGTTAGGTATAAAACTTACAACTATGTTTAATAGACAAAATAATCTTTTATTGCATAAATAAATGTAGGCTTACATGTGGTAGGGATGAAGGAATGTTCCTTTTGAAATAAATCCATCATATATTTCTTAACTATACATACAAGTAGTTTTTCCAATAACTCATGGGCATTCAGAGAGCAGAACTCATTAGGTGTTCATGTTTATAAATGTTACTGAAATAATGGAAGATGTGATTTTAAAAAATAGTTGATAAATGCTATTCAACAGGAAGAGATACCAAAGAACTAAATGAAGATAAATTAATACTATACACTAAAAAAGACTATGGGAATAACAAATATAATATTAAATGAATGTATAGACTAAAAACATCTTCCACTTCATGAATCTAGTTGTTTTCTATTATCATTAATCAGAGCAGAAATTTTTAGTTTATTTCATTTTATTTTTATTTTGACTGTGTGTATGTGTGTGTGTGTGTGTGTGTGTGTGTGTGTGTGTGTGTGTGTGTGTGTTGGGGGGGTTAGGCATGTGACTGCAGGTGCTCTTGAGACCACAAGAGGGCACTGGATGCTCTGGCACTGGCGTTACAGGTGGATGATGTGGGTGCTAAGAACCAAACTCTGGTTCTCTGGAAGAGCAATATGCACTCTTATTGCAGGGCCATTTCTCTAGCCTCCAGAAATATGAATTTAAGTTACTTTTAAATTTTTTCTCACATTTATGTAAATGTTAAATTGCTACTTGTTAACCAAGAAAAATAAGTTTAAAAAATTTAAAGATTATGACAGAAAGAAAAGTTTTAGATAAGAACTTAGAAAGTGAGCTTTAATTTTTGCCTATTAATATTTGCAATGGCTAGAAAGAAATATTTGTCAAAATGTAGAAAAGAAAAACAAACAAGAAAATACTGAAATGAAGATATTTAATAAGAAACACACTTACTGGCATTTTGACTACAATGTCTTAATTCTACTTTAATTAGTTTCCAGAATGCATTTGTGGCTAGAAAGGAAAATCCATTAAACTTTTGTTTGCCTGCAAGACTACTATCTATGGGAGACCAGGCATACCTTTAATACCAGCACTTGGGAGGCAGAGGCAGGTGGATCTGTAAATTCAAATCCAGCCTGGTCTACAGAGCAAGTTCCAGACCAACCAAGAACTTGTCTTGAAAAACAAACAAAGATATTAAATGATAAGTAAAATTCTGTCTAAATCACAGTTATGACACACTATTCCAAACCCATCAATTTTTCAATGAATATTAAATTAAGATTAATTGTATAAAAATGTAATGAGTCCTATTAAAAATAATGTGTAAAATATTTTACAAAGCTCAGAAAATCAACCAACAGGCTTTGAGATTAAATTGGAGAGGAGAGCAAATTTCACTCATTTCTGAGCAAAATAGAATAGTCACACATTTGACAATCTGGTTTTAATATGTCTGTGATTTGGTATTTTTACAACAGCAAAAGTGACAAGCCAATAAAAATATTTAGCAACTCTTGCTGCATCAGAGCAACAGAGAACCCAACCAAAGACAGACCTGAGTTTGCCAAAGGTTAGAGCCAAACTGATTTGTACTCAACCGTGGACAAACCACACCACATTGAGCTTGCTATAAACTAGAGATACGTTATTTCACCCAGTTTAAATGATAAAGTCAAATGCAATAAACAAGCACGTAACAACAGGTCTGGTTTGTACTACAGCTTCGAGAACAAGAGCCCAGGTATCTCATACCTATAAACCCAGGACCCAGAGACCTTGGCATCAGGATCATGAGTTCAAAGCCAGCATGAACCACACAGTGACATATTGTCTCTATAAAATAAAAAAAAAAGGTATTTTTAAAAGAAGTAATATAATCTTTGGGTTCACTTTCTAAAACATAGAAAGTACATTAGGAAGAAAGCTAAGTGATGGTACTTTGTTATGGCTGTGCCATTAAACACAGGATATCATGTAATTTATGTCCCTTCTAAATTATCTTCAGGGAATTTCAAAGAATTAGATGCACAAAACCAAACTCACTTCATTTATGACCCTATTGCAGTTGGGTTGTTTGTTTTTGTACTTAACTTTCAAATTTGATTTATATAATAGAAAGGGCAGTAGTAAGAATAAAATGAGAATACATAAATCACACAATTGAAGACTCACCTAAGTTATATATTGCCACCTCCGTTATCAGCATCATATTTGGGAGACAACAGGCATTAGCATTTATTAACAACCATCGCTATTAAAGTTAGCTGCAGTCACACTTAAATTGTTTAATTCTAAATAAGGAACCAAATTCATTCAAACACTTAAAATCGCATTCTGTCCTATGTTTACGTTATATTCCAAGAGCAGGGAAACAGTCTCACATAAAGATTCTATACAATCATGAAAATTGAAAAATCGTATGTGTATGGTAGTCTGGTACAATCCCTACACTGAATCATGTCTCTTATCCACTTCCTCTCAGATCAATGATCTTGCTCTGCGGATCACTTTAGCCCAACAACAGAACACCTATTGACATGGTAAAGACCATTTACCATGTAAAAAGAAATTAATTTCTGCTGATGGTTCTAGCGGGTCAAGTCCAAGGCGACTCCATTGTTCTGAGCCTTGGATGTAGGCAACACATCATTAGAGAGCTCATATCAGAATGAGGAGCCACATTTCAAGCCAAACTACAGAACACTAGAGAGAACTGCTCATGGTCTCATACCCAAAGACCACCCGGGATGCTCTACCTCCCAACAATTGTCATGAAGATGAGCGATTGTTTAGCATCTCAAGAGCATTCCGAACACATTCAACTTCCAAACTCTTGCACCAGTCTTTTGCTTGGCCAAGGGAAACTAGAAAAGCAGAGGACATTTGAGCATTAAAATGTGCCTTTTCTCTTGCTACTTAGACTCAAACCAATCTTTTAAACACATGTAGCCCACAAGAAAGCCAACACCAAACACCAAATATACATGAGCAAACCACATGAATGAAACACATGGCAAAGAGAAAAGCCATTCCAGTTGAACCACAGAATATTTTCCTAATAAATGATGATTTGGGATGCTATTGTCTTCTGTGTTGTCTTTTAATGGAGCAAATGTTAACCAAAACAAGGTTTCTCCTCCTAAGAAGTAATTTCCAAATTATCATTTTGGGTTAAAAATTGTTCCATTTCATTAAATCAGTAATTCATTTAGGGATGGGCATTTAGGGCACATTGACATTTGGTGATAAGCATAGTGAAATAATCTTATATGAAGCCTGCCCTCAAGAAATCTCTCACAGTATCATGGGATTGAGAAAAGGATATATCCAAACAACAACCTTGATTTAAAAACACTGAGAATAAAATAAAGGTTTAAAATACAGCATATACATATCAATAGATAATATAACATCCTGGCTAATTAAACAGTCTGTGAAAATAAGTTCAAATAAGGTTAAAATCTTACTCTTGTTCCCGAGGTAAGAAAAGTAAGGCTTAAGAGGTTAAATAATCAGGCCAATGTTTCACATCATTATTTGGGATATTTTTCCAGAACTTCTACAGATTTTTTCAAGAACATATTTATATGGCTAGTGTAGTTCACTGTATTTACAGTTTTAAACTAATGCTTTTATACCTGTGGCTAGGTTTTCTATATCACAGGGGATATCAAGTGAGAAATAGTGGGCTAGGCATGTAGCTCAGATGGCACAGAGCATGTCTGGCATGTATGGGCTTGACCCTAGTGGCATTCTAGTGAAGCAGGGTGGCAAAATCCTGTAATCTCAGCACTTGGGATGGAAGAAGAAGGGTCAAAAGTTCAAGGTCTTTTTCAGCTATATACTCAGTTTAAGATCAAATAAGATATATTATACTCTGTTTCAAAGTATATATATGTGTGTGTGTGTGTATACATATATATACATATATGTGTATGTATATGTGTGTGTATAAAACATATTTATTATATTATATTATATATTGAAATACCAGAAGAAATAAAATCAGATTTCAGGATCGCCCGGGGCAAAGGTTAAGAAATAGACCTACAGAAGATAATCTATCTGCCCAGCTGAAGGGAGGAACCAGCCCTTCCACCCATCAGAGATAGAGTTGCTAAGAGACCCAGCTTTTTGGCCACATCCCTTCCTGCCCACCAGGAGATAGGGTTAATAAGAAACCAGAGACTTCCCTGGACAAAGTAGTGAACAAAGAGAACCAAAAATCTAAGCCATGGGTCGTCTTGGTGCCTTTTTCAGTAGCCTGTCACCTTTGGACATTAGGCTTCTTTATGCTTCTCAACCAATAGGCCCTTGCCAGGCTGGAACTCCCCTGCTTTGGGGCGCTGGGAGGCATAAGAACCTATAAATATATCTCGGCTCGAAGTTCAGCCCTCTTTCTGGATACCGCTGGGTTGCTGACCATCAGAGTCCAACTTGAGTCCAAAAATTAAAGGTCCTCTTGTGTATTGCATCGGTATCGAGTCCTGGTAGTCTTTTTGTGGGGTCTCATGGTCTGGGTACAGCAATATATTTATAAACACTTATATGTATTTATTTTGTGAGGCATAAATCAAACAGTGAACTGCAGCCACTGACACAGTTTCTAGACTTTTGTGTGCTATACACTATGTAGATACAAGGTGCAAATTCACAGATAACATGAGAATAGAAGCCATATATCAAAGGTTGGAAAATGTTTTTCCAACATCACATACTTTGGTTGAAGGGAAGCCAGGATTGAAATGCAGGTGTCTCTCTGACTTCTTGTCTTGTGCCCTGAATACTCTAAAAGCTGGTTTTAGTGTAGCACCATTGTAGATAGGCAACTGGCTGGATTAATCTTGAAAACATGGTCAGTTGAAAGATTGATTTTCGAGATAGAGATCGTTAAAGGTGGAGAATCTTAGAAATTATTTTTACTGTAATAAGAAAGAAAGGCAAACTTATTCTACCTTATTTTTCTCCCAACATTCCAAATGATAGTGTGAAATGAATTCTTAAATACTAACAAATCCCTGACCTCAAGTTCAGTGTTTTCCCTAATATAATAATTTGGAAACTACAACTTAGCCACACCTAAAACAAAAATGTAAGGAAGCACACATTGTGTTCTTTCAAATCTTAAGCAAATTGCAAGCTTATCTTGAATTTTAGATAATGCTACTCAGTTGTTTTAATTGTATCTGTTTTTCCTTCAGGACTTATTACACAATTTAAAGTGTGTATCGTGCCATTCCCTTAGGTTGTCTTCACGCTCTATATTTGTTCTTTCCTAGTTAACTCGGTGAAAGAGTTCTAATTTCATGTGTGGGTGCAGGTTGTTTTTTTATATTAGTCTGAAATAGACAAAATAATAAATATTTGGCCTAGTGGGTAACCAAAGCACCTGAGACTATTGGGAGGCCTGACAGCCCCTTCACTGGTAGCTAACAATGAAATGGCCCAGATTTAGCAGACTGGAGGGCAATGCAACAGGATCTGACTCAGTGTGAGTGCGGAGGAGACAGACACAGCCTTCCTAACCAAGTCTCATCGCTCCACTTGTAATCCATAGGCAAGCACAGATTTAGTGCTGGGTCCCTACTATGGATCCTACTAGATGTTTCACAGCTCTGAAGCCCAGAAGGTCTACAGCAAACTGTGTCTGGATCTTAACTTCTTCCAGAAGTGCTGGAAAAAAAGCTTAGATGTTATCTAATCCTTGAGTCCCTTAGCTTGTGCCTGCAAAAGCTCATCCTCCTTCCCTCCTCTGTGTGGCTGCCTCCTCTGTGCTTATGGCTATTTTCATTTTCTTATAGAAATTATTGGCTTGAGATCTACCTGCATAATGAGCTGATGGTACTAGAGGATCTTTTATTAAATTATATTTGCAAATATGCATTTTGTAAATAATTCACATTCAGAAGTTCTTAAAATGAAGGGATAGTGTATGTATTGCCAATAATTCCACCAAAGAGATTATTTCAAAATCTCTATTTTGAAAAATCTCTTCCTTGTTACTTTGTCAAACACTGAATGAGTCTCATGGATTTTGCTTGTCCCTTAAGGAAAGGAACGACACGAGTGTATTTCTGATTCTCAATGTTTTAACAATAGTAAACCTATATAGTACAAAACAATGTTAAATATAAAAATAGGTACTATATGACTATGTTTTGTATACAGGAAACTTTGCTCAATTATATCATTAAAGAATAATTGAATCTTTAGGTTTTGTTAACTTCAATATATAGACAGGTTTTGGAAACTGAAAGGAGTAATAGGGCACTTCACATACCTCAGCGATGTCTACTTTAAATAAAATTATAATCTTTCCTGGCATGTATTTAAATTTTTTTCATAGTTAATCATAATCTTGGTTGGCTTCTAAGAAAACCTCCTTATTTTAAGGAAACATCTACAAGAAAAAATAGAGACTCTAGCTTTTAAATATTATGACTGTAATTAAATTGTAATATAACTCCAATAAACCCAAGTGGAAAGGACAAGAAGGCTAGGATGAGAAGCATCACAGGCTGATGAGCAATCTAAGAAAGGGTCACCAAAGCTGTGATGGAATCCTTGTACCAAAAATTGCTCATTAAAAGAATCCCATGTCTGCAGAAACAGGTTTTCCTTGACAACTATATCTCAATTAACAACTAACTAGAAATAGCTGTTGTAATGGAGGAGTCCAGTGCATTGGAATGTCCCTGGGAGATGTCCCCATAGCCAATGGTCTTCAAAGTACAAATGCCATTATGGGCACCATGACTCAAACTTAATGCCTTATACTTACATAAAATGTGAAGCCTGTGAAAAGTTGGTCTCACATCAGGAAGCCATACCATGGTTTAGACTATCTTTCTTTCTGCCTTGAAGCTTATTACTTAAAAATAGAAATGAAGTTGAATTATAAACGAAGATTTCTGTATTTTCTGATCACCTATATGTAGGGGCTAAATTTCATACTTGCTACGGGTAGGGGGGTAAAGCATTCTAAAGAGAGTAGAAAACAGTTGGTCTGAGGTAATGTGGGAAGAAAATTTAGAACTTGAGGAAAATAGTCTAGCCTCACAATATTGAATGAAGTCACCTTTATCAGTTTTGATAAAAAGAACATTGACTTGTCACTAAAGTTCCGTAATAGTCTATGTGGGACTAGCAGTGTGTTAGGTTCTTCATGTGCCTGCACTGAATCACAGGTACTTCTTAACTTTTGTGAACCAACCCCTGCACTCTTTTTATGAAATAAAATGCTGATACCATCTATGCTTGTATGGATTAATAATATTGTATGTTTAAACCATCCACAGGCAGTCTCTAAGAACTGAGCAGATTTAAGTTTTTCATAGAGTCTGTTCCATTATCTTAGGAAAAATCCATTTTTCCTGGGTTAGAACATGTCGAATAAACTAAAAAAGAAGGAACTGACCAAATGACAGAGAACACTATGTATTATTCTATGGAAACAAAGAATGCACCAAGTTAAGACTAAGCTTCCTTTTAATCCCCTTTCCTTTCCTTCCTCCTTCAGAGAAGACTCTAGAACATACATGTAGGAAGAGCCTGGTGTTGCGGAACATGAGGTGACTGGAGGGAAGCACAGCCTCCGTCAGCACAGACCACGGTCTGACACTGAGGTGAGCACATGGCCCTGAAGGCACTTTCCTTGGTCAATCTACAGGCCACCCAGGCCAACAGAGCCAGAAAGTTGTCACATGGCTAGAAGCCCCCAAAATAAGGAAAAGAGAGGAGGGCCAGACGCAGAAGTGAAGAACTCATAAACCCAGATGGTAGATTCCACTGACATGCGATCTCGCTTACCAATATCAGGAACCAGATGGACAAGGATCACTCCCCCAGAGATCAAAGCAGGAAATGCTTACCTCTTCAGCTAGGACATTATGGAAAGCACTCACCCCTAAGCCTAAACCTGGCATGATCTAGGGAATAAGACTAAAACTTTACAAACAAAATTAACCTTTGTTTTTCTAGAGATACCAAGTAGCACCTGAACAGCCAGTTTAATGTATTCACTGTTTGGGGGGGGGTGTCGGAAAATTGGGGTCTTTGTATCGACCATTTCAATTTTACATCTCTGTACATCTCAACTGAAGTATGCAAAAAATTGGCTATTATTTAGTAATGAGAGTAGGAGTTGCAAAGACAGACTTGTTACCATTAGTATAAGCTGGTGTGGTGCATAAAAATTATTTTAAGTGGGAGAATCTGTTATACAGAGTCTTGCAGGACCACTGGAGTTTATTAAGCCATCGCCTAAAAGATGCAGAGCTACGAGGGAAAAGTAATCAATTGTCCACAGTGAGAATCAAGGAACAAAGCTAGGCAGTGGGTACTGAATTGAAACGACAGAGGAAGAAAGTAGTTCAATGGTTAAAACACAACACATTGGAGAGAGGGAGGAAGGGTCTACAAAGCCAGTTAAGAAGGCAGGAGGCAGTTGATGCAGAGTTGGTTAAAAAAAAAAAAAAATTGAGTGCAACAATTAGACGCACATGCCAGGTGTTCCAACCTTGGGAGACAAACAGAGAACTAATGGAGATGTTTGATTCCGAACAAGGGAAAACGTTGAAATGTATGGATCTAGGCAAAATCATTGGTGTGTCCTCTAAGGCAGCCACAGTGGGAATGGAATGGCAAGGGCGGCTTAGTAGATAAGGAGGAAGCACTAATGATTAGGTTGCTGAACTGCTTGTGGCTGGAGAGAGGGAGGTAAGAGAGCCTTCTGTTGTGACTTCCATGTCTGTGGCCGGAGAAGAACAGATGGAAAGGACACCACTTATAAAATAACTAAAAGTAGCTAAAGGAAGGAATTTCAGAATAAAAGATAAGGACAAGAGGCACCGTTAGCTTTCAGCATTTTTTTTTTTTAATTCTCAACCTATGCTAAGATTTTAATCCCTTGGAACCTCACTAGCTATATTAGAAATGGAAGACCTCCTTTATTCAACCTGAATACATAGTTTCTAAAATCTCTACAAATTCTACATAATAGGAGGAAGAAACAGGAAAGGGGAGAGGGTGGGAAAGAAGAGGAGGAAACACCTGAAAAAGGTTTCGTTAAAAAAAAATAAAATAATAAAGCTCAAAGCTCTCAAGAGTACCCCATGTGCAAAACTCATTAAGTCAAAGTACACTGACAGATTCATAGAGTTTTAGAGTCGAAAGACACCTTAGAGATCATGTAATCCAAGTCAGCGTTTTTATAGATGAGGCAACAGTGGTATAGAAAGGTTAAGACACTTGGCAAGAACACACAAGAGAGGCCATCTCCAGGCGGGTTCCCATGATGCCTCTGCCGCATCCACTGACCACACTCAGGAGTGTCTGAAGATAGAGCCAGGCACAGACCAGGCATCCAGTGCAGCACATGCTCCTGTTGCATTGCATCCAGGGTAACATAACTCAAACAACTCAACACCATCCTAAATAACCTTTCAGAAAGCGAACTTTTAATTTACTTGTAATATGCCTCCATTAAACCTGCAGGAACAATAGTATTTATGTCTGTTGGCCTTTCCTACAATCCCCTGGAGACAGTCCATATTTTATAGGCACAGGGGATGGTAAGTGCCTTACTCATGTTCACAGAGGCAATAACTTTGGGGATCATGACTTGAGCCCTGGAAATCCAGTTGCCGGATTTATATTCTTAATATTATATTTAGAGTATCAAGAAAATAGTCTTCCATGTATATAAGTATTACTATAACCTTTATGCCTTGTATTAACTTTTAAATGAGATGCAACGTCGTCTAGGTAAATCATTTTTACACAAAATGATTGTTAAAAAGAACACACTTGATAAATGACAGAGCATAATGCCTTTTAAAAGTATTTAACTTAATTCAAGTACAGTCTACAAGGCAGAAGCGTATCAATTCAGATCTATTACATTGACTACATTGTAAAATAAGCCATACCAGGAAAGTACATCCCTAACATTGGTGTTTGCGATGAGATTCTTCCATGATTTCCTAGGCCAGAGCTTCTGATATGAGAACATATGGAACAGTCAGCAAATTAATTGTTTCCTTCTCCCCAGCTGTCACTGAATTCATCCACACTTCAACTTCCAGATGCCATGGCCTGAGCAGGCCAGGGGACTAGACTCGGTGTTTCTCAACAAACCAACATAAATATTACTTAAATACGGTTCTAATTGTCGTGTATGCTACCCAAGTAGAGGAAAGGGGTAATAGAAGTGAGGGCGAGACATGCCAAGTATCAGAGGGAAAAGGTATCCTTCAGAAGAATTATATGGAACTCCCAGGCCCTGACTCCACCGTGGTGTTAAAAATGGGAAGGCGACTGTGAACAAATATGACTGACCTAAAATGGAAACTCCCTGGATGTAGGGATAGCAAAGACAGCAAGTCCAGTAACATCAGGATGATAAGGGAGGTGGTTCGATGTTAGTGAGTCGGGGGAATTCTTCCCACACAGACCTTCCGTCTGCAGCCCTACCTCGCAACATCAGTTTTAACAACATCCTCTCCAAAGTCCATCTTGCATGCTATCCACACTCGAAATGGCTCAAAATGCCAAAATAACTATGCTTATTGCTTGAGCTACATGGCTGTTGCCCAGTTGGGGGAAAAAAATCGATAGGGCGTATTTTACCATGGAATAGAGTGATGTTTGAAAATAATTTGTTTAAATATCATAGTGTTACAAAGACAAAGCAATCCTGCAGTTTTATCATATGAGCAGAATTTAAAGGACACATGAAGAATATTAAAATGCCCATATTAGAGTCAGCATTTGGAAACGAGGGCAGGCAGAGGACTGTATGATGAACAATTCAAAAACAGATTTTTTAACCTAGAAAAGGGGCAAATAATACCAGTGTTCTCTTATTTCAAAAGGCCCAACATTATGTAATCATTCTTAATAATATTTTAAAAAGTAGTAGCAAGTAGCCCTGCAGAGCACAGAAAACCAGATACTTTTAATTAGTTTTGAAGAATGACTTAAATAGGGATTTTTTTTTTTAAAAAAAGGAACTATCTGACAAAAATCTTAAGTACAAAGATTTTTACTGGAAAGACTTCAAGAGTCCCACAGCTTCAGTGATAGTGTTTGATCCTGAGTCCCAAACCACAAATCTTATCCACATACATCCATTAAGTAAGATCACTCAAGCCCCGATAGGCCCTAAGCTGCTCTAGGTGTGAGGTGACAAGCATCTTCCCGGTCTTCCCTAGCAGGATACAAGGGCTCTGTTGCTAAGAGATCTAGCAGAAGATCAGAGGGTGAGTAGCTCCAGGTTTTCTGGGACTCCAAAGGATGCTAAGGCATCTTCAAGTTCACAGAACAGCTTGTCTTGATTGCCTGCACAGGAAGTGTTGAGCTTACTTTCCCATCTAGTATTTCCGGCCCACCTAGTGAGAACCTGTAAGGTTAGTTCCAACTCAGGGATGAGAGAGGAGATGCGATAGCTACCACTCAACACCATTGTACAGACATGAGCGAGGCTACTGTTTTATCTCGCTCTTATTTTGATTTTTGCTTTATCAAAGCTACTGATGATTCAGTGTTGTTTCCTGAACTGGAATTCTGTAACAATTCGTTTCGGTGTGGGGTCGCCATGACTTCTTTTCAGTTTCAAATAAGAAAAAGGCCTATGGACAGAAGCAGACTGTTACTTTCACATCTCCAAATCGTGTAAAACTACAATTAAGCCAAAGACTTAGAGGATAAACCTTTCGCTGTAATATCCTCCGTTGAAATATCCTGTCACAGATCTCTATCCTCAGTCTTTATCCAGGACAAATGTTCGCTTCTACACCAAGTTTACTGTTCTTCCTTTGGAAGCCACTGACCTCTTGTTTTAATTGGCCCCCATCACTTTAATCTCTATAGAGTGCCTCCTCCTTCTTCCCCGTCGACACATCGGGCTGCTCGGAGGCTCACATTGTGGCTTCGCCTTCTCTGTTCACCCTCTGTGCATCGCATCCTTCTCTGGTTGGTTTCACTTAAGCAGACTGCCTGGATACGTTCCCAGCACGTCTTGTGAGAAAGAAATGTGGCGGCCAGGCACTGAAACTCTCTCGGGCCGCCGGATCTGCACTTGCTCCTCTTCCTTTGCAAGTTGCACGATTCGTGTCCTCCATCTGTGGCAGTCCTTTCTAACCCTGGGTCTGGAAAGGCCGTATGCTTGTGCTTTGCAAGTACAAAGGAGAGGATTAGCAGTCCCAACAAGGAAATAATAAAACAGCAACTGGAATCTATAGCCAAACCTGGGATTAATGTAGCAGCTTTTAAAATGGTATCCTTGCCATCACAAATTGGAAAACAAACAGTCATATATAGAACTGATGCTACAAATGATTATTTAAAAATGTGTTTCAGGCATGACTTTGATGGGATGCCCAATAAAATAATGAAAGAAACAATTGCTAAGAACTTTCTCTGCCCCCTCCCTCCCACCTCCACATCACCTCTAGAGAGGCTGCAAACAGACTCAGACACTGCGTCATCGTGTCTTTTTTTTTTTTTCTTTTCTTTTTCCTGACACTGTTGGGATTGTCAACAAAACTTTGCCAATGGAGAGAAGGAAAACAAGAGTCCACTGATACATATTTAGGTGGTTTCACAGAGTTGTTCACTGATGAAAAAAAAAAGTAACAGCTCTGTGGTAAATGTCTGACTCCTTGGTACTAAGTATTCTCCCTCTCTTTAGAAATCCTGAGGTTAATTGAAGGCAGCAAGGGCACCATAAGGAAATAATAGTGCCTATTCTCAAATGTGTCCCTAGTTCCCTTATGGTCTCTTCACAGTGAACTAGATGCAGGTATGAGGGTGTACATCATGGGGGAACAGCTGTACCTGCTAATCTGCTTTTGTTTTTTTTTTTTTTTAACCAATGGACAACTTATAACAGTTTAAACACATCTTGAGCAGTCCTGAATGTTTAGCATATGCATGAGCTGAAGGTTCTGCAGTTGCAGAACGTGACCCTTCCATTGGAAGAGCTTACTGTATACCCCTCAAGATGTTATTTTAGTGTTGGTTTAACACACTTTGTGGGTGCAAGTCCAACTTTTAATTCATACCCTCTGGGTGATATTTTTCAGTGTCATGACAAAATATCAATCCCAAACCACTGAGCCCTGTGGTCTGGGACATCTATCCCAAACTGGTGCTTGTAGCGGAAACAAAGAAACGTGACCAATTGCCACAAAATTGCCATTAACAAACAGTATTTAAGTATAAATGCAAGTAATTTATTGTCACATGTGTAAAGTGGTACAGGCCTTACATCCAAAAGACTTGATGTTTTGATAACATTTCAAAGTCTATTAACCATTTAAGAAAATGACAATCTCCAGCATATACATTAAAGACCACATTGTAATTTACTCACTTGAAGCATCTGATCTTACTTAATAATCACTAAATTAACTTTCTGGTTCTCTTTGTCCCAAAGAGAATATTTGATGTTGTATGATTGCAGGGCCATTTGTTGGTGAGGATTGAGAACATGTTTCTTAAAGACAGTGACTTCTTATCACTGACTGGTCATAGAGCCGCTTTGCGTCACTTTGTAATATTTTGAAGTCACAACTATAATTCCCTGAACTCTTTCATATTCTGATTTATTATCTTAGCATGATTACAAACAATTTACAAACACCATTTTAAATTACTACCTATTATTATACTAAATATAAATGTATAATGGTTTAATAACCATTTCTAATTAAACATTCTTAAGCAGTAAGATAGGCTAAGTGTAATGAAAACTAAAATGCTCAATGCATAAGAATGGTTTCACACTTCAAAATCATGCCTCACAATCTTAGTCTTTGGTTGAATCATCTAAAATGACATGCTCCTGATTAGGATTTTGCAGAAGCCTAATATTGGTGTTTCTTGAGATCCAGACAGGGTCAGTGCAGTAGCTTTGTCACATCTCTGCTGGCCTGTGGTTGAATGGCTAAGTGAACTCCACATAGTCAGTGGTGAGAGTTTGTCAACTAAAGTCTCATTACTCAAAGAGACTCTATAACAAATTGTATACTAATTCCTTTTGTGTATTTTCTGAAGAGGGAGTGCTTATATCAAATTTGCAAGGAACATGGGACTTCACAAAAGTTTCTTAGATGTTCAATGCCAGAAGAGCTCAACAGTTATCGAAACAGAATACAAAAAAAAAAATAAATAAATAAACATGTAATTATCCTAATGTCAGCCCTTTCTTTTCTGCGAGATGGAGCTGATTATTTTTGTTTATATGTTTATAAAAAAATATCCCCTATAGTTCATCAACTCATCTCTATATTTTCTTCTCTTTTGTCAGACTCATGTGGCACATAAAACACACCTGTAACATATTAGTGGACTCTGAATGTGCCAGAGTAGATAACATATGTAATGACTTCCCCAAAACTCAACAGCATGTTGCCTGAGAGCTCTGGAGCTACAGTACAGGCCACACCTATGAATCTAAGCCATGAGCCTTGACCTTGCGCTGAATCCTCCTGTGGAATGCACTATTCATGCTTCAGTCGTGCAAATGGGAGTCCACAGACTGTGGTGATCATGCACGCACAGCTGTGGAATGCACTATTCATGCTTCAGTCGTGCAAATGGGACCCCACATACTGTGGCGATCATGCACGCACACAAAGCATCATCCAGTGTCTGAGTATCCTACTCCCAGTGCTAGATGTAAATTTGCTTCATTTATCACGCTCAAGAAAGTGGACAATGTTTTTTTTTAACCCTCAATTCATGCAAAATGTAAATGTGTTGCTCTTGATATTAAAATATGCTAAAAATCAAAGAGGTTAGCATCAGTGCCCTACTTCATAGAATAACATTGTGCAAATGACATTGTTAGAAGAAAACCTTTGAGGACTTTCATCTATTGGAAGTTGTTTGTTCATTTATTTTTAATCATACTTGTTTCTAATCAAACTTGTTTAATCAAGCTTGTTTCTAAAATGCACACGCACATACAAGCAAATACACATACACACACACACTATAGCAATCAGGCATGCACATGAAGTGTAATCCTGCACCCACACATGCAATTCCAAGATCAATGCTTTATTGCATTCTCTGCTTTATCTTTTTCCTTTTCTCTGACCATTACCTAACATATATTATGTATTTTACTCCTTTCTTGTTGACTGTAGCTCTCACAAGATTTTAAATTAGGGCAAGAATTATTTTTCCACTTCACTAATCCAGTGATTGCAAAGCACCAGGATAAATGTGTCTAGCATCTGCTAAGCATTTGATGGGTATCTGTGAGCGAACATGTTAATTCACAGACAATTTGCCTTAAAATACGCAGAACACCCTGCACAGAGCAGTCAAATATGAGCTGCAATATGCAGACTTGTTTTGTTCTGTTCTCGATGGAAGATGCCATTGGCTATATGTACTTTCCTTTTGTGATCTTGGTAATAGCAATTATGTCCTTTTTACTTTTGTCTGCAACAATTTCAGCACATCTTCTGTAAGAATTACCATGATGTAAAGCAACAAAAACCTAGTACTTTTAGCAAAGGGAGTTCTGAGAAGTTGGTTCAGTAATGACCATCACTGTGGGTGGTGATCATTGACTCGTTGCCCACTTATTTCTAACAAACAAGCCACCTAGAGGAATATAAAAATAATGTCACATCCACTTTATTGGATACTTTTATAATACCCAAACTAGCAGCCTCTGTGTTTCTACCTCTCAAGATGGTTAAAAATGAAGGTGACAAAAAAATCTCAGACACTAGTCATTTTCTTTTACTATACAAGTGTGTGGTGTGTGTGTGTGTGTGTGTGTGTGTGTGTGTGTGTGTGTGTGTGTGTGATGGTCCTGATTTATCTATCTGATGTTCATGAAGAGTCACAACCGTGACAACAAAGGGAAATGGGAACAGCTGAGAGGGAAGGCAGCAATCTGTTTAGTGCGTTAAAGTCAGGTCTTCATGCGATCATGTAGCGTGGGTACCCCCAAAGCACATTTGGACCATCAACAGTCATCTTAAGCCTCAGCGAGAATTCATCACAGATTTCAACGGCTTGAGCCATCGTGGAAGTTTCCTTGCAAACAGCTTCTCATGTAGCTGCAAGCACATCCACCGAACTGGAACCTCTCAAGAGAAGGATAGAAATTTAAGACAAAAATGTTCCCCAAACACAAAAACTCAGCTCAGTTTTCAAGCGTTGAGTAAGTCTTACCTGCTAGATTTTCATCATGGCTTGTCTCAGGAAACTCAGCGTTTGTGCTCACACTATTTATAACCAAACACAGCAAGAACTAGGCCACAGGTTTTCTTATGAAAAGAAATACACTCATAAATGTGGGGGTGAATTAAAGGCAAATGTTTGTGAGTAAACTCATTTAATTTGACTGTTAGCACTACTTTTTCCTAATCAAACACATACTCTTATACCTAAAGCTTCTCTGTTATAATTTGAAATCATCTTATGGTCTTCTCCTTTGTTGCTAAGATCACATAGGCATACAGAATACTTGATACATTGCAAAAGCACACCTATTTTTAACAAGGGGCCCATAGGTCTAAGGTCAAACAGTGGCTATCAACTTGCCAGATCTGTTTCTCCAAAGTTATGAACTAGTTTGGGCAAAAGTCTTTACCAATAACACCCTACTGGTCATTGTGAACACCAAAACACTAATTGGCATGGCCCCCTGATATACCTCACCCCAGTCTGTTTAGTGAGTTAAACAGCAGCTATGCTGCTGCCTGCTCAGGGGCCTTTGGGTGGTGTCTTGACTAACTGCTGTTTATTCTGAAGTGCCCCAGCATAAAGTGCAGTAGTCTCAATCTTCCTAATGCTGTGACTCTTCAATACAGTTCCGTATATTTTGGCGACCCCCAACCATACAACTATTCTGTTGCCACTCCATGGCCGTAGTTTTGCTACTGTTATAAATCATAATATAAATAAATATCTGATATATGCAGGATATCCGAAATGCCACTCCCCCCAGGAGGTCTTGGCCTCTTGGTTGAGAACTGCTGACCTAGAACATTCCGCTGAACATGACAGATCTTGTCCACAGTGCCCTCCATCACAAGCTTAGCACTGATTTTCACTCCATGGGCATCACATCCTCATTCCTTCTGGGAGGTTCTCTCCTCTTATCATATACATCAGCACCACGATGCTTCACAGATAACCAGCATCCAAGAGTGTCTAATATTTCTAGTGTCAAGAGAGAGGAGGTGGGGGGAAGGGAAAAGAAAAAGAAAGAGGAAGGAAGAGGAAGAGGAGGAGGAGGAGGACGAGGACGAGGAAAAGAAGGAGAGCTAGATCGCTAGCCCCAACCACACTTTTAGTTCAGGCATATCTTTCCAAATGCATCCTGGCATGTTCAAATACAAGACATCCCAATTCGCAGTCATTCATTTCTACTAAAAATATTATTCTTCATTCTTACTCATTGTTATAGCTCTGTAAAATATACGTCTGACCAATACATTTAATATTTCATTCCTATATTGAAAAAATTCATTACTATATCCTTTAAACATTCCTTTTACCAGACGCACTTACTGATAATAAGTAGAAGTCTCACAATAGGACATGACAGTTTATTTTGAATTGATACGAGTTGCATAGTTAGCTGGAAATATGAATGCAGGCGTGACAGCAATGATAGTAACTGTTTACTTCCCTGATGAGAAAACTAACTTCTTGAAAGACAATGCATTTTAAACATGAGGCCAAACAACACTTATTTATCAATACAAACCACGTTAGCTGAGGCTATTAATAAAATGTTTCAATGATTCAACTTTTTATTTACTTTTCTTTTCTTTCTTTCTTTTTCTTTTTTCTTTTCTTTTCTTTTTTATTTTTTTATTTTTATTTTTTATTTTTTGAGACAGGGGTTCTTTGTGTAGCCTTGGCTGTTCTGGACTTACTTTGTAGACCAGGCTGGCCTTGAACTCACAGCAATCCACCTGCCTCTGCCTCCTGAGGGCTGGGATTAAAGGCATGTGCCACCACTGCCCAGCTTAACTTTTTCAATATAAATAATAAAAATGAGGTAAGTGTGTCTTCTAATCCATGACCAGAATTATTTTCAAACAGTGTTATAATTTTTTCTTCTTTTAATATTTTTGAGACAGGATCTTGTTCCTTGACCCAGATTACCTTTAGCATATGACAATCCGCCTGCCTCAGCCTCCTGCATTCTACAATTTATAAACATGAAGTACTGAGCCTGCTATTATAATTTTTTGTTTGAAGGATTTACACCTTCTCTTATAGGGAAAGGAATGTATATAGAAAGCTTCAGACATCAAAGTATTTATCTTGGGACACTGTACAGAGCAAATCAACAGTGCTTTCTTTACGTTACTATTACTCAAAAATGGTTCTGACAGAACACAGGGCTGCCCAGAGCGCTGAGCCTCTGTTAGCTATTACAGACAAAGTAGGCACAGTTCATATGTCTAGATTTAGACCAGAAATGACATTTGAAAACTTGAAAGGCATATGCAGCAGACTTTTATATCAAATATAATTTATACCAAACACAGATCTGACTAAGGCTTATTTCATAAATATTCAGTGACTCTAAAATACTAGGTAAAAGCACAGGGTTTGGGGTGGGGATCAGGCTGGATTGAAAGCAGGGCTAAGTTTTTCGCTCTGCCAGCTACACTGAGGAAACTTACTAAATCTCTCCATGCTTCTGTTTCCCCAATTACAAAAGAACAATGAAAACAACAGGATTTTTTTTTTTATAAGGATTAGGTACGGTATTTCCTTTTTTTTTTTTTTGACCATTTTTAAATTTATTTTTTACATATACTATATTTATATTATTTTTTATTTTTATTTTTTTTATTTATATTATTTATATTATTACACATATAATCAATAAACTACCTACAGCAAAAAGAACCATGAAACAATCAGGAATTATATAAATGTTACATTAATAGTGTTTTGACTTTTTGTATTTGGCATAGGTACGGTATTTCATTCTAAGGACTTGATCCCTGTTTCACAGAAAAGGCTTGCTCATCGTTGGCTGTTGCTTTTGTAGTGTGTGCAGCTAATGTTAAAGAAGAGGCTCACAGAAGGTCACCAGAGAACACCATTCTCCATGCTTGACCTGGATGCTTCATAATTATCATCTTGTGTCGTGTTCACGGAAGCCGTGGGGATGATCATGAAACTACCCTTATACCAAGGTCACAATGGAGCCCTAAACAGATTCAACAAACCCAGGTCAGGACACAAATCTGTCATTCCAGAAACCAAGACTGGAACCTTACCCCTGTGCAGTGATAGATTTCTACAAAACATCCTTATTGTCAAAGGTTGCCCCTTCCTCATTTTAAAATAATTTTAGAATGTGATCATTTTTAGACTGGAACGCCCTAGAGATATAGTGTGCAAGGCTAAGAATTCAAGAGACTGTCTGAGACCCTGTGACTGCACCATTTTTATGTCTTTACCCATAGTATATACATATACATATGCATGCATATATGTGTATACATAGTATATACATGTCTCATTCTGAGTACATTAGAAAGCATCCCCTTGAATGTTGTCCCTAACAAACAGCAATCTGGGAAATGCCAACGTAGATCACAATAATGGAGGGATAAAATGGGACAGCTTCCAGGGGGAAGTGTGAGTCAAGTTTTTAGATAAAAGATGCATCGGTGCTGGTGCGCTAGTGTTGTGCCAGAGACAGGCTAGATTTCACTTAGGAAGCACAGAGAGAGAAAGAAGAGGTCCTGAAATGCGACAGGAGCTGACAGATGCCCCTCGCCTTCTGTGAGAGCAGTCATAATACTTGTGTTTCCTACATCTCCACTGGCTGCCTTCCTCCTTTCCCCTTGCTTTCCTTTCTGTGATCTACTTGGTATAGGTTCCCCTAGCTTGGAATGAAAGACAAATATAGTTTGCCTAGGTCAGCCTTAGTTGGCACCTTGTTACTCGTTAGACCCCATTAAGAAACTGCACCACTCGATATAACCTTCCTTACATCCCTTACGTTTTCAACCCATGGCAATTTATATATCTTCACTAGCCATCAGAAACAAACCTCATTGTGAAATTCGTCATTGACGTCTGTTTTCTCCTTTGGCTTCGTGTCCCCAGTAGAAGTCTCTCACTAGCTCCTATCTGCTTTGTTATGTCAGCTTTCCTCTTGTTTTCATGTTATACTTTTCTCCGGGTTCCTCGACTTTCATCAATTTCTCAGTATCATTATCCTTACTAGTTGGCACCATTCTATCTTCGGTTCTTTTCCTGCATGGCTGGCTTGGGCACCTCTCTGACCCTTTTCCCTAGCTGTGCTATCCTGCCTCTGGAGGCTGATTTCTTGTGTTTCACATCTAGGCTCCAACCACGCAGATCCTCCAGTGGCCACGCTGATTCAGATGGCATGCTTCCATTCACGTTATTCCTTCTTTGTCTTCCTTAGCTTTAATATCCTCGTCACTGAATAAAACACAACCTTCTGCTCATGTTCCTGGGCTCCGTAAGGTTGTGAGCCAAGCAATCCAATTCTTTTGCAATTATATTTTCCCCTACTGGAATGTTTCCCTCAAAAACACCTCTTTGAAATAGACCATTTATCTTCATAGCTTAACGAAGTGATACGGTATTCAGAATTCAGGAGATCTTCCCATAATTAAGTGTGTGATCAGTGAAGAAATTTAGAGTCGTAGTGTTTAAAGAGGTTTCTTTCCTACCACAAAGCCAAGAGGGCTGGAAAGGGGCTTCTGGCTGAGGGTCTCTAAGAGGCCAAAGAAGTACAGGGGTGAATTCATATCGAACAGCAAGATCATAGTCAGAAAAGCCCATCTGCACAGGGTATGAAATATTTATGTTCATCCAACAAGATTTTATTATAGAAGAAAATGGAAAAGGATGAAATTTTAGAAATTTCCATGTGTCATTTCTAAACATGACAGCCCTCATAATGTTTTATGTTTATGAAAACTTTTAAGTAGGTTCCTTAACTTGACACAAGTGATAACATACCATTAAGAGATTTTATAAGAGGGCATGGATATGGCGTTCCTGCTGCTGCATGCTCAGATACTTTCCGGATAGGATAGCTTTTATGTGAGCTGGGATAGTTTCCAAAACAATGACCTGGAGTTGCTGTCAGATGTGTCTCCTCTGTGACAACATTAACACAAAGAAATGTGTGCAGTAAGTCACTCTTTTGCATGTGACATACTCACTGTAAGTGATTCAGGGACATAGAAGTCATGTAGGGGAGTAAAACAATTATGGAACAATAAAATGCAATGATAGTAGCTGCAATCCAACAGTGTGCAGGTCTCAAAGCACTGCTGACACCACCGTAATAAATCAGTCTCTCTTGTTAGCATTGCTAAGAGTAAAGTAATAACAGTAAAGTAATAAAGAAAACTAACAATAACCTGTTCCCACCGGTGAAGCATCAACTTAAATAATGTTGAATTCTAGCTTGGAACTTAATGAAAGTGGTCACGGAATGTTTCAAAATTAAATTTGCCTTTAAAACCTTTAAAACAAAATTGTTCCACTTAGTTCTGTTTTTTCATCTCCTTTTCAAACTTATGAAAGAGTAGTACCAATTAAAAAGTGGCTAGGGCCTCATGAGCCTTAAAACAGGAACTATAAAAAATGTCATCTATAGTCCCACTAGAATGTCCTCCCCTCTGTCTCAGTTTCCTGGTAAGTGAAGGCTTTCGTGGGACATGCCCCTTGGGCTAATATGCAGATATAAGTGAGTATATACCATTTGAGTCTTTCTGCTTCTGGGTTAACTCACTCATTATGATCATTTCTAGCTCAATCCATTTATCCACAAATTTCGGGAATTCCTTGTTTTTAATAGCTGAATAGTATTCCATAGTGTATATGTACCACAGTTTCTTTATCCATTCTTCTATTGAGGGACACTTAGGCTGTTTCCATGTTCTGGCTATTATGAATAAGGCTGCTATGAACATAGTTGAGCAAATTTTCTTGCTGTGTGCTGGAGCATCCTAGAAGCCTACAAGTAGAACATTATGATAGGCAGATTTGGGCACAGGGGTCCCGCTCAAACTAAGGCACCAGTCAAGGACAATACAGGCGGTAAACCTTAAACCCCTACCCAGATCTAGCCAATGGACAGAACACTCTCCACAGTAGAGTGGAGAGTGTGATATTACTTTCTCACATACTCTGGTGCCTCACCTTTGACCATGTCCCCTGGAGGGGGAGACCTAGTGGCACTCAGAGGAAGGACAGCAGGTTACCAAGAAGAGACTTGATACCCTATGAACATATACAGGGGGAGGTAATCCCCCTCAGGAACAGTCATAGGGGAGGGGAATAAGGGGAAAATGGGAGGGAGGGAAGAATGGGAGGATACAAGGGATGGGATAACCATTGAGATGTAACAAGAATAAATTAATAAAGGAGAAAAAAATGTCTATGATTATCTATGTGGTACCATGTCCAAGTGAGACGTAACAGGTGGTATGATTTGAGTCCAGATGCATTCTGCTCCTTGGTACATAGACACAAAAGAAGACATGAACACCAAGGTGGCGCACCGCCCTATAGGAGAAAAGACCATCTGTGCAGAAACGGTCACACAGAGAAAGAAATGGCATCTAAACCGTTACTATACTTTCGAGGGTATGGATGAAGGCATTGTGGGGGTTAGTGGGTTTCAGATAGAAAAGACTACTTAGGGCAATAAATGAAGCTGTTTTCTGATAAGTTAAGTATCAGTAGTGTCTAAGGCCATCCAAGTGGCACTGTTGTTCTGAAACCACACTCTAGAGCATCACTTGGATCAAGTCCCTTTCTTGAAATCTTCAGCATCCCTGCCGGATATGTGGACCTACCATGATCTTCAGGTCCAAGCGTTGCTGATCAAACTGCCCTTAATGTCGGGAGACAAGAGCTGCACAAGCCATTTTGAATCCTTCTAAGTACCTGTCCCTATTTTGGAGACCATCCAATAATGAGTATCCAGGAACCACCACACGTTTATGCAAGGTGCTTCCTATAGTTCTTTGCCATTGGTCTTTTTGTTTGTTCTATATTCTGTGGTATCTGCCACCTGCTGGATACCTCTTGCAGACTGGGCTGACAGTTTTAGCTCTCTAGAGAAGCACAATTGGATTATTAGGAAGGATTTCTTCATTTGAAATCTATTCCTTCCGATTTCTGCTGGTGGCCAAGAGTCTAATCTGAAGCCTGGGATGAACTTAAGACCTCAGATAGAAATAGAGAGTTTCTAGTATTTTGCTCTTTTGTTTTGTTTGTTTTGCTTTTAAATTGGTTAGGGATGATGATGATGATGATGACGATGACGACGACGACGATGATGATGATGATGATGATTAGCCAAAAAATCCAGTTCACTGAAAAAAATCCTATAAATTTAAAATTATAGTTTTACCTCCTATTTTTTGTACCTGCTAGAGTTATGGGTGAGCAGGCAATGTTTGCTAATCAAGAATCCTAAGGCTATGATCTGTCTTATCTCCTTTTTTGAAGGGTATGTTTTGTCCTAGATGCACTGAATCTTATCATATTAAGTCAGTGATAAAATAAGTGATGCAATAAACTTTGTGAGAGTGACAGCATTCTTTTGCTTTGTAACGAGACTCTCCTATAAAGTTGAGCTCTTTATGATGCAATTTCTTCATAATGGTTACTTTGAAGTCACACTTGCTGACATCCATAGCAATATTAAAAACAAGACTCCAGAGACCTTCTCTCCTCAAACTTTCCAACCACTGCTCATACAAGTGACACTAGCCAACAGCCAAAGTCAGCAGTGTAGGCTGAGGGATGCTAATGTAGGTTACCATTTGACTTTGAAATTCACGCACAAGGCAAGAGGCGTCACATCCAAAGCAAACTCTCATGCTGTTCTGTGGCTCCCCAGAACAGGGTCTCCCCACTCTCCCTGAGAGTCCTGGTTACGAAGCCAAGACAATTTCTTCAGTATAACAATCTTCTCCACCCCAATGTGTAACTAAACTCCTAAGAAAAGGAAAATTACTTTGGGATAAGAATCAAAGGGCTTTTACCATAGTTACCCAGTGACTTAAAAGAGGGCTCTCTCCTTTTCTTTAGCATATGGCTATTTCCTGGAATAGCTGGCTCTAGTAACGATTGAAAATACACTATGAGACACTAAACCTATTTTACTTACAGCAGACATATTCTTGACATTCACAATGTTCAAATGCCTCGGGAAATTCAATCCATCATTAAACAGTGTTCAGCTCCCTTGGATGTATAATTTATCCTATGATCAAAGCACACATGCTTCCACATACACAAAGATGAACTTTCAAGCCACTTCTGGGGTATCTACTCTAAGAAAATCCCACTGCTTACTGAAAAATTGTACCTTCAACCTGATTATGTGCCATACATTCAGAGTTTATCGTTAATGGGCAAACAAACAACTGTACTAAAAAAAAAACCATAACATTGGTTGGTTTGCAATCAAGTTGAAGTCTGATCCCAAAATATTTTCTTAAGAGACAATGTACTAATCTATAAGTAACTTATACCTCTGCCCATTTGTAAGAGAAATATCCTCAAAATTCAACATTTATTAATTTGAATACACAAACAAATAAAATTATGCATATAGTATAATCCACTAAGAACTCATTTCTCCTTTTCACGTTAGCTATATCGGATACTAGGAATGGCTTTGCTTGTTATTATAGAAAATACAGAAGGCCCTAATTAGAATTTCATATTTATTTCACTAAATACAACTCCATACTCTACTTGATAAAGTGCCTCTAGAATTTCAGGTCCCACACACATGTCTATATCATTTTTAAAAGGGAGGCGGAAGAAGACCTGAGACTTACTCTGAGTTCCACCATTTAAGCTATATAGATTTCAGTGAAATTACTGACCCTTCCACACTCCATGATCCTTTTTCCTAATCATTTTTATCATTACAATTTAAGTGACATTTAAGACCATAAAACCTCTCAATAAATATTAGCTATGATAAACTTTCCTACTAACCAGAATTTTTTTTTAAACACACAAAATGTGCACTGTTTTGTCATTGTTAGACAGCAGCAATTAAGACAACAGTAGATTAAACTAGCAATAGAAACTATCATTACAAACTGGCGTGGGAGGTAGGGCGAGAACCGTTCATAGCAAAATGGCAACCAACTAGCCAATACAGCAAGTGATCACTAGAACGTAGTTGGCACATATTGATATGCATCATACCCATAAGCACATCAGATGTCAATGAATTAGTATGAATCATGTAACTAAGGTTATTAAGTCAGCAAATATTGATATGCCTCATAACTATAAAAACACACCCGATGCCAATGATTCAGTATGAATCATGTAACTAATATTATTAATTCACTTATGCCGAGGATAGAATGAAATACATGCGGGTGATAAGAAGCCAAAATGAACAAATGAAAAGTGTGAAGACAGAGCGTGGTCCAGGGCCTGAGAACTCAGGGGCGTGGTCACCAGCCTGTGTGACCGAGATGACACTGAAGAACAATGTAGTGATGGAACGAGACTTGTAGTTATTTAAAGAGAGCATACCGTAGCGGTAAGACGAGAGACACAGAGGATGCATATGGGGACTGGTGTGTCCACTGTGTGTTTTACACTGTCAATGAACCCATGTGACTCCAATATTCCGAGCAAGGATATGGGTTATGCTGACAACGTGAAATATGAAGGATGAAAAAAGGCTTCTCTGAATTCTTGGAGAAAAGAGGGGTATTAAAGGGATTTGGCGAACTTCATAGAGAGCACAGCAATTTATCAGCAGCGAGCTACACCACATGACTCATTCTGAGTGATTTAACACCCGAGGTTCCAAACTATCTACTGTTGAGAAAGATAAAGATGGCCGTGATTAAATTAACCAAGATCATATAGCTAATGAACCACCGAGGCAGAATTTCCACTGCTATTGATCCCATTTTATGTGGCTCTGTCATTTGAAATTTAGCATCATAATGGTTGAGAGATTATGTCAAGGGAAATTGAATTTTTTTTCAATATGTACAGAAACACCAGAAGGGTAGAAGTTAAAAGTCTCATTGGTTTTCTGCATATGACCCTTTTTGTTAAAGTTCATAGACGTGTAACACAAGATGCCACATGTTCATTTAAGGCACAACAGACAACATTGCAACACAGAAAAGAACAGCTCCAATTAGGAGAACAGCAACAGTGGGAACACTGCAGCATAGGCACTTCCACCAAGCCCAGTGTGCTTTTCACCGTGCTGAGGGTATATTTAAGAGGGGTTTTTCACATTGCATGATTAAAGACAATATTTTGAGGAATAAAACAAATCCACCATATAGATTTTTTTAATGACATGTAGTGCTTAAATAAATATCCCAATTAAAATGTGCCAACTAAGCATAGTAGATAGTTTATGTCTCAAAGATTGACAAAGTACATACATATTATAAGATGTGCCTGCAGACAAGAAAGTAACAATAGTTCAGAATGCTGTCCAGATGAGATCAGATAGGCTGTGATCATATGGTCAGGGAAGAGGTCCCCTTCTGTCAGAGGTCTAGGGGAGGGGAATAGGGTGGAAGAGGGAGGGAGGGTGGGAATGGGAAGTTACAAGCAAAGGGAAAACAATTGGGATGTAATCTGAATAAGTTATAATAATTTTTTTAAAAAAGAATAGTTCAGAATGCCATTTAAAAATCATTATTGGAGTGCTCAATCTCAGCATCTTTATAGTGTTTGAGGGCATTAATGCATAGCTATAGGTAATTCTTTTTATATTACATCCCAGATTCAAAAGCTACACAAGTCCTGAAGTGTCTTGCCTAACTGACAACCTTGAATTAATCAAGACAGCAATTAAAACAATGTATACATTCCCAAGTACTGCCTTAATTCACAAATGCAAATTTTGTGAGTAGGAAAACATACTGGGTATAATGCCAAAAATATATGCTCTGGGAAGATAGGGGGGGTGGGGAGTGAAATACTTAAAAATGTATTTGACCATTATACCAGCATAAATTGTATAAAATACAAGATCCATTTGAGGCGAGATTGTGAAAGTCAATTCATTCCTATGGTTTTCAACTTTTAAATGTAATGTTCTAAGTATCCTTGAGAATGTTATACAGAGCATTAGGATCATATTCTCTCCCACACTCCTTCTCCTAACTTCTGCTAGATATGCTTCATCTCCCCGCCCCCCGCCACATCTTCATGTTCTTTAAAAACAAACAAACAAACAAGCAAACAAGCAAACAGATTGAAACCATATACTTATAAGCATGAGGCCTTCCACAGGACAACGATCCAGTCAACCTACCAGTGCCCACACCCTCAAAGAAGAGCTGACTCTTTCTCCATCAAGAACCCCATGCTTAGGACTGGGTTGTTGAGGACCACTTCCAACGTTACCTAAAGTGTTGGCTGGCTTGATCTTGTGCAGCTCTTATGCCGGAAAGTACAGCTCCTGAGTTCATGAGCGTAGCGGTCTTATGTCAAGAAGACACAGTTTGCTCCGGGCCTCCACATAGTTTGACGTGTACAGTTGTTTCACCTCCTCTACATGGAGTTTTAACTTGCTATAACTCTATTTTATATCCAGTAGCCCTTGTTCCTAATAATTTTGGCAGTAATAGCAAAATCCAAGATACATAAACAGCTTGACAGTCTTTGTGCATATCGTTTTCACATGGACCTCCCTTACTTTGATACTGGAAGTATATTGTATTGGTTTTACAATGAGAATGTAATTGTCAACTATCATCAATGCCCATTATATTATGGTTCAAGAGATCTGGTATTACATTCTAAAACCTACATTCATTTAGCAATCCAGAATCTTTGTGCGCTCCTGTAGCTTATGACCTTATATCTACCTGTGAATCTAACTTAAAATGTTTCCTTGTTAGACATTAAGCTCTTCTTGTTCCCAATCATTGCAAAAACGAAAAATAAATAATGCTTACCAATAACAATAAACGTGTTTGTGCCCTTTATATGCAACGCTCACAGTGCCACCATGTAGCAGAGGGAACAAAATATCCCTGGCCTCTATTAAAGGCACAGGTGTTGCTTGCTTGCAACTGTTATCTAGAAATAAGGTCTCATTCTATGGCCCAAACTGGCCTTGAACTTGTGATCTCCTCCTATCTCAGCCTCCTGAGTGTAGGGATTACAGGTGTGTGCCATCATAGGCAGTTCCATGTATTTCATTTGAATTTGAGATAAATATAAACTAAAACTTATTATCCATAATAAATAACATTTTTTAAAAGTAGTCTATATATAAAAAGACTATCACAGGTTTTTTTTTAAATTTGAAGAGAAAAAAAAAACTTGCCCCAATTACTGAGATGGCTCAGCCAATAAAAGCACTCTCTGCAAAGCCTGCCGGCCTGAGTTTGATACTCAGGACCCACATAGTGCTATGAGAAAAATGGCTCCTTCATGCTTTCCTCTGATCCCCACATGTGCATTGTGACATGTGTGTCAATGCATGCACGTGCACACACCAAATAAATAAATACAAACAGAGATTAAATGAGAGTGCTATAATATTCAGATGGCAAGAGTCTTTGCCTATGAATAATAATGAGCAATTATTAATGGGTAATGATTATGTGTTCCTTTAATTTAAGAAATAATCTTTCGACAAACGGTATATACTCACTTATATCAAAACACTAGTCCAAGGGATACGTCCCATGAAAAACCTTACTTACCAAGAAAATGGGTCAGAGGAGAGGACATCCTATTGAGTCTTTAGGCGAGAGTAGCATGGAAGAATGGGGAAATAATAGGACCCACAGGGTCCCAGAAACCTACAAGAAGAACTTTATGACAGGCAGATCTGGGTCCTGGGGTCCTCCTCAAACTAAGGCACCAGCCAAGGAGAAATAGGCAGTAAACTTCGAACCCCTACCAAGACCTAGCCGACGAACACGATATTCTCCACTGTTGAGTGGAGAGTGAGATCTGATTCTCACGTGAACTCTGGTGCCCCTTTTCTGACCATGTCCCCTGGATGGGGAGGCCTGGTGGCACTCAGAAGAAGGATAGCAAGTTACCAAGAAGAGACTCGATAATCTTAGAGCATACATAGGGGGAAGAAGTCTCCCTCAATCACAGACATAGGGGAGGGGAGAAGGGGGGAAGTGGGAGGGAGGGAGGAATGGGAGGAAACAGGGGAAGGGCTAACAATCAAGATGTAATATGAGTAAATTAATTTAAAAAACACATAAAAAACAATTGAGATGTAATATGAATAAATTAATAAACTATATTTAAAAAAAAATCTTTCTCTAGAACCAAAAATCTGATTCAGAGTGTCACATTCAGAGTTTGATAACTGACTCCCTATTATGCCGGTCATTTTAAGTAACTGTGCCTTCCACCAATCACCATCTGATGCTGCCTTGAGGTTTAATATAAAAATAGAGGCAAAATAACAGCATTATAAAAAACACAACTCTGGCATCACTTCTGTCCTAAGGCAGAGGAAAGAAATCTCCAAAATCACTGGTCTCATGAGAAATTCAGACAAAGTTTCACATAAACAGCTAAGCCATTGGAAGCGCGGCCAAAAGGAACATTAAGATTTTCCTAGGATTTTCTGAAAGTCTCACTAATGCTAGTCAACAGGGTTGCCATCCTGCTCACTTTAGTAGCAGCATGGAACATGAAATTGTGATTAAGAGGCTTGCTTTCTGCAGCTGTCCAAGCTTGAGTGGGTAAAGATGAGATACTCAGTTAGATTCAAAGGCTGGGCTGTTCAGAAAGAGGACTACTGCTCCGTGCTATGAGTGGGGAGGCTGGAGGAGAAAAGTACAAAATCTTCACCAGAGTTATCTAGTAGGAAAAAATGGTGACGGTGCAGCTGGTATCACAGCCCTGATTTGCAGGAGGTTGGATATGTGGTCATTCATTCTCCAAGTGAGCATGTAAAGGCAATGAACTCAGCCCATGACCTCTAAATTTATTCCAAATGACTGGATCACTACAATCCATTCGGTGCATCAGCCTGAGGAGAGGACGTGGAGGTAAGTGCCTTAAATAGGACACAAAAGCAGATAGAGTTGCAAGAAAGATACGTCTATGTAAAAGAAGATGGTTAAAATTTCATTGAAGAATCCCATCAAAATATTTACAAATAAGTCCACTAATAAACCTAGTGAGCCATTTTAAATAGTTAGCTGCTCCTGAATCAAACTCAGACATACCAGATTGCATTTGTCCCTCATGTCAAGACTCAAAGTAACAGATTCAATTATACGGAATTTAGTGGCATTAAAGGTGGCAATTGGCTAATATGCAGAAACTTTAATCTTTGTTAGTGAACATGGGTGAAGCCATAACATATCTGTAGGGCAAGTCTTTCTTTAGTGTATTAAATTATTATTATTTCAACAATCAATAATTACCTTCATCACTAAAGCAATTTCATGTTAGGCAAGAACCTTTCCTACAGTGTGTTATCACTGCTTTGCTATTTCCTAAATATATTGTAGAACAACAGAGATAGCACCCCATTCCTACTAAACTGTGTCAAAGCATTCCAAAAGAGGCCTAGGAGACTTCATTTTGAATGCTAGCATCATTCTCCATATGATCTGAGTAGTAAAAATCTTCCGCAGATCCAGATCTGCGGACTGTCTTCTAAGGGAGTGGGAGAGAGGAAACACACTTGGATGCTGTTGTTGGAAGTAGGGAGGACGTTTGACTTCAGCTACCATTAGAGCCCCACGATTGCTACTGCTCCACTGCTGGGTGGCTATCTACTGTAAGAGGGAGCGACTCCAAGAAGATTTTTCAAAGGAAAACTTACTGTGAAGGCTTTGTCATAGACTTCAGTCGAAAATAAATTTTATGAGGTGCCACGGGATGAGCAAGGCAGCGTGCTCATAGGAATGATAAGCAGCTCTCTGTATAGCAGGGGTTGTAGACACTCAATAAATACAAAGCAGTGGGTTGAGCTGACAGGGAGGAGTTGGCATGATTTCATTTATTTATTTTTATTTAATGTTTGTTTTAATTGCCTCTTTGTATAGCTCCTACAGAAGAAGGATTGGATCTTCTCCAAGGTCCAGATGCTTAAAGCCAACTCCTAAACAACGCTAACTTTGAAAAATCCCCCATCTTCTGGGTCACCAGGGATGAATTTAATGTGTTCTACCAGATGTGAGAGATGGTGACAAAGAAGAGGATGGCAGGGTACTCTGTGTCATCCACTGTACCAGCCGTTTGCCTTATTCAGTACTTCTGACAGTTCTATCAAGTCAAGACTGAATAGCTTAGTTTATAACTTTGAGAATAAAAAAGCTTTGGTGAAACTAAATATGTAGACATGTATACAAGAGGCTAGATCCAAGCCCAGGGACCTTCTACACTGCCTGGTCAATCACCAAAGTTCTCAGCAATGAAGCACCCATCAACCGCAAGGCAAACGTCTGTCTTGTTTTAGACTGAATTCCATTATGCTGAAGCATTCGGGGTACCCTTATCTGTTTTTACCTACAAAGCAAGAAAAATAAAATCTTGCCTGGATGTCTTCTAGAGCAAACCCAGTCCCCAGATTGTGGGTACTGGCATACTAAGGTAGTGTTCTGTCCCTATAAGAGAAACACAAACATCCTGTCTGCATATTCCCTTAGAAAATGTTCAGCACACAGTCTCCTTCCAAGCTTCCATGTCAAAATGGAGTATGTTTCATGTTTTACACCAAAGGGCAGATCTGAGCCAAGTTTAAATTAAGAACAAAAGTCAAAGTAATGGCACATCAGTTGTGGGTTTGGCAATGGCAAGAAAAGATAGCCTCAAAGAAAACCCATACCTTTTATGGAAACCAAATATTGACCGCAATTGGCACACAGAAAACTGCACGGACAAACAAAACTGCTGGAAAAACAAATCCAAATTACATAGGAACCTGACACCCATTCTTTACGGTGGAAAACCAAAGATAAAAATGAGTCATAATTTCATATTCTTGGAAAGGATAAATGCTCACCCATCTGGTAATATGCTTTAAAAATATTTCTCCGAAGATATCTAATATTTCCAATATTTTCTTACATAACAAACTAAGAATAACCTCAACGTGCTAATGCCACAGAAGAACTGATTATAAACTCAGTTGTGAAAGGAGAAAAAAAAACCTTCAATTAAACAATGTGTGATAGGTACTATGTAATTTAAGAATGAAAAACCTATTCTTGGAGTCTAGAAAATATAATATGTCTAGAAAATAAAAGAACAGTAGGACCATATCTATGCCTGTATGTAGACATAGATATTGGACTGGAGGAGAAAAGAGCCAATGAGAAGGTACCTTTGGGCCATCTTTTTGAGGCACTGAGATCTTCAAGACTGTTGTCTCTTTTGTGACAGAGTGATCTTATTCATACCTTAATACTCATCATCAACAAATTCCAATGTGCTTATTGGCAGAAGAAAAAAATAGTGTTTGTTCAAAGAAAGACCTCCTTTGTCTTTCTGAAACTACATAGAAGAACTCTTAACCCATCTCCAAAAAAAAGAGTAAGAGAGAAAAAAAAAAAGAAGTTTTCAGAATCAGTTATAGGAATGCAGGAATCCACAGCACAGAAGAAGAGATGACGGTGAGCCAAAGACACAATCACTTCAGTCCTGAGTGGACTGAAAAACATTGCAACCCTGTTAGTTCACGAAAACGGTCGAAGTGGACACACCATCTCTCCCTGTAACTCTCTAGCTCTGTGGCTTTTTTTGTTTATTTTTCTCTAAGTTTTAATAAAACCAGTGTGCAACTTATGCTGACCTTCCCTTTGAAATGCTAACAGTATACCCTGATGTGGTTTTATTCTGCTTGTCTTTATACATTAAAATGACAAGAGTCCATTGCTATCCTGAAATGTTGCCCCAAGGCCCAGGGAACAAGCTAAACAAAGTTGAGAACCCTAAGAAAGCCTCTCTCACTGCTGAGGCAGGGGGATTTTTTTCTTCATGCCCTCAGATATTTTTCATTCTAATACTGTCTCTGGTAGGAAAAGGTAGGGTACTTCATTTAATCCTTGCCGAATGGAAGAATCCCCCTTATACAGCTCTCTGGCAAGGTCCACTTTTGTAGGCTTATCAAAGCTACTTCTTGAAGATGTTTTTTTTCAAGTAAAGAACTCAAGAACTAGAGAGATGGCTTAGTGGCTAAAAGAGCTTGTCAGGTTTACCAGACAATCAGAGTTAGATTCTTAAATACCAAAGTGGAAGAAAGTATCCTCAACAATGTACCATAATAAATGTGTGTCTTCTGTGTATCTGTGTTTGTGTTTTGTGTGTATCTGTGGTGTATGTGTGTGTGTGTGTATGTGCGTGTGTGTGTTCAGCCAAAATTAAATATTTAAGAATTAACTCAGGATCAGTACCACTGGTAATTCAAATACTAGAAGAAAACTCCCCAGGCTCCTTTGGGCCCATATCATCTATCAGTCACTTACTTAAAACAGATATGGGCCCCTCAGATATGGCCATCCATCCGGGAGCACAGTGTACCCATGGCTTTCTTTGATCCTTACTACATTTCTCTCATGCCTCCAGTTTTGATGTTTATTTTTAGCAACCACATCATATTGCCGGCTCATGTTAAATTTATAGTCATATAAAAAGCCCCAGCTCAATCTTTAAAACATCATTTGCTATCAAGCTGTGCCTCCATGATCTAAGAATTGCTCGCGTTGGTTTTTAAAAATAAATATTTACATTTAAATGTCACACTGTTGTTCTGACGTGCTCTGTCTTCCCCTCATGCTTCCATGCCCGGTTCTTTCAGCTGTCACATTAAAACTCTCATTGTTTTCTCACCTGCAATATATATCTTCTATGAATTCATTTAAGTTTTACAAATTCTTAAAAAGTTTTCTGCTTGACAGAGTCAGAGCAGAAACTTCAAGGCCTGATCCCTGGATGTCCTTGAACAGAGTAGAACTGCTCAACGTCAGCTTTATTCTTCACATTAGGGTTATAGACCCTACCTGTTTACTTTCTGACTACTCACCACAGAAATACAGTGCATATAACTTTTCTTTTCATTGTGCCTCAGTTCTAAAAAAAAAAAAAAACCAAACAAACAAAAAACAAAAACAAAAACAACAACAACAAAAAACCAACCAACCAAACAAACAAACAAAAAACAAAAAACTTCCCCCTACTGCAATTCTTCATACAATCCAGGTAAAAGAGTGAGGACACTTGGATATTGAATGTTCCCTTCTCCACAAAGGCCCATGCTATAGGTTTGGTCACCAGTCTATATTGCTACAGGGAGCAAGTGAAAGAAGTCAATTTATTGGGGGCATACCATTGAACGGAGTATTGGGATTCAACCTCCTTTTTCTCTCTCTTATCCTAAAGCTGCCATGAGGTCAATAGGCCTCCTTTACTATGAACTTAGCCATGTGCTGGCCCAGAGACAGGGCCAACCAACCTTTGAAACTTGGAGCCATAATAAAACTTTTCTCAGCTGAGCGTGGTGGCACACTCCTGCCTGTAATCCCAGCACTCGGGGAGGCAGAGGCAAGTGGATCTCTGTGAGTTCCAAGCCATCCTGGTCTACAAAGCAAGTCCAGGATAGTCAAGGCTACACAGAGAAACCCTGTCCCCCCAAAAAAAAACCAAAATACCAATAAATAAATAAACCTTTTTCTCTAATTAAGTGGATTTTCTCAGGTATTTGTCATAGGAAAGGAAATGTCACTGAGAGAACCTTGTCTGATTCATCCATGCAGAGTTATTTTCCACGTGAATGTTTTCTAATATGAATTTGTGCACCAAGTTCATTTTCCCAGATGAAGTTTCAGTTGTAGCTATATACGTTTGAAGTGTATGCCATCTAATACATGCATTCTTTATCATTTTTGGTTGTCTTGTGGTAAAAACACTACAATGTGTCTTAGCAGATTGCAATTATACAGTATTGTTAGCTACAGTCACGGTGCTATACAAGAGAGCCTTGGAGCTTATCCATCTAAGAATAAGAAGTGTATAACCCTTTGGCCAACGTATGCTCAGGCCCCACAATCCAGGTGTCTGGTAACCATCCTTCAACTCGGTTTCTGAATCTTGCTTATTTTTGAGTCTTCCCATGAGAACATGATCATGAAAGATTTTTCCATCTCTCTGGAGCCTGGCTTGGACAAGAATGACACCAACGGACATGTTCATAGTCTACGCCAGGGATGAGCACACAGATTGTTAATCCATTACGAAATGGTCAGCACTGAAAATACATACAGATAGATGTATGTATACACTATGTGAAAAGCTCTGTAACAATAATTTAAAAAATAGAGGCCCTGAATTTGAGTACTTGACATACATGAGAAGATTCAGGGAGAGGAATGGGGTAGGGGGAGTGATGTAATTATACTATAGTCTTAAAAATAAATAAAGATTTTTTTTGTATTACCAAGAAAATTCATGAATAAAAGTATAGTAAGGTCCTAGTTTCAAGGCACCAAACATTTTAAGAAAACATTTTCATAGCTGCTAAAGTATAATTGGATCTGAAAACCATCTATTTAACTTTTAGATATATTTCACTTTTAATAACAATTTTAGACTCTGACATTTAGCAGAATGAAGAAGCAGAAATAATAATCCTGGAAAAATGAGTCATTATTTCATCCTTCCAAAGCTGAAAGTCGCTACCATGTGGTGTGTAAGAATCAAGTTCCCAACTGGCGACTGCCCAGACTCACCACCTCAGGACCAAAGACAGAGAGTGCTTCCTTCAGTGTGTACAGGCATTCTATACCCACGGCCATTGAGTCATTTTGCTTCCTATTTTTATAATTATTACTGTAGCTCCCATTTTCCTTTCCTCGTCTCTCCCTATAAACACACCAGCATTTATTTGAGAAAGAAGTATTGCTTACTTTTTCACAGGTGTCTCAAATGTTCCAACACCGTATTGGTAATGTAGCACAACATATATGCACATACATGCATATATAGATACACTGGTGGAGAAACAGGGGTCGAGCTCTTTTATAGCTTACTGAGCAAGTAATCCCATTTCTAAAGGCCCTCATTACCGTTTACAACTAACTGGAAGTTGGCTTTGCACTGATTTCTAATGGAAATTAGGTCCTAGTAGTTCTAAGCAACCACGTTTCTTTGTGTAAATGCATTTGGATGTCATCTAAAGCCGTTTCCACGCTATGGGAGTACAGTTGAATATCAACGTTGTAGACTTCATGGTCTCCCCACAGCCACATATACTTGCTCTCTATCTATCATGGTCAAGCAGGGTTTCCTAACTCCCAGTGCAGGTAGAATTCCTAGCATCATGTTACTTTCAACAAATGCATGCGATACTAGCTGTCATAATACTGAAAATGTGATCATTTGCCTCTATTTGACTGTTGCATTATAGATGCTCCAGTGATCAGCTTGCTAACATCCACTGATGGATCCAAAGCTACAGGCCTGTGTTCATCTTTTCAGTCATTAATCATCTTCTGAGTCGGCCTCAATTTTGAGTCTTAGGTTTTAGTTGGGTATCCTTGACCCCAGGTGTGTGCCTGTTGCACCTTCCATTTGGTTTCCACTGTTGTCCTCTTTCTTTGGGAGCTTTTCTTTTATCTCTTCTGTAATGGACTCCTAGAAAGCTTACAAGTCATCCTGAATGATGCCAGGAAGCGATTCCACTGAGAGCTCACTGGTGACCTTCAGCTCATTCAAAGGTTGTTCAATGATAACCCTTCAACTTACTATATAGGGAATTGTCACCCCTGATGATGACATCGTACACTTCTCCCTCTCCACCTGAAGATGTGGCTTTCTTAATATTCACATACTAGTTTACTGAGTTCCACTTTCTTTAAAGAAAACGGACCTGATTTGGGCTCTCAGACCCAATCATATCCTAGGCAAATCTGTCAATTGAATTTGCTCTTTCATCTCTGTCTCTCATTCCTATTCAACTGACACTTGGCACTACAGGGGCCAACGAATGCCACCTGGCCACGTGGTCCAAATCCAGAAGGACAATGAGGTAGGAGAAAGCCCTACTGCTCTCAGGGTGAATAAATGATAGAAGCGAGTGGTCACACTTCTTATTCTCCCATCTGCCCTTTAGAAAATGGGTGCAACAAATAAATTTAATATTACAAATGTGGTCCTAGTGAGAAACTGGGATTTGCCAATACAATACAACAGGTAAAATCATTCCATTAACCAGAAATATACCTTCATTAATTTGTAATACCTTATAATATAATAATAATAATTATAAACTCTAATGTTTAATGCAGTTCTTCAAAAATAAATTTTATAAAAATTAACAGAAGAATGAACAGCAGTAACTAAAGAAAATCTATAATTAAAGAAAAGGAGCAAAGTAAAGTTCAAAGAGATTGCCATAATCTCAATGAAGGATATACTTCAGTTAAATCTGGCATTATGGATTGACAGATCTCACACCATGTTTTTTTTTTTAATAAGGATCGATTAATAAGAAAAAGCATGAAGTCAGAAAAACTCATCAATAAGACAAAAAATTAATTTCTTCACTGTCTCATCTGGAAAGCTAAATTCCTGGGTAAATACTGAATAGCAAGTGCAGTTTTGAGAGAAAAGCGTCTGGCTTTTTATGGAGAATAGGCATAGTTTACACAATACCTTTTGAATATGGTTTTCCTTCCCCCAGCTTCTCCTAGCTCCTCCCCCCAGCACTCTGCCCTCCTGAATGCACAACATATCCTATCCTCTCTCATTAGAAAGCAAACAGGCATCTCAATTTAAAAAAAAGAAAAAATAATACATAATAAAAAGCTGAAAAAGGACAAAACAAGCAAATGAACAACAGGAAAAATTAACCAAAGAGCCAAAGAAAAAGCATAAGAAATACATATAGATGCTGAGACACACATATGAAAAATCACACACACACACAAAAAAACCATAACCACCAAAACCAACAACAACAACAAAACTCTAAAAGTGCAAAGCTGGAAACCATAATACACAAGCAAGAGAACTATAGGATAAAAAAATAAATAAATGCCCAGACAAAGCATTAAAGATAAAGATTACTAACCATTACATTTATAGCCCACCCATTTTTATTCATAGATGAAGCTATAAAAAAGATATTATCAGCAACGCAAAGACTATTTACCAAGCAAACATCTGCACATGTACTCTAAGTAACTGAGAAATCAAAAGTTAGACTGTGGGATAAGGAAATGGTAGCACTGGAATACTGGCAGTGAGGAAAGAGACCAAATAATAAATTTTTTTAATAAAAGAATTAATTAAGCTACAGAAATCCATCAATTTTTGAGAGCCGTACACAGAGACTTGAAGCACGCAGACCTCTGAAGACTACGTATTAGATGTGAGTCACTCCTCAGCACAATTCACCAACTGGTTCTACTGTTGATTCTTCCCACTGGCAAGTTTACTCTTCTCCAGAATTATCCCAGCATGTTTTGACCTTTGGGAACTATTTTTCTCTTTTAATTTTTTTCCTTTTATTGAAAATAAATCCCTTTCTCATACAATATACCCTGATTATAGTTTCCCCTCCCTATGTCCCTCCCAGTTCCTCGCCCCCCCCCCTCTGGATCCACTCCCTTTCTGTCTGCCACTAGAAAAGAACAGGCGTCTAAGAGATTAACAACTGAACATGACAAAATACCATATAATAAAATAAAGCAAAAACTATCGAGTAGAGGTTTAGACAAGCCAAACGAAAGGAAAAGCATCCCAAGATCAAGAATCAGAGACCAACTTATTCTCACACTCACGTGTTACATAGAAATACCAAGCTAAAAGCTGTATCTTATATGCAAAGGACCTGGTGTTCTTGGATTTGGTTTGAAAGTATTTTACTGTGTATTTTGGCATCTATGGGGACTATTAAAAGCTTTTCACACTTCCATTTATCCTCTTACAAAAATGGTCACAAGAATTAATTCAGTACCACAGTAGTGGTCCTAGTAAAAGTATGACCTTTACTGACATGAACAATGCGGTAGGTGAAACACCATCTTAAACTAGAACTGTGTGTTTATTAATCTATGATGTACTCTAACTCCACAATAACAGTGATATAATTATAGTTATGCTTAATATAATATTTCAAAATTGAGTATCACTGGAATAATACAGATATTCTACACTTTATATCTGAAAGAGAGAAAGAGAGAGAGAGAGAGAGAGAGAGAGAGAGAGAGAGAGAGAGAAACAGAGATCTTTATTTTATTGTATAGTGTTTTATCTGCATACACAGAGAGCTTATTAATGAGGAAACTGGGTCCTCTGCAGGAGCAGCAAATATTCTAAATTACCTAGAAATTTTAATGTATTCATTTATCAAAGAAAATATGTTTTTTTCATCAATGAGGTCCATATTTTCCTTGCCTAAGTCTCTTAACCTCGGCTGTACATCTTATTAGCTTCTAGATTGTTATTTTCCACATTTGCTAAGGCATTCTGACTGTCTACACAGAACTTCTAAATACTACTAATGCTGCCTGAAAAATAACATGGTGACACATTTAGCAAAGTGTGCATCAGTGCTAAACGTATCACCACATTGCTCGTTTGTCCATGTCTACATCAAGGTGGAAAGTATAATGTGAAAACTTAATAAGAAAAGACATGGAAAAATCCATCAGTCATAGGAACCAAAAGTAGCATGTCTTCAATTGCAATTACGACAGTTCAGTCACAGAGTTAAAGTGAATTGAAGCTTTTTCTACTTGTTATACTACTAAAGGAATACACAAGATTGTTCGTAATACGCTTGGAATCAACTGGAAGAAATCAGACCTGTCTGCATTCTTTGAAGCACAGCTAACATTCTTCCAATCCGTACAAACGACAATTCAACCACACCTTAGAATTGCTACTATAATTTTATTTTTAAACAATTACAATGCAAAACTTACTTGAGGAATTGTACAGGCTATCACTATATTTATCTTTTATATTTTCATACTTGAGGCTCCTGAACAAGCTCTCTGCTTGTAAGACAGCTCGGCACATGGACCTGATTGGCCCTTCATCTGACATCATGGAGATTACAGGAACTTTCTGGAATCTGCTAAGCTGAGTAGAATGGTTGAGGTTCAGATAAAATCTGTTTACTTCTCCTAAACTTATTTTTACATCCCTTTTAAAATTTGCTACTGCAGAAAAAAGCTTTGCTCTGGATGGACTTATTTTAAATTGGTAAGATACAATTTTCACTATGAGGTTAGAATTTTCTATTTAATCAGTTTTTCCAAACACACAAAAAAAATAAACAAACCTGCCTTTTAGGAGTCTGGAGTGATTTTAAGATAGAGTCTTCAGCCAGCCAAATATGTTAATTTTGTTTTTACTCACTGTAGAACCATTTTCAGTGCTTACATATATGCAGAGGTATAAATATAAAAGCCACATCTTATTTATGAAGAAACAAACTATATAAAAAAAAAGATCATGGATATAAACAGAAAATGACTCACGATGAGAAAATGTAGAGAGATGTCACTTCAAGGATTATAATCTGCTCATCCATCTATCTGTCTATCAACCTGCCTACTTATCTGTCTATTTTCATCATCATCATCATCACCATCATCTATGTAATCTACCATCCATATATCAATGCCAAGTTTCTTTCTTTCTTTTTTTTTATTAATTTATTCTTGTTACATCTCAATGGTTATCCCATCCCTTGTATCCTCCCATTCTTCCCTCCCTCACATTTTCCCCTTATTCCCCTCCCCTATGACTGTTCCTGAGGGGGATTACCTCCCCCTGTATTTGGGCCCAGGGGTCCCGCTCAAACTAAGGCACCAGCCAAGGACAATACAGGCAGTAAACTTTAAACCCCTACCCAGATCTAGCCAATAGTCAGAACATTCTCCACAGTAAAGTGGAGAGTTGGATATGACTTTCTCACGTACTCTGGTGCCTCACCTTTGACCATGTCCCCTGGAGGGGGAGACCTGGTGGCCCTCAGAGGAAGGACAGCAGGTTACCAAGAAGAGACTTGATACCCAAGTTTCTTGTATAAAATCCGCTTCAGCCTCACAGCAAGCCTGTGAATAAGAACCACACCTATCATCCACATGCTGCTTGAGACCTGTCCGCCTATGTTGGGAATTGTATGCACTTCTGCTTGAAGTAGCAACAGTGTGAGGCAGGTGCTTTCAAACACAATTTTAGCTGGTGAAAAGACTACTTATATGCTTCAGACCTCACAGCTAGTTAGTGATACAGCTGGGATAATAAATTTAGCTTTAGACGTCACAATTTAAATCACTATTGGGTTTTTTTATTAACACATTTCCCCCAAAGTAATTTATTGAAGTATGATTTACTTTTGCATAGTATAGGAAATTTAATTTCCTAGGTCAATACACAATTTTACTTATATACTTGTGTAATCACCAGTTGAATACATACATATATATATATATATGTTGGCTTTGTTGTGCCTACATGTCATTAATTATGCTTGGCTTGCTATAGGTCAGAGGACAGCTGTGGGGCTTGGTTCTATACTTCTGCAATGTGGGACCCAGGGATCAAACTCTGTTAGCCAAGCTGGGTGGCAAGCTCCTTTTCCTGCTGAGCCCTAGGAAAAGGAACAATGTCAATAAATAATAACTAATCACTCACTAAATAGCTCTCAGTGTTCTAGGTAGTTTTCCTACAACCTTAAGGAACCATTCAACTGTCTCCATTTCACAATAGAAGAGAAACACAAAGAAATCAAGGAGAGTAAAGCAGAGTCTGGGCACTTTCATTGCACCAACTGACAATCAAATACTTTAGGACATGAAGGAGTGACAAGAAAAAATATACTTAGAACAGTTTTTAAGGCTCAAGAGAGAATTTAAATTACCAGTATATGTTTTACTCATATTCATAATCAAAGTCAACTCAGGTAGGATATATATGGTAAGTTATTACTACTGGACATACAAAAATTATAAAGTAATAGTTCAAAACCAAGAACCTGTATAAAAATATGAAATGAAGAGCAGGAGATATTCTTGAAATACACATTTATTTTGTAGAATGTAATGTGACAATAGAGAGAGAAGAATGAAGAGTTAAAAAAAAGGAGTGGTTGCTGAATTGATGAGAGGTAATGAAACTGTCACCAAAAAAGTGACAAATAGAAAAACACAGTTTGGCACTGTAGAAACTTCTAGACTACATTCAGATTCATCAGACCAATGTGTAATACTGGAAAGACTTATAACTCTAAAAAAACAGTGACCGTTGACATCACAAATGATGGACGATGCATCAATTACACAAGAGGCCAGTGGATGGCCATAAATCCTTCACCAAAAGTGCATCAAAGTTTACCCTCTACTTTCTTACAATGGCAACCATTTTCCTACTTGAGGATGACATACATAGATTCATTACAGGTTGCCTGCTGTGTCGTGCTCACTTGTTTTTTGGTATGAAATGTTCTCCCTTAATGTCCACTTGCTCTCATTTTGCCATTAGTGAATCTTTGTTGGGGATATAGCACAGGGACCCCTGGGCATTTTGAGATCACGATGTATGTGCACTAGCCTCCCAGGAAGAAGGCATATACCAAAAGACCTGGGAGCCTTCTCAAAGTATGAATTCCTTCAGCTTCAATCTAGAGATGTTGGAGACTTGCGAAAGTGCCAAAATGAAAGGTTTTCACATTACCCTCATAGATCCTACATACTACTGTTTTTTTTTTTTTATGAGAAAGATATTTCTTGGTGTTTCTGGGTAAGTACAGCCTTTCCAAAGATCTCCTTTCACCTTTCCAAAGATCTCAAAGCTAATGATCTCTCACTTTTCATGTGCATTATGTATCTATCTCTCCTTACAGTTAGATGTACACAGCCATCTGGCTGCTAAGTTTTTTTATTTGCACATCCAGTGGGTCCTCAAAGCAAATAATGCTATGTCTCTCTTTTCCACATATCTTTCTTCCTTTGCCCTCTTTCAGAGATACAATGAGGGCAAATGAAAATTTAGACAAGGGTAGTTGAGTTCAAGTTCGATTCTCGCCCCCCCCGCCCCCCGCCTCCCTCAATTATTACACAGCTCCTGCACTGGCCCTATTTCACAATCATGCTTCCTACCCCTGCAATCCATCCTGACCATACCTCCCAAGAGATTGTCCTGCCCGTCTCATTCATTTCTGTAAATCCATGCAATAGGTCCACAAGATGAAGATGAGCACAAAAACAAATGTGGTAAGACGCAATGCCCTTTAAGAATAGCGAGTGCACACTGCAAACAGAATTTCAATTCTTTAGAACAGTATGACATTGCTGGATGCCAAAGGCCAAATCCTTCAATGTTCAAAGGTACAAATGCCATTGCACAGTCTGACTCATGAATCTCTATTTTACTTTCCCCACAGCACTGTGCTTTGGCACCATGGACAGCCCTCACTGGCATGTGTGAATACATCTATACCCCTCGGGAGAGGCAACACAAGAAGAAACCTTCATGAGTTTGCACAGAGGCAGAGATAAGTCGTGGCGTTTCAGGATCCACTTCCTCTTAGTCACCGCCCAATCTGTTAGCCAAATACAATTTAAGTAAACACCTATTGTACTTTTTAGTAAAAAGGGCTAGAGATCCACATGCATAAAATTAGTGAAAATACCAGAACTTGAGTTGATAAGTTGATTATATTTGAGGATATCAACTATTTCTTTGGTGTACTTACTATGAATCAACAAAAATAAAACTGACACAGCTTGCGTATGGCTTCCTGGGTGGGCTTTCTACCTATTTAATATATAGATATGTGTATGCAAAGGCCTTCATTAGGATAAAAGAACTTGATTGATAACCTTCAAAATTAATGAATAATTAAATAAATGACCTGCAATCCATATGGTTGGAACAATGTCATCTTGAATATACCACACAAAGAATGTAACAGTGGCCAACACAATTTTTTTCTGGAAGTCTCTAAAACTGTATTTCTTTTTAGCTCACAAGCCAATCTGTTCACCTGCTAGCCAATTGGATCTGCCTTCAGGTTGCTTAGCAACCTCTGACATCATCATCTGCCAGCTACACTAGGTATGTGCTAGAGGCACCAGATACAAAAGGACAAAGCTGCCACCTTGTCTCTCTTTTATCTCTCTCTTTTGCACTCTCTCTAAGGGGCATCCTCTCTGTGTCTCTGTCTCTGTCTCTGTCTCTCTGTCTCTGTCTCTGTCTCTGTCTCTCTCTCTCTCTCTCTCTCTCTCTCTCTCTCTCTCTCTCTCACACACACACACACACACACACACACACACACACACACACACACACACACACACTGTCTCTCTCTCCCCTCATGGCCCACTCAGGCCCTAACTCCTCTCCCCTTCCCTTCCCCCAGATAAATCTCTCCATATCATATCGGTTGCATGGCATCTCATTCTTAGTGATAACAGTATTGAGGGTACATTACAGAATACTGCCAGCTGAATAGTTAACATGATCAGTAAGTGACATTTAGAATCTGCTTTGAGGGAGAATGTGAGAAATGAAGAAAAATATAGGCAAACCTAACTGACCCTATCAATGAGGTGGTAAAAAAACATGCCCTGTTAAGTATATAAGTCTTTTTTAACTTTTTTTTTTTTTTGGTTCATTCATTTAAAGCAAAAGGCATTTCATTTATTAAAGCTAAAAGAGTACTGTTTAAAAGGATATAAAAGCAGTAAGTATTCTTAAAACAAGCTAAAATAAGAAGAAACATTATTTTATCGTAGATGTTTGCTCATTTTGAAACAGGTTCTTGCTTGCAGTCCTGGCTGTCTTCAAACTCACAGTCTTCCTGCCTCAGCCTCTTACATGCTGGGCACAGACTTATATACCCCTCTTTTGGGGGTGGGAAATAACATACTAAGGTAAAATTATATATATAAAAATAATTTTAAAGGCATGTTTCACTAAATTCAAAATACATTTTTCAGACACAGTAATACAAAAATGAAGAAAACTGAAACAATATTCAAAAACATTAAAAGGAAAAATATAGACCTAGTTGGCTTTAGGCGGATGAAGTGTCACTGGGGGTGGGCTTTGAGTGTTCAAAAGCCCAATCTAGATCCTAGTGTCTTTCTTCCTGCTGCCTGAGGGTTAGGAACTCACAGCTACTTCCCCAGCATTATGTATGCATGCAGGCCACTGTCCTCCCAGAAACGTTGATAATGGACTAAACCTCTACATTGTAAGCCTGGACTAAACCCTGACTAACTGCTTTCTTTTGTAAGAGTTGCTGTTGTAATGGTGACTCTTCACAGCAATGGAACATTGACCAAAACAGTGTCCTTTTCATAATCATTTGTATTATAACGAGGTTGGTGGGAAAGACCCAGAGAGAAAGAGGAAATCTGGGGTGGGGGGTGGGGGGGTGGGGGGCAGGGAGCATCTCTGAGACAGGGCAGAGGCTTCATCCAGCAGCTGATAGAAACAGATGCAAAGACCCACAACTAAACAACAGGCTGAGCTTGGGGAGTTTTGTGGAAGAGGGGGAGGATTGGAGGAGCCAGAGAAGTCAAAGACACCAGAAGAAGATCTACAGAGCAACTAAGCAGGGCCCATGGGGGCTCACAGAGACTGACCCACCAAACAAAGAGCATGGATTGGCTGGACCTAGACTCCCTACACACTATATAGTAGATGTGCAGTTTGCTCATCATGTGGGTTCCCTCACAGTGGAAGGAGGGGGTGTCTGACACTGTTGCCAGCCTTTGGACCCCTTTCTCCTAGCTGGGTTGCTTTGTCTAGTCTCGTTGGCAGAGGATGCTCTTAGTCCTGCTGCGACTTGAGGTGCCAGGATGGGTTGGTACCCCTTGGGGGCCTCCTCTTCTCTGAGAAGGAGAGGGGAGAACGGGAAAAGGGAGAGTGAGGGTGTGACTGGGAGGAAAGAGGGGGCTGGGATGGGATCAGGCTGCACAGTGATTAAATACCTAAATAAATGAAAAGAAATCCCAATAAATGACTAAGCTAACTGTTTGTGTTTAGCATTACATGTTTTCTAACAATATACAAGTGTTTAAATACAATGAATAAATCATATTATTTATATCCGAAACGTATTTCTAAGACTTCAGAAAAATACTGAAGTTCTGCATATTTTCTGGAGAGATGGCTCAGCGGTTAAGAGCACTAACTGCTCTTCCAGAGGTCCTGAGTTCAATTCCCAGCAACGACATGGTGGCTCACAACCATCTATAATGTGATCTAATGTGCACTGTATACATAATAAATAATAAATAAATCTTTAAAAAAAAGAAATTTATTTTTAATATATCAGGCAAAAAATTTTAACTATGTGAAAAATATCATGGTCCTAAAATATGTTCAGTTTTTACTGATGTAACATCATTATTTACTGATGTTTGTACATTTGTTTACATATTAGGGTTTTTCAGAGAGAAAACCAACTGACTTCACATTGTTTTTCATGGGTCATATGCTTGTAAAACATCAAGGTTATCAAATCAAATGAAGGAAACAACCTTGGCACTGCCCGTGAGTAAAAAGTGTGTTGTTTTTGGCACTTTGAGTTAACTTTGACTCAGTGGGGACAGTCAAGGTTGTCACATTAGGCAGCTCTGTGAAGCAGAAATATTGTTAATAGAAATTTTCTGAAGGCATTGGCTTTGGACTGCACAGGGTCCCTGAAAGCTGCACTTTAGACTCCCATATAGGCTGACTCTTTCTTTCCACATTTAGAGCCTTAACAAACAGAGAAAGAAAGAAAGAATAAGGCGCATCTTGCAATTTTCTGCATGCCTATCTTTGAGGCCAGGTTGTAAATCATCCGTGTGGGCTGTAAAATTACATCCCGTACAGGGATCTAAAACCTCAGTTGTTATTACTGCCTGACCTCCGTGAGCTTCATTGATGACTGCTTCAAAACTCAGTTTCAGTTCTACGTAAAGTATTCATTATGTGCAGACGGAGAACGCTTTCGTTAAAACTTATCATTTGAGATGTAATCTGTATAAATTACTTAAATAATAATAAAAAAAAACTTATCATCTGGTCAACCTATATCCAGGACCTGGGAATTGGGAAGGCATGGAAACAAAGCCTCAGATTTCAAGTGCACAGAAATCCTGACACTTTAAAAGAACACGAATGAAGATTACAAATGCAACAAGAAATGACCACTTCCTAGAAGGCGAGAGGGCCAAGTGGGGGAATTTGGCTGATTGCTAGAACGCCTGCTTTTAACTTTGCCTCTGTCCTCACAGTACCAGTGAATAAAGCCAATGACCATCCTCAGGCGAGCTGCCTAGCACCTATCCAAAAGGCAAAATCTGGATACAGCAAGGGACCCTGCCTCAATCAATAAAACTGGAGAGAGATTAAGACACCTGGCATCAGGTTATCAATATTAAGAACCATAAGGCTCCACACACACATGTACCCTCACACATATGAGCACACATAGGCATACCCACAATGCACACACACATAAAATCCCCAACAGACTGAACTCTCCTGAGCTGCCTTTGCTGTCTTTCTTTCCTTCCTTCTAAATGTTTAGTGTCAAGCTTTGCTTACTCCTTTCTTTCTTTTTTTTTTACAATCTGCAAATAAGTTCTTCATTCATTCTCTAAAAGAAAAACAAACAAAAAAAAAGTGAAATGGAAAGAAAGCAGAAATGAAACCAAAGCGGTAATTACTTACTGCTTCCCAAAGACTTCCTTGGTATCTTAGTGAAACGTGATCACCGTCATGCTTGGAGCCACTCACCGTCCAGTCCCGTTTGTTTCATGAAACCATTCTTTGCTGTTTACCACAGAACTCTGCACACTCTAGGATACCCTCTGAAGTCTTTGTTTCTTGTTTGTTTGGTTTGGTTTGGGATTTGGGGTTTGGTTTTCTTTGAGACAAGGCTTCTCTGTGTAGCCTTGGCTGTCCTGGGCTCACTTTGTACACCAGGCTGTCCTCGAACTCACAGAGATCCACTTGTCTCAGCCTCCCGGAGCGCCCGGCTGAGGTCTTTGTTTCCAATCACCATTTTCATGTAACCTTTACCTAGAAATGTAACTGCAGTGTTTGTTCTTCGCCACTTATTTGTCAAGTGATCACAGATCACTTTTTTGGAGACTTGATTGTAACTATGCCCAGTTTATACAGGTTATCTGCACAGGTGATCTACACAGGTGAAACTCAAACTCCTGTACACACACACTTATATACACTACTTTCTCCCAATTTCTCTGAGACTTTAAAGCAAATACTGCATTTTTTTTTCCCCATGCGGAAGTTCTCACAACACACAGACTCAGTAGCTCTCAAGCTAAACTTACATTTTCGTCTTTAATCTCCCAAATACTACGTCTCCAAATGGTGTCTCATCTCAGCTATCCCAACCACAAACACAGGAGACACAGGAGTGAGCGCCCTTTCCCCTCCTTCATACTTTCACTCAATAGCATTAAGTTCCTCCTTAATGCCTCTTGTATTTGTGTACTCCTCTCTCTCTCCTGGTGACACTTTCAGTATTAACCAATGGCAGTCTCCTAAGGTTTTTTTTTTTTTTTTTTTTTTTTTGCTACCCATATTTCATGGTTCCACTCACATCTTATATTATTGCTGTAGAACCCTTTAGGAAACAAGTTCCAAACCAATCACACTGGTTTCCCACCTCAGTGGCTCCTTCTAATGGCCGAGCTAAAGTCTTAATGTCTTCTACACAAGCCTGGTCAGGATCTAGTTCCTGTTGTCTCTGGGCTCTCCCTCTGCAGGAACTCTCTCTCTGAGTCCACAGCTTCTGAAGGCTAGCCACCGTGCATCTCCCTTCTCCAATACATCCTTTTCTGTTCCTCATTATATTTCAGCAACCCAGCACTGTGAACTTACTCTGGCAAACCTCGTCAACCCCCACTAGATCACTCCTGCCCGTGGCCTCAAGGGCGGCTGCTGAGCAAAGGACACCCAGGAGAACGTACCTCAGCTGAGACCCCAGGCTTTTTGCTGTGACTCCAGTTCACACTTTACAGTTTCAGGAGTTTGATTTGTGGGCTCCTCTCCTCCTTACTTTGTTTTCAAACTCTTCCTTGTCTGATGACTCATTGTCTACAGCACAGAAGCCAATGCAAACTTCTCTCCCACAGGAAAGTGTTCTTCCCCCCTGGTTGACTACAGGGCGGGGCCCCTCTGCACTTCCTTGTGGCCTTGATGGCTTCATTCTGACTGCAACTGTGCTACACTTGTAGTTCCTGCTTGTTCAGCATTTAGCCACTCTTTTATTTTTTTTTCTTTAATTAGAGCAAAATTTTAGATTAAAGACAGTACCTGGGACATTTTAAAGTATAATAACACTGGGAAGATTTCATAAGTAGAGCCTAGTGGTCTCCTCAGCGGGTCTAGTTCACAAAAGCCAAGTATTTTAGTCCATTTAGCTCTTTCTTTTTCTAATTTCTTCAATGGGCCGATGTTAGTCACATTCTTCCATTGTCATTTGCAGGCTCAGCAGTCTCTTCATTTCTTATAATGGAGAGCCTTCTCTCTCTCTCTCTCCTAGTTTTGCTTTTCTTCCCTAGTAAGACATCTCCAAGGACAATTTGAACAGAAATTAACATTACATTAGAGTACCCAGTCAAGTTGGTCCTTGGCTACAGACAGCACTGTATTAATGACTGGTTCTCATAGAGGCCACTGCCTATTTCAAAGAAGTACGCATATTCCTCTACCACTTTCCATCACAGACTCTTAACTAAATGTGGGTACAAGAGCATCTATAACCAAGTGTTAACTGTATTCGTTTGCTCTGAAAGGTCCTCCTTAGTGTCCTTCCTCAGCAGGCGGAGCTCATTGACCTAAGGCCAAAAATTGCCCTCGATGTCATTGGAAATCACTCATCACCCTCTTTTGTGTTGGATCTCTTAATTTCTGGTCTCACACTATCCTCAGTCTCACTTTTTTTTTCCTTTACTGGACCACAAGTATGGTGACTGATGTGGGAAAAGGCGACCTCGTGTTTGTTCATCTCATATACCCCTTTTATAACATTTCTTTTGTGGTCAGCTCTGTCACTGAGAAATTAGTTAGAGAGCAGGTTCTGAGTTGGAAATCACTTTTCTGTCTATTTCAGTGCTTACTCTCTGGTGTATATGTGTGGGGTTGTCTTTTTTCTTCTTCTAGTACTTCTGTTAGGAATGTTTTTCTTTATTGTGAGTATTTAGTGCTTTGAATATCATGGGAGCAATGTTGTAAACAGTGATGGCGGTCTTGCATCTGAATGGCTCTGAGATTCATTGCAACATAGCATTTAATCAACATCAGTTGGACACCATGATGGTATAGGTTTTAATTTTTCACCTTTCCTTTTCTTTTCTTTTAAATATAATAAGATAAAATAAAGACAAACACATCAGAGTTGGACAAAGCAAATGGATGGAAAAGAGCCCAGGAGAAGGCACAAGAATCAGAGATCCACTCGTTTGCACACTCAGGCAGCCCATAGATACTCTGAACTGTAAGCTGTAATATATAAGCTGAGGACCTGGTGCAGACCCATGCAGGCCCTGTGTACGCTGCTTCAGCGTCTGTGAGTTCATATGAGCTTTGATCATATCGATTTAGAGAACTCGTTTTCTTGGTGTCCTTCATTCCCTCTGCCTCTTACACTCTTTCTGCCTCCTCTTCCATGAGGTTCCTTGAGCCCCAAGGGTAGGGATTTGATGGAGATAACCCTTTTATGGCTGAGTATCCATGGTCTCTCATTTGCTGAATGTTTTCTGGCTGTGGGTCTATGTATCTGTTTCATCTGCTGCATGAGGATCTGATGGTGGCAGGTCTACAAGTATAGCACAATGTCATTAGGAGTCATTTTATTGTCACCACCAGCACCATCAACAGCACCAGCACCATCAACAGCAACAGCACCATCAACAGCATCAGCACCATCAACAGCATCAGCACCACCAGCACTACTACTACTACTACTACTACTACTACTACTACTACTACTTCTTCTTCTTCTTCTTCTTCTTCTTCTTCTTCTTCTTCTTCTTCTTCTTCTTCTTCTTCTTCTTCTTCTTCTTCTTCTTCCATGTCCCCACACCTGGCTCTGTAAATGGGTGCTCGGTCACAACTCAGACCCTTCTGCTCTCAGAGCAAGCATAGTAAACCATGCAGTCACCTCTGGCACCACTTTCTAGATGCCTGATGCTTCAAATTTACAATGTTAAACCTTAGTTATTTACTTAAAAGATTATAAAACATACCCAGACTTTTTCTAGTCACATAGTATTCCAGCTCATCCCTTTGACTAAAAAAAAAAAAAAAAAAAAAAAAGTGTAAATCCATGTATAAGGGTGTAAACATAAATTAGCAGCATATATAGGTTTTATTTATAAAAGTAACATAAATAAGAATTTCTCAGCACAAACCAAACCCCTCAATTCCATGTATATACTAATGTTATCTCTAATTATTTTCTGACAAATGGAAATTACAATTTTGCTTTCATTTCTTCACATGACCAAATATCAGCAATATACAAACATAGAAGGGATTACCAAAAGCAAATAGAGAAAACAAAACAAAACAAAAAACCAAGGCAAATCACCCTGACTCCTGCAAAGACCACATTTGTTTTGTTTCCCTCTCTTGCCCTCTGGTGGCCATTATGTGTATTGCTGAATCTTGTAACCTGAAAATTACACCAAACACTACATGGCATTTGGAGTTTTACTTAACATGTAAATGGCTTAAATGTATTTTTTTTAACTCTTTCTACCTCCCCAGATGTTAATTTACAATAATTAATATTCTTTGACAATCCAATTTATATTTCCTTCCAGAACTGAACATCTCTGAGTTAATTTAACTTCAGACACTGTGTTTTCTTGATGTTTCTTTCCCAAGCACTATAAATATGTAATTGTGTCAGGATTATCTGAAAATTTAAAATTTGAGAGAAATATACACTACTTTCCCACATTATATTGAGAATACTGTAGTTAGCATCTGTGATATTTGTTTCCTGGCCTTTTATTTGCCTATCAAGATTTTTAACATATTTGAACACACACACAATCAACAAGAGACATATTATTCTGTCCATTTAATGGATAAAAGGAACTGGTGCTTTCTTAGACAAGTAGAAGAATTCAAAGACTAAATGAACGGGAACACACGTTTATCAGCTGACACAGCGCATGTGGCAAGGTCAAACGTTTGCGATTTCAACATGGGAGAGTCTTTTAACTGTAGCTCAAGTACTTCTTGCCTAAGCTTCAGGAGGAAGAAATAAAGCTGACAGAATGCCATGGCGTGCTTTCACTGAGATGTATGTGCCAATGGTCAGGACTGCCCCAGGACGTACAAGTAATAAATGTGTGGCGACGCCAAAGTGGATCGTCGGTACGGACTAAGAATTTATTTGGGTTAAGAAACACCTATATGAGCGACTCCTACCTCTGTGTGTGTGTGTGTGTGTGTGTGTGTGTGTGTGTGTGTGTGTGTGTGTGATGCTATGCCCAGAGATGACCTGGTGCAGAGAACTCGGATCAACCTACTGAAGGGGGTCACAGTATCCTTCTGTTATTGAGACCCAGTGAAGGGTAGGGTGTAAGCATTGACTGGAGGAAGTAAATCACAGTGAGGTTGACCTAGAAGTGAAAATTTTGCCCTGGCCTCTTTCTGTACTTTTCCTTCTGCTTCTTCCCCACCATGCCTTAAACTGCGAGGTTGTGCTCTTTGTCCATAATAAACTAATCCTCTGAAACTGTGAACTCAGATGAATCTTTGCCCCTTGCAAATCCTTGCTCCTGTGACCAGCCTTTGGTCACACCATGGCCTGGCCAAGGCACCTCTTCTCTACTTCTATGATCATTAACCAACCAAGAAATTACCATTTGGCTTTGCACCTGGATTTCCTGCAGGGAGAAGACGCGCCTGCCAGAACGCTCAAGCCTTTTTGCAGCATCTGTCTTAATTTGAAGTTTATTTGTATGTGTGGGTAGAAGTCATGTCTATTTTGTTTATCGCTGACTTTTTAATAGGTACCAGAGTGCCGGGCACATGGTAGAACATTCTAAACATCTGCTCGGCTCTGTTGGCCTCCACAGCCTGCCAGCCTTCTTTAGCAACATCTCAGCGCAGCCCCTTGGTGAGTCAATTTCCCTTTTGCATTTCAATAGCATTTAATGTAATGCTTAGCTGGCATAGTTACACAGGACTGAGAGGTCATCTGGCCTATGGCTTTGTTTATTGACAGTTACTTCCGCAAGAGGCGGGGCTAAGTAATGAGAAAGTAAATGGAGGACTAAAGTAACATGATATGTAACACACCACTCCATCTCCCAGAGGTCAGCTGGGACCACATCACAGACACATCTGCATCTTAACACTCTGCCCTGTGTCTGCCATGTAGTAGGCCAACAATCAAATATTTGTGGAAGAGTAGAGAATGCTGATGCCCCGCCCCTATGTGGAGAAACTATGACTATATTTTAAAGAGTTCATCATAATAAAGTAGGAACTACTTAGTGAGAACTGGGCTCATCACAAAGTCTGCCAAGGCTCACCTGCACCTGATCTTATGGAGGCTTGTGCCACATATGCATGGCACAGAGAGAAAAGAAAGAAACACAATAATATTTTTTTTTAATTCGGAGAGCTAACTTTAAGGAGTAAGATTTTTGGCTAGAAACTTATTGTCCCCCTAAAACACTTCCAAGGAGCACAAGGAAATTTCTATCAGCAATGCCATGCTATAAATATTTGGACTAATTCAAGAACACTTTAGTCACTCCTTTATTGAAACCATTTCCCTATATAAACAAACCAAGAAAACAGCCTGGACTTTCTTCAAAAGGGTCCATACAATCAACGACCCATATAATAACATTATTTACCATAATTTCCTTCAGACTTTAGTAGAATAATATTTCCCACAATGTATATGTAATCTGAATACTGCCTTTTTTTTAAAGTCTCATAGCGAGCTTTCTATTTAGAGTCACTCCTGAACATAATTATCAACATAATGTCTGTACCACACCATCAGCTTCCTTCCACTATCTGATGCTTTACCATTAATATATGGCTATGGTTTTCTTGAAAATCACAAGTATATTTACTATGGGAGACTTGACCCTTTCTTTCCTGAACAAAGGGGACTTAGAATGCCAATCAAACAGCATATGTCAGTCATATGTCGGTTCACAGTGCAGACCAAATGCAGCCGGATTCATTTCCATGTTCCCCCTTGTCTGTAGACACCCACTGCTACAATCAAACTAAAGAACGAGCCAGGAAGTGCATCATGCTCAAGAGCTGCCTGTGCGCTTCACTGTCACTCTCCTTCAATGAGAACATCTGCCTGGAAGAAAACTGAGTCAGGATCTCAGCATTTAGACACACAAAGCACAAGCTTAGTGATGACTGGATGAACTAAGCCACAGTCCCTGAAGGTGCACTGGCCTCCTATTTCCTACAGAAGGAAAACCTAAGCAATGCATGCTTTCCAGGCCTATTTAAGGCACGCTCTCTCTGTCTCTCTCTCTGTCTCTGTCTCTGTCTCTGTCTCTGTCTCTGTCTCTGTCTCTGTCTCTCTCTCTCTCTCTCTCTCTCTCTCTCTCTCTCTCTCTCTCTCTCTCTCTCTCTCTCTCTCTCCCTCCTCCCCCTGCACCATAAGAAGAGCATGTAAACAGAGTTTTCCTTAGATTGCAGGCAATGGGCTTTTAAGAAGATATGCATTTGTACTATCTCCCACAAGTTAGATAACAATCTTGAACACCTTTGAATTTCTCCAGGAAATCTGCTACATCTCTGAGAATGAGTGAGGAGTTTACTGCATTTAAAACATCTCAGAGTTTGGATTAATATCTTCATTGTTTTAACATGCAGGATAAACAGAACCAGTGGTTTAGGAAAGAAACAAATACCCGAAGACAATTCTGCTTATCTGTGATTTCGTTCTTCATGCTTTATATTTTATTCCTTATAGTATAAATGTAAATCAAAAATATCTATCCAAGCATTTGAATGGTAAGACTTCAGTATGTCAGAGAAAAGTATAATCATATATATGAGTTATACTAAATATAGCAGATACAACGAAATTTAGATATTCAGAATTTATAATAAACACAAATTTCATTACTTTGCTAAACATGGAGGAAAGAAAGGATAGTAAAAATTAAGAAGCAGACATTAATTAGTTTGCTTAGGAAGATCTACGTTTTTAGGGCATATTCTGCAGTCATTACATATAATTGATGCTCTGAGTTTATATTGTCCACTCTTACAGGCTAGCTACAAGGGCCCCCAGGAGCAGTTCATCATTATCTGCATCTACAAATAAAAGGACTGTGTCATAGGGGTCGGATGAGGGCTCGGATGCCTGAGCCCATCAGCGGACAGTAGCACCATCAGCCTGGATGTGGTGTCTGTTCCTCTCATGCAATCCCACATGCCTCTCACGTTACCCAAAGCAAGCCAAACCAAGAAGAAGCCAAACTGGTAGCCTAAGAAGCGAGTGGCTCGGAGAATACAAGCTATGACACAAGCACGAGGGACTGAATTCAGATCCCAGCATCCATGTAAAATGCCAGATGGAGGTGTGCACCCTTAACGCCAACATTGTAGTTGGCACCGACAGGAAGCCGATGAAGCTTGCTGACCAAACTAGCTGTGGAAATAGTGACAGACCCAAAGGGATAGGGTAGAAGGGATAGTCAAGGACATCTGAGGCCCTCCTCTAGGCTCTGGGCACACACAAAGGCACAAGCTCCCCCACAGACATGTCTGCACACATCACACACAGGTATACCACACTCACAAGAATACACGTACTCCCTTTCACACACACACACACACACACACACACACACACACACACACGTGTAGAAATACATTTTTAGTGTCTTAAAACAGATTCACATCACATCATGTCATTGAGCTTTTGCTTCTAGTCACAAAATAAGGACTGACTTGTAAAATACCTCTGTTAATAGCTGAGGAGGATAAAAAGGAAATAGATATGAGCAAGATGCTGAGGCAGAAGCTCTGAATGCCTAGGGCCCCCTTCAATAGCACCGATTTGACAACATGGACCAGTTTCTTCTGTGAGAAATTCAGAAAACTGGTATGAGGCGACTGTACCAAAGTGAAGCTGACACCAACTCAAGTGATTCAGGGAGGCAACTGTTCTTTTACTTAAGTTTTGCTTACATATGTCTGGCACAGCAAGGAAGAGCATCACATAGCAGTACAAATCAAAGTGCAGCACACTGTAGTGGGCTTATCCTCCTGATCATATGACCGATGCGGAGGGACAGCAGACCGATGTTGCTCAGAAACAGGAAGTATAAAGGCAGGGGTAATAGAAAAGCTTTGAACGCACATACTCTTAGCCATGCAAGAAAGAAACCCCTCTAAAGATCCCTGGAATAATGATGTGCATACAGTTAATGATACTGTGTTGCACTCTTCAAATTTTGTTGTAGACTTTGTTATATATTTCACGACACTTATAAAAAACAAGCACAATGAAGCAAAACCTCAGAGCTTCCTTGTGTACATGGGCATGCGCAGCACCTACATGAAAAGACAGATGTTTCACTTGTAACAAGCTGGCAGAACAGTGTTTTCATTCTTTTACTACGTAACGCTCCTTTAAAAAGATAACAGGTAGTTTCCCGAAAGCCTGGCCTTAGAGGATTTGTGTTGCTAACACAAGGTGTTTAATCTGCCTTCCAGATGGAGTTTGCTTCATGAATAGTTTAATATTCATGAAAACCTGGTATGGTGGGATTTGGTTCCCCTTTTGGTAGCTAAGAAAGTTGAAGATTAAACATATTAAGTGAGACTAACTGGCATAGGTCAGATTAAGATCAGATGGACTAGTCTCCACGATACAGGTTTTTACCCTGGATTCTAAGCCAAGATAAGTGAGAATCCAGGTTACCTACAATCTGACTTGTTATAACATGTGGGGGTCATTTCTACATTTGTAGTTGGTCCACGTGAGTAAGCCAAGTAAAACAAAAACATAGAGAAAGAATATGTCTCATGAAGACCCCTTTAATCTTTAGACAGTCTGTAGAAACACAGAGAATTAGGGATTGTGTGTAAACAAGATGTTTATAGCATACTTGTATTGCTTATTATCAATCATTTCCTTCATATGACATGAATTTCTGGAGGAAAAGTTCCTTATCCACTCTTTTTGTTAGCAAAAATAAACTCTCAGAAAATATGTTTATTTTTAATAAACATTTTATGATGTGTATATAATATATTGATTATATGCAAATGCTCTACCCTGTAGTATGAAAAGGATTATAGAAATATTAGTTTACAAAGGATGCTAATTTTAGAAGTAAAGTCCTTTTCTCCAATGTCTTTTGTATTTTATTTATTTATTTATTATATTTATACATTATATTATATATTTATTATATCACAAGCTTCACTGACTCAGCCATATTTTTACATCATGTCATATCCCTATATAAACTCAGTGACCATGCATCTTTCTGACATGTTTTGTCTCTGGGAAGCGACATCAGAGGAAGATTATAGTTGAGTAGTTAAAGCATGTATGTTTATGTCATCACTGTGAGTGTTCAGAAAAATAAAGATTTATATTAATTCTGTTATTCTAAGTCAGTTAGTAGTCTTGATAAGTGTACTTGACCACGTAAAGTGTTAATAAGGCCTGAGTACCCAAGCCTAATCTAAACCACACAAATGTAATAACATCTTATTTAAAGTCTTTATAAATAAAAAAGCATCAATTACCTCAGTGCTTACATGGTTGGAAAAGACCCTCAATGACTAAAACTATTTTACTCTTTCTCAAAAATGTAAAAAAATCACAAGATGTGCAACACTACAGTTACTGGTTTTACACATTTGAAATGGGACTTCTACATAGTAGAAGTTAGGCAAAAATGACTCTCCTTTCTATTTAAAATATTTATAGGAGGCTCAGATCAATATAGTGTTGGATACTCCACTGCCAAGATAAAGCTGCATTGAAATGCAATGTATCAAGGTAATAATTTTATAAATGCTCAATGTTCTCATAATATAAAGAAATATCATTTGACAAAAATCATTATGGCTATCATAACTTTCTCCTCACTCTGGGCAAACTGGAACACTGCAAAGGAAAGGATATGACATAATGTAAAAATATGGTTGAGTCAGTGAAATTTAGATCTCAAGCCCACATGTGACATTATATTTGTAATATAATAGCAAAAGACATTGGGAATGGGCTTTACTTCTAAAATTCACATCTTTTGTAAACTAATATTTTTATAGCCCTTACTTTATAGCTGTGATAGGAGAAGTGTCAATCAGGTGTGACCTGCCAAGTGTTTCCATATATCTGTTGTAGCTCTTGACCAAAAATGTACTTTTGATGGCTATTATTGGCTGTCAATTTGACTACATATGGTATTAACTAAGTCCCAAAATGACTTGGAATACCCGTGAGGGCATTTTTATTATTCAGATAATTTAAAGTGGAAAGATCTGTTTCTAATCCAGATCTTATCTTTGTTGTAGGAATATACACCTTAATCCAGATCATTTTAGGTGAGAAGATCCATCTTAAATCTGGGCCACATTTTCTGGCAGCCTTTATAAAGGACATGAAAGAAGGAAGTTTGCTCTCACTTTACCAATGTGCTTTTGCTCGTTGCCAGCAAGTCCATCCCTTCACTGGCACTCAAGTCTACTTCTTTGGGATTCCAGCATATACTGAAGATCAATTGAGACATCAAGCCCCATGAACTGACAACTACTGGAATCTTGGACTTCCTTTCATTGCTTGATTAGCTGGACCACAGCCTGTAAGTCATTCTAATGACTTTCTATAGATGATAGATAATAGGTAGATAGATAGACAAATAGATGATAAATATATAGAAGGTAGAAAGAAAGAAAAAAGATAGATAAATTGACAGATAATAGATAGATATGTAGATAATAGAGATATGTAGATGATACACATATAGATGATTGACAAAGATGGTAAGTAATATAGATAGATGATAGAGAGATTATATATATATATATATATATATATATATATATATATATATATATATATATACACTAATGATGACAGAAATACTCAGATGAGCACTGCATCACACCACTGGAACAGAAGTAGCAAAGAACTTCACAACACAGTTTCTCTCTCATAGGGATAGTTACAGAAATTATCAGTAGATGCAGAGCCATGAGGACTTTAGAAAGAAGTTTCTGGTCGGTAGATGTTCCCTCCCTGGGAAGTCCTCTGTCTCACTGACTTCCTGTGTAGCCTTCATGCATCTGGTAACGCAGGACTGGCAGGCCACCAGCACAGTCTGCCCTTCAGCTGCCCCAGACTCCACACGTCACAGCAAGAAGAAAGTCAGATCCTACTTTGAATTCCTTTTGCTTCTTCAAAGATAATTTCGCGGTCAATTCAAGTCTTGCCTCTTCTCTCAGAGTTCAAAAGTTGATGGATTGGGAAAGAAACGCACTAGTCTGTCTTTTCATTTTGACAGTTTCCCCAAGGTCAAGGAAAGAAACATCACAAGAATAGCACAGAGGTCCTGAGAATTTCGCTCTGGATTCGCAATGCACAGGCAGTGAAAGGCAGGACCAAAGCCGTAGCAGAAGAGACTCAGAGGTCTGCTACCAAGACTGAACAGCATTGAAATTACTCAAATGTGAAGGAAGGAAGGGGCTCGGGTTTTGAAACCACTTGTTTTGTCAGGGCCATGGTTTGGAATGGAATCAAGAAATACCATAGGACGAAAGATCAGACCAGCAGAAATTGAGTAATACAAAATTCTTAGAAATAATTTTACAAGCTTTGTTTAATGGAAGCAGCCAAAATAATTCAAAGATCGGTTCGTCAAGCATATTAGATGAGCACTTTTAATCTGTTGCCAGGAGCTAGAACAGAGAAAAGGAACCCTGAGTATTTTCTAGAATTAGAGGGGATGTGAAATGCCCGGTTCCTAAAATGCCAGGATCTCATAATAAAGATGCAATAATGCAGAAACAGGGAATAAACTGTTTTTTTTTCCATGCAGGCCAAACACACTCTTCTAGGACTTTGTTCTCCAGAAGTTACATAATAACACATTTATTAAATTATTCACTGAGCAACAGTTGTGTAATCTATTACAATTTCAATTTCTTTTAAGTAATTTCTACTGTCATCTATGGGGGATGGAAGAACATAGATCACACTAAGCATCCATTTTCCACATGAGGGAGTTGGTACAAAAGGAGACAAGTGGGTTTCAACATCACAGGGAACACTGGCAGATTCAACCTTGAACTCATTTGTCCACTGCTGCTTTTAATCTGTCTTGCCAGTGACTTCCAGGGCACACAAGACATTAATTATTTGTCCAGAGCATCAAGCAGGTAAACAGAAGCAAGTCCGGGAAAACTGGACAATTTTAGAACTATGAGGTAGGTCTAACGTTTTAGGATTTCTAATCTTGCTGCATCAAAGCTCCATCAAAGAATGTTGCTTTTGCTGTGTTGTTGAGTGGTATAGAGTGAAGTCAGGTGATGGTTTAAGTGTGTTGTTCTTGGACTGCATAAGGATGTTTGAAACAATGCAGAATCTCTCGCGGAGCCATCAATCGCTCCTTTTTAAGCCCTTCTAGGTGCTAATGAATAAGTACAGACTGACAAAAGGAAACTAAGACACAGACCAAAACTGTAACTTCTTAAAGCAAGGCAGGCTGGCGTCTGTCTCTGCAGACGTTCACAGCCTGGTGGTATTAGAAGAGTTTCCGGTTCCACTAGTAATTCACTGGGCTTTGTGTCGTGTAACTAAGTGGGCTGTGTTTGGCTTGGCCCCCAGGAAGGGCAGTGAACAGAGTTTGCTGAAAGGACAGCTTCAAACTCTATGTGAAAAGAGACATTTGCCAATTACATATCTATTGAATAGGCAACTACGTGATGTCGGTACAATACTCATTGTTGGAAATGCAAAATAAATACTGGGAAAGTTGTCCCTCAGTAAAGTGGTTAGATGATCCAGAAGAAGTCGCTATGTTTGTGTTAGGGGGAGTAGCTCAGACAGGAAGATGCTTGCTGAGTGACCATGGTGAACAGAAATCAATCTCCTGAAACTCACATAAAAACCCTGCCCATGGTTCTAAGCCATTCAACTCAGAACCTGGTAGGTGGGGACAGGAAGATCTGTAGGGATGACTGGCCAGCCAGCCTAGCTCCAGGTTAATTAAGAGACTTAGGGATGACTGGCCAGCCAGCCTAGCTCCAGGTTAATTAAGAGACTTTGTCTCAAAAACGAACATGGCGACCAAGCAAGCGAGATAGCTTATGTTGGCTTCTGCTCTCTGCATGAATACACATCGACAACATTCGCACTTGTGCATTCATGTGTATGTACACATATGAACATACACATATGCACATGCACTTGTACACACATATGCACATACACATGTGTGCATGCACACACACACACACACACACACACACACACACACACACACACACACTCACAAACTAAAAATGCTCTAGCAAACTCTTTGCATCATAAATTCCTTTGGAAGACAAAACCAATGGACACATTAACCTGGGATCTAATATCCCAATTGTCTTAGATTTTTAATTGTCATATGTGACATTCTGACTATTTCTTAAGAAAAGCAGAGAAGAGTAGGTTTTGTTTGTTTGTTTTGTTTTGTTGGTTTTTTGAGACAGGGTTTCTCTGTATAGCCTTGGCTGTCCTGGACTTACATTGTAGACCAGGCTGGCCTCGAACTCACAGGGATTCTCCTGCCTCTGCCTCCCGAGTACTGGGATGAAAGACATGCACCTCCACTGCCCAGCCTCAGAATAGTTTTTATACTGAAAGAATGTCCAGTCTTTTAAAATCTGCGAATGATACTTGTTAGTAAGTATCAAATAAATTTATCAGCATTCTTTACAGACATTATAGACTATAGGCATATGATATATGTTGTAGGTCTAGTAGGTGCGAGTCCCCAGTTCTCATCTGCTCAGGGGACTGAGGCAAGAGAATAGGCACTCAAAGATCTACCTCAACTACAGTGTGTTCAAGATCGGTCTGCACAGCTTAACGATAATTTACTCAATAAAATTATACTGTAATTCCTTCAGCATCCACAAACGAAAACCATAAATGTTAATTCATTTTCCAAAAATGATTAACTAGGACCTCTGGAGGATTTTTGCACAGTAATAAGTCTACAAAAAATTTATTAAACTTCCATTAATTCATATATGGGAGCTACTCAACAGGGCAGTCTTTGATTTGAAGCATGATTTTAAAAGCTAGAGATTGCTTAAATAATAACTTTCATTCTTTTGTAAAAGAATTTTTACTTGCTCAATTATAAATAGCTTAGGCTATAACACCACCATTTATTACAAAAGCTTTATAAAGGAAACTACACACAGTAAAAATACACAGGTTCATTCCATTTTCAGAAATACATGTAGGAAAATATGGAATTTACAACCAGGAAATGACTATGGTTCAGGATATGAAAACTCATATAGTATGCATGAAAATACCACTAAGAATTTAACTATCAAAAATCCATTAAAAACAACAGAAACTGCAAGGCATGGTGGCACAGTCCTACATCTGAGTGACTCTGGAGGCTGAGACAGGAAGAATGAAAAGTCAAGGTCTACTTGAGCTATGGACTGAGTTCAAGACCAACCTAGGTAATTTACTGAGATCATTTCTCAAAAATACGATGATGGTGTTGGTGCTGATTATGGTAGCATTGGCGGCAGTGGTCATAGTGGTGATGATAATAAAGCTAGAGATACAGCCCAGTGGTAGAGCACTTCCCTGGTAAGTGTAATGCCATATTGCAGTCCCTAGAATGACTCTTCCCCACAAACTAAGGACCAAACTCACTATGTCCTCAGTCTGCTGCTAGGGAGCAAGTTGCATGGTGGTATGCACTTGGGCGATCTCTAACTGATTTCTACCATGGTACCTATGATCGTAAAGATGCTTAGCCTACCTCTACCAATATGGGTGGACACTGACCCAGGGGAAGTGATCCAATGTGCCTCATCTAGCTTGCTCTGCAATAGACATCTTGTGCTTTCAAAGGAGTGTGGTTTAGAATCCAAGCACACAGAGGAACACAACACCAAGGAATGGAGAGAAAACATCCTAATGATAGAAGTGTAGGGGTGGATTACAATCATGTCAGAATGTTGTTTCTGAAATGTTGGTAGCAGTAACAAAGTCCCTTTAAACTTCAACATATCTTGAGCTCTTTCAGACCAAAGAGCAAAGAAACCAGATTAATCCAGTACACACAAACACATTCATTCACATAAGGCTAAAGTAAGAAATAGGACTGAAAAAAAAAAGAAAGAAAGAAAGAAAGGAAAAGAAAAAAGAAAGAAAAAAAAGAAAAGGAATAGGACTGTAACACTCCATCTCTGCTTCCCTCTAGAATCCTAGAGAGTAACTACGTCCTACAAAGTTTCTAAAGTAGTAACATGGAACCACTTATTAAATACCAATAGTATTTAAAATGGACCCAGGACAAAAACATACTACTGTAAGGACTCCCATTAGAGTGGGAAATTACTTGGCTCCCTAACAATTTTATCTCCTCAGACACACCAGACAGATGAATGACTGATGGAAAAATTGTCTTACACATCTTCATGGGTCACTGGGTGACTTTTTTTTTTTCATACTAATCATTTCAATCCACTCAGCTGAGTTTGTCCAGTTCATTAAGTCAGTTTCTTCTATACTCTTCTGCATTAGTTCCCCTATCTACCAATGACTGTAGAAAGAGTGAAAGCTGGTTAATGGCAGAATTTTCCCAAGTAGAAAACATGACATGCTTTGCTTGATATTTTACATGAAACGACTTAAAACCGTTGAAAAGGTTTAAGTGCGATGACGGTTGAACTACCATGGGATTTTTCTGAGCCAGTGTACGCATGCTATTTTGGAGCTCAAGCCAGTAGGTATCATCACTGCTCCCAGGGCTAGCACGTGGGATACAGCAGCTTTCTGGTGTGCTTCAAAACGAAAGCTCGGTTAATCATGCTTTACGAAATCCAGATTGCTGCTACTGCTACTAATCCAATCTAAGTGCATCGCTTGGCAGTTATTTTTTTAGTTCTATATGTGCATGCAAGGAGAATATTTGCAATATTACATTAAAAATAACTTTTAAACACATTTTAGTTGCAGATGGATAAAGATCTGTCATGTGTGCTGGTCACCTTAGAGGGAATAGCATTTCCACCTCCACGCCATTTCTTTGTGCTCAGAACCTGTGAGCACCTTGAGAGCTTCATGTAATATGTGCGAGGTCCTCGTACACTGCTCATCATGCAGGGCTGTTCTACAATAGAAAGCATTCTCGCTATTCACTAGTGTTTTCTCTACATTAATAACTTCTCCCTATTCGTTCTCATCACCCAACCTGCCTATCACCTAGAAAATACTTAATATGTTACTCTGTTCTTTGAAATCAACTGTTTTAGCTTCTGCATATCAGGTACCAAACAGGAATTGCCTTTGAGTGTTTGACTGATGTCACTTAAGCAATGCTTTCCACTTCCTTCTATTTTACTGCAAGTGACAGAATTGCATTTTTAATGGACGAGTAGTAATTCACTCTGTGTCTCTGTCTGTCTGTCTGTCTGTGTCTATGTGTCTGTGCCTGTCTCCCTCTCTCTGTCTCTGAGTCTAGAAACTAATTTGGATTTTATAAGCATTGATGTAATATTAATCTTCTAATCATAAACATGGGTAGCCTTTCTATTTACCCACATATGATATTTTTCCCCTTTGGAGATTTGCTATTTTTGCTACATCGATCATGTATTTCCTTGGTTAAAATTTTTGTACGTGGTTTTATGTGTGTAGGTAGCTGTTATGACTAGCATTACCTCTATAGTTTATCCCACAAGTTATTTATTGATATTTAAGTTTCTATTGATTTTATAACTAGGAACTTTATTCAGTTTGCTTCTTACTCTTGCTGGCTTGGTGAATTCTTCATGTCTCTCAATGGAATAATGCTCTCTGTAAAAAGTATTGCTTCCCTTACCCCTTCGTATCTGTCTGCATTCCTTTTAGCTCTCCCCAATGCCCATTTCCTCGAGTCAAGATGTCCAATGCAACAATAGAAAAATCAACAAAAGTTCACATCTTCCCTCAGTGAACATGGAACACACACTACAGGAAACCATAGGGTGGGCTCTAACTACTAAAGAAATTGAACTCTAGAATCAATAGCCAGAAAAGTGCACAGCAAAACACCTAGTTTTGGATTCAACACACGATTCAAAATTCCATAGAACAAAGGAAGAAATCACAAAAGATTGTGGAGAACGTTCTCAACCCAATGATAGTGAAGATCGCAACACTACTTTTTGTGGGTAACAGTTCAAATAGTGCTTAAAGTATATTTATATATTCAAATGTCTTTATTAGAAAAAATAAACAAGTTTTAACTTGTTTATATCATAATGAGGTAGGAAATGAGGAAAAGTAATAATTTTTTAATTAACAAAGTTGATTCTTTTTAAAATTCATTACATTATTAATACAAATGTTAAATATCTACTAGAACTGAGGAAGAGAGGAGGAAGGAGGGAAGAAAGGAGGAAAGAAGAAAGAGCATGACAAAGAGCAAAGACAAGTCTCACTCATAATAAACCAAAGCAGCCTGTTGTCCTGGTAAACTTATGTCAATGTGACACAGCTAGGATCATATGGAAAGAGTCAATCTCAGCTGAGAAAATGCCCCCATCACATTGCCTTATAGGTAAGTCTGCAGGGCATTTTTTTCAATTGATGGTTGATATGGGAGAGCCAGCTCACTGTGGGTGATGCCACCCCTGGCCTGGTGGTCCTGAGTTGCACAAGGAAACAGGCTGAGCATGCCATGAGCAGCAAGTCAGCAAACAGCACTTCTCCATGGCCTCTGCATCAGCACCTGTCTAATGGTTCCTGTCTTTAGTTCCTGCCCAGATGTCCCTCCAGGATGGACTAAAACCTGTAAGCCAAAGTAAGTCCTTTCCTCTTCAAGTGTTGTTTTGTTACAGCAATAGAAAGCCTAAGTAAGACAACTATTACTGAAGATCATTGTAGATGCTACAGGGAACAGTATTCCCAGTCGACCAATAGCGTTTGTAACTTTGATAACATGAGTAATTTCTTTGAAAATTAAAGTCTCCAAAAGAACATTAAACAGAATATCTATTTAGCTTTGTATGAAAAAGAAATTCAATTTTTATTCAATTTTCAACAAAAGAAACTTCAGTTCTGATCCATTTTATTGATGGATTCCATGAAAACTGTAAGAACAGTCTTAATCTCACACAAAGTTTTAGAAAGAGAAAAAGAGAGGACTTCTCCCCACCCCTCCCCCCTTTTAAGGTGTCTCACTAATATCAAACCTCATATGCAAAACAAAACAAAAATCAAAATGACTCAGCAATGTTAATTTTAAAAATCCCATTTATCATTAGACAAAGTTGCATAACAAGGTATCAGAAAAACATGCTAAGACATTTAAAAGTCAGTTTGTAATGACTCAAAAGGGTCTACTGCAGGAATTCAAGGCTACATTTTCAGAAATATTCAGTGCAACTAACTGTGATGGTGGAATTTTGAGGAAGCATAGCTGACTATCTGCTTAGAGGTGTGAATGTACGTGACAAGAGCAAACTGCTATTTATATTTTTAAAAAAGCAGTTATTCAGTGAAATAGCAATAGAAGAGTATGTACTGTCTGTCATTCTGACAAAGGACATTCATTAGGAGCCGTAGCCAAATCACAGTCAGTTGTGAAACAATGAAAATGTGACATGAAGGGAATGTTTCTGTCAGTTTAATATGAGAAATGAGGCTTAAAAAAAAAAGCACAGAAACACAAAATAAATCATATTTGTTTTGTACATGATTGAAAGAGATTCAGTAACATGCTCGTGGCTATAATTTACAAGTAATCAGACTTACATCTACAGTTTCTGAATTTAATATCCCAGCTTTCAGCTCCTATGCATAGCAAATTAGTTAAAGCTAGTTTGACCTGTCCATCACTGCAGACATATGCCTGAGGACAGTTATTGGGGACAGAACGGGAGGGTGAGGATGATGACAGCATGACACTGTTTCTGGAGGCTAGGAGAAAGGCTAGGAAAGTATGGGGCTGGGGCTGGAGCAAGCCTGAAAGGAGAAGTGACTGGAAGGAAACAGCACTGAGGGAGTTAATCTGACAAGGCAGGCTCCTTCTGGCCTGGAGAGGTACACAAGATACCAAGACCTGGCTCCTTTGGGGGAAAGGAAACTGGGTCAGAAGCAGAGAAACACAGCTCTGTAATAAGATGAAGTGCCCAGCTGCCAGAGGGCAGGGTACCAGCAAAAGGAAGTCTTATACTATATATATCACCACACATGAAGCTAATGAGCTAAGTACCAGCTGCTATGTAAGCCTAAGATTGTGAAGTAGCAGTTGATGGGAATAATTAAGGAATTATCAAAGCGGTCAAAATCTCTAACTAAGGAGGAGTCAGGTGTGAAGCAGGAACAATTTGAGTATGTTGATAGTCAGCTTGCACTGCATTAAAAATAAGTGGACAGAGGGGCAGGGAAACCCTGTACATTGTTCCGATGCATACATCAAATGATATTATTTACCCACATGGCAAATGCGTGGGCGCCTACCCTGCCTCGGGCATTAAGGTAGGCATCAGAGGGATGAGAAATGGCTCCCCTGGGGATGCAGAGCTTTGTCACATGCCGCAACGGGGAATAAATAAGACCATCATTGGGGCAGAATCTAGAAAGCCAACCTCAGCAGCACTGGAGTCTGATTCAGCAATGGGGGTGAAAATGTATGGTAAATCTTTCTTTTTATTAATTTATTCATATTACATCTCAGTGGTTATCCCCTCCCTTGTATCCTCCCATTCTTCCCTCCCTCCCATTTTCCCCTTACTCCCCTCCCCTATGACTGTGACTGAAGGGGTCTTCCTCCCCCTGTATATGCTCATAGGGTATCAAGTCTCTTCTTGGTAACCTGCTATCCTTCCTCTGAGTGCCACCAGGTCTCCCCATGCAAGGGACGTGGTGAAATATGAGCCACCAGAGTACGTGTGAAAGTCATACCCCACTCTCCACTCAACTGTGGAGAATGTCCTGTCCATTGGCTAGATCTGGGTAGGGGTTTGAAGTTTATGGCCTGTATTGTCCTCGGCTGGTGCCATAGTTTTGAGAAGGACCCCTGGGCCCACATATGCCTATCATAATTTTCTTCTTGTAGGTTTCTAGGACCCTCTGGATCCTTCTACTTTGCTATTCTCCCATGCTTCTCTCATCTAGAGTCCCAATAGGATGTCCTCCCCTCTGTCCCAGTTTCCTGGTTAGTGAAGACTTTCTTGGGCTAGTGTCCAGATATAAGTGAGTATATACCATTTAACTCTTTCTGCTTCTGGGTTAACTCACTCATTATGATCATTTCTAGCTCAATCCATTTGTCCACAAATTTCGGGAATTCCTTGTTTTTAATAGCTGAATAGTATTCCATAGTGTAAATGTACCACAGTTTCTTTATCCATTCCTCTACTGAGGGACACTTAGGCTGTTTCCATGTTCTGGCTATTATGAATAAGGCTGCTGTGAACATAGTTGAGCAAATTTTCTTCTTGTGTCCTGGTAAATCTTTCAAAGATTCAGAGGCAATCTAAAGGACAATCTGGGCCTTTCCAACTCTCCCTTCTCAAAAATGAAGCCACTGCTTCTGTGCAGAAGTGAGAAAAACCTTTTTAAATAGTGAAGTAACTGGCTTGGAAGTATTTTGTGACAGCCAGTATGTGAAATAACAACAACACAATAAAGGATGACGACCATCGAGGTTTCATCTCTTTCTTCTCTGGTCTCTTTCATGGCAAACATTGTGTCCTCCACCCATGAGTAGATATAGAAGAGTGAGGAAGTGCTGCTCAGCATCTTTATTCTGTGAAGGGAGCAGCAGCTGAATCAGAACTATCTCTAAGGGCTGCCTAAAGAGGTCCCTCCAGCGGGGACCACCCTGTGTGGGGGGGTGGGGGGTGACAGTGAAACACACATGGAGAAGTGGGGGTGGGGCGCTGACGTCCGAAGCAGTAATATAGAGAGATGTGACAGAGCATTATAATAGACACCTCTGGTCAACTTGTTTTTCCTCCTAAGTTCTCATTTGCTGATCTGGTTCTAGAGCTCAGTTTATAAAGCTGCCACAAGGCGATCATCACACACCCCTTGTGAGGAAGGAGACCAGCCACATAGCAGATGACCTGAATCTTTGGCTTCTGAGTTTCTTTTGAGGCCTCAATGAGGCTGATGAACAGGGCCGAGAATCTTGCTTAAGGGCTCACCTCGAGAGAAAGCCATTTCCAAAACCCATAGAGATGTTGGAAATTTTTCAACTTCTCACAAACGTTCAAAGCTACAAAATCTGTGTTTTTCTGGTGGCTAATCAAAGGTACCCACGCAGTTCTTCACTATTTAGATCTTTCCAAACCTCAGCCTGCTCCTTCAAAACTGTCAAGGGAGTGGCTTCTGCTAGCAAGACAGAATTACAATGTTACATTACCTAGTCACAGAAATGGCATCTCCCTGTCTTTGCTGTAGGCTATTGGTCCACTGCTAATCATTAGGTCAGGCCTTATTCAAGAACAGTGACCCTTCTAAGGTCATCATTAATACAAAGAAGCAAACCCATTGGGATCATTGTAGAGTTTGTCTGCCACATGACGGTGAACGCATCTCAGAGCGATAGCACTAGTGAGGACTTAGGTGGCTTTTCTGTGGTACTTATATTCCTTTCTTCCTAAACTAACTGAGCATCATGCCTAAGGATAGGGACGTTAGTAACGAAGGACATGACAAATATAGCTTCAACATGAGGAAGGAGCTCTTTATAATCTTTGCTGAAGTAAAAGTATGTTGTTGTTGTTGTTATTGTTTTAGTATGGAACCCAATAGAGAATAAATTTTGGAGAGTATACACAAAGTTCAGAGTGAATGAATAACTAAACCATTTTTTTGTGATAAAAAGCCACCAGGACAAGAAGTCTATGAACTTGGCACCTTCGCCAAGGTCTGTTAGGTTTGGGGAAGGAAAACAGGTGTTGCCTCACATCAGAATAACAGGGGAACAAAATGTTCATCCCCCAAGCTTATTTTAAAGTAATATATAAAGGTAGCTGAAGAAGCTTCCAGAGTCCCTGGCAAATACATAGATGCTCACAGAGTAGCTAGTTGCCCCCACTCCAAAAATATTTAACAACACCCCTTCAACCTAGAAATGATTCTCACCGACATATACGAAGGCTCACAAAATGATCACTGAGCTGCCCCCAGATTGTGTTGCTGGTGAGCACAATGGTCTCTACATTTTAGTAGTTTATAGATAAAAGGGCCGGTGCAGTCGGCCTGAGCTACTAGGCTGAAACACTGGCGTGGGGAACTTCAGCAAGCTTGATGAATCTCGGGATTCTGCAGGGTTCTTTCTCCATGCTGTCCTCTCCAGATTCTGGGTCCTTCAGTTTCCCTTCTATCACGGAGAAGGCTTCCACACGTGCTGCTTCTCTACCAAGAACGCCTACCTTTCCTATACCATGCTATCCGACTGTCTCCTACTCCTCAGATTGTAACTGGGACAGGCCTCACTGGGAGGAGACTTTGCTAGCTCCCTCATTAGATCAGATCGCCGACCTGCTATATCGTCCTAAAGCCACGTGCTTCCATGTTGCGTTGCTATCACACCTTCAGACTCTGTGATTCTTACATTTCCTAATGTTTTATTAAGAGAAGACCAACGTTCTTGTTTTTTTTAAGGAACCTCTTTTTCTCATTATCCTCATGTACAATAGAAATAAGCAACATAGACAAAAATGGGTAAGTGTACCTATGAAACCATCACAGCACTTTTATTTTAAATGTTAAACATGCTACTTTATCCAATTAATTCATATGTGCTATGTAGTAAATAGGATCCCCTGCAGATAGTACAAGGTATACAGTACACATGCTCAATGGAGATCTCAAACAACTTAATCTGATCCTTGCTATTACAACCATTGGTGTGAGGACTGGGGGGTATTTGCTTTCCACTTAGGAAGGAACAGAGTTACTTAAACCTAAAATGGTAGAGTGTTTGTCCTGAATAATTTGAGTCTTGGTCTATTTCTCTTTCAAAATAGCAATAGTTTGCCAGGTAAGAAGGCTTAGGCTCAAAGATAAAAAAAAAAAAATGAAAGAATACTAATAAGTAATTAAACAAGTAAAAAATCTCTTTGAAAAAAATAGGAAAATGCATATAAAATAACCATAAATAATACTTTAAATTATAAACTAGGTATGAGAAAATATCCTAGAACTATATATACAAACAAATTAAAGACAGCACTTCACACAATTTTAATGAAAATTACAAAACATGATAGTTTTTGAAGGATAGTCCCTTCCAGTCTCTCAATGGTGTCTTCAGTAGCCATCTATACACTGCTTATCATGGTATTCATCACCCCTCCCCCACCTGTCATGCCAGATTTTACAGTCAATATGACCATCATAACATCTAACCATTTTAGATGCAGGATCAGACAGAACAATCAAAAATGAGGAATTTTGTGTTAATTACTTCCCTAACAGCCATGATAAAATAATTGATGGAAGCTACTTAAGGAAAGAAACTCCAGCTTTGGCTCTGGGTTCAAGGACTGCAACCCATCACTGCAGGGAAGGCGTTGTGCCTGGAGCGCCTCCAATGGTGGTAGGGGCTTGTCACATCACCAGGGATTGGAAAACAGAGAGAGTCTATTGGAAGCAGAAATACCTACTACTCTCAATCCCATTTCACTAATGTCCTGTTTCCTAGAGAGTCTGCAGTCCTCCAAAACAGTGCCACCAGCTGGGGGACAAGGAAACAAGCAAATGAGCCTGAGAGGAACATTCTACATCCAAACCCAAACAGATGCCCTTCAAAACAAAGTGTCCTTCACCGTCTGCTTTCTGAAGTCACAACTCAAGACAATTGATCCATGGACTATAAAAGAAGGGCCATAGGCCTTCCAGTCAGCTTTGCTACCTGCCACCCACTCCTTGCATTTCCAGCTATTTGATTTTCCCTGATATTTTTTTTTACTTAAAATTGTATTTTTCATTAATAAGGTGATGTCATAATGTTTAGAATTTCTTTAAAATGTGGTAGGAAGTACGTTTCTTTGCATAAACATCAGATTCTCATGTGCTTTAATTTAGTACTAACATGACAGGAGCCAACTTCCCAGGATATTTTAATGAGGCTAATATTAATATGATTCACATTTTCTTTCACCAAGGCTTGGTTGACTGTCACTCCAAGCATATACCATGTGATATTTTACTGTCAAGAATACAGATTAATAGATTTATCCTGCTTAGCTGCAAAAATTATATTTGTTTCTTACCTTTCATTTAGATAGATCGGCTATAATATCTTATTGATATTGTTTTTCCAGAACATTTCTTTCTTTTAATAATTCTAAGCACAAATATAACTAACTTAGATTCCCTTATGATGGAAAACTTACTGTATAGAAACCAATGGATACAATCCAAATATATATATGGAACAAATCCAGAATACATTTATTATGAAGCTTGAGGTGTGACTTAAATTTTCAATTTTAACTTTAGCAATTTGAGTAACTGAGTCATGAATTCATAAAGTAGTGAACACTAAAAAAAGTAAATCATTTTATATGATGAAGAGAGAAGAAAGAGGTAATTTTGAGTTTATATTAGTCTAGACATCACATTTTTACTTTATTATTCACAACCATTTATATTTATAATAAAGACTATCCACACTTTAATGCAACACAAAACTGATGTTCTAGAAAATAAAGTAGCTTTTCCATTATGCTATTATATAGTGCAAGTGAGAGTGGAACTCCTATCTGCCTGAACAACCCACACCTCTCCATTTGACCATCTCGTACCTTACACAGGAACCATGGCACAAGAATGTCTTCGGCAGTAAAACTAAAGAAGCTTTAAAAATTTAAATATATATACCTTAGAATGGGGGTTCTGTAAGACTGAAACATTTTGGAGGACTTGCTGAATTTTAATTGCTTTGTTTATAATAATAATTAAATATCCTCCTTTCCAAGTAATGGATTTTGTATGAAATTGTACTTACTGTTAAGATATGCACTGTACCTATATGGATATCTTGTCTTGTTGGTCACTGTCATTGTTAATAAGCACATCTGGATAGGACAATTGATTGCTTCCATTCCTCATGAGCTTGCATAAGCACCTTCTGGGACAGTGAAAACTGGACCACAGGAAGAACACTTCCGTATTAGACTCAGCTCAAGTATTCAAAGTCCTATGTCCAAAGTGTGTGACGTCTTCTGCAATCGGGGCGTACTCAACATGTGAGAGGTAACCAAGTACAAGAGCAATAGCTTATTTTGTTTTGGAATATAAATGAAGATTTCTCATGCCTAGTATTTGGGTTTTCGTTAGAGAGTCCATGGTTCTAGTGGGAAACATTATCAGGCAAACTGCATAAATTAATTTAAGAGATAGATAGATAGATAGATAGATAGATAGATAGACAGATAGACAGACTTATAGACACATATGTATTATATATAATTCAGATAAGTATAAAGTAGTAATTTCTCAAGGTTTTATCAAATTTCCCTCCCTGCTACCCAGTTAAGCTCCCTCCTTGTTTTCACGTTTCCACCATTATTTCACATGGTGATAACCAACACCTATCTAGTTGAAGTTATGGCCTGCTCAAGAGCAGAGCAATTGTGCCTGGTACCAGAAACTTAGCAAATTGTCCATGGTTAGTGACGTCATGGACCTTAGAAGAGAACCTATCACTGCCACTTTACTAGATCAGCATAATTCCTAACTGCATTGTAAAACATCCTGATAACCAGGTGACTATTTCTCTCACCCACATCAAAGAAGCCTCTCCTTGCAGAAAATGGAGAGTATTACAGTAAGCCATAACTGGTCATAATTCAGAGATCAACTGATTGTCGGGCACTCAGCCTCAAAGGATGCAGCTACAACACATCTCTTATATCTAAGACTCAGGAAACATCACAGAAGCGGGTTAGAAAGAGTGTGATGGTCAGACAACCAGGAAGTCAGCTGTGAGATTTTTATTTCCTAGATAAAGCAGGGGAGTTATTCCCATGATACCTTGAGAATATGGCTGCCTTAAACAAGACCTGAGAAATGACAATACCACAAGACATGCTAACATTGAAAAGGAAAATCTCATAGGCTCCTACCCCTACACAAAGAACTATGTGCGACTAATGACTTCTGAGAGGGAGAAAATTAGAATGAGTCCTCTAAGTGATTATGAAATACAAAGTGGTCAGTCATAAAGTCATTAACATACATGCAACAGGTTTAGCAGGTTATATTTACATGTCTATGCAGCTACAACACATCTCTTATATCTAAGACTCAGGAAACATCACAGAAGCGGGTTAGAAAGAGTGTGATGGTCAGATGACCAGGAAGTCAGTATACATATGTACACATATGTACAATGTATACATATGTAATACATTGACATATATTATTGTTAAATATATGTATATTCATATATTTGTAATACACACATATACATATATACATTTGTACATTTACATAGTAACATATACATGTAACTATAATAAAGAAAAATAGGCCACTAATTTGAAAAAAAGTGAGGAGGGGATTGAAAAGATTAAGGGAAGAAAGGAAAAGTAGAAAGTGATGTAATCATATTTTACTTAAAAATTTTTTAGTAATCTTTCTATGCACTAAGCTCATATAATCCACACTAAATTGATCTCCCTTCTTTGAAGCCATTTACTTGTCAAAGTGACCCACACTTCCCTGAGGCATCACACTGAGACCTGTTATCTTTCCAGCGTTGTCTGGCAACCATCTGCACCGACAGAGCTCGTGGAGCAGAGAAGCGTTCGGCCCACCCAATCAGAGGACCCAAGAACAGGGCCAGACAGCTTATATCTTACCAAACACCCCACATGATTGTGATAGAAATTACTCGCTGACCAGCCTGGTAAAGCGGACTGCTACACACTAGCGCAAAGACGCGCTGACCTAGGAAAAGAAAGACAGAGCTCAACGCTGGTGATTTATTCAGTTTTGAATCAGAACAAAGGGTAAATAAGAACAGCTCGCAGTCGTGTCTATTTCTTTTATGATCGCCCCTCTTGGATTCTGGGTGCTTCAGGTAATAACATTCCAATTTGTAATTGCCAGTCATGCAAACGTGTGACTTCTAGAAGATTAAATCATTTAGCTTTAGGGTGAAGACATCGCTCCAAGGGGGAAGCTCTTGTCATGCAAGCATGAGGTCCTGAGTTAGAATCCCCCAACCTGTGGTAAAGCTTGACCCCATGGTAGTACTATTCTCTAAGTCCAGCACTCCTAATCTTCCTAACTAGGAAAGATGGGACATGCAGTTGGGGGGTACGGGTGCGGGGAGAGGGGGCTTAGACAATCTGCTGGGGTATTGAGGGCCTGCTAGACTAGCAGAGAGAAATGAAAGGACAAAGACTCAGGGTAAAAGGCAAAGACCAATATTTGAAGTTATCCTCTGAGATCCACAAGCATTAGGTACTGTGCACACACACATGCACCCGCATGCAGAGAGGCGCGCGCGCACACACACACACACACACACACACACACCGTTCAACTTCACTAAATTCTAGTTGCACCAAATATGCACATATCTTAAGGTAGTAAATTCCTAGTTAAATATTTGATTATTCTCTTAAATAAAAATAACTAAAAATGAACCACCCCATTTAATACTCATGCTACCTCTATAGAAAAAGCCCCTACTTGAGTGGAAACCATTGCTATTCTTTTCTTTACACTAATAAAAAATTTGCCTCACTTTACTACATCAGAACACTAGGATACTATTTCTAAAATCAGCTCTCAAAGACAAACAATCTAAGTATTGGGTGATACATCGGTTGCTATGGTTACCTCCTTTGTTAAAAGTTCTGAGTTCACAGGCATCTTAACACACCTTTCTCCCACGTCCAACATAAAAGCCCCTGCTGAGAGAAATTTGAACTCTCTTGTATTCGTTTTTACATCTCAGATTTAATAGCTTATGACAGCAAAGGATGCGGGCTTTTTTTTTTATATAAGTAGACCATAAAAGGTTCTAAAATGGAAATTTGGAGGAGTCCATCTTGACTCTTCCATTGAGTTCACTATAACGTCTACTTAAACAAGGAATACAGTCAGGCTTTCGGAAGGCTGTGTTCATCTTCTCCTCACAGCAGATGCTCATGACATGAGAAGAGCAAATTTTGCTTTGCAAAACATGTAGTAGTTGCAGGAGAAAAAATTTACCTCCTAGGTAGGTACTGTTGACTTGTGTCTTTTGAGCACATTGAAATCTTCTATGTTCTGGCTCCTAATGAAGTCCCTCGTGATGCCCTTTTCCTCTTCACCCGCATCACCTTCTGGTGTTTCCTTCTAAATCCTGGACTGTCTCCATTGTCCACTTCCTGTTACCTGGGTTTCAAATCAGCTCCTTTACAAAATATACCAATTTTATACCTCATAATTCAGGTTCGAACTGTTAGTTGGATTAATACCTCTAAGAGATCCTTTCAATGATGGATGGATCTGTGGTGCTATGTAGGGAACTGTAGATGAGTCTGTAGATGCATAACGCAGTGAACTGCGCCAAAGTAGCTCACTCTAATCATCTATTTCTGCACTCCAAAGGATTCCTAATTCACTAAAAAAAAATTCTCTTAGCTGCCTTTTCTTCTTCATTGCTCATCAGTCTCTAATGCTCTGTGATTCAGCTTCCTTGAACTCTGCTGTAATATAATTTCTCTGAAATTACTAAAGATTTCCACTACCAAATGTAATTGCAGTAACTTAGCTCTCACCCCAACTGTGTTTGATCTGATCACACAGATTTTGTAATGCTCCATCCTCCTTGTACCATTCCCCTTGGATCTGATGTTGTCTCTGTCACACTCTGATTGCATAATCCTAACTGCCGGACAAAAACTCCTTTTGCATCTACTATTATTCTTCTAGTCCTTGAAGATGAAACAGTAAATAAAAATGACAATATCTTCCCCCCCCTCCAAATCTTACTGTTGCTTGCCATCACTGTAACGTCACCTGCAAAGGAGAAATTCTAACAGAGGAGGACACTTGTTATATAGTAACTCAAATTGGTAGCTACTAGAAACTAATGTTTTGGTCATGATACATATTCCCAGAAATCTAAGAATTAATTTTTTGTTTACTTTAGTCTTCTCACAGTTTACATTAAAATTCCCCATCCCCAAAAAGAGTGGTATATTTTCCTTGAAGGTATCTTGTATTTATTTTCATCTTTTCAATTTTTTTATGAAAAAATGAGATTCCTTGCTAATCAATAGTCTAGCTCAATCACCACTTTAGTTCTTATTTCCTTGATAACTTTGAGTATTATAGACTATTTTTTTTATCACATTTACCTCTCCTAAAGCTATCCAGATCCTGCCCCATCCTGATCTGGATAAAACTGTGTCTTTTTTAAAAAATAAAATATACTTTATCTTTCCCCTATCCTGATTTCTCCTAGATCCTCACTACCTCTTACCCACTCAGATTTATGTACTATTTTTTCTGCCTTTCAAAACAAATATAAACCAAATATAAACCCAAGAAACAACCATTCCCCAAAATAGATACACACAAGCCCCCAAAAAACAAAAATTAAAGCAAAGGAACATAAAGGCACAATGCCAAAACAAAATACAATGAACAAAATGTCCCCCCATAGTACTGTTGAGTTTGTTTTGTGTTACTCAACTTCTGCATGGTGATGGGCCCATTGACACCACATTGGAGAAAACTGATATTTCTGTTCCCAACCAGTTTAATAGTAGATAAGTTTGTGGTTAAGGGTGAGAAGTTATGTCTATTTTCCCTTCTCAGTGCTGATATATCACTTCTGTCACTTACACCCTTTTTACCTTCTTTTCTCCATAGATCTCTAAGCCCTGAGGAGAGAGGCTTGATAAAGGCACCCCAGTCGCGTTGAGTGCTCCAAAGTGTCTCACTCTCTGCACATATTTTAGTTGTTAATTTCTTTACTGATTACCATTTACTGCAAGAAGAAGCCCCTCTAATAAGGACTGAGCTATGTATTGATTTATGGGTATAGTGAGATGCTATTAAGAGCCATATTCTTATTCTCATGATGGCTACAGCCTAAATAGAAAGAAAACCCAATAATAAAATAGTTAAGATACTAAAAAACATAGTACAGGCACAATAAATGCAAACAAAAATTGCATATCATCTATTTTGTGGGTGCAAGAACTTTCTTTTGCAGTCACCTGCTCTTTTCACTACTTCTTAATCTCATTAAGAGATATGTCCCATAACAATAACGACACAGGTTTTTTTGTTTGTTTGTTTTGTTTTTGTTTGTTTGTTTGTTTGGGGGGCTTTTTTGGGGGGTAGCCCATTTTGGCTTGAATTTTTCTTTTTTTTTTTTTCTTTTTTTTCTTTTTTTGGGTTTTCGAGACAGGGTCTCTCTGTGTTAGCCTTGGCTGTCCTGGACTTACTTTGTAGACCAGGCTGGCCTCGAACTCACAGCGATCCGCCCGCCTCTGCCTCCCGAGTGCTGGGATTAAAGGTGTGCGCCACCACACCTGGCTTGGATTTTTCTTTTTGAGACAGGGTTCCTCTGTGTATCCTTGGCTGTCCTGGACCCACTTTGTAGACCAGGCTGGCCTTGAACTCATAGTGATTCGCCTGCCTCTGCCTCCCAAGCCTGGGATTAAAGGTGTGGGCCACCACGCCCGGCCTTTGGCTTGGATCTTACTATCGGCCTTCCCCAGCTTCTCCAGTGCTGGGAGCAGAGGCAATCCCAAACATAGGCTACATTTATTATTTATTTATGCATTTATGTTACTATCTCCTTGATGATGATGTTTGAATGGGAGAAGTGGACTAGAAAGAAAAATTCAAGAAGAATGTTTAACAGTTCATTAAAATTGAGCTTGAGCATATAGAAATTAAATGGAGGTCAGTTGGCTTCAATTAGCTATGATACACTCCATTGGATATAAATAAAAACATGGAGAAAACACATCTTTATATAATTAACATTGATAATGTGCTGAAATTTTTATCTGTATAAAATATGATTAAAAAATATAATCTCAGTCAAAGAAAGCTGTCTACATGAAATTTCAAGAAAACATTACAACAAAAAGTTAAAATCCATTTGAGAGTGCATTTACTTAAATATTGCTTATAATCCATAAGGCAATACATCAGACGATACCTTCATCCTCAAGAAACTTGCAATCACACTATTCAGTAGGCAGAATTATAGAACCTGAGTTTATATTAACCTTTGATAAAGGCTGCAGTTCAGGCTTTCCCTTTAACAAGCTAGAATGCTTCCATACGCTGTACTCTGATTTGCAGAATAAATGTGGCCTGTTATAGAGCAGCTCAATACTCCATTAAAACACAGGAAAATATAAGCCTGATTAATGAAGACTTTTCTTATCTCCAGGCATTTCCTGAATCCATTTTAAACCTCTGGGTTGTCCTCATCTTTAGAAATTTGATTTTTTAAATTTGTTCTCAGCAGGAAGTTTGGGGCAGACTCAGAGATGGAAGAGTAAAATGTCTACTCAAGGAGGCCATAATGCAGATGAACGCCAACATAGCTTTCTTCCAGATGTTTTCTCTCATGTTTGTGCCTCTCTCTGTGTCTTGCTATACTCCCTTCCTCTATCCCTACCTATTTATATCATATGGCCCAAATAATTAAAAATAAATTTAAAAAGCAAGCATGATATTGAAGACAATAAATTAACCAACATACTACTTGTTTTATTGTTTATTTCCAATTAAAAATATTAAAGGAGAACGGGACACATGACCTCAAGCCTGTAGATGTAGAAAGAAATCAGTCTGGCTTAACATTTATATTATAAAGAGGAATAAGAAAAACAAGGCTTACCATGGGCCTGAAACATGCATATGCTGACAGCTGAAAGAAATTACAGATTGAAGTATCTGAAGGCACATGAAGACAAATGGCAGCTGCTGAAGATGTAATGACTGTTATGGAAGACAGACCCCACTGAGAGGCAGCATTGTATCATGGACACGTACACTATATTTGTTTTGGTTTGTTCTTCATAGATGTGCCTCGCAAAATTGCATTTGCTTATTACTATATGAATCCATTATAATTTATTTTGAACGCTTTTTGATATATTTCCACCGTATTCTTTCCCCTCCCTTAACTACTCCCAGATCCTTCCCGCCTGGTTACACCCACCTAACTCCATGCAAAGGAACTGTGGTTTGATAAATTTGTCACGAGTTTTATTTTTAGAAATCTTCATAAAGACATAAAATACCTGAAATGGCAAGACAGAAAGTAATGCTCATTGTATCACTTGAACGGTAATGTCAGAAAGACTAAAGCTTCACTCATCCTGAGCAATCCAGGTAAGATACGTCAACCACCTAACCTCAGCACCCTGGTTTATATCTGAGGCTATTATTATGGCAGAACAGTGCACACGAGTGTGCAGCACCTAGTGATGTCATGAGTTCCGAAAGCAATTTGGGCACTTAGAACATCTTTACACAGAGATGTGCGACAATTTAGATATTGAATATATAAAAGGGAGGCCACACTACAACACCAACGCTAGGTAAGTCTGACTTGATTATGCAATCTTCTTTTAATAATCATTATAGCTTAGATGGTCGGTCTCAGGCTTCTAAAGTCAGGCATAATCAGAAAGAGGAAATTCTATTTATAGATGCTTCACCTGTAAATCCCTCTCCAATTATCATCCAGTTTAAATGCTTAACCATACCTCTTTAGTCACAACACCAAAAACCTTCAGTATATTGACTAGGAACAGCTCTGAGTCTACAGGAAATATTTCCTATAGCTTCGCAATGTTCTTAATTATTCAAAATAGCAGGAGTGAGAAAAATATGTGTCCACTATATTTGAATTCTTCCAGTTATAAGTCATTATGCATAACAAAAAGTACTGAGCTATTAGGGTAGAGATTGCAGAGAGTGGTTTAAGAAATGCTCAAAACAATGACCTTTAATGAAGTTTGAAATGGATTGACTGTGAGTTGGCAAAAAGCAAACGAACAAAAACAACATTGATTCTCCAGTCCTGTCAAATTTAGTATAGATCCAAACCATCAAGGACATTTCAAAATGTGCTTTGGGAGAGACAGATGGTACACGTGGGAGTGGGTCATGAAGACCAAAGGTAGATAGGGAACAAAAGATATTAAAAATAAAGAGATCACAGAGTGCACATGTCAGTGCTATCTTAAATATGACTGGAGAAGCTGTCGTCGAAAGCATTAAGCAAGCACTGAGAAGCATGCTGAATTACTAACCATAAGACAACGCCACTGGAATATCAATCAGCAGATGGAGCATCCGAGTTAAAATGTTTCTATACATAAAGGAAATGTTTAAAGACACTGTTTACATAGAAACAGCCATAAAGTTAAATGTAACAGAATATAGAGGGCAGAGACATATTAAAATTTCACAGTCCATTAATTTTTCACAAACAGGTTAGGAGCACACAGTGGGGGAAATAGTATTCTTTTTTTATTAATGGTGCTTGAAAATCTGGATATCCAAGTGCTGAGAAAAGAAATCAGGCACATTATGCACACATCATATCAAAATGAATTTTATATCCCCCACTGTGTATGTGTGTTTGTCTGTCTGTCTTCCTGTCTGTCTGTCTGCCTGCATGCCAGTGCCGCTTTTTCTCTCTCCTATTCTCTCTCTCCCCCCTCCTCTCTCTCTCTCTCTCTCTCTCTCTCTCTCTCTCTCTCTCTCTCTCTCTCTCTCTCTCTCTCCTCCACAAGCAAAAACAAAAACTAAATTAGACTTGAGGGTATAATCCTAAAAAATGAAACCCTTAGATTGGTTTGGAGAAGAATGTTTTTCATACTACACCATAAGAAAACATACTTAAAAGAGACAAGGAAAACAGGAGTTAGGGAACAACCTACTGAATGGGAAAATATACTGGGATGGGAATTTTTATTTGAAAACCATTTACCTAATATTCGCTGCCTAAAAAGGTATTAGTGATTCAATTCAGTTGTAAGAAGCAAATAACTTAATTAAAAATTAGCAAAATTAAACAGCTAATGTGTCTTTTTAAAAATTCTCAGTTGTAATGATCATGAAAAACTGCAGAATAAGCCACAGTGAGTTTCCATCTAACAATTCTTACAGAGGATAAAAGCTTCGTGACTACATGGAAAAGCAGGGTGGTGCAGACGACACCTACACACCTCCATGGAAATGCAAACCAGTGGATGCAGTATGAAAACAGTATTCAGATCCTTTCACTAATAACAGGCCTGCTACACGACCCCAAAGTCAGATGCATGCCTCACATAATTGCAATCAGTAACTTCCAGAAGTATTTTACTTGATGTTCATGGAAACACCATTCACAATAGCCAATTCATGGGATCATGCGAAGAGTCCAAAGATACATGAACAGGCAGAGAATATGCAATACATTTACACAGACATTACATCCAGCTTTTAGGTAAAAAAGATGTCTTGTTATTGGTAACAGTACAGGTAAACTCAGAGGACCATATGCTATTTGACATAAGTCTAGAGGAAAAGGCAAACATCAAGTGATCTCACTTACATGCAGAATCAATTTTAAAAACTTAAACTCATATAAGGGGTTAAAAATACATAGCAGGTATGGATTAGGGAAACAGGAGAGATATTGGTCAAAGAATACAGAATTCCAGTTATTCGAAGACTTATATACTGTGGCGACTCCATTCTATCACAAAATATTACATATTTGAATACTGCCAAAAGAACAAATTTTAAAATATTCTCAATACCAACATTTTACGCTACAATACACATGATAAATGTCTTGACTGACTCACTTGAAAATGTAAACACACATCAAAACACTACACTTCATGTCACCAATGCATTAGAACAATTAAGAATATTTTCTAAAGATAGAAATTGGGGGCAGAGGAGACAATTCAGTTAGTAATGTGAGTGCCATGCAAGTAAGAAGACTCAGGGGTGATATCCCCGGAACCCATGGGGAAATATTGAGCACCTGTAGTACTAGCATTGAAAAGTCAGAGACGGGATCTCTAGGCCTTGCTGCTAAGGCAGTCAAACTGGATGTATGAGCTTCAGCTTAAGTGAGAGACTATGAGAAAATTAAGCTAGAGAACAAATAAGACATTCGGTTCCAACCTTTGTCCTAAACACACACACACACACACACACACACACACACACACACACACACACACACACCACTATTACCCTTGTGGGATAGTGGGTCAAACTGAAAAGACTGCAATAGTTGCATGCATGTAAATTGCATAGGTTTATATAGGTATCAATATTCAAACTAGATGGCTGAATAAGTAAATCTTACTTATGGAAATTGTAGAAGAGGGAAAAAGGTGGAATCTACTTGGCAGAATGCCTTGTCCAAGAAACCTACTAAAGAAGAAAAAGTTGAACATTTAACACATTCCCCTGTTCTGAGCTCTCATGAACTGCAAGTATTCCTCATATGCAGGCTTCAACGCAGGTGAGATTCTCTTTTGAATATAATTTTGAGACCGACTGTTCCTGCAATGAAATGGGCCCCTCTCTCAATGGAAATGGCAACTACAATCTTTGTGTGCTCTATTCTCAGGAATTAACATGAGATAGAAGCAATGTCAAAGACTGCCTCTGGATTGCCACTTGTGTAAAAGTTGATACATTTGACATCTACAGCATAGATAACTGCAACCTGTCTTGCTTTCACCAAAACAGCCAGGCAGCGTGACTAACTCAGGTAGTGTTCAAAACAGATGTTTTTGTTACTTACACAGAGAAAGTGTTCGTTAGGAAACCACTTCTTCAGACCAAAACCTTTCGAAGTGTGTGTGTGTGTGTGTGTGTGTGTGTGTGTGTGTGTGTGTGTGTGTGAGATACTAAAGAAGGAAGAGGAGGAGGAGAAAGAGGAGGAAGAGAATTGATGTGTTTACATGGATAAAAAATGACTAGGAAAAGGCAAGGAAAATATCAGAATCTAAGGCAAGAAATCTAACAAAGAATGAATGACCCCAATCTTTCATAAAATATCTGATTTCATACCCATAATCAATTTTAATAAGATACAAAAGGAAAGACAACTTAACATCTTGTCTGCACACACACACACACACACACACACACACACACACACGTTTGCTTTTCTAGATGTTCACACTGGCTCTTCTCAGAGACTAATCTACTTCGGACACTTTTTCCAGGACTTCATCACATGGGTCTGTGTCTCTTCTCTTACCATTCCATTTATACATAAGCAGAGATTTTTTTTCCTCCATTATCACCCACTTTTCACATATGCTATAAGGCATTTTTCAGTGCATAAAGAAATTCTTTTATTGGTATGAATTCAGGAACAAATGAGCACTGCTGACACTAATATTGGAGACCATGGCTTTAAATGTGAGAATTCTCATAGCTAATTTGGACTTAAGCTCTTAATATTAATATTTTACTCCAGGTAGTCTCACCAATAGTGAGGTAGAAATAGAACTGTGCATAGGAAGGAAAGTACAAAGGTGATTATGAGCATTTAAGTTTTTCAGTTGACAAATTTATACGTCCTTTCTCCTCTAAGCGAGAGACATGAGGCTGGTGTGTTCAGCGTTGTCGTCGTCCTGAACTCCCATGAGTGAGCAGATGATATGTTTCCAGCAGCATTCTGTGTTCTGGCTCCATGGAAGGAAAGAGTAGCACAAAGAACTGCATCTCTCTCCCTAGGCTTCCCACTTCCACAGCCACATCCCTCCCCACTGCCACTATACCTATCCTGCAACACTAACAAACACTAGACACGGAAAAGCTTACATCTTATTTCCTCTGTCCCTCTGTTGGCCGGCTAGCTTCATTGGTCCTCCTTAATGAACTAGTAAGTGAACCCCCATCGTTAAAATGGTCTCTGCATCATATTTATTTTTTTAAAAATTTGAGACATGATCTCACTTTTGTAGGCCAGGCTGGTTTCAGCCTAACAGCAATTAACCTATCCCAGCCTCTCCAGTGCTGGGGTTACAGACAGCACACCCCGCAGGATTCTCTTGTGTTTATAAATGTTCTCCGTCTTCATTCATTTGATTGTCTGAGGGGTTAAATCTATGACGTTTTTCTCCACACTGGCAGTGTCTTCCAGATCTCCCACAAGTTGCTCTTCCACCATGTGTCGTCACTGTGGCTTGTCAGTGTCAGGGGGCAATGCTGACGACTCTTTCGTCTCCAACCCTTCTCCAATGACATTTCTCAATGTCGCCTCTGCTTCCTGTAACCATATTTTTTTTTTACCACTTTGTGGGTTCCTTTTTCTATCTTCTACCCTACCCTACCCTTATTAACCCCCTAACACTAGGTAAGAGAGAAAAACGGATAGACAGGAAAGGGGGTGACTATCGTTGGACTACTTCCTGCTGATTAGGGGTGTGGAGTTCCTTGGGGGAAAGATTGATCTTTGCCATCAGGATATCTAATTTCTTCTTCTCTTTCTTTTCACAGGACTACTCAACAAACAGCAACCAACAGCATCCAACGCCAAACAGCCAACAACAGCAACAGCAACCACCACAACTCTCGGGGACCTAGCATTTTTATATCCCTTAAAAAGTTCCCAGATTTCCAGCTATCCTCTGCCCTTTGTCTAGTTTCTCATAATGCCCGTGAGTGGTCTAGTAAAAAATATCATCATTTATTAGAGAACTAAAGTATAGAAATCCGACAGTCATATCACTTAGCAGAACTAAACATAAAAATCTCGTTTGAGTAGAGAAACAACAGAAAGATCTGAACCTGATGAACTCCTAAGTCAAAACCACTTAATATCTGTGGCCGCTAGGGTTTCTAATACAATATGCACATAATTATTCTTAAGATTATCTTGTTCAAGAGCAAAACAACACCACCACCACCAACAACAACGTATACCAAAACTGAAATACTTGATAAATCTCAAAGGCTCTGGAAACGAAAACTGGAAAGTTCACTAGCTCTGAGTACAGTGCTTTTGTGGCTCTTCTTTCATCCCTGGCCTTCTGTTTGCTTCTGATTTTGTCGAGACTATTTTCCTCCACATTATAGGGCACCATATGGCATAAGATGGCTGGAATAGGACCCCTGAGCTTTTACAGGTCTCATAATTTTGAACACAAACAGAGACTCAAAAAAATCAAATATATCCTGTACCAACTGTCCATCTTCCACATAAAGGGTCACTAGAAAAGTGGGATTATGTCAACAAATTAACCAAGTAAGCAATGTAAGCATTTTTTATAGAGACTTGGGGTATTCATCTGAAAGAGGTAGAAAATTCCTCCACACCTTTTTAGCATCTCCATTTAGGGAATAACATACACACATGGAACTATTTTTACATTTTTGTCTGTTTTTGTTCGTTTTGATTTTTGTTTATTTTTTATGTTTGTTTGCTGGAGAGAAAAGCACATGAACTTGAGTAGGGAGGTGGGAAGTGTCTAGGAAAAGGTGGAGGAGGTAAGTACCTGACCAAGACATATTTTATAAATAAATAAATAAAAAAGAAAATAGAAAGACAATGTCTAGCACATAATCAGATTCATGTAATATTTAAGATTTCTGTAGAAATGATAACTCTTATTAAAATATACTGTATATTTCCAGTGTAAATGCTCAGGTGTCAGAGAGAGTTTCCCTGTTTCCCTGGTTACTTTTTATGTCACCTTCCAGCCCTTTCTGAGATAACATTGGTTTAATTTATTTAATAAAACTTCAGTGTGCTATTTATAAACCTACATCAAATAGTAAATCCTGATTAGAGAAGTTAAACTGTCAAAATCACCACCAGGTGGATGCTGATTGGGCATAAAAGCAGTTACTTTTTTTTTTTTTTAAGACAGCATGTTAGTTAGCAGTCCTAAATTTACAAGGAAAAAAAAAACAGAAATAAAAATTTTTTTATGGAAACAAAGAAAGTCACTTACTGAACAAAAACTAAAACATGACTAATCAAATCAACAGGCAGGCTGTCTTAGACTTTTTAGAACAGCTTAAAGTACATATTGGTTTAAAAACTGATATGCTTCTTTGGTATGTTTTACAAAGTTAAAATTAGTTTGACTCTGAACACATTTACTTATGCAGTGGTAACAGCAGCAGCTGCTGCCAGCATCGACTGTCTGCTTGCTAATTGGGAAGTCGCGTTCTGACCACCCCATCCTCCCACCTCATTTCATCTTTCTGCACTCATAGGTAGGCTCCATTGGTCTCCATTTCACAGATGAAGCAATGAGCCTTAGAGTTAATAGCCTGCCTAAGAGCTACCAAATGAAGCCAGGATTAGAGGAAAGATACCTCTGCTTAGCACTAGCTGCACAATTGGCTAGATACAGACCATAAATAATGACCCCTCCAAATATATGTATATATGAACCTATATATGTATATTAACAACTCTCTAACAAAAAGAACTCCTAGTTGACAACAGCCAAATATTAGACAAAACCTATGGCGTCCGAGCAATCCTTCAAACCAGCTCTGCCTCAGCTTCATCGGATCAGCAAATATGTAAAAGTCTATTTTTCATCTACCTAAATTATTTTTCTTATCATGGTCAATTGGCCAATGATAAACTAAAACCCAGTTTTCATTTAACACAAACTGTGCCTGAACACACTCAGTAAATACTTGTTGAATGAAATAATTTTATGCTTGGCCTTAAAAGTAAACTCTTACTCTTTACAACTCATGTTGAAAACGTCTCCTGGCAATGGTGGAAGAAGAAGAGATAAAACAGCCGGGCGTGGTGGCGCACGCCTTTAATCCCAGCACTTGGGAGGCAGAGGCAGGTGGATCGCTGTGAGTTCGAGGCCAGCCTGGTCTACAAAGCAAGTCCAGGACAGCCAAGGCTACACAGAGAAACCCTGTCTCAAAAAAAAAAAAAAAAAAAAAAGAGAGATAAAACGAACCATACAGCAGTGATTCTCAGCCTTCTTAATGCCATGGCCTCTCAATATAGCTCCTCATGCTGTGGTGACCTCCAACCACAAAATTATTTGGTTGTTATTTCATTACCGTAATTCTGCTACTTTTATGGATAACAATATAAGCATCTCATATGCAGAAGATCTGACATGCAGCCAAGAAAGAGGCCATGACCTGCACGTTGAGAACCACTGACCAAGAGGATACCCAACCCACTTGCAGGAACACTTCATGTTACGTTTGCCGAGACTGTGAGAAACCAACTTAAAATATAAATATTATTTCTATCTGGAGCTGACACATAAGGTTAAGGTTCTAGCAAAACTAAAATCTATACACCTCATTCCCATCTATGCCCTCACACAATTTGCCTTCATTTCTAAGTCTTTAATGCCCTCTGAAAACAAACAAACAGAAACCAGATTGTCTGTCAGATGGCTACAATATTTTCTCCTCTGTCCATGCACGGTTAAGGAATATATAACTAATACTCAAACTACGTTTTCCAGAGAAATTAAAGAATGGATTTGCAGACCATACAGGATAGGCTCTTTAGTACAAAGAAATCTTGTGGAACTAGGGGAAAGAAAAACTAAAGCAAAATAAAGGGAACGCCTTGCAAGCCACTGCTGTCACTTAAGGAGCAGGAGCGGTCATGTCAAGATGCCCTGATAGGCAAGGACAGTCTTCAAAGCTAGTGTTTTAAATCTGCTTCACATTAAAGGGATGACACCATGAGAGCCAATCTGCTTACTACCAAGCCTTCCTGCTGAGCAGGCAAATGCAAGTAAACTGAAGTCCAGAGATGTACATTATTGGCCACTAGTGGACAGCTGAATAGGTTGGCTAGAACCAAACAGTAGACAGAAGGCATGTAGGGTCCAAGTCAATAGGATGCAGGACTCAGCATCTAGTGATACCAACCAGTGTATACAGGAGGAACAGTAAAGGGGTACAGAGGGAAGAGGAACCTAATTACACCCTCTTAAGTCACACTGTTCCCACAGTATAGATAGATGACTGATAAGTGCATGTGGTCACATACAGTGAAGCAGGTTGCTATGGAAATGATGGTCTGATAGTGTACTTTAATCTAAATGAAAAGCTGTAGTTTATCCCAGTGTTCAAATTAGATATATTACATTAGATTGGTGTGATGATCGCTTTTACATGTTAACATGTCTCAGCTATCGTTTCCAGTTATGCAATCAAATGCAAACCTAGGTGCCTCCATGAAGGCATTTCCTGGATGTGATTACATTCCACAATCAGGTGTTGGAAAGATGGTTCATTGATTAAGAATGCTTTGTATTCTGTGAAAGAGAGAAAGAAAGGATGTGGTTTGGGTGTGGGGGAGTTAGGAGAATCAAGGAAGAACCTGGGGAGGAGAAACAGTAATCAGAATGTATTGTATGAAAAAATATATTTTCAATTAAAAAAAAATAGATTGCATACTGCTCTTGCAGGGAGTTTGGACTCAGTTCCAAAAACCACTGCTACGAAACCTGTAAGTCCAGGTCCAAAGGATCACATATTCCTTATGATCCAAAGGTACCTGTACGCATGTGGTATACATAAATTCAAGTAGGCACACAGACACACACATAACACATAACAAAAAATATACTTTAAAAAATAAAATAAGACCTATAATCAGTGTTTTCTAAAAATAATTTTTTAAAGAGACCTTTGGGGGGCATTTATAAAAACAACAGAGCCAGGCTCCCTTGAACTCATGCCTGTCCTGCCTCCATCACCTTCAGCATGTGTCATCACAACTGGCAACTACAGAGACTCCTCCCCTGCCCTCACCACTACTTCTCCTTTTCAACATCACATGCTCTTTTCTATGGTTGTTGTTGTTGTTGTTAATGTAAAGCCCACAGGGTTCATGAGTGCTGCTTATATGTATGTGGATAAAGGACTATACTGGAGCATAAATAGTCACATAGGAGCCACAACTTAAAGACAACATTCATTCTATTTTTAGACTGAGTAAAACAAACACCTTCTTTCCCATAATATTCTCTGTACAGCCACTTTACCTTCTACATTAAGAATATACCCCATCTACCCTTAGGATCTGCACATGGAGTTAATATATATCAGATGGCACTATTTTATCTTAGTAACGCTATCATCAATAAGTACAATATCACTGTAACCTAAACAATTTGTGATAACAAGCATGTCCCTTTAAATAATAGGATTTAATTAAAACTTTAACCTAATGACTGATCACAAACCAATTATTTCATAATTGTTCAATTAATTATCCTATTGCATTAGTGTAAACTGGCATTTTCACATGCAATGTTTTTTCCTAACGGTATCTGTAACATTTGGCACTATGTTTAATAAACATTTTATTACATTCCATGTTATTTCCTATATATCATTTACCTGACAGTTTGAAACTCTAGCAATCTTAACTGCATTAATTAACCCATTAATACTTTAGAGTACTTGCTACTTATCTGGTTGGTACTACATGTGTAGATTAAAAAATGAGAAATTACAGAAACAAAAGGCTCCATCCATAATTAGAAGAGAAATCAAATGAGTGATTAGAAAGACTTGATAAAGATGTCTTTGACTATGTACATGTAGTTTCTGGAACCACATAAGGGGTGATGTTTCTACATGAGCATATCTGAAATAACATAATGGACTTTACAAAAACCAGAGGAGATCATTAGTAAAAAGTACACACACACACACACACACACACACACACACACACACACACACATACATACATACCATGGCCTACAACTAATTGAGCTAAGCTGCTTTCCATTGCTCAGGAAAACAGTAGACACAAGCTAATTGTTTGAGGACTTTTACTTAGTTCACACTTTTGGAAGCTGCAAATCTCATGAGCATGACACGGGCTTGCTTTCTCATCGAACCATTTGCTTTGTCACAAAATGAAAAGAAGAAATGCAAGACGGAGCCATCACATGAGACAAGGAAGAAGGGCCCAGGAACTGGCTCGTTCTTTTATAACCACGTGCTCTGTTACGAACAGTTTCCACTCAAGAACACAACAACCGCAGTTGTAGATGCTTGAACAAGATGCAAGAAGAGCAGTCAGCATGGCTTTATGGACACAGGAGGGGCACACAAGCCTCTAGCCCCAGCTGGGAATCTATCTATTATAGTTGGTAGCTTCCGGTGTCAGTTTCCTTTAAGGATGTGGCCTCTGAGGGTTGACTACCCACCAGTGGATGACATCACATTTATGGATTTACAGGCCACACAAATTAAACTTGGTGGGTTATTGGGGTTTGGGGGCATGAAATCGAGGGGGTAGATCTGGGAGGACTTAGGAGAAGTCCTAGGGAACAGATATGACCAAACGACACTGCACATGTATATTACATTCTAAAGAACTAATAAAAATATTCTATAAAACAAGTAACAGCCCACAGAGACTCGACCGCCAACCAGGGAGCACGCATAGGGGTGACCTTGGCCCCCTGAACATATGTGATAGTTGTGCAGCTTGGTCTTCATGTGAGACTCCTAACAGTGGAAGCAAAGGATGTATCTTGACTCTCTTGCCTGCCTTTGAGACCTTCTCCCCTTACTGGGCTGCCCCATCTAACCTCAGTAGGAGAAAATTCCCTTAGTCTTACAGCAACTTATGCCAATGCTGGTTGATATCCATGGGAGGCCTCCTCTTGGGAGGAGGAGTGGATGTGGGGGGAGGGGAGGCGGGGACAAAAGAGGAGAGGAAGGAGAGGAAACTGGTCTGTATGTAAAGTAAATGAATTAGTTAATCAAAAATACAAAATCTTTAAAAAAGAAATAACTGAAAACTTAATAAACCTGCCATTGACGTAAAGAAGCTATGTACCGACATATTCCTATAGCAATCAGAAAAAAAAAATAACATATATTTATCATTGCACCAGCCAATACTATTCAGAAACAGTAGTTTGTATTTTATATAGTTAAAAACATCAAAAAATATTCAAGAAAAAAATAATACTCCTAATAAAGTATGAGATGAGTAAAATTAGCTTAGGCTGCTAGTTTATAAGACACTTAAAATGAATAAGAAGACTTACGTTTAATGTATTTTTAAAGAGTACAATTTACAGCACTTAAATGAAAATTAAATAGAGCATTGTTGCTATAAATTGCAAATTAAGCAGTAAGTATGGTAAGATGTAAACAGTTTTCTTTAATGAAATCAACACTAAAAGTAATATTTGCTAATGCAGTTAGTATTGATAAAGTATTCACTTTGAATATTCATCTTTGGGGCAAAGGGAGAATTTTACCACCAAAGGTCTCTTAGATAATACAAATCTATGCTATTACCAGATTCTATGCTCTCATTTTTTTCTCTGTATTTTCTATGTGTACTTCAAGTGATGTTAAGACATAAATATTAGTAACCAGCAAACACACACACATACAGATAATCAAAAAGTCCATGTATAGTTTATTTTTATAAACTATTCATCATAGTTATAATAGCATAATCCTGAACAGAAATATATCCAATAATCTATTCATCCTCTGGGCACTCACTGAGCATCCACTCCACTGAGCATCCACTGAGCACATAGAGTCTGTCTCTGAGAAACATGCAGAATGAAATGTTTACATCCTAGTGGCTCTATAATGAGTTTATTAGGCCTAATAAATAAATATAGTGAGACTCAAAGATGCAAGATTAATATAAAAACCAATTATATTTATATGTATTGTGCATGAAAGAGTGATTTAAAAACAACATATGGTAGCATGAGAGGAATAAAATTACTTAGAAATAAATTCAACAGAATTCCAAGGCCTATAAATTTAAAATCTTAAAATCATGTTGAGGGAAATCAAGGCACGAATAAAGTCATGCGATCCATCTGTTCTGATGGAAGATTTACTATTGTCAGAACAGTAAACCATACCAGCATGACCTATAACAGAATCTCCATTAAACCCCAGGAAACACTGTTGGTAAACTTTACAAGATAACTCTAGATTTTATAGGAAGTGGCAAAAACTCTAGAACAGTATAAATAATTTTAAAGGAAAAAGTCAAAACTAAAACATGTTGTAAGTGAACACGCTGCTACAATGGTCAAAATACGTCCCATTTTCACACAAACCCCTAAGCTGCAATGGAACATGATGGGTCTAGAAATACGGCCTCCCATTAACGAAATGATTGTTTTAAAGATATGAAGCAATGAAATAGGGAAGTTAACTTTCAACAAACTATCTCGAGATGATCAGGTATCCATGAATTACAAAAACAAGCTAAAATGGATCATATATCTTAATGTGTTAGCTGACATGGTTAGCATAGTTAAAAAAGGAGAAAGCAGTAAAACAAATGCCTCTAGCATATTGTATGGTGCAATACCAAGCAATGGTCTGAAGAGAAAAAGTGGTAACTTTTTGTTTAAGTCACTGTTCAGAAAGTGAAAAGAAAAGGCAGGTAATGAAATAAAGTACCTACCCATAATCTACATATCTGTGAAATGTCTGGTATCTGCATGCAAATTAAGTGACAAGTGATAAGACATCTACTTAGACATTTCTTTAAAGCCAGTATATAAACACACAGCACATAAAAGCATCCTTAATATTGTTATTCATTATGAAATACAAACTAAAGCTACACGTAATAGTATATCATCACACACATGAATAAACATACACACACATACCACACACACACACATCACCCACCCACACATACATCACCCCCCACATCACACATACACATCACACACACACACCACACACACATCATCCCCCCCCCACATCACACACACAAACATATCACACACATACACCACACACACATCACCCACATACACACACACATCACACACACACACACATCACACACACACACATCACGCACACATCACACATCCACCCCCCCACACACATCACATACGCACACATCACACACCCATCACACACACACCCATCACACACACACACACACACACACACACACCCCACACACATCACACACACACCCCACACACCCATCACACACACACACCCCCCACACACCCATCACACACACACACATCACACACACACACAAACATATCAAACACACACAACACACACACACACCCCACACACATCACATACACACACATCACCCACACACACCCCACACACACATCACACAGACATACACACATACACACCCCACACGCACATCACACACACACACACATCACCCATCTCTATAGATACACAAAGACTACCTAAACTAGCTAAACTAGAACTTTCATTCAGAGCATAGAGAAATGTGAGAGGGCACCCAGTTTAGAGACAAATTTGCTCACAAAGTTAAATTTACCACGTGACTTAACTTTCTCTCCCACTACACGCACGACCCATGAGCACATGCGCAATCACATACACATATAAAAGAATACTGGAGACTGCTGAGATTGAATGAAGACTGATTCCACATGGATAGAGAAACAGAAATTTGAAGGAAGATAGATTTTTGCGGCGGCTGGAAAGAAAAGGATCCCATAGGCTCATGAGGAGTGGTACTATGAGGAGGCGTGGCCTTGTTAGAGGAAGTGCCAGTGGAGATGGGCTGTGAGGTCTGAGAAGCCCAGGCCACATCCAGTGTGGCCATCATTTCCTGATGCCTGTGGATGGAGAAGTAGAATTCTCAGCTCCTTCTCTAGAACCATGGCTGCCTGCGTGTCACTATGCTTCCTGCCATGACAGTAATGGATGAACCTCGAAACTGTAAGACATCCCTCAATTAAGTGTTTTTCATTATAAAAGCTGATATGATCACGGTATCTTTTTACAGCTATAAAACCTTAATTAAGACAGACATGTTCTTAAATTAAACACAATAATGCCATTCATACATATGCATATGTGTGCATTAGTACAAAAATTTTTCCATACACATACTTAATTGTACATATAGCTGCATATATTTCCTCACATTTACCAAGTGACAAGCTTACAATGGTAGATTTTATCTTGTATAAATTATATTTTAATAAAGTTGTTAAATTTCAAGTAATACACATAAATACTATAAAATAAAATATCTTATGTCATTAACACACAAAATTAGTTCGTGTATGTGAAACTTTGATTTATTCTTAAAATTTTTTTAACTTAATGGTTTAGCTTTATTGCATCCCTAAGTTTTATTTAGACTTTGCCATGAGAGAATTTTCATCCAAATGGTTACAGCTGAGTTAAGGAATTTCAATTTCACATTCGGCCCATCTATTGTAAGAAAATTATAATACTTTAATTCATGTAACAGCCACAAAATTATTCAGCTTAGAATTTCTTTTTTCAGGAGGTATCTATGTGCCTTTTCTTAGCTAAAAAAACAAAACCAAAATATTTCCACTATATTTTATATATGCACATATACAGAAACTGTCTGCATATATGTATATATACAGGACTAATCTAGTAGTTTGAATGAAAATGGCCCCACAAGCTCATAGGTAGTGGCAGTATTAGGAGATATGACTTTATTGGAGTGGGTGTGGCCTTGTTGGAAGAAGTTTGTCACTGGGGTTGGGCTTGTGAGATTTCAAATCCTCAAGCCAGGCCTAATGTCTCTCTCTCTTCTTGCTGCCTGCCAATCTATAAGTAGAATTCTCAGCTACCTGTCCGTCACTGTGTTTAGCTGTGTGCCACCAAGCTTCCCACCATGCCGATAATGGACTAAACCTGTAAACCTATATATAAGCCAGCCCCAATTAAATGTTTTCCTTTGTGGGCGTTGCCATAGTCACGACGTCTCTTCACAGAATAGAAACCCTGACTTAAACAGCTACAAGGTAAAGTATGCACACACACACACACACACACACACACACACACACATACACACACACATTCTATTTATATGTGCATAATAAATACTGATGTCTCTACATTAATATAAAAATACTAGTCCCAATCATGTCAAGAAGCAGCTAGAAAAATGCTATATTTTGTACATATTAAAAGTTATATTCACTTTAGTTCACTGAAATTCATCATCAAACCCAACTGGAATAAGAACTTACCTCTCTGAAATCAGAACTAAAGAATAATAATTTAAAGTCAGTTTTGAATGACGCCTGACTTACCAACTATGTTTGATACCATCAAGATATTAATAATCTATCATTTTCTTTAAGAATGGATGCAATCTACAAGTTTGCATTTTGTTGGCAAATAACCCAGGAACATCAAAATCATTTCTTTCTTTCTTTTTTTCTTTCTTTCTTTTTTTTTTTTAATTGCTACTAGACGTTTTATTTACAGACCAAATTTTAACAGGACGTGCATTGGGTGTGGTTGAGGGGTCATGAGTGGTAAGGGAAGTCGTTTTCCTGTTGCACTCTCTGCACATAGAATGTCTTGGAAATACTCTGCGTGGCATTTTTGAAGCATATGTTCTTTCTAGTGCAGTAATTTTATTTGAGTTAGCTTATTCACAGGATATACTTCCTCTTTAGTTTTTTAAATATATTTTTATTAATTTATTCATATTATTCCATCTATTCAATTGAAAAAAGATAGCATCTTCAACAAATGGTACTGGGCTATCTGGATGTCTATGTGTAAAAAAATGCAATTTGACCCATATTTGTCACCATGCACAAAACTCAAGTCTAAGTGGATCAAAAACCTTAACATAAAACAAGAGATAATAAATCGGTTAGAGGAAAAAGTAGGGAAGAGCCTAGAACACATTGGCACAGGAGACAACTTCCTGAACAGAACACCAACAGCCCAGGCCTTAAGGTCAACAATTAATAAATGAGACCTCATGAGACTGAGAAGCTTCTGTAAGGCAGGAGACACTGTCAAGAGAACAAAGCGACAGCCTACAAACTGGGAAAAGATCTTCACCAACCCTACATCTAACAAAGTTCTAATATCCAAAATATATAAAGAACTCAAGAAATTAAACGCCACCAAACCAAATAACCCAATTGAGAAATGGGGCTCAGAACTAAACAGAGAATTCTCAACAGAGGAATATCAAATGGCTGAGAAACATTTAAAGAAGTGCTCAACCTCCTTAGTCATCAGGGAAATGCAAATCAAAACAACTCTGAGATTCCATCTTATACCCATCAGAATGGCTAAGATAAAAAATTCAAGTGACACCACATGCTGGCGAGGATGTGGAGAGACAGGAACACTCCTTCATTGCTGGTGGGAATGCAAACTCCACAGCCACTTTGGAAATCTATCTGGTACTATCTCAGAAAATTTGGAATAGAGCTTCCTCAAGACCCAGCTATTCCACTCCCTGGAATATACCCAGAAGATGCTCCAGCACACAACAAGGACATATGCTCAACCATGTTCATAGCAGCCTTATTCATAATAACCAGAACCTAGAAACAGCCTAAATGCCCCTCAGTATAAGAATGGATAAAGAAACTGTAGTACATTTACACTATGGAATACTACTCAGCCATTAAAAACAAGGAATTCCCAAAATTTGTGGACAAATGGATTGAACTAGAAATGATCATAATGAGTGAGTTAACCCAGAAGCAGAAAGACTTAAATGGTATATACTCACTTATAGCAGGACACTAGCCCAAGCAGCATGTCCCATGAAAATCTTCACTTACCAGGAAAGTGGGACAGAGGGGAGGACATCCTATTGGGTCTCTAGGTGGAGAAGCATGGGAGAATGGGGAAATAGAAGGATCCAGAGGGTCCTAGAATCCTACAAGAATAATATTATGATGGGCAGATCTGGGCCCAGGGGTCCTGCTCAAACTATGGCACCAGCCAAGGACAATATGTGCAATAAACTTTGAACTCCTACCCAGATCTAGCCAATGGACAGGGTATCAAGTCTCTTCTTGGTTATTTTTTATTTTTTTATTTAATTAATTTATTCAGATTACAACTCAGTTGTTATCCCATCACTGGTATCCTTCTGTTCCTCCCTCCCTCCCACTTTCACGCTATTCCCCTCCCCTAGGTCTAAGACCAAGGGGACCTCCTCCCACACTATACAGTCATAGGCTATCAAGTCTCATCTTCATAGTCTGCTTATTCTTTCTTTGACTGCCATCTAGCTAGTCTGGAAGTTATATTTCTATGGATGTTGTAATCTATAATTTCACACATATCACTCCTATCAGAGATAGACATATCATTTACTTTTTACTACTGTTTGGGTATATTTTTATTCTTTGTCTCACACATTTAGTTAAATATTTTACTGTCAAGTGTTAGGGTTTGTGAAATGGGGTGTATTTATTTTAGGTGCCATGTCTTCTCCGTGTTTCAGACTATATATATTTTGGTACACTAGCTTGACTTATAATTGACTTGTCAATTATAATTGACACCTTTATTGCTTTTGAAAACCAAAAGGAAATATAGTGCAGAACCTTGACTTTGAAATTTGTAGCCTGAAGACAATCACTCATTAGTGCTTATTTTGGAATGTCCTTAAAGTAATAAAATAATCAATTAATTGAATTTTCCATATTAGACAGCTTATATAGGCTTAGCTTTATCATCTATACACTATAATCCTGGGAAAACATACAAACTGATATCTTTAGCTATACTACTAAGATATTTTTTGATATGTACCTCAGGGGACTGTGGGAAAGATCTATAACAGGTTCCGGAACATTCAATCCAAGTACAAATACCACCTTTATTTGAGAAGCTTCTGTGCTTTTACTACATAATGGTTATACAAATATGCTTATGCAAATATACTTTTGATTATAAAAATGTCTCTTGTTGAGATGGTAGAAAGGACCAAGTAGTATTTTCTTGCTATCAATAGTTTTTTTAAATTGTAATCAGGAGGCCAAGCTGTAGGCTTAGATTTTTCAAAACCTACTTTATTTAGGGTTCTTAACCACTTGAACCTCACTTCTAACCTACCAACCAGAGGAAGGGGGAAAAGAATGTTAATGGGTAAAAGAGTGTGTGGACCTGTTTTAACATAGTTCCTTGGGCCAATTCCACTCTTCATTGTTAGAATACCAGCAGGCCAGCCCAATAGCCAACGCCAAACAGCACACAAATCTATAGAGATGGCACGATCCGGCAGAAACCACAAGGCTCCGCCAAATGGGCACAAGTCCATGGAAGTGGCCAGAATCAGCTGGAGTATGACAAGAAGTTCTCTGGAATATTTCTCTCTGTAAAGAGAGACCCGCAAAGACCAGAGAAGAACAGCGAAGCCCAGCAAAGACCAGCGAAGTATTGCATGTCGTAGAAATGCCGAAATGCCAAAAGCCTCATCCTTCTCTTCATACTCCTTCCCACTTATCACATGGCCTCTCACGTGTCTGCTCCCAGCAAAGTTCCACACGCCCTCTCACAAGACATCTTTCAGCAGGACACCATGTGACACAACTCATTCGTCAAAGACATTAGAAACTTCCACGTCACCAAGTTTCTGGACTTAGACAGAAATTTGGACTCGGAAGTTATTGTGACTACTGAGAACTTTAACCACTCTATACTACATTTTCACCATCTATGAAGTATAGTTTTTATACTATAAAAGAAATGACACAATCATATTAAATAGCAGGAGTTATTTAGGGAAAATATTGAGAACTGAGTTTTTAATGAGCAAAGGAATAACATTTGGACTTTCTAATGATTGGTTTTAGATATTGGGGAGACAGGTGTGATAAAATAAGGAAAAAGTTTAATATCAGAGAGCAGACAGTGTGACTATGTAGGTTTAATATGAGATGGCATGAAGGACAGTTCAACCTATGCCTAATAGCGTGACCTTGGACAGGTCATTTAGACCTTCCCAAGTCACAACCTCACAACTGTGAATTAGAAATGAGTGCCATTGAGTGCTTATGATTTGTTAAACATAAGCTTAATGTTCTTATTTTCATTGTTGTTGTTGAATTTTGGAGTAGAGACAATACCCTCTTTTGTGGGCAATGACAATAAAGAAATCCCAAATCCCAGAACACAGGGCAGAATACCCACTGGTTTTCCCTTCCCCATATCAGGCTGCAGTTTGCAGTCACTGTGCCCCTACTACCATATTGAAAACTACCACTTTGTTGCTAGCACCATGACCTTCTGGATGCAAAGTTGGAGAATAGGATAAAGAAAAAATGACTAGATTTTTCCTGATTAGACGCCCAAATCCTGGACATCTACTGGTACCACCTATAGCCTAGGACCCCTAACACTTTATGAAATAGAGATGTTCAGCCTAACGTCGGCTACATACATCATTGGCAAACATGCTTTTAGTAATCTTACTTTATGTATGACTGGCTTATCTTACTCTGCTGCATGTAACTGAAGTAGAAAAAAATAATAACAACAAATGCTAACTCAGCTAAAAATTCGTTTCCTAGTCCCTAGAAATTTACACTGGGTATGGCCCATTGGGCATTTGATAAAGCATTCACATAGCTAATTTTCATGCATGCAATTGGGTTCAGTGAGGTGAAGGCAACAGAAGGCCTGTGTTAATTAGGAACAAGTTTTAAGAGGTTCTGTTTGGTTTTAAGGTGTTTTAAAGTACAAAGGGCTGCTAAATAATCTTATCTAATCACTATTCAGTCAAGCAGCAAAATCTACTGATGAAAAAGGCCTGGGAAAATATTTGAGAAGTAACAAACTCAATCAATAACAAAATGGGAAATGAAAAAAAACCTTAAGTCTGAAAAGATTAAAGGCTCGCATAGAAAATGCAGTCGAAATTCTTTTCAATACTTTAAAACCAGGTATAAACATGACGGGAGTATCCTTGTGTTTTAATGACCAAATATTCTAAGGAATTGAGAAAATCATGTGTGAAAAAATTGAAAATTATAAAATAGACTGAAAATCACAATAGTTTTACAGTTAATTTGACTCAAAAGGATTATGTATAGTCTTAGACCCTTTCCATGTCAATGTGTTAGAATACACAGCATATTTGTACTTTGACGTGTCTGAAGTATTTAAGAGCTTGTTTTAGTGACTTCCCCAGCCATTTCCTGCATGGATTCTCCTACATTTAGAATAGCTGCTAAAACTCTGAGAAATCTAATAATTCCTCAGTATTCAACCAGATCAAGTGACTAGAAAACAGAACTTTTTTGGTATTTTCCAAACATTATTATAATATTCATTGCTAATAATAACAGTGACGTAATAATAGTTACCAATAAGACCATCGCTATGAGTACATTAGTCTGAAAGTAAGAAAGAAACAAATAGAAATATTAAGGCACTGTCTTTAATTAATGTTTACTATCTATAACTCCACAAACATTTCCAGGCTTATGACCATTGTCTAAAGATGGGCACTTGGCAAAAATGCTTTGGAAACATTTTTTCATTGACATAGTAAACCAGAGGAAGCAACTAAAAGGTTATACAGAACCACATTGGCTCACAATACAGACTTCTCTTCAGCACTCTCTTGCACTTCAATCTCTCTCCTTCACATTATGAGGTAGGTCAACTTAACATACATAAAACCAACAGTTTGCAGCTGTGCCTCCCTAAAATCAGATGAATCCCTCCCCTGACAACAGTGGAGAGGCATCTAGACACACTTCCCATCATGTTGTTTGTTGTTTTCTCAAATTATAAATATCCATGATTCACATGCATGCTTATCTTCGGGGAAGACATTGTAGAGCAATCCCCTCCCAGACAAAAGTGAATAAATGTTGTTCGCTATCACACCTTACAAAATACATCATAATTACAATACATTAAACTTACTGCATAAGGCAGAGGAGAGGGCTCCCTCAGTAACGTACTTGCCTTGCAAACATGAGGCCCTAAACTAGAACCACAGAGTCCGGGAATAAGAGAGAAGTGTGATACAGCGTACACTTGCAATCTCAGTGCCAGGAAGACAGAGAAGGGCAGACCTGGAGTCCAGTGACCAGGCAGCCTATCTTACTTGGCAAGCTCCATGTCACAGAGAACCCCTCTCTCAATGAACAAAGTGGATGGCTCCTGAGGAACGACCTTTGAGGTTGGCCTCTGGGTTCCACAAACAAGTATATACATGCACTTGCGTATTAGCACATACAGAAATACACACAGAAAAGATACTATGTACAGATATAAAAATGCATCTCTCATCAAAGTTGAACAAGGTCTTTATTTTAGCATATTCTAGTTAAATGACTCATGAAAGAGCCCAATGAAAATTAAATAGGACATCAAGAACTTCTTAGTTAATAAAATAAAACTAATGCCAAAAAACACCCCAAAATCATCATTATCAAAAGGAAGAGCTACTATATCATCCATTTTTGAAGGCTTAGGTAAAAATCTTTTGACTTTAAAATGTGGCATAGAAAAAAATAATGTAAACAAAAGCTTTTTCTGCCATAGTACTCAATACCCCTATATCAAAAATCATTTCTAAGTAGGATTACAATATAAAACCTACAATAGTAAATAGGCTTATACACATGATTTCACTCTGTTGTTTCATAATTCCAAGAGAAAGCCAATTTCTTCTGTTGGCGTGTTGAGTTGTACTTCGTGAGTCAAAGATAATCCAAGAACGTAACAGTATAATGAGATAGAAATAATACGCTAACTTATGCAGTTTGGTTTATAAAGCTAAACTAAACCTTGGAAAGCGCATCAATGGGACAAAAATTAATATCGTGTACAACATCTCATTAGGAGTACCTTTTGCCAACTGAATCAGTTGTTCAACTAATTATTATTATATTACTACAGTATAAAACAAAGAGAAATAGGCAAATGTCATTAGACTGTGAATTACCTAAGTTCAAGTTATATTTTGTTCATTATGTTGCCCTCAGTGCCTGCCGGGATGCAACATCTTCATGCATCAGAAACATCTGTGGATCAAATGAATGAGTATCTCATCACCCATCACGTTCTCTGTCATTCTTTGCTTAAGAATTACTTAATCCAACACTATTATAAAGTTATTACGGAATCAAGATGGACCCAGCATTGAGGAAACCTGGATCTTAGTGATGATTTATGGTTGCATCAGATCACTTGAGCCCTAGTCCATCAAAACAGAGCTCACTCTGCTGGGAGAGTTAGTGATGCGATGAGACTGTCTATGTGGTACAACCAGAAGATTCTCAGTCATACAAAGAAAAACCATATTTCCTCAGGAATATTAACTCATAAAATTTGGTAGGAGATTAGAAAATAATGTGTGGTAGCGTCATGGAAATCATACTCAAAATGAACTGCAGAGGTCTCCATCGGGTCTATCCTTCATGCACAAGACAGACTTTAGAGAGCTTCTAAAAGAAGCAAACTTTAGAGAGCTTGTAAAAGAAAATAAAGTTCATACTACTGCAATTATTACAAAGACAGATAGCAAAGGCTGCACTGGGTACAGGTAATCATGAATTCAGAAGATCTCTTTCCCTGAGAGCAGCGCTTATAAGCAGGAAACATAAGTACTTGAATAATCAATTTGGCTCAGCTTAAACTACTACCATTTAATAACCAGGCAGCAACATATCCTTAGACTCTGTAATTTGTGAGATCTAAATGCTACTTTCAAGCTACTTGTCTGCAATGCTCACCATCTTTGATGTCTTTGACTTAAAACACCACAAATGACTTAAAGTCTCCAACCAGGAGCACAATTAATTAGGTAAAATTAGGGGTGTCTGTGAGTATGTGTGTGTGCTTGCGTTTATGAAAAGATAATAAAGACCAGGTCTCTTAAGCACAGCTGAATTACAGCATAATTCAGGATCAGCCTTGTTTGATGGTAAATTCCAGCAGCTTCTTGGCTTTGATACTTCCCCAACGAAATTCCTTTGAAACCAGTGCTTTGTAGCTGGCTGAGCAAAAATACTCAGTATGTCTTTCCAAATAGACATGATTGTACAAATAGGCCCAAAATCCTGCTCTGGCTAGTGATAACGACTTCAGCATCCAGAGGAGAAGCAAGATCCATTTTTTTTTCTTTCCTTTGTTATGTCATTATTTTTGAACTGCTGCCAGGTTCTTCCTTGGTCTTGAGGGTCCCAAATGTAGCGGTATTGGATTTCCTCATCTGTTTTAGGGGAAGTGTGGATATATATTGTAAATTAAAACCAAGGGGAAAAAAACCATAGTTTTCTCAAGTATATTATAGGAATCGAAAGGCTATGAGTTTAAAGCAAGCAATTTCCTGAGTGGCAGCCACTATTTTTTCTCAGGTAGTAAAACACAAGAGAGCAGTAACATCAATAGGAAGGCTGTACATCTATATTACATTGTTCCATCCCCACGAGAAAGAGGGCGCCACTGAACAACAGAACTGACTGTGAAATATTAATAAATCACTTGCTCTTTTTTTTTAATCAAATAAAGTAGGATGTGAAACACCCCTGAAATAAGTGGGGACTTCATTCTGCTCACATGTACTAACAGATGTCCCTAGAAGAGAATGAGTAAAGGGGCCGTGACATCTATGCACCTAAACTTTCTTAAATTCCTGAGGTTGAGGCAAGGAAATATTCGTGTAGTTTAAAACAAGTGGAAACGTACTGTAGTTATGCAGCTGGCTGCCCTGCCAAGCAGTTTCAGAAGGTGAATCACTTTTAGGAACTGTGATTTTAGCTGCTGCAGATATCAAATAAAACTTAACAGTGTGTCAGCCAAGGCCCAGAAAAGCTTTTTTAATGTCTGGGGGTAACACTGTTCCTTTGCCAAAAAAGAAATTGCCATAATTTTTTAAACCGTAATTAAATTAAATCTGTTACATTTAGATGTGTATCAAGCCATATACAACTGAAATTTTATAGGTTAAAAATAGTAAATATTAGTAATTTCAGATGGTTCAACATTATTTTAGGGTAGAATTACTTCAGAATTGTTGGATTTTAGACATCTGACCTCTAAAATGGTTTTGCTTTCCCATGTATGCAAGTGTGTGTGTGTGTGTGTGTGTGTGTGAGAGAGAGAGAGAGAGAGAGAGAGAGAGAGAGAGAGAGAGAGAGAGAGAGAGAGAGAGAGAGAGAGGATATTAGTCTATAATCACAGAATAGAACAAAACTTAATCTTTCTGTACCTGCCTCACAAGATATCAGTAGAAATAATGGAGGGAGGTAGTCGTGTGGGAGATGGGGTGGGGAGAGCAACCAACAGGCCTGTGAGCCAGGTTCACTGCTCTCGGACGCTACCTCTTTTTTTCTGTGTTTCCTTGAGAGTTGGATGTACCCTATCCTGTTAAATCTTTCTCTAACTCATCACGTTGTCTGCCCCTCGGTTAGAAGCCACTTCCAAATGTGGGTGCTTCCTTCTACACACTAACTTTATGTCCAGTGTGTAGGGTTAAAGGTGTGCACTAAGGGTATGTCTGTATTCCAGCCAGAGGGATAAAAGGTGTAACACTCCAGCCAGATCCCACAGAATCAGAAGGTCTTTGGATATGATCCCTTGTCAAGCAGCATGTTGCTGATTAAAATTCCTCTACACACAGCATTCTGTAACTCCAGTTCCAGGGGCCCAGATATTCTCTTCTGGCTTCCACAAGCATCAGAAATGCATGCATTTCTTTTTTTTTTCTTTTCTTTTCTTTCTTTTTTTCTTTCTTTCTTTTTTTTTTTTAACAGGGTTTCTCTGTGTAGCCTTGGCTGTTCTGGACTCACTTTGTAGACCAGGCTGTCCTCGAACTCACAGTGATCCACCTGCCTCTGCCTCCTGAGTGCTGGGATTAAAGGCGTGCGCCACCATGCCTGGCTTACATTTCTTAGGTAAGCATGCAAACACTCACACACATCAAATTTTTTTAATTTAAAAACTAACTGTTAATAAAGTTTTGTTCTACTCACCTATTCTCTGAAAGTAGTTACCTGTGCCTTCACTGATGGCCGGTTTCTCCCGTGTGCTCCCCCCAGGGATCTCTGCTATGTGTCTCTCATTAGCTGTGAAGAGGGCCATTTTGTATGGACACTCTGTATGACAACTGCTTTTTTTCCATTTCTCTCTATGGCATTTCTATTTTTTTTCTCCTTCATTAATTTATTCTTGTTACATCTCAATGGTTATCCCATCCCTTGTATCCTCCCATTCTTCCCTCCCTCCCATTTTCCCCTTATTCCCCTCCCCTATGACTGTTCCTGAGGGGGATTACCTCCCCCTGTATATGCTCATACTACAGAACTTTAAAAGCACACATAAAAAAATCATGTGTGTTCAGGGAAGGAGTGTGATGGAAGAATGATTCTGCTGCCCTCATCTCCTATATCAGGGCTTGGGAATTTACACTGTAATCTAATTTTATCAGTGTGCTTCCCCTCCCATTTGGAACACTTGGGGTGAGCATTTTTTGTAGCCTCCAGTGTGATCTGTTGCCGCAGAGCAACTTCTCCTCAGACAGATTTGTACAACTAAGCCTGTGGGGCAGAGACTACATGACAGTGAGGACGGCATTGACATCGAGGTCCAAGAGGGCTCACTGAGACTGAACCATCAACCCAAGAGCATGCATTACCTAGAACTAGGTCCCCTACACATGGGTAGCTGATGGGCAGCCTGGTCTTCATGGGGGTGCTCCAGCAACTGGATAGGGGGGCTGTCTCTGACATGGACTCTGTTGCAGGGCTTCCAGATTACTTCCCCGTAGCTGGGCTGCCTTCTCAGGCCTCAGTGGAAGAAGATGTGCTGATGCGACTTGATATTGGGGGGCGGGCTGTTATCTAGATGACTCCTCTTTTCTAAGGAGAAGGGGAGGGGGAAAAGAGGAAGAGGGTGAGAGGGTGGGACCCGAGAGGAGAGGAGAGGAGAGGAGAGGAGAGGAGAGGAGAGGAGGGAAGGGGAGGGGAGAGAGAGGAAGGGATCTGTGATAGGGATTAAAGTGTATTAAAAATTAATAAAAGGAAAAGAAAGTTCTAGACATTTATGGTGATGGTTTTAAGCAATCAAGCCTCATTTCCTAAGAGGCTGTTCCTCTCTCTGACGTCTGACCTTCTTGCTTTGTGCTTTTCCAGGCATATGTTGTCTCAGCCACCTCTGTGTAGAGCACAGGTTTCTTCGTCTGCTTCCACACTTTCTACAGTTCTTTCTCATATTTCTATAGCCAGGATTCAAACATCCTCATGGACAAGAAATATTTACACACTTAAATCATCCCATTTTAAACCTGATGTCATACCACAGGCCACATAGCTCTGATATGGGAGTTTATATAATAAATATATAAACAAATACTCTTTTAGAGTCTATATTATGGTTAGCAAAGACGGCTTACAAACAAAGCAATAAATGTATCATATCATAGTAAATGCTGTGGAAAAATAAAGCATGTTAAATGGGAAATTAGTGAAGTATACACCTTAACGCTTCTGTGCGGACTATAGTTTATAGGGCAGATGAGAGAGGCCCCATCTGCTTCATTTCTGAATCTCTTGAACCAGGACAAGCACTTGACACCTAAGTTAGCAAATGAAGGAGTCTCACACGATCCTTTCTATATATAAGACAATGGTAGACAGAAGCTCATTCATAGATCTATTGGAAGTCAAAGCTCAAAAGGAAAGCCTTCAGCTACCCCCAGTTCTGTCTTAATAATAGGCTCTGTGCTTGCCTGTAATCCAGCGACTCTATTCCAGGATAGCATGTGCCCATCTGTAATTATTTCCTAGTTTTTTTTAAATGCTTTGGTTATATACACATCTACCATTACTCCCATATCTTTTAAAAAGAAACTCAAGCATGTTATATCAAAAGGAGTAGAGGAACACACACACAAAATTATACTATGTTGAATTGGTCATAGAGTGATGTTTAAGCGATATCTTCTAAACATGTTAGAATGTTCAAACTATTCAGATAATGATACTGAAGAATAAAATTCACATGAGGTCATTAGAAATAATGTTATAGTTATTGTAACAATAGCATTATGACTACTAAGTAATGTTATGTTGTTTGTGAAGATTTTAAACTACTCAGGTAGGATGCTCCATTAATGAGCATACAGGAATGTCAAAAATTCAAACCAATCCAAGTTTAGTTTTTACACATGAAAATCTAAAGCATTGAAAATGGACATCTTTATTAACCCATGTGTTGTTAGTATATATTTACTGTGTGGATGTTTATAGAGTAGAGCAAGTTTGTCTGAAACACAAATGCAATAACTAATGGAAAAACCATTGTAGTTATCATCTCTACTTTCCTAAGGGAACATAAAAGTTTGAGTACAATTAGCACCACAAGTTTAAAGATTTTAGGTCATTTCAGAGTTTTGGGAAACTGCCAAATTTCAGGATAAGAAAAAAAAAATGATGTTTGAAATTCCATGCAAATATCCCAAAATCTGAATACTCAGAAATTGGAAATACCTATGGTCTCAGAATTTTCAGATAGAATACTCTACAATACATCATTTTAAAGCATGAAGACAGAGCTTTGTACCTGAGAGTATTGCAGCTGAAGAAGAACAGTCTACAGGACACACTGGCTATGAGCAAGGTGATGGTTTCACGTGGAATATGTGTGTCCCCACTTGAGGGGTTAGCAAAGATAGCACATCAAGAGGAATAAACACATTGTGTGAATACCCAGGCTCTAATGACAATGAGGACATAGCAGAGAAAATTATCTTTATCAAGACAAGAAAATAAATTCCAATGGTTTATTCTTTGGTTTTCAAGCAAAAAACATAAGAAGTAACTACCTATTTTTCCTGGAATAGGACTGTATTACCAATTTGGTAAATCATAGAAACCATCTAAAATTATATTTTTAGTTGATACATTTAATTGGTACAACTTTCTCTCATAAGGCATAGCCAGAATAGTGTTTTTCAGTTAATGATCCCTTGCTAAGGAACTCTCTATAGACAAGAACACTTCTGTGTTATGCTCTGGTGCACAAATAAGATGACAAACAGCATCAAAACAGTTGCTTTGTGTCAAGTAGTATCTGTTGAAAAGTCCTTACTTGTTAATTAAAATGTCAATTAATTGAGAAGTTTTTTGTTGCAAGAATCAAATAAGGAAACAGTGTTGAAAACATGACTCTTCCCAACACAACTGAAGAATAACTATGTTCTTTGGAATTATGGCAAGCATCCTATAATCTCTTACTAAATCACAGAAAATTGTCAAATATATGCAACACATTTCACATAAGATTACTAGACCTAAATTAGGTAATAAAATTATTTGTATGATGGAATATTCAGCATGGATTCTGGAATTACAATAGATTAAAATCCAATGGCTATTCTCATTAGCTGTAAAATACAAGGAAGTTTTCAATGGCCCTTCTTTTCTACGGTTGCATAAAGCTTGAAAAGATATTTTAATCAATACTGGAAACTATTCACAACCTATTTTAAATAGTCAAAAATAGCAAGGTTTTATTGCTATATATTTTTTGCCATTTTATTTTTACAAAATTCTACAATTTCTATATCATAGGAGTATTTCCTCTCAACATTGTAAAGACAGGTTCAACTCTGAGTGGAGTTTCATAAGTCAACATTACATCTTAAACATCACTGAATTTTGCAAAGTCCATCATTAGCCCCCGAAAGTTAGCAGTTGACAGAATTGAAGGCAGCCGTCCAAGTATGCTAATGAGTATTTATGTCCATATATTTTTTCTGTTCTAATGAAGTCTTGTGCAGAGACTAAGAGATTGACTTTGCAACTCAATGTGCCTACACGTTAATTCTGTAACTTTGGCAAGTTCAGTTTTTCTGGGCTTTTAAAAGTGGAAATAAGGGTCTTCATCGCACAGTGCTTTTCTTGAGAAGATGAAATGATTCTAGGATAACATTTATCTCAAATTCCAGAATACAGGGGCCCTTGACAAATGAGATACAAGGAGGCACCTTTTAATTCATGTTAAAACTGCCTTTGCAATAAGCCAAAGAAATTCATAAGTCTCAATGATCAAGAATTCCCAAGAAACACCATGAACATAATTTTATGAAAGCAAGTCTTCTGAAAACAATATATAATTTAGAATCTAATAAAATACTATTTTCATAAAATGTAGAATACATCTTTAAAAACTCATGTACAGTAAAACCCATTATTTTGTGTGGTGAATACGTGATAACAACAAAAAGAAACCCTGACAAATTATTTTGGGGGAAATTTTTATTTGTAGGTTTTCCAATTTCAATTATACTTATTATTTTATATAAGCATTTCACTCATTTAGAATGCAAAATAATCCCTAACATATTTAGTAGAATTATAATATGAAAACTATAGTTTAGAAGTTTTCATTATTGTCTTACTTTTTTCTCTTAACTTTTATTGACTGAGAATTCAACTGTCATTGAAATAATGTATCTTCTAAGTAACAACTAGGAATAGAAATCTACAACTAAATAGAACTACTGTTACAGTCTTCAAAAAAAAACACAGAATTTCTATCATTCTATATAAAAAGAGTTAGGTGCAGGCTTGCCTCAGCATCTTTGTTAGGGGTCAGAGGTCAAAGGACAACAGTCAAAACTTGGGAGTCTCTTGTTTCTGCTGCAACTGTGTACTCCAGGCTGCACTCTAGGCAACTGGCCAGGCTCCATTTCCCATCTCCCTACAGTAGGGCTGGGTTTACAGATGCATGCCACTGGACCCAGCTTTTTGTGGGTCCTAAGGATGGTTCTCAGTTCCTCATGTTTGCACAGGCTAGAACTTTGAATGGACTGAGCTGTCTCCACTGTCCTCATCTCACTGTTGGGAATTCGGCTTATCCCCATGAATGGCGACATCATCTAGATACAGAAAAAAACCCTTCTGTATTGATTTACTCATGGAGAAAGTATTTGATGCAGAAATTCATGTTCATGCAAACTATCTAGCATTTTAGAAAAGTAACTCACTGATGTCAGTTATGTATGACTGCTAACTTTGATATTAACATAAATTCAACCTATAACAAAATTGGTTCCGTGTTTCTTTAACTATTCAAGCAAGTTACTTAGTGTTTGGGAAATGCTTTGAACTCTTCTGAATTTTCTTTCTCACATAAGTATCAAATATAAGGAAATAGCAAGGATTTTTTAAAATTAAAAATTAAACATTAAAAAAGAAACAACAAGCTTGAGGCTGGAGCCGTTGAGTGTACTTGTAGAGGACCCAGGTTAAGTTCTCAGCACCCACATGATGGCTTACAACTAGCAGTACCTCCAGTTCCACAGGACTCAACACTCTCTTCTGATCTCTAAGCATGAGGCATGCACATGTTCACACACATACATGTAAGCAAAATATTCGTACACATAAAATAATAAAATAAAATGAAACAGGTAAGTCTAGAAGAAAACGTTTTAAAATTTTTATTTACTTCTTTAAAAAATTATTCATCCCTCAAAGGGATAAAGTACCATGAGGAACAGATTTCGGAATTTACACTTTGATATATCATTAAAGATAATGAGCATTGGTCAGTCTCGAACACGAACATATTGAAGAACAGACAGCTATTACTCTTTCCATAGGAAAGGTGCCACAACCTGGCTTCATTTCTTCCCATTCCTTGTTGGGAAACACATACACATGGGAGATGCTAAGGAGAGGAGCCACATGTTTAAACTTCCAGTGGTTTCTCTGAGAGGGACGAGGATAGAACAACAATGCTCTATTCTCTGTCATGTGCATCCTACTGTGGACATCTCAATCAGGCGACATGACCCAGCAGGCCTTCCTGTGACTCAGCCGGTGACGGGGTTGGAAAGAGTTCTAATGCCTTCTCGGTAACTGAAATAGCATGAGAGGCTGCCCTGGTTGTTTAGACAATCGTTGCATGTTTGTGGCTCGAGAGAAAAGACTAGACTCTGCTATACCATCATGAAGGACCTCTACGTGACACACTGTTTTCAAATGTTAAGCCGAACTATATGAAAATGACCACAATGGAAACATTGTTTATTGAATCCGGCGGTCTCACGCATTCTAGGCAAGCATTCTATGCTAAGCTCTGTCCCCAGGCCTCGTTTACTTTTTATTTCAACACAGAACTTTATTAATTTGAAATTCTGTCCTTGACCTCACTCTGTACAGGTCACGATCGTGTGATCAGACATCAGAGTAGCTGGGATCACAGGCCCATGCCAACCGGCTTGGTATGAAACTATTCTTCAAGTCCACCAATACTCAACGCCTGACAAGTGAGGATGCCCTGGTATAAAAAGCAAAGCTAAATCTAGCTAAATTCTTGTAATTGCTGCCTCTGACAGTGCTCCCTGTGAAAGTGTGCCCAAGAGCGAGAATGTGCTTAGTGTCCCCTCATTTGCAGTGCAGAGGAGGCTGGGGCTTCCAGATTTGGGCTTTATATGAAATTTCAGCTTCGATTTCGAACTCCAAAAGCATTGCTTGTCTAATAAAGCAAGCAGTCGGCCACAGCTCCCCGCAGTCTGCTAATGATATCAACGCTTTTATTTTCAGAAAATTTAACATAGTGCTATCTCTACTTTCCAGGACGTTTTATAAATTAAAACAACTCTGCCTGAGCTTCTACAAGCTGGCCTTTGTTCCTTTCTATGCCCCTCCCGCCCCCGCCCCAGGATAGATTTGCTCCCTGGAGTAGTTTGCCAAATGGTACCCTGGTGTCCTGAAAGAGTTAAGGCATCTTGTACATTTGCATAATTTACAACCAGAGAGTAGCTGAGGGACTGGGAGAATCTGGATCAGTAGGCCATTTAGAAATTCATTAAAATGTATTCACTCTTTATGCAGCGGCAATTTTTTTAGAACCCGAAAAACATCAAAAATAGCTTCCTAAAGGTAACATAGAATTAACATAAATGTGATGTTCTTAACTGCAACTATAAACCCTCATACCACCCTCATACCATATCAATTTTTTTCCGTAAGTACCAAAACTTATTCATATATTCACATTAGGCACTTAATTTAACTGAGTAGAGGTTGCTATAGAAACCATGTGGTATGCCTAGTACTTAGTGGGGAAATGAACACTTGTAATTATCACCAAATGTATGATATTCCTGCCTCTGTACTCTACATTTTTTTAATGTACAATCTGTTTAATAAGCAGCAAGTTATTCACCCAATGTTCAGAGAGTGAAAAGGCCCTAAAAATAGATCATGAAATTCTCAGATGTGAATTTGAACATTTTATTGACATGATGCAATTAACAGGTGTATCTTTCTCCCATGCAAACAAGAATAGAAAATTCATCTGATCCTAAAGCCTTAAATATAAGCAAAAGACAAAACATAAAGAAGAAATTATCTCTCCCTTAATTATTTAAAGTGTTTCACCTAGTCAGTTAATCAAAAAACAAACAAACAAACAAAAAACCTCCTAGTTAATAGGATATTTCTGCAAGCAAGATACTGTGGAAAAGTGGAGACCTGGTCTGACGAACATGAAGGATTTGATTGCAAAGCCAGCTCCACTGGGTTCCACAAAGAATTACAAAAATGCTTGCTATTGGGAGCACAGAAGGTACCAGATTATATTTAGCCCTGGAAGCTGAAGCATTTTTGAACTGATATCTTTGAAGGAAGTTACAAGTTCTGGCTGGCTAAGGTGCTGGGAGCTGCCAGAGGTAATCATTTGCTAAGCTGTAGGCAGAGTGTCTTCCTGAACTCCACAAGAAAGAGGGATGAATCAAGAGCTTCCTCGCCATGAGAGAGAGGAATCTGCAAGTGAGGGGCATACTGTTCACACTCCTGCCTATGAGGGGCATGCTGTTCACACTCCTGCCTATGAGGGGCATGCTGTTCACACTCCTGCCTATGAGGGGCATGCTGTTCACACTAATGTCTATGAAGGGCATGCTGTTCACACTCCTGGCTATGAGGGGCATGCTGTTCACACTCCTGCCTATGAGGGGCATGCTGTTCACACTCCTGCCTACGAGGGGCATGCTGTTCACACTAATGTCTATGAAGGGCATGCTGTTCACACTCCTGGCTATGAGGGGCATGCTGTTCACACTCCTGGCTATGAGGGGCATGCTGTTCACACTCCTGGCTATGAGGGCATGTTGTTCACATTCCTGCCTATGAGGGACATGATGTTCACACCCCTGCCTATGAGGAGCATGCTGTTCACACTCCTGCCTATGAGGATCATGATGTTCACACCCTTGCCTATCAGGGGCATGCTATTCGCACTCACTCCTGCCTATGAGGAGCATGCTATTCACACCCCTGCCTATGAGGGGCATGCTGTTCACACCCCTGCTTATCAGGGGCATGCTATTCACACTCCTGCCTATGAGGAGCATGCGTTCACATTCCTGACTATGAGAGGCATGCTGTTCACACTCCTGCCTATGAAGAGCATGCTGTTCACAGCCCTGGCTATGAGGGGCATGGTGTTCACACTCACTCCTGCCAATGAGGAGCATGCTGTTCACATACCTGCCTACAGTTCTAACAGTTTCAAACAGAGAATCAGGCTACCACTCCAACTTCCATTCTCATCAGTTGCTTCCTACGGTCTATTGTCTACAGATCCTGATTATTATTGTCTCACTTGGCTCTATTGGACCTTCTTCTTCATGAGCTATTTCTGCAACCTCAGTTGCTATGAATTGGCCCCAGCACAAACTCCTTTGCCAAAACCTTAGTTAAGCAATAATGCAAATTATGAAACTAAAGACCAGAGTCATAGCATTGTATACCCTCAATGGACTTGGCGTGGGTTCATATTCTTATTTTTTCTCAAGCCTGCTATGTCTCTATTTCTAACATTTTAGGCACTTTGCATATTCTATATATTCTCAAAGGAGTTGCAATGAACAGAATGCCATAAGCAGAGAGGAGAGGTTTCAACTTAAGTGTCAAAATTAACACAATAGCTTAAGGACACAGAGTACATTATGATAATAGTACTTTATGTTGCCCCTTATACATTAATCTTGGCAATGGAGGTTAGTGATACATTGTATAGTTGATGTTGTAGAATTTATTCAGGGAAAAAATTAAGTTAACAAAGGGTACGTTTCACTGAAACAGTCCAAAAAAGCAAAAAGAAGAACAATAGAAATAGAGGCTGCATCACACATAAGTTTATAAGCACAGTTTTGGGCTCAAATAACAATGAACGTCAAGTAATGGGCACTGGATCAACATCTGTGAACATCCTAACGTTGTCAGGTCAGCTTCAAAATGTCAAACCAAAGGCCATTTATCATAAGTAGGACTTCAAAGGCCACATCATTTTATGCTTGGTTTGACTTGTACAACATTCTCAGATTTTCTATCTCACTTCATTTAGCACACAAAATTTATAAATAGACATTAATCAGGCTAAAAACGTTTATTGGATACTTATGTCCAAGCCAGTTGGAATCCTGTTACTACACTTCAAAGAAAGGCAGTGTTTATGGGGTCATTTTTTTATAATGTTATTATTTTTATTAGAAAAATCTTATAAAACTTTGGACAATGCATCCTGTAACTGTTTTAGATATTTTGACACTTTACAAAAGAATGTTAAAAACTGTTTTCAAAGTAAGGACAATTACATTTATATACTACTGACATTCAATGTAGTATGTTCAATGAATTTGAAAGTGCCACTAAGAAACTTAAGTTCTGGAAGATGCCAAAAATTAATTTAGATTTTGGATTCTGAAAAAGAGTGTACAATGGAAGAACAACACCAAATGAATAAAAAAAAAAATAAGTGAGTGAATCAAATAATAATTGGAAATTTTATTTAGCGCATTGACAATTAAGTTTCTTCTCACAGATAACAAATATAAAGCATGTTATTTGCAAGAATAACTTAGCATATATGTTAGCATGCACCATTAGTTTTGTGCACACCTCACTTTCAGTTACTCATTTTGGCTTGTTTAGTTTGTGAATTATTCAAGCTTCCTGCTTCTATAACTTCCTATTTTATTCAAATCCTACATATCCATTCTTTCAAAAACATGTTAAAATATTTATGTAATTTATACATGTGGATGCTCTATTTGCATGTGAGCTTGCCTGGCAGAAGAGGGCAACAGATTCCATTATAGATGACTGTGAGCCACCATGTGGTTGCTGGGAATTTAACGCAGGACCTCTGGGAGAGCAGACAGTGCTTTTAACTGCTGAGACATTTCCCCAGCCCTATATATCTATTCTTATTAACAATGGTATTAATAGGTAATAAAAATATTAACAGTAAATTTTCATTATGTATAAAGCATTGCTCAGAGCATCTTTTATATACAGAGTCATTAAATCCCTTCAATGGCCCTCAAAAGCAGGCAATATAATTTCTTACTGATGGGAGAATAGAGGATAACTAAGTTTCTAAATGTGGAAGATCATTAACGGACTGGCCATAATTAAATCCTGGCACGAAGCCTCTAGGAATTGCAATCTTAACTCCAAATTTTGCTTGTACATATTTTAAAGTTACATCACACGCTCACTACCTTTAAAACAAAAACGTAAAAAAAGTCAAGTATTAGAATCATCTACAGTATAAAGTACACCACGAAAATGTTGTGAATTTTGGAAAGACTGCCTTGTAATATATTGAAATAGCCGAAAGGTCTTGAGGTGGGAACCCCTGTGGTTTAATAAAGAACTTTAACTGAGGGATGAAAATGTCACTTTCGCGTGCAGATATCACATAAACACTTTGCAGTGAATAGACTTGGAGTTATCCTTGACTTTCTCTTCCAACTCACTTCCCTCCACCCTGTCATATTTAAACTCTACCTAGACTACAGCACTATCCTCCAGCGTCCCCTCTTATGGGTCACAGGTTTTTCCACACGTAAATAAGAGAGTGCTGGGCTGCAAACATCCATCGCATCCCACTTTCACACTTGGGTTCTACCCAGCAGCTTCTGAAGTAACTCCCAGGAGAATGGTTCTAGGACTCCCAGAGTATCCGCCATGCTTGGTATTTGGACTGCCTCCTTTGTGACGTCATTCCCTGCAGGCCTCCCTTTGCTCTCTGGTTCCCCGCAGTTCTTCATATGGAGAACACACACAGAGCTTTCTCTAAACTTGCTGGTCCCTCTGCTAAGACCCTTTTGAGTCTGCCCTTCATTTTCTACCCACACACACACACAAAAATCCCATCTAAAATCATACTCTAATTCCCAACCTCACACCCTGATTTCTAGTATCCCCATGCTACTGGGTTTATTTTCATTTCCATTAGGACATTGAATCTTATAGCAGGTGTTCAACGCGTCAATGATATGCAAAGAACTTGTGCTAAAAGAACGGATGAACTTGAACACAAATCTCTTCCTGGAATCATTTTCCTAGTTCAGAATGAATAGACAGATCCAGCTCCTTATAATCTTACTTTTCTTGAGGGGATTTATTCTAAATAATGTATCTTGAGCTTTTTGGAAGAGATGCTTATATCTATAATTCTTCCCTGGAGGTATTGTCAACTATTTAAAGGTCAGAAAGCCTGTCTTTACGGTACCATTAAGAATTACCTTCCTGATTCCTTTTAATGAGCAAAGCAAGGAACATCCTTGTGTTAGAATGCTTTCTGAGACAAGAATGACACGTACATAAAGATTCCTCTTGCAGACAGTGCGCTGAACCCCTGTGGTTGTAAAAAGGAGCAAAGCACTTTTCCCCCGAGTTCCTTAACCCTAACAGTGCTGCCTCTCTAAGAACATTCTCTCAGACATCATGTGTGTAAAGGCTGCACTGATACCCTGGATGTGTATCTCTTACAATACAGAAAGCTTTCATCTCTAGTCTCCCACCCACGCAATTTCAGATACATCCTCTGGGCATTGTAAAAACTGAAGACAACTGCACACATTGCAACACCCCAAGTTATGACTTCCTGACAGGCCGATGCCCTTGAGGTTTGCTCTTGTTCTGAAACACTCTCCTTCTACTCTGACTTAACCGTATTTCCTTCTAGTCTACTGCATGTATTATCAGATGTATCTCCCAGATGGACATCAGTAAGCAAGATGCTCTCATGCCTCTCCACGGCCTAATAAGGAGTGGGCCAAAGATCTTCTTCTTAAATTTATTTTCATCATTTTTGCCATAAAAGAATTTAATAGGTGAATAAATCTGGTTTTTGTAGCAGGAAAAAAAATCATACTTTTGTCGGAAAAGAGCATATGCAAGAAAACACAAATGTGTTCCAGCCTTGAAAGCCATCCTGTGCCCAGACACGCAAAGCAGACACTTTAATGAATCATTTGCTTGCCCTGATGTATGCTCAGTTGCTCTTCTCTCAGCATGGTTTGGTACCCATCAATTTCTAATAAGATGCTGCCCAACATAAAACTATATTACAAATGTTACTGATTGAAAATGTCTGTGTAATGTATTCCATATTCACTGGGTACCTACAAACATATGCTTCATATACCAATCTGGATGGTAATAGAATTAACACCCCCTGTCTGTTTTAAACAGAACAATGCAACTTTTACACACACACACACACACACACACACACACACACACACACAGAGAGAGAGAGAGAGAGAGAGAGAGAGAGAGAGAGAGAGAGAGAGAGAGACATATGCACATGAGTATTTCATTCAAGTTCATATTTTATAATTATGTACCCCATGATCAATTAGTAAATATGATACAACTACCATGTTCTAGAGGACATTTAAAAAAGGCAAGAACTGAAGCAGACCAAATATTGCTTTTTAAAAACTACTTTGAAACAATTACAACTAGATTTAGACCACATTTTCTTAGCACTTACACAATCATTTCTCTTCAGCTTCTAATTAAAAATTCATATGGATGAACATCATACAAAATATAATGGACCTTCATCAATGTGATGTGGTGAGGAACACTGAGGCTCCAAATCACCGTGGTCCCCTGCCTCCTCTACTCAAGTGAAATAATGAAATAATAATAATGGCTGGGACAGCACCGTGCCAAAGAAGCAAGAGCCGCCGGAGTGTCCTGAGAGACAGCCATAAACCTTGAATTTGAATGAGTCAACCACTCCCTACTTTCTTTCACAGACATTTCTATCCTGTACTCACTCAAATCTTTAAGTTCCTTGAGTCCTAAGAAATAAAAAAAAAAAGATAAAATTCTGGGCCGCGAAATGAGTTATGTGTGTGTCTCGGGGACGGGAGGGAGGGTCGACTTTCTGCGCTAGAGCTGTTTCGTATCATGCAGAGCACACAATAAATCTTCCTGGTAAACAGCTAGAGTTGCTTGAATATAGTGTTAGCATCTGGCCTCTCTCTAAGGACTTAAGGAGAGCGAGTGCCAGCTTCTACCAGGTGGCTACAGAGGTTCATTCCTCGCATCTGATGACTGGGGGAGTAGAGGGTGGGGTGGGGTGGTCCTGGGTAGGAGCCTATTGATAACATGTGTGTCAGTGTCTATAACCATAGCAACAATCGCCAAAACTGGCAGGAGAAACTATAGTACTAACCATCCCCAAGGCTCTTGTACTAACTGATCCGGAAAATATATATATATATATATTTTTTAATCCTATAAATAATTACCAGACTTGTAAGAACCGGTAATTGGCTAATTTCAGATACGCACCACGGAAAGACAACTTCAGAATGCACTTTCAAACCACCAAACCTCATCCGTCTTTACTAATACCTTATTTGATGCACTAAGCATCTGGCCCTCTCACACATAGTCAGTTATGCCAGATTTCAAGTCACTAACACTGCATCATAGACCTGTTTCAAAACGTCATCAACATGCCACCTGTGTTTCTCAACTACCAGTGCCCAATACTCTGTGACTGAGTCATAATTTGTAAAATGCCCTATACCTCATTCAACTCTTACAGAACTAGCAAAAATGGCTTCTTCTGTAGTTTTTCAAAACAAGTTTTCTTGGCCCCTCCCTTTCTAGAAACTAAGGGGGATAAGAAGATGAGGAAGGTGTTGGAAAGATGGCTTAGCAGTAAAGACCATGCGGCGCTCTAACACAGGAATTAAGTTCAGTTCTTAACAGACAACTTGGGTGGCTCACAAGTGCCTCTACCTCCAACTTCTGGTATCTTCTAGCCTCCAAGAAGACCTGCACCTATGTGCACAATCCCACATAGAGACACACGCAGAGTTGGATAATTAAAAATAAAATAAGTCTTTTAAAAAGAAATGATCAAAATTAGAGCTGCTCATTTTTTTTTAATTAACTGCTTTTATTATGTGACTTTGACACATTCTGTCTGTAAAAATAATCAACAATTATTTTTATAGCATTAAATAGTTAAGTCATTTGTAAAGTCAGTACCAATTGAGAATTTTTCTGTTCGTGACTAATCCACTATAAACAAAAGCCAATCATAGAAACCCAATTCTAGAAAAAGTGATTTTCCTGCTTAGGTTAAATAAGTCCAGGAATTGATAAAAGTTACAAAGATAAGCATAAAACTTGGAGCTGATTATCAACTCTTTTCAGTCTTTTTTCTAAGAAGCTTGTAATGGAAATGAACATTTTTTTATTTGTGTAAAGAATTTTAAGTGTGTGTACAAGAAAAAAAGGATTTTATTTATTTACGTGTATAAGTAAAAATCAATTTTGTGTTTGGTCTAGCATAGCCTGTGAGGTCCTAGACTTCCTTATCTGTTCTTAGCATGACTGAACTTTTTCTAGAGCTGCTAATTTAAATATAAGACCTCAGGTACAGCTGGGTGTGGTGGCACACACCTTTAATTCCAGCACTTGGGGGGCAGAGGCAGGTGCAACTCTCTGAGTTTGAGGCCAGCCTGGTCTACAAAGTCAGTCCAAGCCAGCTAAGGGTACACAGAGAAACCCTGTCCCAAAACAAACAAACAAATAAAAAAGACCACAGGAACGACTATGTGTTTTTCTCTATGTAGATTGCACAGTATTTTTATTTTACTTAAACACCTGACATCACTGTCATGACTAATACAAGCCTCTGTATGGGGCTGGAAAGACAACTCAGCAACAAGAAGCAGTAGCTGTTCTGGCAGAGTATCAGGGTGCAGATCCCAGAACCCACATGGCAGCTCACAAACACACTCAGCTCCAGTTTCAAGGGATTCAGCACCCTCTTCAGGCCTCCACAGGAGTACAAGCAAAATATTCATACATAGAAACTTGTAAATAAATAACTTTTTGAAACTGCTTAACTTATTTACTAATGACAATATGGAAAATACCGTGTGTGAGGCAATACCCATAACCAAAAATCTTAACAAAGAACTATTGGAAGATGATAAAGTTAGGGCTCAAAGAGATGAATAAATCCTCCAGAGCTTCTACCTACCTAGTGAGTAACAATGTTTGACAATTTGAGGAGCAAGCTAAACCACAAGTGTGGGGTTGCCACAAACATAGCCTCCAAAAAATACACCTTTTTTGTTTGGGGCCTAAAGTGAAAATGAGTATCTTTGATCTTACAATGAAGAAAACTCATTCATACACAATTAGAGCAATGAAATTCAGAATAAAATAACCTTTATTCAGAGTGTCCTTAAATATTTGAAGACATTCGAACTACAATGTGTGTGTGTGTGTGTGTGTGTGTGTGTGTGTGTGTGTGTGTGTGTGTGAGACAGAGAGAGAGAGAGAGGTTGTCATTTTAAATTGCCATTCTCCAAACTGTAAAAAATAAAATCATATATTCTAATTCATTTAGAGAATGGACTGCCTCCTCATGTTCCTTTAAACAGCAGAAAGATTGACATGGAAAAAAATGTGATTTAAAGAAAGCTATTCACACCACACCAACTCTTCTTACTCAATTTTCTTGCCCAAGTCTCCAATGATAGCAAATGTGGTTTCTTCAGCAGTCCAGAAGCAATTAATGCCATGTATCATGTGTGTTCCTACCTGACACACACATACACACACCATGAAACAGCCTACACACAGTGCCTGCTCAGAAGCCCAAATGGGCCGGCAGTTAAATCTCAAAAAGAAGAACCCATGCTGAGATTCATAGAAACACTTCCAGTGCGTATATTTTGATTACTTTACCAAAAGAGGACTTGTCAGAGTTTGTCAGAGAAAGACAAAATGCACACGGTGTGGTCAGGACAAAGGACCAGTAGAACAGGAAGTCTTATATTTAGATCTGTCTGAGGCAAACTATAGCCTTGATCAGCAGAAGCTTGTGAGAATCTAAAACATATGACCGATGGATATGCATTCCTCTGTAATACTTCGTGACGTTTTGTTTGATTTATGATGGTATTAAGTGTAGTGATGAGGACAGAGTTGTGTAATCTGAGGAGGCACAGGGCCATGTCTTATGCCAACGTGAGAAAACATTTCCATAGTATAACAAAGCAAAACAAAATAATGTTATGAAGGTTGGCCATGTTAATTGTTCAGTGTTCCGTCAGGGTTTATAGGAACATAGTCTTCCAGGAACAATGGCACAGCATTCTATTTTTGTAAGCAAATATCTCGAGGCAATGTCACACCTCTTACAGCCCATAACGCTAGTTATTCCATGGTTGATTAATTCAGAGCTCAACCACGTAACAGCTGAAAGAAAAACCTACCATAGAAACCTTATCTAAACAGCTAACAGCTTACTTAGATGCTGTGCGCTTTCCTCCTTTTATTTGTGTATGCTGACTAATGCTTGGGATGCGCTGCTCTGTCTCCCTGCTTTGCTCTCCCTTCTCTATCGAGGGCATCGTAACAATCACGAATGCACATTGTGAGATGGTGGCAAATCTCTTCAAGCTGCAATATAATGTTAAGAGAGACACTACCTGTGTGTGTGTGTGTGTGTGTGTGTGTGTGTGTGTGTGTGTGTGTGTGTGTGTGTAGTAAAACACACTGTCCCACTTTTAGAAGACATGTTTTCCATGTCTATGGTATTTCAAACCTACATGGCTGACAGTAGCATGCATTGATTCAACACCTACTCTAGGGTTATCATACTGAACAAGGATGAAAATTATGTGTCTCCTTTTGGGTAGGTGACCATATGCACAGCATTTAATATGTTTCTTGTACGTTCATAGTGCTTGTCAATAGGAAGTGTAAAATCATTCCCATGGCAGACCCGGTTAGCTCACTGTGTTAACTGTGGCTCCGTGGCACAGGCATGAAAACAGCAAGAACCACAAAGCCAGCACAGCTGGTTGACACAGTCCAGCAACGCTGAGCCGAATGCTGGTTTGCTGTCATGCTGTCTTCTACTTTGGGTTCTGGTCTCTGCATGTTGCATTTGTGGGAGACTTTTTACATTATGGTTCATTTATGTCTTTGCCCCCAGAAATTTATTTCTGCTCTCAAAGAAGTAACTTTACCTGGTCCTACTCAGGTAGGTTCTCACCATGGAGATTGTAAAAAGCACAAAAAGGTTGGATAGCCCCGAGTTTTCTTAGGGTCACAGCTGCTATTAAGCAAACTCAGAAAGAACAGATTGGCAACAGGTCAGATTGCAGGTTTCCTCTTATATGTAGTCTGCAGGACAGTGCCCACAGAATACAAAAATGTAATACCGAAGTTAGTTTGCCTAAAGCAGCCTAGGATAATCTACATAGATGATATAAAATTAATTTGACATAATTATAAGAATTTGCCATTCATATTGAGACTGGCTCACATTAAGTTACAGTGAGGTCTTTTAACTAAAAAGCAAAGAGAAAATAAATGAATAGAGCAAGTCAGCCTGCAGCCTGGGAGAGCTTTCAAATGTTTGTCTGTCAGTTGGGTGGGTGGGTGGTTAGTTGGTTTTTTTAAGACAGGGTTTCCCTTTTTCCTTTGGAGTCTTAGCTATCCTGAACTCTCTTTGTAGACCAGGCTGGCCTTGAACTCACAGAGATGTTCCTGTCTCTGCCGTCCCTAATGCTGGGATTAAAGGCATTCACCACCAGATTTGTATCTTCCCATACTCACCCTCCTTCCCTCTTGCACCCTACATTTCTCCTCTAAACCTCTTACTGAAGGGGACCTCCTCCCCTACCACACGACCAAGGACTATCAGGTCTCATCTGGGTAGCCTGCTTCCCCTCCCTCTGTGTGCCCATCAGACCTCCCCACAAAGCTAAAATGATCAAATAAGGTGGGGAGAGGGCACCAGAGTTCATGTCAAAGGCAGTCCCAGCACTCCCCACATAGTCCACTGACTATATCTGACCAGGTGGGTGTAGGTTTACTGCATGCATTGTCCTTTGTTGGTGCAACAGTTGTGCAGGACCCTCTGGTCCAGATCCACAGGCCTTGATGGTCTCCTTGTAGGGGCTCCTGAACCTTCTAGGTCCTTCCATTACCCGATTCTTCCATACCATTCTCAGCTCTCCACTCGGAGTCCAGCAGTGAGTACCAGCATCTGTCCTAATCCCCTGCTGAATGGAGACTCACAGAGGACCTCTATGTTGGGCTAATATCCACTTATAAGTGAGTATAGAACATGCCTGTATTTCTGGGTCTAGGTTACCGCACTCAGAATGATCATGCCTAGTTTCATTCATTTGCCTGCAAATTTCAAGATTTCCTTCCATTGTGTAAATGTACCACAGTTCATTCGATGTTCCCCAGTTGAGAATTCTCTGTTTAGCTCCCATACCCATTTTTTAATTGAATTATTTGGTTTGGTGGTGTTTAATTTTCTGAGTTCTTTGCCCTTGGTCAGATGTAGGGTGGGTGAAGATCTTTTCCCAGTCTGTAGGCTGTCACTTCGTTCTGTTTACAGTGTTTTCTGCCTTACAGAAGTTTCTCGGCCTCATGAGGTTCCATTCATTAATTGTTGATCTTAAAGCCTGAGCTATTGGTGTTCTGTTCAGAAAGTTGTCTCCTGTGCCAACAAGTTTAAGGCTCTTCCCCGCTTTTTAGTGTGCCTGCTTTTATGTTGAGGTCTTTAATCCATTTAGACTTTAGTTTTGAAGAGGGTGATAAATATGCATCTATTTGCATTTTTCTACATGTAGGCATCCAGTTCAACCAACACTATTTGTTGAAGATGCTATTTTTCCATTGTATGCATTTTGGCTTCTTTGTCAAAAATCAACTGTCCATAGGTGTGTGAGTTTATTTCTGGGTCTTCAATTAAATTCCATTTGTCAATCAGGCTATTTCTATGCCAGCACCATACAGTTTTTATTACTGATGCTCTATAGTACAGCTTGAGATCAAGATTCCTCCAGAAGATAGTTTATTATACAGGATTGTTTTAGCTGTTCTGGGTTTGTTTTTGATTTTGGTTTTTATTATTGTTGTTTTTCCATATGAAGTTGAGAATTGATCTTTCAATGTCTGTAAAGAACTGTGTAGGTATTTTGATATGGATTGCATTGAATCTGTGGATTTCTTTTGGTAAAATGGCCATTTTTACTACATTGAGTCTCCCAATCCAAGAGCATAAGAGATCCTTCCATCTTTTGATATCTTCCTCAATTTCTTTCTTCAGAGACTTGAAGTTTTTTTCATACAAGTCTTTTACTTGCCTGGTTAGAGTTACACCAAGATTGTAAAAAGCTGAGCAGCGGAGGTTATAGGCGAACAGCAGAACCGTACAGAGGGATGAAATCACACTATGCAACAGATCCACTTAAGAGGTTTAATAAGGAGATACAGGAACTGTCTCTGAAGACACATGTGGGGAGGGGAGAGAGAGAGAGAGAGAGAGAGAGAGAGAGAGAGATTAGAAAGAGGTAAAAAGAGATAAAGATAGATAGATAAATAGATAGGTAAAAAGAGATAGAGAGAGCCATGTGGAGGGTCTGTTCTTTTATATGGCCCTGGGCCAGGCCACACCCCCGTGGCAGGTAAGCAGTGACATTACAGGTAGGTGGACTGTCACAGAATCCTAACAAAGATACTTAATATTATTTGTGGCTATTATGAAGGGTGTAGTTTCCCTAGTTTCTTTCTCAACCCCTTTGTTGTTTATATACAGGAGGGCTACTAAGATTTTTAAACTAATTTGTATCAGGCTACTGTGTGAAGGTGTTATCAGCTGTGGGGGTTCCTTGGTAGAATTTTTTTGGGTCACTTATGTATACTATCAATGAAACAGAAGCTAAACTGAGAAATAATGATACTAACAGATGTCATGAATCAAATGAACCTAACAGATATCTACAGAACTTTTCACCCAAACACAAAATAGTATACCTTCTTCTTAGCACCTCACAGAACCTTCTCCAAAATTGACTGTATAATAGGTCACAAAGCAAGCCTGACCAGATACAATAGGATTGAAATAATACCTTGCATCCTGTCAGACCACCATGGACTAAAGCTGGACCTCAACAAGAACAGAAATAATGAAAATCCTACACACACTTGGAAACTGAAAAACTCTCTACTTAATGATAATTGGATCAGAGAAGAAATAAAGAAATTAGGGACTTCCTAAAATTCAATGAAAATGAAGATACAATGGCCAAATTTATGGGACACAATAAAAGCATTGTTAATAGGAAAGTTCATAGCATTACATGCCTTCATAAAGAGATTGGAAATATCTCATACAAGCAACTTAATGGCACATCTGGAAGCCCTAGTGGGGGGAAAAAAAAAAGAAGCAGAGACTCCCAAGAGGAGTAGACAGCTGGAAGTCATCATACTGGGCTGAAATCAATAAATTGGAAACAAAGAGAACAATTCAAAGAATCAACAAAATCAAGAGCTCGTTCTTTGAGAAAAATCAACAAGATAGACAAACCCTTAGCCAAACTAACTAAAAGGCAGAGACATTATCCAAATCAACCAAATAATAAATGAGAAAAGGAGACATAACAGCAGACACTGAGGAAATCCAAAGAAATCATTATGTCTTACTTCAAAAGCCTATATGTCTCAAAATTTGAAAATCTAAGTGAACAAAACTTAAAGTTTTTCAAAATTCAATAATTCATCAAATTAACAGTTTTGTCCAGTCTACTCTTGAAAATCAGTGTCCATTTTCCAAAGTGTGTATAATAGGTATAGAACTCTGACAGGAAAATGAAGCGCATCAAACATAAAGTCACAGAGGCTCTTACAAGAAGCTCACAGAGTGGGTAAATGACTACCTAGTGTCTTACAATGATTTAGTAAGCGTAATGGATTTAAATAAACAATAATTGCAGACATTGAGTGGTAGCTTAAGATTATACAGTGTCAATAAGCTTTCTACCTAGAGAGCTACTAGTTTTTGACAAAGTATCTAGCAGCCACATGGTTCATACTTTAAAACTTAGTTCTGTATACACACAGCAAGATCTAGTGTAAGACAGACTTGGTTTTTTAAAATTATTTTTTAATTAATTTATTCATATTACATCTCAGTTGTTAGCCCATCCCTTGTATCCTCCCATTCCTCCCTTCCTCCCACTTCTCCCCTACTCCCCTCCCCTATGTCTGTGTCTGAGGGGGACCTCCTCCCCCTGTATATGCTTATAGGGTATCAAGTCTCTCCTTGGTGACCTATTATCCTTCCTCTGAGTGCCACCAGGCATCTCCATCCAAGGGACATGTTCAAATATGGGGCACCAGAGTTTGTGTGAAAGTTAGATCTCCTTCTCCACTCAACAGTGGAGAATGTCCTGTCCATCGGCTAGTCTGGGTAGGGGTTCAAGGTTTACTGCCTATTTTTTCCTTGGCTGTTGCCATAGTTTGCGGAGGACCCCAGGGCCCAGACTCGCCTGTAGTTTTCCAGGACCCGCTGGATCCTTCTATTTTCTCATTCTCCCAGGCTTCTCACACCTAAAGTCTCAATAGGATGTCCTCCCCTCTGACCCACTTTCCTGGTAGACTTGGTTTAATGAGTAAACTTAGGCATGTAACTCAACCCTGATGAACCCAACTTAATCACCTGTATGCTTGCTTTAACTGCTCCATGGGTCACAGAAGACTGCATATATGTGATAGCACCATACCATATTTTAGGAATGAGTAAGATTCGATTTTGAATACTGTGCTCAGAATCGACAGGACAGCTGGAATTTATCAGGTTGTGCTCAACATTGATTATGTTATTATTCCAATATAAATAAAACATCTAATGTCGGAATGGAAGGCAGACACACATCCATTAGATACAAATTGTGTTTTGACATAGTTGGCGAGGAGATGAAAGAAGGAAAAAAAAAACCTGAGCTCCCCTACTATTGTAATCAGAGAATTCCAAAATTAGATAGACCCATCATCTAGGTCTCAAGGATGACTAAATTGTCCATTAAAAACTCATTAAGATGATATATAGTGAATACTTCATAGATTTTTCTAATAGAATGAACTTTCATAAATTATAAATCTTAAGAAATACATGTTGACTCAAATTGCATTGTTCAAGGAAACAATATCTGATCATGTTTACATCTTGTTATATTTTCAAAGGTACAGTTATACTGACACCGGATGCCCTTCTGCCCCTTTGCTATCTAGCTTAGCTACCATTTGGTTGACTTAGCCCTACAGGATTCATCTTAAGGCTTTTTTTTTCCAAAAGGCTCCAGATGTTTCTACCATCTCTCTACTCAGGATGTGAGGCTGCTTAAATACATCACCAATGATAATGCTGCCAGTCAAGATGATGACATGGACCACAGTTCACAATCCACAGCACTGTGGTGAATGCTTTGCCTCTGTGCTAACCCTGCAAGCCTGTGAAAGCAGAGAATGTTACCTTTAGCACTGTGTTCTGCATGATGAAATGCAGCTACTCAAAGTGGTACACAGTGCTCCAGGGCTTAACTAAGGGCATAAGCCTCACGTCATTTACCTCACATACTCATGGCATAGGAAAGTTCCTGGCCAACACTGGGTTCCAATTCCATAGTATAAAAGCATGCGATAAATTAGTTGAAATAATTCATTATAATGATAACTTATTAAATTATTAGTAAAATGAATTCTGTTACGATCATAACTGAAGGAAAAAGTAGGGCATCATGTGCTGCTTAATGACGCATGCCCAGCCTAAATGTATCAATAGTACAATAAACAGACTAGACTTATATATTTCTCTGCTTACATTTAACACACTTGGTAAAATTTAAGGAATCTCCACTAATTCGCCAAATCCTATAACTTTCACAGACTTTTAAGTTACATATTATTTATTGTTTTGTCATATATGCATATGGGGCACACATGTCACAGCCTTACATTTGCAAATACAAATGCAGAAATCAGTTCTCTCTTTTCAGAATGTGGATTCCGCTGATCAAACAAACTCAGATCACAAGGGCTGATGACAATTGCCCTTACCAGACCGAGCTATCTCACAGACCCAAGATTTTGTATCCAAATAACAGTTTTAATAATATAAAAAATAGTCTAATGAGTAAAAGGACAGAAAAACACTATATTAAGAAGAATGAACCTTGACATCTGAGAAGAAAGAATCATTCGTGTGTGTGTGTGTGTGTGTGTGTGTGTGTGTGTGTGTGTGTGTGTGTGTGTGTAAAGGTTAATTAAACACATCCACCATGCTCTGGCCAGAGACTATACACCTGGAAACAACCCAGCATCCTTGAATGTCTCCCCCAGAAAGAAATGGTGTCTTAGCAAAAAAACAAAAACAACAACAACAACAAAAAAAAGAGGCCCCACAGTCAAATAAATATCCAAAACCAGTATTCTCACTTTGCACGTCACGTGATTAATGCTATAGGGAGACAATACCTATACAGAAACATCCAAATATGTATCAATTTGAAAAACAGATAGAGGGCAAACAGTAAGTAAGCATATAGTTTCTTTGGGTAAGTTCCTAATTTGGAAAAAAGAGAAGACAACTTCATAATGGTGCTATATGCTCTCAGGAAATTGTGCTGTGCAACAAAGACAAATGGCAGTGTCTGAGGTTTATGTCACACAATTTCCCTTCACATACAGCTGTTCCAGCCTTACCCACAAACACTAGACACAATGTCTTTTTGCATCTCACAGGAGTACTTGTGTGAAGGAAACTGACTGCCTGGAATAACAAGAAAGTCTCTCTGCTTTCTCCTACAAAGGAAATCTCACATAATGGCAGAGGAGAATAATGGGAGCGAAGGCCCTACCTCGAAGACAGGGCTGCACTGTGTCTTTGAAATATGAGTTTCATTGAAAAGGCTCTTTATCCCACGTTGTCACTAAACACTGCTGCTAACTCATTTCTAAGACCTCTTATGTCCCCAAAGTTCCCCGTGCATGCACCCACATGGCCAGCTTGCTTTCATGCCAGAAACACCACAAAGAGAAAGCCATTGGGTTCTTTTATAAAAGACAGAGACAACAAATTACGACAGCAGACGAATCATACATACATACAATCCACTGGTGACACTGTTTGGAATTTAGTTCACAGCAGAGAATGCAAACAACTGAAAAGCGCATAAGTAAATAAACTCCAGTCTTCTGCCACGATACACTGAATAGAGAGAGAGGTCCATGAAGGATTAAAATGTACTGCTAAGTAAGACTTTTTTTTCCAAATTGTGGGAGGTGACATTTTAAACTATGAAAGAAGACAACAGGTCACAAAATATTTCTATACAGTTATAATCTTAAAACACAATAAGATAAAACATTAGAGGAAAAATATACTCTTTCTGTCAAAAAAAATATATATGTTGACATGCTGAGTGAGAGGCAACAGAGAGCTAGCCTCTTCTACTGCTGGCCGCTCTGCAACAGTGGGAGAGGGAGAACCAGTTCTGATGTCAGGTCTAAAGAGAGCCAGGCTGAGGGGGCCAGCCCCCTACCTGTAAGAACATACCGACCACTTGCCTTCACATAACAGGCTCAAAAACCAGTAGAAAATGACTGTAGAAAACACCTGACACTAACCTCTGATGGCCACAGGCATGCCCAGCTTCATATATGTGTGAATATATACATTAACACACCTACCATACTTGAAAACACAAACATATCTTTTACCTCAAAAAAAAAAAAAAAAAGGTTTTGTGTGTTTTAACCACAAAAACAGTGATTGAGGAAATAAAAATGTTTAAACTGACTTAGACATCTCTCTCTCTCTCTCTCTCTCTCTCTCTCTCTCTCTCTCACATTCTCTCTCTCTCTCTCACACACACACACACACACACACACACGGAAATATTCTATGATCCCATGAACATGTACGATTTTTGTCTTCATAAAAACATTAAAACTAGATTTTGTTTTAAAATGGGATTGATTTATGAGGAAAATAAAAATAAAGAGAAGGCTGTTTGTGTAGCTCATTAGCTAAGCCCCCACCCCAGAATTCTGGGGGACCCAAGCTTGATACTCAGCACAAAAACAAACAAAAATCAAATTATAATTAATTAAAAACATACTTTGGTAAAATACAGTGTTCTGTTTTCTTCTAATACATAAAGTATTAATGTGAGAAAAAAGAAAACCTTTTCATAAACTCTCTTCAACCATTTCATTCACGTCTATAATGGCTGCAAGAGTGCAACACACCTGCACACTCATATACACACATATATGTATACATGTGTTGTTCTAATTTTCTTTCCCGTTCCTGTGCAAATACCATGACAAAAGCTATCACTGAGGGAAGTCAGGGCAGAAACTCAACACAGGAACCTGAAACGGAAACAATGGAGGAAGGCTGCACAGTGGCTCTTCCCCTTATGGTCTGCAAGCTTCCTCACATGGCCTGGGACCTGGTCTGGAGACTGTGCCACCACAGTGGGATGAGCCAGCTGGCATCAGTCACTAATCAAGGCAGTCTCTTATTGGCATGTCCACAAGCCAACCTGATCTAGGAAACCTCCCAACTGAGACTCCTTCAGATTATGCTCAGCTGCGTAAAGCTGACAGCTGGACTAAAGCTAACTGATAGAGGTGGGGGTGGGGGCACGCTCATGAATGTGAGTGCGTTGCATGCGCATGCGCATGTGTGTGTGTGTATATGTGCTCGTGCATGTGGTTTTGAGCAGTGTATGTGTGTGTGTGCGCAAGTGTGTATGTGTGCATGCATGCATGTGTGTGTAGAAAAGTATACACTAAAGCTGGTTAATAAATGTTGTCCATCCGGAATAGAATTTTGTTTGAAAGCGTATTTCTGAATGACTTTTCATTAATCATCTGATTTTTCTTGTATACTTACAGTTTAAAAATATCAGCTTAGTATTTTCAAGTACAAAACAATATTTTATGGGAATAAAAATAGCTAGTATTCCCACTTACCATTTTATTCTTTTGTTCATTCTCTCAAACTCAATTTAAATTACAATTTGTTTTTCCTAGGAAGCACAGGCATAAAACTTTAGGTCCTGAAACTAATTTTTCCCAACTCAAATGAAAAGCTTTTGATGTGGAAAAGATAAACAAAGCGGACCAGCAAACTAAATGGAAAACTGGGTGGAAGTGCTTGTCAGAACACAGAATGTTCTAGAAAAGACTGCCTTTATGGTGACCTTGGTTTGTTCTCTGGTTTTCACTTTTTGATGTTGGAACCTACTATAGGATTAAAATCTTCTCTTTTTCATATTGACATTCAAAATGAAAATATGCGCATGAAAAATTCAAAATCAACAAACACTTTATTATTAAGCAAAGCTGGCTTGTAAATGAGATCTCTGGATGTGCCACATTCCCAAAGATGTACTTTTTTTTTAAACCTCTTTCATGTCTTCTCTATTTTATTTCTAAAATATTACAGATTTTTACAAACATTGATTAAATATTTCCAGACTATAAATATGCCCATATTTCAAAGACAAAGGCAAAAAGAAGGTGCCCTGTTTTTCTGTACAGAGACAAGATTGGAACTTTTGTTCTTTAACCAGAGCCTACTTCTCCCAGGACAAGCAGGAAGCAGGAATCCTGCAGTTGTGGGCACTTGGTAGACAGTCTTTAAAATCCTTATTTCTCCCACCAAGCTGATGCTGAGATGCACTCTGGCACACAGGAGTGCTTTTCCAGCCTTATAGTCACATGTGACGAGTCAAGTGTGAGAAGCATGGTCTGTTTACTTTTTTTTTTTTTTAATTCACCACTGTTTACTGTTCTGCTTCTCAGCATGGCAGCATCAGCCTGGGAAAGCGGACCTATAAGATGAGGAGGACTAAAGTCTGATGCAATATCCAACTTCATTCAGAGCATCAGGCAATTTATACTCTGAGGGTTAAGAAGAATCATCTGAGTAAAGTGTTCAATCACAAGGACAAGCCACAAGTGACAAAAACATGATTTTTTTTATACAGGCATAAAAATAAATGATAACCAGTCCTAGTGAATGATCGAAAGTGAACTCACTCTTATTCACTCTAGCTGGAAGAGGCACAGGAGCACACTCCCAGAACAGCCCATGCTGTGGAGGAACAGAGATTCCAAGACGCCTATCTGTTCACTTGGAGCTCACAGGGCTTCATTCATGGTGTCCTGACACACTACAATCTTTTCATTTTTGAAAACATTTCACACACAAGTACATTATATTTTCATCATTCACTACTCTCCCTCCAACTCTTCATGCGCCCTCAAAAGTCTCCTCTCAAATGCATGTCCTTTTCTTCCGTAATGTTGTGATACACGCACACACATAATTTACCGAGTCCACCTAACGTTGCTTATATGTATTGGGGCATAGGACAGATCGCTTTGCAAGATGAGGTGTCTTCCTGAAAACAAAACAAAACAAAAACAACTCTCCCTCTGTTGTGAACTGTTAAAATAGAGGTGGAGCCTTATCATCCCTTTTTTTCATACAAGTTGTAACGTTGATTGATATGGCCTTAGCGATGCCTTGTGTAGGCAATAATATTGTTGGAAGCCCACGGGTACAGCATCACTCGTGTCCTTCCAGAAGATGTTATTTCAAGCATTCTTCCTGGTTATAACCATCTTTCCACAGCCCCTTCTTCGGTCTTCTCCAAGCCTTGAGTATAGGGAATGTGTTACAGAAGTGCTACATGGGAAGAGGCCCTCCATAGTCATTTGCTATCTGCACATTGGTTACAGAAGTGGTACATAGGAGTAGGCCCTCCATAGTCATTTGCTCTCTGCACATTGACAGTTTTTATTTTCTGCAGAAGCCTCCAGTCTGCTGTAAAAAAAAGAAGCTTCTTCAATGAGAGGTGAGAGCTACCCGCATCAGGAAATCCTGCGGGCATAGCTGCTTGTTCAGTGTGGCTCTTCACAGTCTTTGGTCTGTTTATGCACGACCGTGATAAGAATATATCTCATAAATGGGTAGATCCTTTTCCAACATTGAGATCCTCGTTTTGAATGAACCAGGGTAGCTACAGCTACAGATTCTATGTATTTTTTTCTTTTAAAATTTTTTGAACAAAATGGCACAACATATCAAGGCTATTTATTTACTGCAGAACTCTATAATAAGAAATTAAGGACTAAGGAAAAGGTGGACTTAAAAAGAAAAACACAAGTAATGATATGTGAAACACGAAAAGACGATGTGTTCTGAGGGCCAGCACCAGAGGTAAAGCAAGAGTGACTGAAAAGTAACTATGTTTGAATGAAGGTGAGCGGGTCTTGGCTTATCTCAGAAAGCAATGGTTCAGTGGCGCAGCCTATCTTTTTAGAAATAGTATTTAGTTACCTCTTTTAGACTTAAAATGTTATTGAAAATTTTCATACAATGTGTTTTGTACATAACTCCCCTGCCTCGGTTCCTGCAGATCCCTCCACTTCCCTACCCAACACAGCTTCATGTTCTTTCTCTCTCTTAAAAAATAAGAAAATAATTAGAAAACAACGAACAAAAAATTAAAAACCAGTTATAAGAATCAATAACTCAGAAACAAATAAAAATCACACACACCTGGCACGGGGACCTGCTGTATAGTGTGGTTGACATATACACTGATACTCCACCAAAGAAAACGGATTTTTTTTTTCTCCTACTAGATAACGGTTGCAAACACCTTCTGGGACTCTGTCTTTCCTTCTCTCTTCTCAGTGCTGGGAATTTGTCTAGTTTGAACTGTGCGGGTCTTCTGTGACCTGTCCCAGTCCCTGTGAGTTCATGACAGAGAAGACAGAGGGTTCTAACAGGATGGCCTCTTTTAGATTTTTGAAAATGGAATTATTACAATGAACTTGAGTGACTAAGAGGGGCAAGCACCTTAAGAAGAAACGGAAGACTACTCGTTAAAGACAGAAACAAAGGGCACGGTAGATGTTTTCAAGTGGTTGGTGTGCGTTCAAGAATGTATTCTGAGCTTCGCTCAGACCGATCTCTAAACCACAGACATAAGAATATGAGATCGGGCAGGAAATGAAACAAATTCCCAAGGAGCAGGAAAATCTAATTTTGATTAAGTATGTGATAATGTGATAAGACAGGCAGAAGTGCATGCCTAGAAGCATGCTGAGAAGCCCTGCCATCTGAAGCCTCGGGGCTGCTCCCTTACAAAGGCAGCACCTGAGTGACACAAGCTGGACAAGGCAGAAACGGTGGCTGGCGTTCAGAGGCAGAGAACCAATCTGAAGCCATGGATACGAAAGGCGGTCCTAGCTCAACAGCACCAGTGACCACCTAGAAACGGTCAGACAGGCCCCTACCCCTTAGCAACAGAAAGAATGACACACTGGGAGCTGGGCCAAGGGTACTTCTTTGTGGATGACTGGCATGCAGATTGAAATGCAAGCATCACTATGCTAAGTAAAGGAGTTGGGGTAAAAGCAATGTTCTTCAGACGTTAACCATTTGCAAAAGCCCATTGCACCCACACAGAAGCTTTCTAATCTACAGAGACAAGTCTCCACGGTATATGAATAAACGGTCAGGTTTGTAAACTACTGGAGAAACAGATGGGAACTAAGCTTGAGACTAGGGTGCTTATCAGACTGAAATGCAGGTTTGATGAGCATTTTAGCCAAGCTTCTGTTCGTGTAAGGAGTGTCTGATACAATCGGCTTTGGCAGGGGTCGGCGGGGAGATGTGTTTGAGTTCACGTTTTGAAGGTTTTGGTCCATGGTTGTTAGCTCACTGCTGTTAGACCTGGGGCCGGCGTGACAGGGGGCGGGTGAACGAGGAGAGGGAAGCACAGGATGTAAAAAGAAAATGATAGAATTCAATATTTCACTTTATGACTAGGATGTGAAAAGTAAAGAAGGGAAGAGACCAGGGTTCCATGACCCCATCAAACCACGCATCCTGTAGCCAGAAGGCACCTCTCAGGCCCTGCCTCTCAAAGTCTCCACAACCTCCTAATGTTGTCATAGTCTGGGGACAGCTGTTAGCATATGAACCTTTGGAGCAGTGGTTCTTAACCTGTGGGTCACGGCTCCTTTGGGGGGTCACATACCAGATATCCTGACTATGATACATTTACATAGCAAGTCATTAGAGTAGCACAAGTACAGTTAGAAAATAACAACAAAAATAATTTTATGGTTGGGGTCATCACAGCACAAGGAACGGTATTAAAGGGCCACAGCCTGAGGAAGGTTGAGAAATACTGCTTTAGAGGGTGACATCCAAACCATAGCAACGAATCAGATGTCACAGAAATGTCACAGGGAGCACCATCTCAGTGTCACTGTTGTGTGGTTTTTTTCAAGATATGGTTTCTCTGTGTAGCCCTGGCTATTGCTTTGTAGACCAGGCTGGCCTCTAACTCACAGAGCTCTGCCTGTCTCTGTCTCCTGGAGTGCTGGAATTACAGGAGTGACCCACTAGGCCTATCTTGCTGTTGGTTTGTTTGTTTGTTTGTTTGTTTTGATCTGACCTTTTATTGAAATGTATAAGAGTATGTACAAGTTGTACACAGATACATTGCATCATCCCAGATGACACAATATTATAGCACTGAACGCACGCTCTAGCAGCCTCGCACGGAGAAAGTAGCAAGGGTGATGGCCAACCATTGATCTTCCTGCTCAGAGAGCCAGAAATTGACCCGGAGCCATCATGGAAATGGCTGTTACTACCACCCAGCATGATATGTTGTAGTGCAGCTCCAATGTTCTCATGTGACTCACAGAATTTGATGTTACTAGACACTTAAGAGTGAGAAGAAAGAACAGAAAACGGAAGATGCCCCGGCTGAGGTCACAGAATGGTTAAAATAGCAGAGCTCCAGCAGGAGACTCGGACTACCAGCTCGCAGTCTTTCTCACGTAGCCCCGTGCTTGCCAGAAAAATAAGAAGTGCAGCCAGAGACTTCCTCAAGAGAGAAGCAGTGGGACTTAACAAAGGATTCAGTGGAGAGAAGGAAGCGCGAAGTTCCAGGTCAGGCTGGAACCCTCAGTTCTAGGTAACTAAGTATGGCCACCAACAAAGACAATTGACACAGACCTAGAAAGCGTTGTTTTTTTTACTGAACACAAGAGAGAGTGGTCTGGCTGCCTGGCATTTAAAGCCTTTGGAAGACCAAATGATTCTATTCCCCTTATTAGCATCTTCATAGGGCCCAGTTCCACACCTAAAACAAAACAAATATCTCGCATGTACAATAAGACAGCCTGCTTAGGCTTCATGGGAAGGATAACACTGTCTCAGTTGACACTGGTGATTAATTCTAATAAGGTTTCTGGCACCCATTGTCAGCTGACAGCTCACCAAAGACAAGTGCGGCATTGTTTACAGCGGCAAATGTGGGAACAATAATAATATTGCGCCATCATTTCTACTGCCTCTGGATATGTTTAAGAAGAATGTTTGAATAACATTAAAGATTATGTCCATATCTTAAAACTTTTATGGAAGGAATATAAATGCCATGACAGATCCATAAAATTTCTTCCTTTATTATCTATTTTGTTTAAAAGTCATTGGAAATCTGGCATCAGAGATGCAAGGAAAGCAATTTCAAATGTGTCTGTTCTCTCTGAAAGTCAATTGCTTCATTTCTTGTGGTTTTCTTTCATTTTTTTCAAGTATTTACATAATATCTTTTATTGTTGAGAAAAAGAATTCAATAATCTTTTAAGTGGGCATACAAACAAAATAATGGGTTTCATTCTGGCATTTATATATAATTTATATGTAAATATATTATAAACAAATAAAGAATATACAAAAGTCATCATATTTCATACCAATTCATTCTCTTTCCTGATGCTCTTCTGTACCCCTGCACTCCAGTACTGTACCCCTAAAAACAATTCTTTTTCTCCTCCTTACTAGTCTCCCTTCTACTTTCATGGGGTGTGCATAACACTCTCCTCTCTTTCACCCCCTTCTCTTAAGAGAAATTTAAACCAACAGTCTCTCACCACTTTACTACAACCAGCTTTGTCCAATTCACTATGAAACAGACAATGTCACGGAATTCCCACAATAGTTATTCAACAGTTATTTACTGTGAAAATCTACAGACTTCAGAGAAGAATGATTTTTAAAAAAGTCTTCTCCTCCTTCTTGTTTTCCTTCTATAGAGACAAAATGTGCAAATGAAAACAAACAGACTACACGACAGCACCACATCAGAGAATACAAAATGGGAGCATTCTGTGAGGTTGAGGAGACAGACTACAATAGACCTGAACCCCTGATAAGCAGGCTGAGGTGTTACACACAATCATCATCACCCCATGGTATGGACTGGATGATTTGGCCATAAGACCCTCCTGAGACTCTTTTTCCATCTCCTCCTCTCAAACAGGACATACACACACAGAACCATTCACTTCTTACGAAGCCAGCGCATCAGTGGTACCCAGTGGCATGATTCTGAGTCTATCATTTTGAGTCCTTTCATTTCCCTTTCTGAATATTTGCTCCTCTTCATCTAGTTATATATGTTGAACTTAAACTATTATCAAAACATAATCCATCTCTTGCTGAAAACCAAAATTACTCATAGATTTTTAGACTTCCTAAGACACAGCATGAAGACACTGTCGCACTATAACTTCCAAAGTTTATTAACTGATGTGCCACCAGACTCACTATTAACCTGTTTAAATATATTTGCACAGTGCTTTTTGGGTTTGAGTGAAGATCAATATTGTTAAGATTTCTTTAAAAATTAACTTTAAAAACCAGTCTAATTTCCATACATTTTATAGATATAAACTACATACTTGGAATTGAATCCATTAACTGTGGTGAGTATTTTTTATGGCTTCCTTGCAATCCCTTTTCACAGCTCTGGAAGAGCAAATCAGCATATTATATGCCTTCCCACATTATTGGTTCAATCATGGCTTAAACAGGATCTGTGCAACACTTTAGGATTACTCCTAGTTGTTTGGGACGTGGGTTCTCCTGCCCTTATGTGCTAAGAACATTTGCTTCCTTGAATACATTTGCCTAATGTTAAGTTTGACACAAGATGGAAAGAAATCATAAAAATGCAGAGTGAAGTGATGGAAGTCTTCAAGCATATTTTTCAGACAAAGTCTCACTATGTATCCCAGGTAGCCCAGCAATCTTTTTATATGTTAAAGACTTTTTTATTTTAAGATTTATTTATTTATTTATTTATTTATTTATTTATTTATGTATACAGTATTTTGCCTGCACTCCAGAAGAGAGAGCCTGACTTCATTATAGATGGTTGTGAGCCACCATACGGTAGCTGGGAATTGAACTCGGGATCTTTGGAAGAGCAGCCCAATGCTCTTGACTTCTGATCCATCTCTCTAGCCAGGCCTAACACTCTTTAGGCCTGGCTTTGAACTCACAGAGATTGGTCGGCCTGGGGAGTGATAGGTCAAAGGCATGCACCCCCACACTCAGCAAAGCCAATTTCATAAGCCAGTTTCTTTATCAACCAACACACAAGCTGGTCCAAGCCTATGCAAGTCATGAACTCAACAGACATTTGTTGATCACACTCTGCATGTTAGGTTCTAGGGCTAAAGCTGAAAGAAAATGAAAACAGATTCTCCCTACCCTGACAGACTAGTTAAAACAAACAGACTGCTCCAATGTACTACAGGGGAATAAAGGTTGGTAGAGGAAAACAACATGAGAGTGGGACATTTAACCCACTACAGGTTCAGTAAAAATAAGCTTAAGAACAGTGGGGACAGAAAAAAATAGTCCAGCAGATAAAGGGCATTCTCTGAAAACTGGCAACATGAAGTAAATCCCAGAACCCATGTAGAGGGACAAGGAGAGAACCAACTCTGCAGAGGTCTCCTCTGACCTCTAGACAGGCTCTGTGGCACATGTGCCCACACACAGTAAATGAAACATCCAAAGATAAAAGCTAACAGACTGAACTATAGGACTAGTTTGTGGTCTATCACCTGCCAGTAAACAACGCAGCTGGTTCTTTCAGGTTTCGTGTGAAGTGCCTCTGGCTTAAACAGCAAATTCTCTCACGGAACACTGAAACCCTTCCAGTTGCCAACTCCCTCTTAAGCCACCGTTTATTGTAGTCATTAGAAAGATGTTTCAATAGACAAAATAAGCTCCTACCAAGGCAAATCATTTTATCCGTGTGGTTTTGCAGAAGGAATCTCTCAGGATCAGAAACTCTAACTCGGAGAAGCAAAAATTAATTGCTACTTAGCAAAACATGAAAACATAAAATAGTAGTTGGATATTAAATATATATTTCCATATGAACAAATGTCCCTCTGGAGTCATACACAATATAGTATATGAGAGAGGAGGCCAAAGATTACAATGAGTTCAAGAGAAATCTCAGTTACTGCCATTTATGTCTGTGTTGTTGTTGTTGTTGTTTTACTATAATCACAGGTGCAGAAAGTCGGGTGCATTTTCCTCTAGCAAAAGACTGCATCTTTAATCTTGAAGACAATTGAACAAAGTCAAGAACTCTCAATAGAGACTATTTTTATCTCAGAGGGTAAAGAGAGCAGTTGGTTAGAGAAACCCTAGTGCAGATTAGTATGCAGAAAGAAAGCCATGTGGCTAACACCTTTTTGCTTGGGTTTGTAAAATATACCCAAATGATATGGAGCTTTGCTTCCTGGCATCTTGCTATTGAGCACAGAATATGCTGGCAACTAACAGGACCTTCTATGAATGCAGGAGTTGCTAGAAAACTACTCTATCTAAATACTAAGGATAAACTGCCACAGGACAAATGCTATGGGTTCGACCCTCAACACTCTCCGGCTACAGTGGCCAGTCCCATGGTACACAGGGGCACACCCGGTGCATGGGAGCCTTAAGGACAAAACTGAAGGGCTGCCTTGAGGAAAAGAATGATCATATGATTGTATCTGATTATAACTAATTTCACAACGCTACAACTTTAGTTTCTGTAGCTGGGCGTTTTCTCCATAGCTGTCCAAGGGCTCATCATTAGCCATTCATGTCACCTCAACACCAAATCCTAAGTCCACTCTGGGTCATTTGAGCTTCAGTATTATGTGGCAGTTGCAGGTAAAGTTCTATTTAAAGCCTTCACTGATTACATTTAACAAAAGTGTTTCCTACCCTAAACAGATTTTTAGATTTGAAGTTTTTCCTCTGGTCTTATTATTCTGAGGAATTCCATAGGCTCGCTGAGCTCACATACATGTAGCATAAATAGACTCAGAATTTGAAAGAGAATCTGCTTGTGATTTTTCTTAATCCAAACCCTCAGCCCACCCCTCCAACGAGGCTTGTATAGATTTTAGAATCTCACAGATGATTGAATGAATGAAAAAATACACCATGTTCCTGGAAAGAAAGTATTATCAATTCTTCATGGGTTTTAGAAGATCAATTGTGATTAAATGAGTAGGAAAATATACCATGCTCCTGGAAAGAAATTTCATCTATATGTCTATTCTCTGTGAATTAATCTGTGGAATAAATACAATTTCATTTGAAATTCTACTAGAGTTATTTAGTAATTTAATTATGAAGTTCTAATAAAGAACAAAGATTTTTAACAAATGAATTTGTATTTAAATATTAACATTTGAGCTAGAAAAAAGGCAAAAGCAATTTATAAGACCAGTTGATTTACACAGACATAGAAATATGTATGTTATATATATAAACATAAATATACACATAAATGATTTTTAAAGGGGGAAGTAGAATTTATGTATAAATACAGGCCCAAAAATGACAATAAATATTTACAAGTACAATTCTAACACACGCACACATATCACAAATGGTACTACCATCAGCTGAGCTTATAAAAAATACAGTATTCTTTTCTTTTTAGGCACACCTAAAGTACTGTTCAATAAATTTAAAGCAACATAGTATGCTCCTACTAATAGCACAGTGTTAATCCGTGACTATACTTCTGTGGCAAATACTGAATATATTTTCCATCTAAATATATCCCTAAGCCAGTTGGAACTTTACCGGTAAATATTGTTTATTTACCAAATGTAAGCCTGGCTACCAACATAAGGGCACAGAGAATGGAGCTGAACCGAGAGTTACCACTGGTCCCCAAACATGACCCAAACTTTTAATTTCTTGACTTTATTACGTGTGTAGGAATGAGTGTCCATAGAACTATTACGTTTTATCACTTCCCGTGTGGTACACTAATGCTAGACCATCTGCTTCTCCTCAGAGCCCACGACGCAGCCCACATTCCATGCCTTCACTTGCTCAGTCTTCACTGTCTACAGAGCTCTGTGTGCTAGTGCATGTGCTGTGTCAGCCTTCCATCTGCTGAGACCAGTCCACTGGGTATCTCACGTCTCTGCTCTAGTTCTGCCCTCACCTGACTTCTCAGCACTTGGCAGTGCTCAACACTCACTCCTGCCTCTGTTCCCACACACCGGTACACGTGAAGTGCTGCGCTTGCGCCTTTGAGTCAAGTCTGATTTCCATCATCCCTACAAGCCACCATCAGCAGGTCCATGGTGTTCTGAGGGCACGTCCACCCACTTCATACGCAGAGAAACCACCAATAAGCAACGTCAAGAAAACATGCATCTACTCCTTCCTGGTTTTGACTCCGTGTGGAGAAGACAAATAATAAATAACTCTGGGAAACTGCAGGAAACTGAATCATTAACTTCTCAAGAACCTTGAAGTTTTAGAAAAATCTCCCTGGAGCTTAGTATAGCTACTTGTGAGTAAATCGAATATTAGATCCTGGCTATGTTCGAACTAGGAATGGACCCTGGCAGACTTTGGAAGATGTTTCCTTTTAGGCAGAAGGTTGCAGAGTAGGTTCAATTTTACAGGCATGTGCGGGCTGCTGGCATAGGAGCGATAAGTAGGGTGCACAAACTTAGAACGTAAACTTTAATTTTGTTCTTCCCTATTTTACCTTCCCTCTTTCCCTCTACAGCAGTGGTTCTCCACCTGTGGGTTACAACCCCCTTGCGGGGGCGCTCACATTTTCACAAGGGTCACATTTCAGATGCCCTGTATATCATATATTTATATTATTATCATAACAGTAGCAAGATTACAGGTACGAAGTAGCAATGAAAATAATTTTATGGTTGGAAGTCACCACAACATTGAGGAGCTGTATAAAAGGGTCACAGCATTAAAAAAAAATCCAAATGTTATTCTCTTATTTTCTGAGCAGTCCTCAGTGTTGCAAGCCTTTCGCTTCAGCTCCTGGTCCTCAACGTTCATCCTTAAGTTTCTTCCAGATCATGTGACACAGCTTCAAACTGCTGATAGTCTTTCAATCTATCTTCCCACCATGACCAAAATCTTTATATCAAACTATGTAGCAAATATATATATAACCTTGGGCATGACACTTACCCTCTGTGCTTCATTCTCCCCATACAGAATGAAAATAATAACTGCCCTACTCACGGGGCATTTGTAAGGAGAGAGGTATTTACTATACTAAAACACTCAAAACAGACACTGCAGTGCCAGGAAGTAAATAAGAGTTTATTTCATTAAACATTAAAAAACAAAGTGAGAACAAAGTAAAATTCATATATATATATATATATGTGTGTGTGTGTGTGTGTGTGTGTGTGTGTGTGTGTGTGTGTGTGTCACTGAAAACCCTCTCTTAGGGTTGCTAAATCTGAAGTTTTTGACTGATAAAAAAGATTTCCCTCACTAAAGGTTAATTTTGACAATCTGAATCTTTAGTGTAGCAGTTACATCAGTATTTAAATAATACACAAGCAACTCTGCAAGCTTCATTTTTCACAGACGCTGTTTGAACAACAGCTGTCTAAAGCCCTGGCTTAGAAACGTCTGGTGACTAACACCCCTCAAACACACCACAATCTATTCTATAGAATTCACATATAAAACATATCGTTGTCATCAAACCTCTGACACTTGTCATTATGTGTTAAACAGAACAGGGCTGTCTCTGTTTGGCATAGATGTATATATAAACCCCTCACTTCCTATCTCTTCAAAGTATGCATGAAATGCTCCTTCCACACCAACTTCTTGTTATTGCCAAATGACCTTAGCACTCTCGTAACGTGATGCGTGCACTCAAATATGCTCACGGCTTGAAATTCTCTTGGCCAGGAAAACTCCTTATTAATCTTCTCTGCCTAATATAAACACCAGAAACACTTGGTAATCTCCCATATTGTGTGCCTGCTTACATTTCCATGCTATTGTAGAGCATAATGAATTATACTTCAATTTGCTTGCCTGTATGTGTGAGACAATCTGTTCCTGAAGGACAAAAACTACCTCCAATTCATCTTAGTATCTGCATCTCTGGCAATAGAGGGAGAAATCTGTTGAATGACTAAACGATTCTTCAAAAGCTCAACAAGGCCTACAGCTTACAATGGTGATAATAAAGAAGCATACATTTGATGAAAAATTATGAAATTGCTAGAGCATGCCCCTTACTCCAAATCAGCCTGAATTCTCCCATTATCATCCTTTCAGAGCTATCCAAAGGAAAAACAGTAAAGGAAGTATTAGCCTCCATGGAAGTCATAAAATACATGAGCCCCTTTTCAAATTTAATACTAATATTCAAAACCGCATGACCTTGGGCATGACACTTACCCTCTGTGCTTCATTCCCCTCATGCAGAATGAAAATAATACCTGCTCTACTCATGGGACATTTGTAAGGAGAGAAGTATTTACTATACTAAAACCCTCAAAACAGACACTGCAGTGCCAAGAAGTAAATAAGAGTTTATTTCATTAAACATTAAAAAAACAAAGTGAGAACAAAGTAAAATGCCTTATTGTTAAAATCACATAATGATGCCCATTGCAGTGTGTGATAGGTTTTTTAAAAAGTGGTGGTCCACAGAAGGCTACAGAGAATCTTGGGGGTAGGAGTGCAGTGGAGGTAGGAGTGCAGTGGAGGTAGGAGTGCAGTGGGGGTAGGAGTGCAGTGGAGGTAGGAGTGGAGTGGGGGTCAGGAGTGCAGTGGGGATAGGAGTGCAGTGGGGGTAGGAGTGCAGTGGAGGTAGGAGTGCAGTGGGGGTAGGAGTGCAGTGGGGGTAGGAGTGCAGTGGAGGTAGGAGTGCAGTGGGGGTAGGAGTGCAGTGGAGGTAGGAGTGCAGTGGAGGTAGGAGTGCAGTGGAGGAAGGAGTGCAGTGGGGGTAGGAGTGCAGTGGGGGTAGGAGTGCAGTGGAGGTAGGAGTGCAGTGGGGGTAGGAGTGCAGTGGGGGTAGGAGTGCAGTGGGGGTAGGAGTGCAGTGGGGGTAGGAGTGCAGTGGGGGTAGGAGTGCAGTGGAGGTAGGAGTGCAGTGGGGGTAGGAGTGCAGTGGAGAGCAAAAAACAAACAGCTCAGATTTGTTCTCTGGAAGTGAATAGGGGATTCTCAAGAACTGTCAATGGCTAATAAATACTTTTGGAAGTGTTCGATATCCTTAGTCATCAGGAAAATGCAAATTAACAGTAATTAGAGATACCCTCTCACTCTGGTCTGAACAGCTATTAGTGAAAAATCCAGTGACAGCAGATGTGGCTGAGGTTGTAGGGAAGATGAGCTTCTATTCACTCCTGGGAGGAGTGTGGACTGCGTCGTCCACTATGGAAATCAGTGTGGGGGTTTCTCAAACAGCTAGAAATAGAACCAACGAATGACCCAGCTATAACATTTGCTGCCCCAAACGACTCCATATCGTACTACAGGGACACTTGCTTATCCATATTCATTGTTTCCCTATTCGAGATAGCTAGAAAAAGGATCAACATAGATAGCCATCAGAGGATGAATAATTATGAAAATACGGCATACACGATAAACTCTCTTGAGCTACAAAGATAAATGAAATTATAAAAATCTGTAGGCAAATGGTCCGATCTGGAAAAAAGAAATGCACTGAGTGAAGTGACCCAGGACTAGAGAAACAAATGCCACATAATATGGGTCATATGCAAATCCCAGTTTCAACTCTTCAGTTTAACCTGTTACTGCCAATGCAGGATGAACTTGCTTCTTCCAAACCGGGCATGACTACAGGTGCCTTGTAAGAAGGTGGTCCTTGTACCATGCCAGTCTGTCACGCTAGTATCTAAAACTCATTTGGTTGATGGATTTTAAATGGTTGGCTAGTAAACGTCTTTCTTGAAAACACAATGGAAGGGCCGGGCTTGATAGTGCATGCCTTTAATCCCAACACTCAGGAGGCAGAGGCAAGTGGATTGCTATGAGTCTTAGGTGAGCCTGGTCTACAAAGCGAAGCCAAAACAGCCTGGGTTATGCGGAGAAACCCTGTCTTAATCAAACAAACAAAAAAACCAAACCAAACAAATTAAAAACCAAACAAAAAACCAAACAACCCCCCCCCACAATTTAATAATTCAAGATTTTTTAAAAAATATAATTGGATGTTTCACCATTATACTAGCCCAAATCCCATTGAATTCAACTGGGAAAAGAGGGATATTTGTGTGAAACAATGCCTAGGCCTAAGAGATGAAGGGTTGGAATGTGCCTGCTATAGGCATTGAGAACATTGAACAAAACACCTTAATTTAAATGATGAATAGTACATAACAAAGGCCAGTGCATTGTAACTCAGGAACACACACACACACACTATGCAGCAACATGTCTTACTGGTGGTTCAAAGCCTGTGCCAACAGAGCTGAAGGAAAGTGTTACTTTCTGCCCCAAACACTGTCTAATTCTTCCTGCCTTCCTGAAAAGAGTTCTCCACACTTGCCAGGTCACGCGTGAGATATGAATGTACAACTTGGCTCTCCTCGCAATCACCAACTGTGAAATCATCCTGGGCAGAGACCTCCCTCACAGCGTACTGTTCTACAAGCTGAATAAAAGTGAAGGGCTGTACCATGAATACCACTAGTGGGCAGTAGAGTACTCAGATTTGCGTCTAACTCTTATGATTGGTCCTTCATCAACAATAAAATCTTATCTTGGTTAGTCCATCTATATCAGCTTTACCTTTTCACAAAAACAAACTTCATCTGGGTGGTAAAAAACCAGCCAACAGATTCAGGTGTTTTTTGTCTTCAAATGGCTACAACTTTGCTTTTCCATATTCTTTTTTTTTTTTTTTTTTTTTTTTTTGGTTTTACAAGACAGGGTCTCTCTGTGTTAGCCTTGGCTGTCCTGGACTCGCTTTGTAGACCAGGCTGGCCTCGAACTCACAGCGATCTGCCTGCCTCTGCCTCCCGAGTGCTGGGATTAAGGGCATGAGCCATTGCGCCCAGCTTTGTTTTGTTTTTCGAGACAGGGTTTCTCTGTGTAGCTCTGGCTGTTCTGGACTCTCTTTGTAGACCAGGCTGGCCTCAGACTCACAGAGATCCACCTGCCTCTGCCTCCCATATGCTGGGATTAAAGGCGTGTCCACATTCTTATGGGAAGCCATTCAAGCCTCCTCTAGCAGTCAGCCCCATTACTTCCCACATGTCACCTCTGTACCATACACAATTGTGCTTTCTTAACCATTGGATGGTTTTCCTTTCTTATTTTCTTCCTTTCTTCCTTTCTTACCTTAAAGGCTGACCATCTACCTTTTGTGTTCTTAGCACCTGATGTAGCATCTGGACACGAAAAAATTGGTTCTTGAAGCTGTGGTTCTGATAATCCTAATTTTGAAACATTGAGATGTGCTACAGATTGATGAGCACTCTGGACAATCTCTGGGGCTTATTTAACATGTGGCTGTCAGAAGTAAAATCCAGAACAACCTTTTATCCAATTCCCTTTGAGATATAAGAGATTTTAAACAGGGAATTGTATGCCCTGAACACATTATATTTACATTTTTATTTTTTTAATAAAAACTTTGTGTCTTAGGAATTGTTACCCTCTATCATGTTGACTTTCTAGCAACAGTAACAAGGATACTGTTATTGACATCGCCCAGTAAAAGTCAGACACACCGAACGTCTCCTGGATAGTTTAATACCAGGAAAGTCATAAAGCTAAGATTTGGGCTTAAATTTACCTGCCCAACTTCCCAATCATTACTAGTTATCAGACTGGGATTGTACATTGCTAAGTGATCACCCAGAAAAGTGACTCCTCAGTAGTGATATAGTCAGGCTGTCCTACATAAGACATATAATTTAAACATTTTCCTTCTTATTATCTCACCATAAGTCCATCTGCTATAATTAAATCTGAATACATTTAACAAATATTTAAGTTAAATATATACAAGGCAAAGCAAATACATTTTAAATTATATAAAATGATCCATTTCATCTACAAAAATTTGCTTGACACAAGATGATGTGGCAAATAATCATATATCATAATGGATCTTTTCTATCACTATTTACTTACTATGTACTATAATGTGGTACTTGTCTGGAATGCACTATGATGCATTCTTTTAAAATAAAAATTGTGGACAAGCATAGTGGCACATACCTTTAATCCAGCACTCAGAGGCAGAAACTGGCAGATCTCTGTGAGTTCAAGGCCAGTTGGTCTACAGAGTGAGTTCTAAGAGAGTCAATTGCAAAGAAAAACCCTGTCTTGAAAAACAAAATAATAATAATAATAATAATAATAATAATAATAATAATAATAATAAGTATCTTTTGAAAGCACAGCAATATGTTTTGCTACACATAGCAAAATGCTTACTGTAGGCAAACTAATGCACATAGCCACCTCCTTACAGAGTCACTGTGTGCACTTATGGCAAGAAATCTAACTCTCTCAGCATTTTCAAGTACACATTATTATTAATGATAATCACCTCACATAATTAAATCTCTGAACTTCTACATCTTAGATACTTGCAATTCTAGGCAGTTTGACCATCCCTGTGGCATTTTCCTGTCTCCTACCTTGGCAACAACCTTGCTAGGCTCTGCTTCAATGTCTCTGTCTACCTCACATGACACATGTAAGATCATACAGATTTGTCTTTCAATACCTAGACTCATCCAGCTATTGTAAAATGCAAGATTTCCTTTTGTAGGGCATAATTAATTAAATATAATGTATAAATTTATAATACAGTATATTACATGCAGTAGTATATCATCTATAATATATTCTGTATGCATACATATTTCTACATGTGTATATATATATATATATATGTATATTTCACAATTATATCTACTCATCCATTCACAGGTACTCAAAATATTTTTACACAGTGCTTTTCCATGTCACAGTGAGTATGGCAGAGCAGATATTTCTTCAAGGTTCTGCTATGTGTGGGGATTTCTTGTGTGTTTGGCTTATTTGTAATTTTTTGAGGAGCAAGCATCTGCATGTAATTTCATCACGGGTATATAAATTTATATTCCAAACATTTTGGCAAGACTCCCTTTTCTTCACTCTCTGGCCAGTACCTGTCAGGTTTCATCATCTGGATGGTAGAAATGCACAGGTGTGAAGAAGAACCTTGTGGTTGTGACTCGCATTTCCCTGGAGATTACGGATATTGAGTTTCTTCCTATTGTCTTTTGATTATGTGTGTATCCATCCTACTTTCATGCCTATTGTTGTTGTTGTCATTGTCATTTTACAGCTTTGGCTTTGGGACACACTAGGCTTAACTAAGGCTGCCTAACTCAGCTTGTATTTGAAGGGATCCACTGGAACATGAGTAATCCATCACTGGCCACGTTATGGAAAACAATGACTTCCTCTCCCTCAGCAGTCCACCAAAGCTAGTAGCTCTGCCAGGCAACCAGTGCCTCATGATCCCTTCTCTATCTATGACTGACTGTTTAGGGCTCAAGTCTTGTGGCCGGCCCTATGCAGGAAATGATGGGAGCTGAGATCATGAGCATCATGGCCATGTCATTACACTAGGGCAATAGTTCACATCCCTCCTTCCTAGTGCCCAGCTCTTAAATTCCTTCTGCTGCTGCTTCTTCAGTATTCTCCAAGCCCTGAAGGTGGTAATGTGAGAGTCCCACTTAAAGCTAGGTACTCAACAGTTGTTGTTATCACTTTGACGTGCCAATTGTTCTGTACATTAGCTCCAAAGAGAAGCCTCTTTGAACAAGGCTGAGGGCAGAATTAGTAGGAGAGAGTTTTGACAACATGCCTGTTTAGCAATACAAGAGTAGTGGGTTCTCTCCCAGCGTCTATGGCCTCCACAGCCATGGGCCTTTGACCAGGTATACAATAAAGCACTGTCTTAGCTAGCAATGTATGTTCTTATCACAAGGAAATTTCAGTCAATTCAGAAGATCATCTTAACAGAACTGATTGCTGCAGATGTAGGCACGCAGGGTTATGTCAATTACTGTGTCAATGCACTCAGTCATTCAGACTTATTTCAGCTCACTGCTTCCTTAGAAGACATCTCCATTAATGTCTTACAAGAAAATATTATACAGCACCATGAGATCCTTAGCAGTAAATAAATAAAATAACAACAACAGAAACATCTTATGATCCCAATCACCAGCTGCAATGAAGCCATTTTTTTAAAAAAAAAATCAGTTGGGTGAGACAAAAAAAAAAAAAACAAAACACATTTTGAACTTTTCGTTACTGTTAAAATCACACATTTATGGGAAAAACAATCACGCCACCAAACAATACCCCAACATGTGCCAGACATGTCAGACAAAAACAGAGCCAAATGAGAATGTTTTTTCGCAATCAGGACTACATCCCAATCACTACAAACTTGTACTACAGAAACACTTTGCAAGTATTGTACTCCGGTAATGAATTCTTTTCTTCTCATAATGGAGTTTCATTTTCTGGCATTTATTAAAGCTAATCTCCATTTAAGAAAAAGAATAGCTAACTATAAGGAATATGGAGTAAAACAATTATAGGTCGGATATCATCGGGTTTCCACTTAAAAATCTAGATAGGAGAGCTTGGGGTGGGAGAGATGTCACTGCAGTCCATGTGTGACGAGGGTCTCATCTTGTCTCCATTTGCTTTTATTGACTCAATTGTCTGTTTCCATCTATATGTTTTATGTGCAGAGCATCCCGGGGTGGCACTATTGTGCTCTGAAACCCAGCAGCAAACTTACTCTGGTGGGGAAACATTTCCTCCAAGTAAATATGCAGGCTGTTCCACCAGATGTTCAGCTAACAGAATCAATTACCAATCGGTGCTTCTGTCCAGTCTTGCTGCTGGCACACCGTTAGGATGCACAAGGACTTTTGACAAGTCACTGATAACCAATTACAGACTCAGGCACATTTACTTAAAAGCTGGAAAGGAGACTAAGATGCACCCCATTCCTTCTTTCTTCATGGAAATAGATGACTATAGTAAAGTGTGGCTGCTTTTATCTGTGACAATATGTTCAAAACAGTAAAGTCACTGTTTCCTTCCTCCCTGTTTCCTACTTCCCCATGGATGACAAGAATAGATAAAAAGGTTCATACATGTGTAATACATGAGATATATCCCCAATTTCTCTAATGAGATACACAAAATTGATTACTATCTCTTATTATTGTTCAAGCAAGCATAAGGATTTGGGTAAAATACACCAGTCTTAACATTATCTTTTTTCATTATTGACATTGCACAAAGCTGTTGAAAATGACAACAGATATAAATTATGCAAGATTTGCCGAAGACTCAGAATCTAAATATCATGTGACACAAGCTGAGCCAACATATCTCTATGCTCTAAGAATCCTGTGACATTAATGGCGAGATAAAATACTGAGAAAAACAGGGGGCAGATTACCAAGTTCTAAACACTTAAGATCCTTCCTTCCTAGTTGGCTTTCCCCTCCCAAAAACTAATCACAGAGAAGTCACATGTTTTCACATCTGGCGAAGGAAAGAGAGTTAGGGCCTTCAGGGGAGAAAGAGGAAGGTAAATGCGTCAACATAAGACATCATCTGTTTTACTGTTTTATATGATTTAAGTCCAAAGGATCAGACACACAGGCAAAGACAAACACAAACAAACACAGTTATGTCATAGAGTTAATATATGAGACGTTGTGATACAACAACCGCATTCCTTTTCAACAGATCCCTTATTGATCTCTGATGGCTTCTAGATGCCCAAGGGTGATTTACCTCACTCTGTTCTGAGAGGCAGTCAGCCTTCTCTCAAAGCTGGCATCCATTCTTAGTACAGGCTGGGGGGAAAAAAAAAACCACCAGGGCTGTTTGCATGGCACAGGCCCAAGCCCTTTAACTGGAGACTCATGCCATTTAGAAGCTCAGTTTTCACTACCTCCATCTGCTGCCCGAAAAGAATTAGATCCCAATTGTCCAGGCCACTAAGAAAGGATGTTTGTAGAATTCCGCTGGCATTTCCTAAGGCCAGTGGCCTTTCCATTCAAATGTCACTATTTTTTTTTTTTTTGTCTTTTCATTTAAAAGACTTCGCCGAACAAAAACACTACACTGTATGAAATGGTCTGATAAACGGAGACCAAATTCAGAATGCCCAGTATACAGACAACCTGTGCAATCCAACTGCCAGAGGAAATCTCGCAGCCAAAACATGCAGCAGAATTTAAGAGAGTTTAGCGATTTAGCATATGTGAACAAGAGTAGCATACGCAGGAGCGGCCACCGAGACATCACACCAAATGACTAGACACAACTGTTAAGCTACGGGGCATAAGACCATCGTCTTCATTACGGGGTGGGGGATGTAACAAAGCATTTCTTGAGACCTTTCTACACAAAAAGGGGGGATCGCCTGGATACACGGATATCACTGGAGTGACAAAGCAAAGGGCAGAGAGCTACTCCACCAAAGCTTCAGGGTGGGGGTGGGGGGGTTCAAAGAGAATCAGTCCTTCAACTCACACTAACAATGCTTGGAAGAAAACTAAGAATGGCCATTCTCTTATCTGAAACATTATTTAAAAATAGAAATGGCGTACTCTGAAAACACCTAACACACTCTAAAGCTGATACACTTCCTCTCTGGGCCCGCTTGGGAGTTGGAGATATCTCACGCCAAGCCCTGAGCAGCATGAGCTCGGGTCTCCCAGGGTGACCCTGAGCCAGAGATGACAGCCCCCGCCCCCCGCCCCATGTTGACACTCACTAGGCTTCCTAATGACAAGCAGCAGCTGGCCTTCAGTTTTGTGATCAAGAAGCCTGGGAGGGAAGCCCAATGAGTTAGGCAGGATCCAAAGCAGACTCTGAAGCCAGAGGCTGTGCCAGAACCCCACAGGCTCTGCCTACCAAGTGGCCTAAAATGTCTAGTTTCTAACAACAATAAAAACAACCTACCATTGAACTCCACTTCAGACGCCTTGTGTCAACAGAAGGGAAACATACCTTACAGTTAACAAGCCATCTCAGGGAATCCTCTATTAACATTTAAATCTGCAAAAATACGGATAGACTTCTAAATAATCCATAATAATTAGGCCATTTAAATATAAAGGTATAAAGTTTGGTAAAGATATACTTACAGAGACATATAAATTAATGTCTACATTTAATGCATATGTGGATATATCTTTGTGTTTATTCATGATGGCCTTATGGGTGCAATTATTTTCACACAAACAAATCAGGAAGAATTTTTTAACTTAACTGACGCTCTTGGATGTGACTGATTAGACTGTTATACCTTTAATTACTGACCAAGGAATTTATGGCCTGGGTTACCCATACAAGAAATCTGTTCGCCTTCAACCACTGATTTCTCTCAGAAATAATCCAATTGACTCTTTATTTATGCAGGTTTCAGAAATATCTTCAACTGCAGAGTTTTTACAGAAAAAAAAATTAAATGAGAAACATCACAAGATTTCCCCATACTACATTTCCCTTAGTGCTCATGCACAGATGTAGGCATAACACTGTCTATGTAATAAATAAATAAATCTTTTTTTTAAAAAAATCCCACCCAGCAGGGGATCGAAGCAGATGCTGAGACTCACAGCCAAACTTTGGGGTGGTCACCCAGATAGGCCCGAGCTCATGCTGCTCAGGGCTTGGCGTGAGATAACTCCACTCCCAAGTGGGCCCAAAGAGGAATTGTATCGACTTTATAGAGTGTTAAGTGTTTTCGGAGTATGCCATTTCTATTTTTAAATAATGTTTCAACTCTTATGGAAGAGTTGGGGCACAAAAGGACATGGAGGGGACAGGAGCTCCACAAAGAGACCAGTGGAGCCAAAAAAATCCTGGTGGAGGAGGGGAGGTGCTTCAGAGACTGCACCAATGAAGGGCCATGCATACTGAGGACCTACACCCTCTCCTCAGATGTAGTAGATAAGCAGCACAGTCTCCTTGTGGGTCCCACAATATGGGGAGTAGGGACTATTTCTAACATGGACTCTGGTGCCCACTTATTGATCACTTTTCCCCGGTGGGGCACAGAGGGAGAGGATACAGACAGTCCAAATGAGACTTGATAGGCTGAAATCAGATGTTAGGGGAGGAGGGCTCCTGCTTTCTGAGGACTAGGGGAAGCGAGGAGGGAGAGTGAAGGAGGGAGGGAGAGTTGGACCAGGAGGCAAGTAAGGAGGAGGCTACAATTGGGATGTAAGGAGAACACATTAAAAAACAAAAAGGAAAAGATTCTAAAAATATACAAAGAAACTATGGCTAAGACTCATCCATTCTTTCATCAGTATATCATTATATTTGAAGCGGATGAAAAGAACTAATTAATGAATAAATCTCTGTTATTTTTCCCTTAAGAACAATGCTTTAAATTAATAAGCAGCAAATTTATGTAAAATGACCTAATAGCTGAAGCCATCACATAATCACATACTTTGATCACAGGACATGGAGAAACCAAACTAGTAATGACCTGGAAGATGGTAGGGGAGAAAAGTAATCAACACCCCTGCCCATTTTGTGAACCCTAGTATCTACAGTCATGATCAGCCAGACAAGACATATCCATGGATACAAAAGTGGCATGAAAAAAAAAAACAATAGTGGCATGAATGTTATAGGAGAAAACAGGTGTTTTCTAATTGGATTTAAGACTTACTTCACTGGAGAAAATTCATTTCTTATACCATAAATCTGGCCAAAACCCATGGTTAGGGAGCTCCCTGCTATTATTATGTTAAATGGACATAGCTGCAAACTCTCTTCTAATGTATATCTCTATACTTATAGATCAGCACAGCTCTAGGTCTTTGTCAGAGAAGCTTCTTTGTACTGTGGACAATGTTTAATACAGGTTTATAACTCATAAAACTGAAGAGATATTGCCTGTATTGTACCTAACTATTAATGAGACCACTACATCACAACCCTCCCCCCAAGGCTCAGGAAACACCAAGAAAGAGGGAACAGAAAGATTCTAAGCACTGGGGAGGGAGGGAGAAAGGGAGGGAAGGAGGGAGGGAGGGAGGGAGGGAGGGAGGGAGGGAGAGTTGGACCAGGAGGCAAGGAAGGAGGAGGCTACAATGGGGATGTAAAGAGAACACATTAAAAAGAAAAAGAAAAGAACTTTCTGCAGTGTCTTCTCGACATGACAGCTTTGATGATCTCATGAACTCACAGTAGCTGTGGTTTCCTGCACAACAAGATGCCAGCACAGATGAGGGTCCAAGGATCCTACTCCCACTTTTCTTCAGACGTGTCCACTGGTAGGTTGAACAGTTAGCAGATACCTAGCCAGGACTTTAGGAGCATCACTGATTGGATACAGCAAGTTATAAAAAGAAGGAATTGGAAGTGGACGATGGGTAGGGATAAGATATAAGGGGCGGGTAGAAACAGAATCAAAATTTGTCTCCTGTTTGTAGGAAATCCTTAAGAACAAATATTATGTAGGGCTAGGGAGATGCCTAGGTTGACAAAGTGCTCATTCATTGCCCAAGCATGAGGAGGCCAACACCAATGTGGCAGCAAAGTGTAGCAGTGCATGTGTGTAACGCCCCCAACCAAGAGAACAGATGCAGGTGGGCTCTGGGGTTTGACTGGCAACCAGCACAATTATGTGAATAATTAAAGACATAATGTGGAGTCTAATGTTGATTTCTCCTCCTGAGGAACACGCAGTGGGTCTTCCCAGGTGAATTATACTTTAGCCTTAGCAAAGTGCGGGGAGCTCAGCTCATCTGTGATGGACCATGAACAGCTCTGTGCCATATAGCTAAGTTTATCCATCAGCCTGACAGAACTTGCCAAAGGCAAATTGGGGCCCAAAACCCTTCTCTACCAATTCTTTCCTAGCAATACTATGTAGCAGTGATTCTACACAAGGTTTTCCCCCTCTTAAAGCTTGCAAGCTGTTTTAATCTCATCATGGTGGACTCACGGAAACCAACGCAATCAAACCTTTCTGGAGGGTCACTGCATTTCAAGTTTGCAGATATTATCTCCCTTCACGCTCTTAAGAACCCTGTGGGGAAAATACTCTTAACCACGCCTACTTTATAAATGAAGAAATGGAAACAGAAGGATGTTAGGCAAGTTGGTCAGACCAGCTCCAGAGTGGAAACTCTACATCTCTATGTTTTGTAAAATGCAGGTGGTGGATAATTCAAAGAACATAGTGGTTCTTTCATTGATTTCTATTTTAAAAATCAATAGCTTAAAAATAATTTTGCAGAAAGAGACTCGATACAAGTGACACTTTCAAGTTATCCAATGATGAATTAAAACTGTTTCCACAGTCTTGTCAATGACCTTGTGGAAAGGTAAGGAGATGCCAGGATTGGTGACCTCTCTCAGAAGTCTCTAAGTAGTTATGCTCTTCCTCAGCTCCAAGCTATCCTTCCCCTCCATGCATATCACTCAACTGAGCACAGAATACTCCAGAAACTACATCGAGTAGTTTCTCTCTATAAGACCACTGAGAAATAATTCTGAAGATTACTTTTTTAATGAGACTCAGGTACATAAGAAAAGTATCTAACTTAAATAATGAGTCGATTATTATTATTATTATTATTATTATTATTATTATTATTATTATTATTATTATTATTATATGCTGATTGTAGTGGTACATGCATTTAATCCTAGCACTTGGGCGGGAAAACCAGGCAGATCTATGAGTTCAAGGCCAGCCTGGTCTAGAGAACAAGTTCTAGGATAGCCAGGGCTACACAGGGGAAACCCCCATCTCAAACAAAAGAAAATGTAATGTGTGTTTTGATTCTGGGTGCTTCGGATTAGACCAAGTACCTAAGCACAAGCCATGTCACCAATCTACACCTTCAACCCTTAGGATGAATTTTTGGGATGTTTTCATGAATACTTCCTAGAAAAATAATTTTAACATGATTCAGTACGCTGTCATAAAAATGTCTTCAAACCCAGGCATGACAGTGCACGTTTTTAATTCCAGCAGACACATGCAGATCTCTGAGTTCGAGGTCAGCTTGGAAAAGTAATCTTCTTCAAATAATTCATTTGGTGTTTTGAGGTGAGGAAAGAAAGTTTTCTAATTGAACAGGGATTAAGGGGTAAGCAACAATATGTTTCCCTAAGGCCTCTATGGAGTAGGGGGGTCTTTTCCTGTATGGGTAGACTGGAAACAGAGGTTGTATGGCAGGGGAAGGGGTGAGAATGGAGAGATCTTCAGGATGTAGTAGACTTGGAGGACCATGAGGGCTTCTACTCTCACACAGGTCTGCATGGTCATCCAGTCCTGAGGTCTGGCTGAGAATACCTGAGAGTATTATCCACAAAGCCAACATGGTGCAAGGGAGGGGAGTGAGGCAGGAGAGCTAAGTGGGATTATGTTCTTCCATCCCCCGCCAGCCAAACTCCTGAGAACTAGGATAGAGATAGCCAGACCTGAAAGGGTGACCCACCTTTCAAAGTCCAAACTTTCAGAGGAGCTAAGTCCAGGGAACAAACCCACAAACACCCAAAGCCCTGACTTTGGGTGGAAGGAAAGAAGAGCCAACCCTAAAGGGTGTTATAAAAAAAATAATAAAGCTAAAAGATTAAAAAAGTTTCTGGGAAGAATTTTCCCAAGCCCTTTGTATCCCAATGTAGCAGCTGTTTTCTGATAAGATGGTACCCATAGAAAGTTGGGGTATCCATGTCTCATGGATAATCACTGGGCCGTGGACCTCCAAAACTGTGCCTCATATTTGCTAGAGTTTCAACACTCTTGTGGGATGAGGGGATTGGTGGAGGAGAAATGATCCAGGCGGAAGTTTAGGCTGAAAACCTGGCAGACGTCATAGCCCAGACTCTAAGGGACCCCCAATGGTCATGGTCTGAAGGATCTTTGTACCATAAACTGGCCATTCAGAGTAGGGTCACTGCACAAATTCAGTGCTGTCATGTGGTGACCTCAGTGAACCTTCCTTGTGGCCAGCTGTTCTAGCAAGCACTGGAACCAGGAGACAAAATGTCAACCAAGAGCCATCTGCTCTATGATGCTCTTTGCCATAGTTAAGGCATCACCTCGGGGTCAGCAGAGGATTCTGCCCTTCTATTGCCAAAGCTGGGGAAGGTGAAAAATGAAGCTTCCAACGACCTGATGATACTCAGAAGCATCAGATGGCAATGGCCACATCTCCTTCTTCAGAAGATCTGGCTCTTGCTTCAATGTCATCTTTCAGGTCTCAGTCAGTGATGTTGTTACCCTTCCTAGATTCTGTTCTTGATCCACAGTGGCTGAGAAGACCTGAAAATGAACATCCTATGGTCTTTCATCCAGAAACCTGAAACAGTGACGTCCAGGCTCATAGATGGATTCATTAGGGCAAAGCTCAACTATCCATGTGGCAGATTTCTTAAGACTTTGATTAGAAATCCAGCTAACTTTTTCAGATGTTCCTAGCAGTATGTCTATAATATATGGCCACATATGTGTTGTACATACATGTGAGCATATGTGCATACATGCATAGGTACATGTTCATACATAATATGTATATATGCATTAAACAAGTAAACATGCTGATACAGGGATAAGGAGACTTTCTTAAAGTATACACATTTGAGAATATGTAAGGTGTTTAAGCTTGTTCTCCTCCTCCCCTCCTCCCCGCATGATGCACTAGAAATTATTACACATCTCTGGTTACAGTGTTGACATTATCAAGGAGCCAACCTTGGAAAAGTTGTACTGCTAACCCTATGTTTTAGTTACTTTTCTATTGTAGTGACAAAACACCATAACCAAGGCAATTTATAAATGAAAGCTTTTAGATCAGGGCTCATGTTGCAGAGGATTAGAGTCCATGACCATCTCAGCATGGCAAAGAGCATAGCAGGAGGCAGGCAGGTATGGCACAGGAGCAGTGTGTGTGGCTTACACCTTTACCTAAAAGTAAGAGGAAGAGAGCTAACTAGAAATATCATGGGCTTTTGAAATCTCAAAGGTCTGCCCCAGAGTGACACACCTCCTCCAATAAGGCCACCCCTCTTGATCCTTCCCAAACACTTCCATTAACTAGAGACCAAGCATTCAAACAGTTAAGCCAATGGGGGCCACTCTTACTCAAGCAATCATACACAGGGACCCAAGTGTCCTTATTTTCACAATACATCATATAATTCCTCAGGTTATCTGTGACTGTAACACTCTAACTACTACACAGAATGGTCAATGGTTCCTAGTCAAATGGTCAAAATGTTCCAAGTAAGTATCAATTAATCTTATTTGGGGTGCCACGTAAACTGCATCCTACTCTCTAAATCCCCAGTGAGTATCAGAGTTTTACCACAGTTTTCTGGATTTTTTTTTTATTATACCATTGTTCCAGAAATGATCTAATATTGACTAACTGGGAATGAAGTAATTCAAAGAATACATGTTTCAGAACAAGTCTTTCTGGGACATAAATTTAAGAAGGGATATATTTAATGACTGATTGACATCTTGCTAGTTTTAACTTTAGTAAACTCTCTATCCAGGAAGGGCTTAGGGAACATATGGTTCTGTTGGTCTTATCATTTGGCTAAGAGAAAATAAGTGTGCGTGACAGATGAATTGCACTGCCACATTAAGGGATACCATCATGTTTTTAAATCATTTATAAAATGATGGAAAACATTATGCATGAATTCTTTTAAGTGTTCTATAATTCTTTTTGACCTCAGTGCCTGTTCCTGGATACTAATTTATTGGATGACCCCACTGTAGTCTCTGAAACAAAGTTTAGTTCACTATGAGATCATGGAAAGTGTTTGAAAAAAAAAACGCTCCATGTACATTTCACAATGAAAAGTTATCAAATAATTTACTATGGATAACTAATCACCATGCACTATTCCTATACACACATATGTGATGCTGAACTGATTTTTTGCATACATTTCTGGTTACTCCTTGTTAACAAATCTAATACAAACAGTTCAAGCACTAGTTTAGTAATGATTATATCAGATCTATAAAGGAAAGTGCTCAGTTCCACTAAATTTATACCAGGAGAAAAGATCATTGTTGTTGATCTTGAGAACAATGCAGAACTCCCACTCCATGCTTCTATGCCTGACCAAAAGAAAATATGAAAACTCCTTCTATGGCTATTCTTGTCCTTGGTCTAACTTGGACTTTGCTTTTTATAACATATTTTTCATTATTTTTTACATTTCTCCATTTATTTATGTGTGTGTCTCCTCTCCCCACCTATGTGTGTGTGTGTGTGTCTGTGTGTGTGTGTGTGTCTGTGTGTGTGTGTGCATGAGAGAGAGAGTGAGAGAGAGAGAGAGAGAGAGAGAGACAGAGAGAGAGAGAGACAGAGAGAGACAGAGAGAGACAGAGACAGAAACAGAAACAGAAACAGAGAAAGAGAGAGACAGAGAGAGAGAATAAATCAGAGGACAATTTGTAGGCACTGGTTTTCCCCTTCCACTATGTGTATTGCAGAGATGAGCCCAGGTTCCCAGGCTTGGCCATACATGCGTTTACCCACTGAGCCTTATCATGGGCCCATGACTTCTTTTTCTACATGTTGTTCTAACCAGCAACTCTGTTCAATTGAATTTATGCAATTCTGGAAATGTCCAATGCACTAGCCACTATATACCCACTAGTCACGTATGATAGTTCAGCATAAAAAATGAGGGTAGTGAAACTGAAAAGCAAATTCTAATTTTTTAATATATTACATCTCAATTGTTATCCCATCCCTTCTATCCTCCCATTCCTCCCTCTCTCCCATTTTCCCCCTACTCCTCTCCCCTATGACTATGACTGAGGGGGATTACCTCCTCCTGTATATGCTCATAGGATATCAAGTCTCTTCTTGGTAACCTGCTGTCCTTCCTCTGAGTGCCACCAGGTCTCCCCCTCCAGGGGACATAGTCAAATATGGGTCACCAGAGTTCGTGTGAAAGTCACACCCCACTCTCCACTCAACTGTGGAGAATGTCTTGTCTATTGGTTAGATCTGGGTAGGGGGTCAAAGTTTACTAATTTAACTAGATAAATAAAGAGTAAATGTGACATCACTCAAAAAAAAAAAACCACCAACAAACAAACAAACAAAAACCATTAATCAGCTATTTTCCAAGCTCTAATTCCCATGGTCTAAATTCCAACTTTGTGTTCTCTAACGTTTTAAGAAAAAACCACAAGCGTCACTTTAGTTAATCAACATTCTAATAGAGTTAAGGTCCTCTTGACAAGGACTCATTTTGAATGATGTTTGTAAACTAGTGGATGAAAGCCCATTATCTTTGAGAAAAACTGAAATGACATTGGTTGCTAATGGACCCCTACCCTTCCTGGATATAAGAAGAATCCATAAAGTAGCTGATTACAATTTTAATTTCCTCATCTAAGAAAGTGTGCCCCAAGTACTAAAGTCAAAACCTTCCAGAGAAGATGTTTTTAATACACTCAGCCTGTTAGTATTATAAGACCTCAGGCAATAGAGTTCGTGTGTTATAAGCACAAAATTCCAGCAGTAAAGTGTGGTTTGGGGTTTGGTTTGGGTTGTGTGTGCAGGAACGAAGCCTAGGACCTGCTGCCTGCCAGGTGACCATTCTACTCTGCAGTGAGCTATATAGAGCGTGGGGACTGCCTGTGACATGAACTCTGGTGCCCGCAGTTTGATCACCTTGGTGGGTGGCCTTGTGGGCACACAGGGAAGGGGATGCAAGCTATCCTGATGAGACCTGATAGGATGAGGGATGAGGGCTCCCCCACCTCCCCCTTCAGGGAAGGTGAATAAAGCAAAAGAGAGAGAGAGAGAGGGTGGGAACAAAAGATAAGAGTGAGGGGACAGCAATCTGGATGTAATCTGAATAAATTACAATAAACAAAATTTTTTAAAGAAAAATGAGTATTTGTCATAGTTCAGAGGTAAAGAAACTGTGTACCATGTGTTTTATAATGCTAGCATATTTCTGTAGAAAGCATTCTTTCCCAATTTTCTGTTTTCTCTTTCCTAGTGAGTTTTTCCAGAAACTTGATATTTACTTTCTAGAAATTTTACTAAAAATACCACGACTCAAGTAAAGGGAGTGTGAACAAGAACACTGAGAGGAGAAGAATAACAAGATGGATGATCATGGTGGAAGAAGCCAATAAAGAAGAATTTGGAAAATGCCCCAGTACAGTGTCTGATCTAGCTAATACCTTGAAAGTGGTTATGTATGTGTGGTTATGCATGTGTGGTTATGCATGTGTGGTTATATGCATGTGTGGTTCTATGTATGTGCCACAGCAGGAGCCTGAGTGTGGGAAAGAACTTTTTTTAATGAAAGAACTTAGACATGACTTTCCAAGCGAGCTAGAAGAGACTGGATAAGAGAGGGTGGCAGGTGTCACAATCAGAGCAAATAAATTAAGATTCTTAAGGAGTTGACGTCATAGCTCAGAAGGACTGTTTTGAGTGGCTTTAGAAAGGGAATTGATGAGGTGGTGACCCAGGCACATATTTGGTGCCACCACTATTCACACCACTAATTTGGTTCCTGGTGCTGGATACGCAAGAAATTGATAAAACGGAAAGTGCCTATAAAAGTGCTAGGTTACATTTTTACGTATTGGTTTTCTGGTAATTTTCCCTCAAAGCAATGTGGGAATCGCTGCATTGGTTCATAATTACATAAAAATATTTTACAAAGCAAAGCACACAAAGACATTAATTATGAAGTTCACGTAGCTTTAAAAGCACCACCGTAAATTCTTTCCCAATGTTAATTAGAAAATAGCATGTACATACAAGGTGTTGTTTATCTGCTATTTGCAAACATTGCAATTTGCCAATACCAGCAACTGTTAAAAGATAGAAGCCTTGCTAAGACAGCGCAAGGTAAAACTGCTCCATCGTACCTAACAATGCCGCTTAATCAAGCAGCAGCTCAGAGTCTGAAGGAGAACATTCAACTCTAATGAAGAAGATAAAAGAGAAAATTAACTACCGGCAGTAAAACGCAAAAAGTAGGAAGTGTCTGTTTGGTTCAGTCATAAGAAACAAACTAGCCTGAGAACTGAATGCACATATTTTGATAAGTTTGCAACAGCTTTAAGCATCAGTGAATTCAGGGATGTTAAGGAAATGTGATGCTTGTAACTGCTGCTCTAGTTAAAAAAAATATGCATAGGAGTAGAGAATCTGAAAGGACATTAGAAAGGCTTAGAATACTCACCTCATTTTCCCTACACGCACCAAGCACACCGTAAATTAGGCCCAGAGGTGACCCCTTCCACATTCTTTTAAAAAAAACATTCTCTCAAAAAAAAAATGTTCCTGAAAAGACTAGCAAGCTCATGCCTGTGACGGGCCGCACTCTCATCTATTACCACCATGGTGGACAAATGTTCAGTGTGAACATGGTCCAAGTGCACACTCTGCTCCTCTCCAAGAGAACAAGGTGGCTTATATACACGCCTGTTCTCAGGTGCCGCTGGCTCCGCAAGGAGAGTAGAAAGCTCAGCTTGGTGATTACTTGGTACCTGACGAGCTGGCCAAGTAAGGAACTGAGACTGAGGTTGGGCCCTTCCTGTGTGGACTGATAGTTTTCTTTGAGTAATTTAACAAACTGCAACATCACATATTCCAAGCAACACATTTTAAAAAATATTTTATTAATTTATTCATATTACATCTCAATTATTATCCCATCCTTTGTATCCTCCCTCCCATTTTCCCCTTACTCCCCTCCCCTATGACTGTGACTGAGGGGGATTACCTCCCCCTGTATATGCTCACAGGGTATCAAGTCTCTTCTTGGTAACCTGCTGTCCTTCCTCTGAGTGCCACCAGGCCTCCCCATGCAGGGGACGTGGTCAAATATAGGGCACCAGAGTTCGTGTGAAAGTCAGACCCCACTCTCCACTCAACACAATTTTATAATAGTGGAAAAACTTCCTAATAATAGACGAGGAGCCTCAAATCTGTTTTCCTACATATAATAAGTATGATGGGACCACAGGAGGTTTAACAACATCAACAACAGAATTAATTAAGATTTTTTTTTCTGCATCTAGGATTATTGTTCACAACTTTTCTGTCACTTTTGAAAGATTTCTTGTAAAGCTTTAGATGATGAGCTAGACCTTGCCTGGGACGTCCCTCTTTCCCCAAGCCATCACATTCAGAAATGTAAGTCCTGTTGATAGATATTAAGAGGGTAGAAATTTAGTCCCGCTGTGATATTTAGAGAGGACCTTTGTGATGTAATTAAGAATAAGGGGAAGGACTTAGTGCACAGCTTCCACGATATAACCTGCCCAGCATCATTCATAAAGCAAAAGATGGTAGACAATTTGTTGCTAAAAGTAAAATTATATCAATTAGAAACTCATCGAAATATATTTGGAGCATAATATAATTGTGTGAGGATCAAACTGTATCAGGATAAACATACCTAAAACCCTATGGAGCATCAGCAGATGAAAAAGAGGTGCAACATCCTTACCCAGTTCCCATAGAAAACACTACCCTACTGCTGCAACGGCAATGCATCTGATAACATGTAGAACTCCCCACTTTCCCAGGGACGTCAGCTCAGTTTTATCCTTTCATCCTCATGGATGGCATATCCTACTTAAACTGCCACCTATCTGTCTGCCCATTTGTCCATCCAGACCTTGCTTCTGTGGCTAGATTCAGCTGTAATCTGGCTTAACTCTGCAAGCCTGGATTTCTGGCTTAAGAGCTCAGAGGCTCTGCAACTTCATTTAGTCTTAGCAGATCAGTGACTCTCTTACAGCCTTGTCAGCTCTGTTTCTACCTCTACTAAGGCATGTTTAATCCATTGAATCCTACTTTTGCTCTCTTTATTCCTTTTTGTAGCCACTCTGTAATAGGTAGGTAGGTTGCTAGAAATTTTAATAAATACATATTATCACATGAACTGTGTAGTGTGTGGTCTCAATATCAACATTAAGTCATTAGGATAATTTTATAAAACTTGCGACTGCCAACTATTTAACGTATTGAACCCAAGAAAACCAAAACACTTTGTGAATTTATTGTTTAAGCTTTGGCATTGTGAAAATACACAAATGTGTCTATGTTTCTGAGATAACCTACTCATGCTATTTATCATGACATTTAAGATTTCTCTCTCTCTTTGGAAATGGTTAAAGATCGTTTGTGCTGAGGCTTGTTTGATGGTTCTTCTCTCATCATAAAAACAGAAACAAACTCATACACAGTAACTTTTATAATTGGGTGAGTACATTTTTATCTTGGGGCACCATAAATTGAGAACAAATTTGTACATGACATTAGGGAGGTAAGCAAGCTCTCTACCTATTACAGAACAGCTACAAAAGGGGAAAGTGGGCACAGTGGAGTTCAATGGATTAAAACATGCCTTAATAGAGGTACAAGCAGAGCTGATAAAGCTGCAAGAGAGTCACTGATCTGCTAAGATAATATACTAAATGGAACTGCAGGTTTTATTTTTGCCCACAGTTTAAGGTACGGCCCATCAATGTAAGGAACTTATAGCAGCTTGTCTACCGTCAGGAAACAGAGATGAATTTGTGTGCTCAGCTCACTATAGACTATTCAGTCTGGGCATCCTACATGTACAGTCTGTCTTCTCCTGTCATTTAACCCAAACTAGATATACCTCATAGCCATGCTCAGACACTTATATCTTAAGTGATGCTAAATACTGTGTAAAGGACAATCAACAACTGTTTGTACAATGTTAGCTGCAGATCCATCAGCCATGGAGAGGCAGTAGGAGGTTGTTGCAATTGTCATGTGTGTAGTCACCTGTCAACTGAATGTTTCAGAGTGAAAGTCAATCGTACAGAGCAGCTGTTGACACACATGTGGATATCTGTGAAGTAAACAAGAATGAATAGAAAGAATGAAAGACTTCTTGAAAAGTCTGAATTCCAAAAATGTATGCTAAAGAGAAATTGTCTTGAGACAAATTCACCGTGTCAATCCCAGGATTCTTGGCAGAGCAAATTCTAAACAACGATACAAGTGCAAGTAGTTCAGTAAACTGAGGTTTCCTGGAAATACTAAAAATGGGGAGGAGCCATGAAATGATACAAACCAGGAAACAGAAAAGATAGAGTGAGCAATCAAATTTATTACAGTGATATATCAATCACTTCAATTTTATTCTCCACCAAGGAGCAGTGCTTCCTACAGCTACCCTTCTCAAATACTGATAAGCAATATGCTAGGGATTTAATACAATCTGATTGAGTAGGGGAGGGTGGAGCCTAAGACTCCGTACTTCCTAGTGGCTGTCATAGGTCAGCATTTTCTTGGTTCTTTTTTTTTTTTTTTTTGAAGATAATTTCGTAATTATATTTATGTACAGAAAACTTAGCAGTGTACATTTAGCCTAGCTTAGTGGCGAGTTCTTTAGCCTTTGCCTTTTCCAGCTTGGCAATGCGAGCCACATATTTAGGACCCAGGACGTTGCCTCCCCAGTTGGCGACGGATCTCATCATATCTGTCGTTGTAATTGGTCCTGATAGCATCCACCAGCTTAGCCAGAGCACCCTTGTCTTCCGAGTTAACCTGTGTGAAGGCAACAGTGGTGCAAGTCTTCCTGTGGACCAGCCGCCCCAGCCTGGCCTTTCCCTTGATGATGCAGTAGGGGACCCCCATCTTTCGACACAGGGCAGGCAGGAAGACCACCAGTTACTTAAGCTCGCGCACAAATACAGGCCAGAGACAAAGCAGGAGAAGAAGATAAGGCTGCTGGCGCGAGCGGAGAAGAAAGCCGCTGGGAAAGGGGACGTCCTGACTAAGAGACCACCTGTCCTTCGAGCGGGGGTCAATACAGTCAGTACCTTGGTGGAGAACAAGAAGGCTCAGCTGGTGGTGATTTTCTTGGTTCTTACAAGATACGGATCAAATATTTTGAAGGTTTCCAACTGCTTTTTTGTTTAGTCTATACAAAACAAATAGAATTCCTTATCTACACCTGAGTGACAACAGATATGATTTTGAATGATTATTTTATCACATATGTGTGCCTGTCTGCATGTAGAGACAAACAGGGAGCCAGATGTGTACCAGGAATCCCAAGTGGCTGCAAGATTCCTGCCATTGGTCCTAGGAACTGAACCACAGCTTTCTGAAAGAGACACAAGTGCTCCTAACTGCAAAGCCATCTCTCTAGCCCAGGGGACATTTCTTTAAATCTGTTTTGTTTCTTGTCATTCTTCTCCTAGTCACTGCACAGTCATGGAATATCATCAATCTTTGAGGTCTTTTGGCCACTTTCTGGGTAATAAACGACAAACTTTCTGTCCACGCTGTCCTATTGTTCTTATGTCAGGTGGCTTTGCTTCTCCAAGGCAGGCAGCCTGCCATCCATAGCAGCAAATAGAGTATGCCATCCTTCTCCTGCCTTTTCCCTCCTCTTTCTTGCTTACACTCATGTTCCTGTTCCTCACTCTATTTTGTGCCAAATCATGCTCTGATTTTTTTTTTCTGATTAGCCTCCAATATTTGGCCCTTGTGGATGAGCAGAGCTCTATTTTCCTCGTCTTGACACTCAAATCCTCGTGGTACAATTACAAGCACTCCTGGGTCCTCAAGCACTTGGCTGCCTCCCAGTCAAGTTGTCTGGAACAGCACCACCTGGCTAATCCACGAGGTCTCAAGAGAGATGAAAAGACACCACAGAACTCCGGTTTTTAAGTGACTGTGCAATGTTTAAAGGAATGTGTTTTTGTTTTTGTTTTGTCAAACTGAGACAATGGTCAGCCCCTTGAAAACATGTAAAAGAAAAATATGCAATGATGTGACAGCCCACTAGAAACAAACCACAAAGCACTACAACATTATTTTTTAAAAGTTTTGAGAATGTATGATATGTATACATCTATAAAATCACATGCCATATTGTACAAAATGCTGAGAGAAAATTGGTAGGCTGCTTTATTCCCTATCTTGGCATTGATGGTATATACACACTTTTCAATATTTTAGAAAAGAAAATTTAAACTCATTCTTGGTTTTTGGTTTATATAATGGTTAAGGCCACGAATGATTTCCATGTTAGCATCGAGACAAGAGGAAGGAATTTAAAAAGAAATAGGAGGTGCTAGAAAGATGGCTGATTAAAGCGTTTGTTGCTCTAGCAGACGTCTTATGTTCTGTTCTCGGTGCTCACATGGTGACTCACAACAACCTATAACTCCAGTTGGATCTAAGGGATTCAACACTCTCTGCTAACCTCAGGCACCAGCTATGAACCTGCAGGCAAAATACATATGCATAAAAAACATTTCAATATTTAAAAAAAGAAAGAAGAATTAAAATGTTCTTAATTGGGGCTGGAGAGAAGGTTGGTGGTTATGAGCGTTCTTGCACAGGACTTGAGCTAAGCTCCCAGCATTCACTTCATGTTGTTCATAGTCAACTATAACTCAGGCTCCAAGGGACCTGATGCCTGTATTCCAACCTCTTCTGGCACCCACACTCAGGTGAACATACCTGCCCATAGACACATAAATAATTACTAGTAAAACCGATCATAAAATGTGCTAAATCTTGTATATTAGTTACCATTTTATTATCATCAAGATCATAACGATAACCAATAATCCTACCCGCTTGCATATAATTGTACATTCAGTGCTCAAAAGATATGCATATTAAGAACATGGTTTCTCAACCCTGGTTATATTCGCTGTCTATAAGAAAGCAGGGGATCCTTATAGAAGCTAGCATTTTAAAGTCAATATTAGGATAAAACACATAGAATATTACAGGACAAAGAGAAGTATGGAGTGTGCTTGTATACCACTTTTTCTTCTCCATTTCCAACCCTTTGCGTTTTGAAGTCTATTTACATTCAAAACAGGTGTACAGCTAGTAACAAAAAGGGAAATAAATAGCCACAAAAATATATAGAAGTCTATATGAAGATTATATGTGAATGGTTAAAAAATAATGGAGAGAGAGAGCCCACCTAGGTTCTGAATTGAAAGTGGAGTTTTTAGAATCAGTTTTGATCAGAGAAAGAGGGCACATTAACATATCCTTACAGAATTCCATGTAAAGTGGCTGTGTGACATCTAAATTATTGTAATGTAGACCATATTTCAGAAATGAAAAGTCTGGCTAATTGAGAGTGATATGAGCAATATTATAACAAACCCTTCACAATGCTGTAATATTAGTATCCACACTTCCACTTTGCATGGTTTCTAAATGATGTAGTTTGGTTTCATCCCATTTATCCTCCAACCATGTTCTCTTAACACAACTCAGACACTAATAGAAGTCTAGTGGGTTTAAGGAATACTACCCTCAAGAAGGACAGAACCTGGAAGAGGGAATCTGTCACCAAGCCTTCTCTAGTGATACATCCTTATGTATTCTCTCAAGAAGACAAAATGTTAATCACTTTCAAACAGAAGTAATTTCAAGTACTTTGTAGCACCTTGGAGAATAATTCCATGTGGACGCTTCTTTTTTGAACTCTATTTTATTTGGCATATTGAGTCCTCTACCTCCCTTCTACCAACCCTTCAACCCTGAGTATGAGAAAAAAGGTTAATGGGGCGAGGAGATGCAGACCCCTTTACTTCCCCCAGCTATTTAGGTTTTTTTGGGGGGGTAATGTCAATCTTTTCCAACATAAAACACAGCAAGTCTGCTTCAACCTGCTGTGCTGAAACATTTCTCTCCCTGTCTATATCCAAGCCACCACACCATCAGTCCCTGGTCCCTCCCAACTGCCACATGCCACACATTCTCTCTCTGGGCTCTCACCTTTATCTCCCTAGGAGTCCTAGACTACGCCCTGCAGGAGGCAATTATCAGACATACCAAAGCCCAAACTAAAACCCTTGCACTTAGGATTAAAACAAAAACATATTTACACAACATAACTGAGTATACAAAGAACCCAAAACTTCCATTACAATCCCAACTGTAATACAGCTCTTTATACTTAAGATCCTGCAAGGATTGTTTTACCATTATTACAAGGAGGAAGAACAACAAAGTAACACTTTTACAAAGCAGCACGTCAAAATATAAATGGAGATAGTTAGAACTAGGCCAACTTCAAATTGATGAACAATTGTATTTATGTAAAGCATAGATGGTTGGCTTTAGTAGAATTGTCTGAATGGCTAACACAGCCATCGGCAGGTAGGTACCTGTCATCAGACCATACTACTGTTTGATGTCCATTGAAAGAAAAAGTACACATTATTTCTATGTGAGCAGACACTAATGCGATAAGCAGTGTCATTTGCAAATGCTCCTTTATTTAACCACCTGCCTAAACTCGATTTCAAGTCCAAAGTACTGTGGAGGCCACCCTTAAGTGGCAGGCTTTTTCTCCAAATTAGCATTTTTTTTGTCCAGGAACTAATATAATCATATCTTTCTTTACACTATCCTCCACATTTTGAATACTCTCATTCACAAAGGCATTATGTAACAGGTTTAGCTTGAGCTTTCTCACAACAGGGGTGAAATGTTATTTGCCAATAGCATATATAAAATACTTTATTTGGGGAAGTAGAATCTGAGAGAGTGATAGTGTAAATGTAAATATCATAATGTAAATGTATATATCCTCTGTGTTCATGTATGTAATATATTATATTGGTATATCTATGTGTATATATACACAGTCATTTTTATTGAATAATATATAATTTACTTTACATCCACATCAGAACTTCCTCCCCTTCCTCTACTCCCAGTTCCTCCCTCTCATCTTCCCCCTTTATTTTTTTCCCCCATCTTCCCCCATCCTTTTCTTCTCAGAGAAGGGGAGACAAGGTGGATTGATAGACATACTCATTTTTTTCTAAGATGGCAGAGCAAGATTTAATTTTGTCCCAGGCCCTATATGAAAATGAAGATGTGTATAGACTGCTAACATGTTTTACCTAGGCTTGGAGGGTGAATACAAAGGAAATCCCTTATTTGGGGTCTACATGTCTCCTTAGTGTTCAAATCCACCTCAAATTCATGAAGAAGTAGACTTTATCTTCAATGTCAACCTAGTCTCCTCACCAACCATATGGCTGCATAGACACCATCATGCTATAGAAGAGGTGTGCAATGCTCTTTGTAGTTGTATACACATAGTCTTAATCTCTTTCTGATTAAAGCAACAGAGCACAAACTATCTGCAACAAGTCACCAAGCATGTATTGCAATCCGTGGCCATAATTTTGAAATGTGTAAATGTTACCATTTTAATACTATCTAGTAAATCCTTGACAGTGATAAATGCTTTCGGTGAATGCATAAAATATTCATGGAGCCATGAACTAGTGTCCTAGGGTTGTCTAAAATGCACACTGCTGCAGTTATATTGACAGTAAAATCTATTGAGCTCAGCTTTTCGGTTCAAGGTCACAACTAATTATATGATGGTGGCATTTGTTCCTATTGAGTTTTCATTGTCCTGTGGGGTTTTGCAGAAATAATCCCATGGAGCCATAAAAATTAATGGAAGCAATCTGCCAACGACCCTGACATTAACATGCAAATAAGGTTAAAAAGGTAAAAATTTAAAGGTACAGAACCTCATTATGGGCATTTGGGAGATTTGAACTGTCTTGGTAACTTTTTCGTTTGAGACATTCTAGAAGCTAAAGCTCAAAATCTAGACGATGGTCCAGTGTAAACTGTTAAGTTCTATTGACAAGAACTGAAATAATTGAGAAAGTCACTGAATTCTTATGGGCCCAACACCAACCCACGCTGATGTACAACCCTTAAATGTGTTTTCTTTAATGTCTCTAAGATTCTTAGACTCAACCTCTTTAAACTATCCTCTCTGCTTTTTCCATAATGAGGACACTTTTGATAAGGCTTGTGCTCATTAGACCTTTTAAATCTCAAGTATGTTTTCTTCTGTTCAAACGCAGAAAGCACTACTTAAACCCCCAAACTCACACATGTTTAAAAACTTAACTTTGAGGCTATAGGCTCTGGAGTAGCTGATAAGTTTTTCCATATTTGTTTTATTTTGGCTTAATAAGATTCTAATATTCATGAGGTGAGATTCAAGGGAAACTGTCCACGAAAACCAAGGATATCAGTGCCAGTTAAAAAAATAGGGCCGCATTACACAGAAACAATGGTTCTTGTTAGAGAGCCAAAGTGCCTAGGAGAGTAAGTGCAGATGTTCATCTTCGTGAGAAGATAGTGTATTCAGAAACTGCAAGGGACCAGCATGTTCCTGAGATCGCCATAAGTGCTGTAAGTAATCTCTTTCTCCTTGTTCACCTAATTACATTTGTAGGTAGTTTGCAAGCTCACACACTCAGAATAGAAACACTTCCACTCAGAATCAAAGCACAAAAAAAGCATAAATCCACATATGAGAAGAATAAATATAAAATCAGTCAAGGTGCTTGTATGCTAAACAAGAGCTTAGCTATGTAGTAGATGGAATCCAGTGCCCTTTTCCACTCTAGTTTGTTGAGTATTGCTTTAAATATCTAATATAGCATGAGGTCTACGAAAATAAGATACATGTGCAAAAATATCGGTGATACGCTCATTTCTGCAAGAGGTGACAAGATGTACATATTTTATTTCAACAATGTGGAACACCGGACCTATGAAATTCATTCATCACGAAGGACTGCAAACACTTCGAGTAATTACAAGTATAATTGTACAACCCCTACTAGAAATTATATATTGACAAGGCTAAGGTCAGTTCTTTGTCTACAAAGCTTTATGATAATACATTTCATTTTCCACTATAATGCAAACTCACAAAACTGCCATTGACACTAGATGCTCCAGCTGACACTTAGAAAATCTTAATTTTAAATTCCCTTGAATCTGTCTGTCTAATCTCTCTACTACCTCATATGCATGTATTGACTGTCTAGCTACTTCCATATGTATCTATGTGTTGCTTATTTATCTAATTGTTTAGCTATCTTCTATCTATGAGACCAACGATTTGTTTGTAGACCTTCTGTACCAATCCACCCTCTGAAGTAGCCAATCAATGTGGCAGTCAAAGGATCATTAGAGACCATTTTCCATCCTTCCTCCTACTCATTAAAAATGCTCCCTCTCCTTCACTTCCCCTCCAAAGGGCTACAATAAAAGGTTGGAATTTTGTAGTACCCAAACACAAAGCTAGTATTTCTCATTTTCCCACAGAATTGTGTCTCTTTATGCCTTTTCTAAACTCTAATAACATCAGTACCCATGAACAGCCTTTTGTGAGTTGGTCTGGGAATCTACAGATGGTTACAGACCATTGTTCGAAGTTTCTACACAAGCAATGTAGAAAATTCTCGAAGGATTCATTTCATTCTGTGGATTGCAATTCTTTTTACATTAGCAGAAAATGCCTTATTCAGGAAATGAATAGGTACTTTTCTTTCCTCTAACCAAAGTTAGACCTTTCTAGTAGTAAGAGTTTATTCTCCCCATCCACTCTTTGGCTAGTCAACATAGTAGGTAAATTACCATCAATGTTAATGACATTTTAAAAAAGCATAAACAAGAAAAATGATTAATTAACTCCTTCCTGCAGGGACTTAGAGATGCTTGTGGCTCGGGAGGAGAGCACTTGACTAGCCTGCAAGTGGCTCTGTACTCAATCCCCTGCTCTACCAAATGAAGCAAAGAAGGCAGGCAAACAAAAAGAAAAACACTGCAGAGCATGCCTTTATGCCCAAACCAACAACCTCCTTTGAATTATCAGCATACTGACAACAGAAAAAAAGGTTGTATATTTCAATGCAAACTGGTTACAATATTCTTAATAATATACTCATGTGTAGAAATGTCAAATTTACAATGCACAAAGAAGTAAAGAGTGATTCTAGGTACCTTGGGCTTTATTGTTCTTGGTGTTTTCTGAAATTTACTTCCCTACAATTACACCCAATGAATGACCGACAACAGCTACCATGCTCAAGAATATAGATAACAACGATTGGGTCTTTGCTATGGCTCTATCCTAGGAGAAGTAAAGAAAACAGCTGCTGAAACTAACAGCAATTGGCTCAACAGATCCTCTCTCAAAATCCTTAACTCTGAAATACAAAGAGCTGGAATCTTCCAGCAAACTCTATTATGCTATATCCCAATTGCAATTTCCTCACCCTTCACTCTGCCCAGCCATCCTACCCCACCCCAGATCCACTGCTCCTCCATTTCCCTTTAGAAAAGAACAGGCCTCCTAGGGATATCAAGCAAGCAAGGTATAAGTTACAATAAAACAAGGCACAAACCCTCATTGCAAGACTGGATAAGGCAACCCAGTAGAGGGAAAAGGGTCCCCAAAACAGGTAAAAGAGTCAGAGACACCACTACTCCCATTGTTAGGAGTCCCACAAGAACACCAAGTTACACAACCATAACCTATACACAGAGGACATGGTGCAGACACACATAGGTTCCCTGCTTGCCACTTCAGCCTCTGTGACCCCTCATGAGCCTTGCTAGTTGATTTTGTGGGATGTATTCTTGTCCTTGATGCCTCAGGCTCCTACAATCCTCCCTCCACCTCTTACATGGGGTTCCCTGAGCTCCACCTAACTTTTGGCTGTGGGTCTCTGCATCTGTTTCCGTCAGTTGGTAAAGGTAAATCTTAATCATGTCCCTTGGATCCTGATCTACTTAAAAACTCTACTTCATTTATCTCACTGTTCTTGCTTATGTGCCTTGTCCACATACCTGTCCTGTGCTAACAATAGTCAATGACTTACATCCCACAAGGTAAAATTAGCAGGGCTTTCAGTCCCAGGCACCGTCCCTGACCCTTCTTAAAGTGTCCCTTATATTGTTCTCACTACAGTGCAATGGCTGATCAAGGGAGTGTTTCTTAAATGGTAGACCTTTTAGATTTAAGCGTGACCTCTCAGAGTGAATTCTGAGACTGTAGAGTCAGAAGTAGCAATAAAATGATCCCTAATGGTAAAATTCACTTTATACGTAAAATCTGGTGAAGCGGGGGGATTTTTGCATCTCTTACCTTCTTCTGGTCTTCCAGCTTGTGACTCACCGGATTCTTCCCATGTCTGTTCATTTCTGAAGATAAATCCATCACATTAGGTCCTTGCCCCACAAAATGCAATCTCTTCAAAATGGCAGCAAACTAATCCAAGATACAGTAAGTAGAAAAACACTGGTACGCCACATATCCCAACACACGCTGGCTTCGGATTTCATCTACTCCAAGGAACAATTAAAAAATCCATGGATTGAATGAAAAAAATGGAAGTTTGCAATTTAGTTCCAGCACCTTCCAAACCAGCATACTGTTCTGTAATGCTGACTTCTCCTAAGTGGTCTACTCATCCAGGAACATTCCCAACTGCTACCTCATCCTTTCTTCACACGTGTCCATTTTAGTACAAAAGCACAGTGCTCCTATACACCTGTGAGAAAAGAAAGACAGTAGTTAATCCCTGTGCCTTGTACTGTGCAGTTAATGAAATAAATTCCTGTCTGAAATGATCAAGTTTGAAAATAGCATATACTATCACATGTCAACATATACTGTACAATAACTGAATAAAGCAAAAATAATAGTGGTTAAAAGCATTATTCTTTGTTGTACGACAATTATAATAACAATTAAAGAATTAAACAGTACATGGCATTAATACCAGAGACTTATGCACCACACTGAAATAGAAATAGACAAGAAACACGCATATGATCTATCAAACAATGGTTTTAGAAGAAACATCAGAATGACCAAACAGTGTGCCACATATTTTTTAAAAGCAATTTTATTTAAACTTGAAAATGAATCAATAAGATGCTTGTTACCCCTTTTTTAAAAAATGAATGAATAGTGAATGTGCATTTTACAAGTATAATGATTCCTACTCGAACTAGAATTCAAATTCGGATTGCTTTCACCTTATAATCCATTCTCTGTCCTAGGTGAATTTAATATTTTGTACACAGGATATCATAAATACATATGGCCGATGCTTTGAGGCATTAGATACATACCATGTATATGGCTGTTCCTTAAAAAGAACTAGAATTTAGTAGTCTCCAAACCCAGCCAAAATAATAAATCACCGAAAAACAATAATTTAAAACTCAACTCATTGAAGTATAATCCACATCCAATAGAATTCATCTATTTTAATAAGTCTGAGAGATAAATACATCCATATGTCCCTAATCATATGCAAAACACGGAACATTTCCTATCCTGCCCCCAACTGTTGTTTTTCAAAGTGAGTCCACACACCCCATCTCAACCTCAGACAGCAGCTGATCTACTTTAATCACTTTAAGATGCATTTGCTGGTGCTTGCATGCTCAACATGACAAAGCGTGGAGTCTTATGTATGGGCATCTTTCTTTTAATGGAGTGCTTTAGAGATCAACCCAGGTTATTACATGCATTAGTAGCTACAGTTGGCTTTAGCTACATTGTGGGTTCTTCTTTTGTCTACCCACCTCCACCCTTTCCTTTCACCTTTTCAACACCCTAACACTAGATGAAAGAAAAGAAAAGAGAAAGAGGAAAGGGAAGAGATCCCTAAATAAAGCCAAGGGTCAGAAAAGGGACATTATTGTTAGACTACCAAATCACCTAGGAAAACAACTTAGAAATTAGACTTGAACACATTATTAGTTATCAGCAGGCAATCAGTCTGGCCTGAGAAAGGAGAATGCAGCCTCTTGTCCTAACACAGCCTCATATTGTCAACAACAGTAAGCAAATCCCTGTCCCAATACTCACTTTAGCTCAACAAATACCCCATCTTCTCCACTTCACTTGTTTAGACCCGGATGGTTGAGGTACGGGGAGGACTGGAGCAGGGGAAGTGGTGGTGGAGAACCAGCTGGGAAAGAATGCGCACCTGAAACCCACCTACCTGATGGCACAGTCACCCCCAGAAAGGGCTTGACTGGCTGGGCGCGGAGGTACACGCCTGTAATCCCAGCACTCAGGGAGGCATTGGCCAGGCTGGTCTACAAAGAGAGCCCAGGACAGGCAAAAACGAAAGGGATGGACTGCAAGTCTGGACTCACGTTACTATCAGGCTCAGTGAAGCCTTGAGCTGCGTCACGGAACCGAAGCTCCACGACCTATGCCGCTGAGGAGAACCTTCTCTCCTGCTTCTGCTTTTTAAACTGTGACTGGAAAGCCCGCCAGTGCCCTTACCCTACCCCAGAAAACTGCGTTCAAACTAATGATATTTGGATCCCCTCTAAAAAAAACCATTAGTCTTATCATTCCGGGGACTATTGGCATTTCAATTACAGCTGAGTGTAACTTGTTAATTTGTAAATAATTTTACAACATTATGAATGAAATGCACCAAACCACACCTCTGAAAAAGCAACCATGCTTTAATTATGGGCTAAAAATGCCCAGTACATTAAGCATGCATTATAAAAATCCAGACCCTAAATACAATGCTTGAGAATCTCACAATGGAAGGATGAATGAAAATTCTTTCTGCGTACATTATGATCAACAGACTTGCAAATCTTAATCGGAACGAAAGGCCAAAATAGTAAAGCCGCACTTTTCCTATAAAAAGTTACAGACCATCTCCTATAGGGACAGCTGTCCTACATAAAGAAACAAAGACCACGTGATCGCTCTTCTGCCAGTCCAGGAGCGTGAGCGCCAGGCATCCTCTTCCTGGCATCATCGTCTTCCTCTCCATCATCTTCAGCACCTCGCTTCCTTTTTTCTCCCCACACACCCTCTTCTTCCTCTTCCTCCCATTCATCATCGCAATCCTCATCATCTTCTTCATCCTGAATTTCTTCTTTCATTAAGTATGAGAGGCCCACCTCCTCTTCTCCCTCTCCGACTTCTGAACCGGCTTCATCTTCATCCTCATCCTCATCTTCCTCCTCTTCATATCCTTCAGGTGGACCAGCTTTATCTTCTTCCTCATCTTCCTCATCTTCATCTCCATCCTCGTCATCCTCCTCTTCCGAGTCAGGAAGCTCGTTGTCCTCCTGATCGAACCCGTCCAAGTATGTGATCTACCGCAGCAATTCGAAAATGTTTTCTCGGTAATCTTCCAGGCTTGTGATCTCACAGTTAAACAAGCCAAGACTTTTCAAATTCTTAAATTTTTGCAGTGCTTCAACTGTGCTGAGATCTTTAATTTTGTGTCCACTTAGATTGAAGTAGGTAAGATTCGGACACTTCTCTGCCAGGACTTCCAGACCTCCAGAAATTATATTGTCACTAAATTCCAACTTCCTCAGTTTATTCAAGCTGGGAAGACAAGCCAAGGAGCTTAGTTCCACATTAGCCATACTAAGAAACTCCAGCTCCTTAAAGGTGTTTGTTGTTCAGGCCTTCGATCTCCCTATTGACACACAAGCAATTATCAAGGACTAACTCTGTCACCTCCACTGGGGCTCTGTTCTTCAACTCCAGCTTAATAATCTTCTTCTTCTTCTTCTTCTTCTTCTTCTTCTTCTTCTTCTTCTTCTCCTTCTTCTTCTTCTTCTCCTCCTTCTCTTCCTCCTCCTCCTCCTCCTTCTTCTTTACAAACAGAGGTGGTTGGAGTCTTTTCTTTTAATTTTTGTATTTTACATGTATGGATGTTCTGTCTGCATGTGTGTCTATGTACCATGAATGTGCCTGGCACCCGCAGAGGCCAGAAGAGGGCATTGGATAGTTGCGAGCTGTCATGTGGGTGCTGGAAGTCATAGGTCCTCTGCAAGAGCAGGCAACACTCTTAACCACTGAGCCATCTCTTCAGCTCCCTGTTCTAGTCTTTTTTTTCTTGATGCACAGGAATAACTTTATTTTTAATATATTTTATTAATTTATTCATATTACATCTCAACTGTTATCCCATCCCTTGTATCCTCCCATTCCTCCCTCCCTCCCATTTCTCCTTACTCCCCTCCCCTATGACTGTGACTGAGGGGGATTTCCTCCCCCTGTATATGCTCATAGGGTATCAAGTTAACCCAGAAGCACAAAGAGTCAAATGGTATATACTCACTTATATCCAGACACTAGCCCAAGGGGCATGTCCTATGAAAGTCTTCACCTACCAGGAAAGTGGGACAGAGGGGAAGACTTCCCATTAGGACTCTAGGTGAGAGAAGCATGGGAGAATGTGGAAATAGAAGGATCCAGAGGGTCCTAGAAACCTACAAGAAGAACATTATGACGGGCAGATCTGGGCCTAGGGGTCCTGCTCAAACTATGGCACCAGCCAAGGACAATATGTGCAGTAAACTTTGAACCCCTACATAGATCTTGCCAATGGACAGAACATCTCCACAGTTTAGTGGAGAGTGGGGTCTGACTTTCACATGAACTCTGGTGCCCCATATTTGACCACATCCCCGGAGTGGGGAGACCTTGCGGCACTCAGAGGAAGGATACCAGGCTACCAAGAAGAGACTTGATACCCAGTTCTAGTCTTTAGACCAATGATCCTGGCTTTGAGACTGTCTGCCTTCCATGCTTCTGTTCATTTGCCATTTTTCACAATCTTTCTTCTGAAAAATGTACATAAAATATTAACTCCTATTTTACATGGCAGTTCATATACAACTCTAAACAAATTAACTCTCCCTAGCACATTTAAAAATTCTTCACCATCTTGGTTACCTTCTTCAGATGAAGTTTCACTTTTACTAGACTGTAAGTATAAAGGCCAGTTATGCCTGGCTCACTTCAAGAGGTCACCATCAGATCCTAGAGTGCACATCAGTCCAAACATCAAAGAAATGACATAGTAGGAAGATCTTGAAATCAGCTTCTGAACTGCTTTGCGCACCCCTCCATGCTTTCTGGTGACCTTGCTCGTTCTTTATTTCTTCTATTCTGCTATGGATGCAACTTACATTATATTATACACTTTAGAAGTGTTTCTAAAACTGAAAAGAAAAACAAACAAACAAGAACAACAAACCACGGGCAAGGGTTTGGACATAAGCAAGAACTCAGCCAATTTGAGGATCTGAAAGAAATCTACTGAGGAACCACTGGGAATTTGAGCTACTCAATTACCTGACTAAAGACCTAGATTCAGGAAAACAGATCCACCTTCAGTCATGCATTGCAAACATCATTAAAACAATCCAAGGGACAGATAGTAGCATCCTGAGCTGCCTTATGACTTGATGGAAGTAAGTATAAAGTGAGTGATATATAATTGTAAAGATGCTGCTGATGGAATTGGTAATATTCTAAGCTCGGGCTCATGGTTAGACCACATTTAAACATATAAGTGGCATAATTAACTAAATGAACAAACTCAGGAAGAAAGCACTTCAGTGAAACAAGTCTAAAAAAAACTTTGTTACAAACTGTAACTGTTACCAGGACATTTCAAAATAATATCATTGATTCAAAAAAGTGTTAAAATACGCATGAGCAAATTGAATCCATCAATGTAAAAATTAAATAATCTATTAGGTCTAAGCTTACATTATCCTAGCAATGAAAAATTGGTTTAAGATTTTAAATGAATCAGTGTAATTCACCACATTAGTGAAATAAAGAAGAAAAATGATATGCTCATCTCTAATGGAGTAGAAATATAAATTGATAAATTAAACATTGACTCGTGCAAAAAATATTTCTGGGCAAATGAAAAAAATGAGATATTTTTATAATCTTTCTTTATCTGGAATAGCAGTTCCACACAAAAGCAGACATCACACATACTGATTTGCTGAACCTTTTATAAACAACTCATTTAATCAGATACCTTCGGAAATATTGTCTAGTTAACATTATACTAAAGTCCTAGTTAGGCAGCAAGACAGAAAAAATAAGAGTAAGAAGGAGAGTGAGAGATGAAGGAAGGCAGGCAAGCAGCAGAAAGGAATAAATAAGACTTATTTGCAAATGTTTTGATATCTTTATATAAATATGTTAAAGAACCCAAAAATTAATTACTAAGATTAATGAATGCCCTTTGAATGTTTCCTGGATACAAAGTCCCATGTACAAATCCCTTCTGTTTCCTTCTAATATCAGCAAACATTAAGAAAATGAAACTTTAAAAGCACATTTATAGTAACATTAAAAGTATCAAATGCTCTAGAAAAGATCTCACACTTTTCTACTAAGACCTTTGTGATAAAACAATTTAACAATAATAACCACAGTAGACATTCTAAAGAGGATAGGGGAAAACTCATGTCTCAACACTACACAGAAAACCACAAACAGCTAAGGAACTCTGAGACTGAGAGAAATAGTCCTCTCCAGGGAAAAGCACACCAATTAGTTAGCCAATACCAAATGGTCAGCCCTGAAAATATACATGCAAGTAACATTATACAGACTGAGGGGATTAAATTTAGGAATATACGTATGTGTATACATAATATATATATATGCATGCATGTGAACAGTTTTTAAAGGAAGCCATGAATTTGAAAGAGAAAAAAGAAAATATATGAGAAAAGGAATATAGAAACATATATATTACAAATAGATGTATATCAATAATAAATACAATATATATGTATCTATATTTATAGATATAGAGATATAAATAGAAGGTCATATCATAGTCACACAATATATGAACTCACAGAGCCTGAAGCAGCAAACAAAGGGTCTGCACAGATCTGCACCTGGTCCTCTGCATATATATTATAGCTTTCATTTTAGTATTTTTATGGGACTCATGAGTGAGTGAGTAAGTGGGTCTTTGACTCTTGTGACTTTTCTTGTGCTCTTTTTCTGTTTGTTAGGTTGCCTTTCCCAACTTTGATGTGATGGGTTTTGTTTTATCTTATCATTTTTGTTTTCTGATATTTGGTTGTTATCTCTTAGAACCCTATTTTTATTCTAATGAAAGACATAAAGGGTGTAGATCAAGATGGGAGGAGGGGGAGGGAAAAATTGGGAAGAGTAGAGTGGGGAGAAATTGTAATCAGGGTTTACTGTATTAAAAATCTATTTTTAATAAAAGTAGAAACTAAGAAAACAAAAAAGAGGACAAACAAGGAAATGCCAATAAATACTTGAACAGTGAATATATCAAAGCCATGCTAAGGAAGACTATTTGAGGTAAAATTCATCTGCCAAATTAAATCAAAAGAATATAAACCATTGACAAAGATATGAAATAATAAGAGCCATGTATGGATATTCCTCTCCACACAAAAAATGTTGTGTTCTTCCTGAGCTTAAAGAGGTACACATTTTATGACCCAGCAGTAATAATCCTAAATAAGAACACTTAAAAATACATGTGCATGCACCGAAGTTTTGTTTTTGAAATAGAGAAAAATCGTAGCAGTCCATCAATATAAAAATAAGTAAGTGTTTGGTAGATTATGTGTAGAACTGATAATTACAAAATGAATAAAAATGAACAAACTATATACAATGTAAGGATCTTACAGACACTAATTAATGCATAGTAAATGACCGATTTCTATGAAGCTTAAAAGCTTGCAAAATAAATCAGGGTGGACAGCTTTGATGAGTCTGGAGAAAGACTTTTGAATACTCTAAGAAAACAGACTGAAGGAGAAGTGACAAGACATCAGGCGAGCTTCACCCCTCCTTGGCTTCAGCTTCACCCCTGCCCCCAGGTTCCTGTCTGTAAGAAGGGCTATTTGCAGAAGTTTAAGAAGAAATAAACCCTTTCCTCCCTAAGTTGCTTTTGGCCATAGTGTTGTGTCATGGCAATAGAAACTGTAACTAAGAGAGCTCAAAGGGCCAGGCATGGTGGTGCATGCCTTTTCCCAGCACTCGGGAGGCAGAGACAGAAGCAGGTGGAACTCTGTGAGTTTGAGGTCAGCCTTGTCTACAAAATGAATCCAGGACAGCCAAGACTATGCAAAGAAACCCTGTATTAAAAAATAAGAAAGAAAAGAAAGAAAGAAAGGAAGGAAGGAAGGAAGGAAGGAAGGAAGAAGGAAGGAAGTTTAAACAGGTATCCTGCATAAATGAGTAATACTGTTCTGAGAAAATCTAGGCTTTTAAATTTTGAGGTGCCAGGCATAGCATACTTTGCTACCAGCTACCGATCAGGGAAGCCCTAGAGGTCTCTAAAACATCACATCCTATCATCATTTTGTACTTGGTTACCCACTACAACTGTATTTTAAGTCATTTTGCTAAAGACACTGTATGCTTTGGCTATAGGACATAAAGTAATTAATCTAAAACCTACCATAAAACTTCCTCTCTGTTGACTAGTTTTTTAAGTGTCATAACATAGTATATAGAGTGATCAGGAAAAAAAAAAAACTACGAGTAGTCTTCACCAAGGCTGGACACTACATGCTACGATACCGAAATTAACAGGCAAGAAGTGCACACGGGTACAACAGTACCATGGTGATCAGAGCATAAACAACTGATTTCTGGTTGCGTATGAGACCTCATGCACAAAAGGGCATTCTGTGGTCGGTGAGGCCATTGGCCCTGGGATCATAGCTACCATTGGTATTTTGCTGAATAGTTATGTTGTCAAACTGTCTTGTAAGTATTTCTGTTTACAGATATAGGCCAGGGATGCTCCTAACAATGCTCAGAGAAGCTTCTCTTTTCAGTGGACTGCAACCACATAGAGATATGTCTAACTCAGTGGTTTCCAGGCTTCCTAACGCTGCAACCGTTTAACACAGTTCCTTGTGTTGTGGTGACCCGCCCTCCCCCGGCACCATAAGGTTATTTTCATTGCTACTTCATTACTGTAATTTGGCTACTGTAAAAAAATCATAAAGTAAATACCTATTTTTTTCTAATGGTCTTAGGTGACCCCTGTAAAAGGGTCATTCTAATCCTACCAAAGGGGCTGCGACCCACAGGTTGAGATAACAGCTCAAACTTCTGAGAATAAGAGACTGTTCTAACCTTTCTTCCCCACTTCCCAAGGCTATGGACGAGGAGATAGAAGTAACATACAAGCTAGGAAGGGTGCGGCAAAATGCTTTCTTCTGAGCATGATGTAACTGCTGTACTCTTTAACTCAGAGCAGCTGGGCTTGTACAAGACCTACAGAAAATCAAGCCAGACAAAATTTCCACATGGATGATGGGAGGAGCTCAGGAGGTCCCACTCCCAACTCAGGAGTATTGGGGTTGCTTGCTCTGGGGAAAGGAGAATTATTCTTCTCTGAAGGTGTAGCCACTAACAGACTTCACATGTGTGCATGGCTCCACACCCACGTACATACAGACATCTCTAATTAGGAGACGCCAGGAATTTGGGAGTGAAAAGCGTAGGGAGGTCTGCTGGGAATTAGAGGAGGAAATGCAGGGTGCATATTTTGTATTTAATGATATATGTGTATGAAATTCCGTTAAAAAAATAAGCCCTAAAATAAAATTTTAAACCTTTTAAAAAGACACTATAATTTCCCAAGGACTATGCGTGCAATAAACATTGAACCCCTACCCAGATCTACCCAATGGACAGGACATTCTTCACAGTTGAGTGGAGAGTGGGGACTGACTTTCACACAAATACTAGTGCCCCATATTTGACCATGTCCCCTGGATGGGGAGGCCTGGTGGCACTCAGAGGAAGGATAGCAGGCTACCAAGAAGAGACTTGATACCCTATGGGCATATACAGGGGGAAGAGGTCCCCCTCAGGAACAGTCATAGGGGACGGAGTAAGGGGAAAATGGGAGGGAGGGAAGAATGGGAGGATACAAGGGATGGGATAACAATTGTGATGTAATATGAATAAATTAATAAAATATATTTTTAAAAAGACATTACAATTTCAACTCTAATGGAAAAAGATTAATGAAACCTACTACAGCCATGCATACAACAGAGTCAAAACATAAAAACGACTGAAATTGAGACTATATATCTGCTGTAAACATGTGTGTGTTTTCAGTGTTTACATACCAACAATAAAATTCTTACAAAAACAAATACAACTCAAGAAAATATAAGCAAAATGAATGATTGTGGAATTTATATAAGAAGAATCATGAATGATAAGCACTCTAGTTAAAGATGGTTAGTGATATGCTCCGGTTGGTCCTCTTGTGGAGCTCCTGTCATCTTTAGGTCCTTTTATCCTTCCCCCCACTTTCCCACTAGTCTCCCTATGCTTCACCCCACGTTTGGCTGTGAGTCTCAGCATCTGTTTTGAACCACTGTTGGGTGGCAGGTCTACTAGTCAGGGAAGAGGCGGCTGTCTCTGACTTGGAGGCTGTTGCCTGCCTTTTGATCACCTCCCCCTGAGGGGACTGCCTTGCCAGGCCACAGGGGAAGAGGACAAACTGAGTACTGATGCATCTTGATAGGCTGGGGCGGGTGGGTAGAGGGGCTCCCCTTTTCCAAGGATAAGGAAGGGGGATGGGGAAGGGAGGGTGGGATTGGGAGTGGGGGGGGGCTATGACCAGGATATAAACGTGAACAAACAAATTAATTCTGTAAAAAAGATGGTTAGTGGCAAAGAGAGAAACAGTGTGTCTTGTGTATTTCTAGAACAGTAACACTTTGACTAACAGAAGGTTCTAAAAGATGAAATGAGCTGGGCATGGTAACACACACCCTTAATCCCAGTACTCTGGGAGGCAGAGACAGGTAGATCTCTGTAAATTCAAGGCCAGCCTGGTCTACAAAACAATAGCCAGGAATACAAGAAAACCTTGTTTCAAGGGGAGAAAAAACAGAAAATGTTGGAATGGCACTTTCCTAAACTGTTAATTACTGCAGAGCTGGTTGAAACATTTTGATAGATTATTTGACAAAATTCAATAAAAAGGGAATACTAGCACACCTTCTAACATGTTCACTGAATTCACTCATACTAGAAGAATGCCTAAAACGAATCATTGTACCTCTCTTGACACTGGTAAATTATTACAATATTCTTAACATGCACTGTGGGGAAATTAAGATTAGTAAATTGTGGCGTGTGTCTGTTTGCATGCTGTATCGCATTAAGATGAATAAAAACAACTTTATGACCATGTATTCAATGAGGAATCTATCTATTTCACAACATGTAAAACACTAGCTACAACTTAGCAATAATTACAAATGTGGTAAAAAAAATATACAGATGTCTAAAACATCATAAAACTCAAATCAGGAGAGCAGGTATACGGCTGAAGAGGAACAATGCAACATGAAAATGCTAAGTATTGGACACACTGGATTATATATTGTCTCCCTGAATTTTATTAACACCTGGAATAGTTCATAATTAGAAGTATTTTGGGACTGGGCTGTGATCAGTGTTTAAAGTTCTTGTAATCTGCATGCTGGGAAGACAGACAGGCAGATCCTGGGGTTCCTGTCCAGACTAGCATCCTTGGCAAGGGCTCAAGGCCAATGAGACACTTAAAAAAAAAGGTGGAAAGCCCCTGAAAAGATCCATGTGAAGTTGTTCCCTGTCACCCACATGTGACACACATGCATGTGACCCCTTCCATACATGTGTAGCCACAGAAATATGCACCCACATGCATTCATGGAGAGAGAGAGAGAGAGAGAGAGAGAGAGAGAGAGAGAGAGAGAGAGAGAGAGAGAGAGGAGAAGAGAGAAGGAGAAGGGGGAGAGAGAGAAGTAACAGAGAATGTGAAAGTAATTTTAGCAGACAAATCAAACAACAAGTAGGCGTGAGATCTGCAGGGGCGTGCTACCTTCACATATTTATCATTCAGAAGAAGATGGAGGGACTCTGTACAATCACCCATTCACCATTGAATATTACTGGCACTTCCTGGCATCAGTGGGGGCAGATGCCCTTCAGTGCATTGGTAGGACACAGCTAAGGAAAACACTTCCCATGGATCCCTGTTGACAGGTAAAGGCATGGTGCCAGCCTACTGGGCCACAGTCATAACCCCCTGATCCTTGGAAACTTTCCTTTAAAATCACTTTTTCTGTAGCCTATTATGCCTCAGAGATTATAGCAGGACCAAAGTGCAAGGGTCATTGCCAACCCTCCCTCCCCACCTCCTCTTGTAAGGTGAGTTTCCAGTTCTCCCCTCCAGCAAAGAAGTTTGGATCCATCAATCCTGGGACAGCTGTACACTCACTTAGTTACATGTAAATAAACTCTCCTTGGTGTGATCCTCCTAAATGCCCCCTTTACAGATATGTGTTGCTTTTGTGGTATCAAAGGTAACTTAGCAACCAGGAAGTCAACAATAACCCAGCACAGTTTTGTGGGTTGGCTTTCAGAAAGCAGAAACCCAGTTACATAAGACAAAACAAGCTGTCTTGTTGTGTACCAAATACTCAAAAACACATTGGACAAGCTGTCTCGCATTGTGCCTCACAGCCCCGGGTTCACACAAAATCCTGCCTTTTCCTCATGTGATGGATGGAAGAAATAAAAACAGCAGGGGAAACATTATGTCCCTTGCGACATAGCTGCTCGGCTCCGTCTCTGTAGCTTGGAAATGGTGAGTTCTTTGCCTTTATCAGATAAATTGGCTCTGCAGCCCACATTTAAAGCAGCCTACACTTGTCTCCAGCAGGAAGGTTGGAGTTGATTAGCTCAAGATAAAGAAAGCAAGGAAGGCTGAATATCATCCTGAGCCAATAATTGTGTCTGTGTGTGAGGGAGATGGAACAGCGTAAAGCATTCATATTCCTAGGTACTAATGATAAGTAGGGGAACGCTTGTATCTTTCTGCTAAGTTTGTTTATGGCTTGAAAATTCAGTGTAGTAATTCAAGGCCAACTGACAGGAAATTACAGTTTCCTGGCTGACATCAATTCCATCTTCAGTAATAGTTCTGAAATGGAGTTTCTGAGCACTCAAGAGAGGGGAAAGCACACACAATATTTCCCAACCACTTGGGTCACAACCCAGATGATAGAGCGAGCGTTACGTGGATAAAATTATGATGCATCCTTACAAGCATGCAGTGCCTCATTATGTAATTTTAATCAAACCTTCTATTTGATCAACTTCTCAGATTTAATCTGTGTATGCACTGGGTGACTTAGAAGGAACAGGCTGCAATAAGGAGATTTGAAATGCAGGGCTGTTTGTTGTAGCAATGGCAAGCCGACAATCACTTTATCTACATAATCATAAAAGTAAACATACTAAAAAAAACTGGAAATCTAAGACGTCTTTTTAAGAACACAGGTCTTGTCTCTTCTGCTAGAATTTCTTCCACCTCGTTCTCCAAAGGAGAGGGCACTTATTTTCTTTTACAACCATGCTCTTGCCCGCATCACGCATACTATTAATAGTGACTCAATCCACCCTAAGAACAGATGGACAATTGACACTCAATATCTGCTTTTAAGCAATTGTGAAAATTCCAGCTGTGCACATCACCATGAAAGACTTTGTTTCAGTTTCTGCATTTGAGTAGTCTGATCCTTAATGACGCTGTAGGTAACAGAACATGGGCACACAGGACATGTGTCACTTTCAGTTGTTAGAGTTTCAAGAAGAAATTGCCTCAGTGTTTTTTCTTTCTTCCTCCTCACCAGCTGGAAGGCAAGCATCAAGATGGTAAGGCAGCTTTAACCATCCAAGTAGGGCAAAACCTTAGGGCATCACTGGGCAGTAAGATAGAGGAACCTGGGTGCCTGGAAAGGAGCCTTTCCCCTACTCTGGAATGTGAAGTCACCTTTAACTTGTCATGAGGCTGACCAACTTTCATCAGTATTATTTGCTGCATTTTAGTAGATTTCACTTTACCCCAAACACTATAGAAATATTAACCTGATACAGAATGTGAGGCATGGTACCATTTTCAGAAAAATATTCTCTCCTCTCCCTGCCCCAATGTTTTGAGGTTTGATTTGATGCAAATCATTTTAAATTGCTTCCCTCTTGTTTCCTGACAAGATTTATGACCTTGTAGCAAGACAAGCAACCACTAGTCTATTGAGAAAGGCAGTGGGGCTAGAGAGATGTCTCAGTTGGCAATGATGCTGGTTGCTAAGGGTGATTGATGACTTGGCTTCTGTCTCAAAGACCCACAGGTGTAGAAGTAAAAGATGAACTCCCAAAGTTCTCCTCTGTAAATACTACATTAATTTAAGTTTTAAAATGTAAAAATAGAAGGAAATATATAGGGAACAAGGTCCTAAACCCAAACGAGGGGATACCATCAAGCCCAGCTAACGCTCAGCTGACCCATGAAAAGGAAACATGCCTGTTGGACAGTCCTGGAGTCTGCAGGGGTCTGTGCTAGGTCCTCTGCATATAAGCTGCAGTCATTTAGCTTGGGGGTTTTTGTGGGACTCCTAACAATGGGTGTAGGTTGTCTCTGACTCTTTGGCCTGCTCTTGGGGCCCTTTTCCTCCTACTGGGTTGCCTTGTCCAGCCTTTATATGAGCACCTGTGCCTAGTCTCACTGCATCTTGTTATCCCTGGGAGGGCTGCTCTTTTCTGGAGGGAAATGGAGAAGCAATGGAGGAGAGAGAAGGTGTGTGGTGGTGGGACTGGGAGGGCTGGGGGGAGGGAGGGCTGTAGTCGGGATGTATTGTATGAGAGAAGAATAAATAATTAAAAACGTTCAAAATGCTTATTGTTATAAGCAACTGACTCGGCCATCAGGGAAGATAACAGTGGAGTATTCAGTAATATTATTGAAGCAATCCTACAAAATACTGAAAAGAAAGAAGCTATGACAACATATTAAATGAATTTGGACTTCACGGATTCAGAATTGCGAGTTTTGAAAATGTTTATGTGTAAGTCTTTATGGTTTTAATTCAGGTTTTTGGTTATAAATATAAAAGGCTACATATGGGATAAAATATATAGTTTTTCAAGATTCTTACATTTAAAATCCTAGTGCTTATGCAAATCATAGGCATACAATTTCTGCTACTTCCTTAGCTTAGGCTCTGAGCTATGATCTTGATGAACATCTATAGAGACAAAATGTTAGGAGTTCCAGCACGTATGAAAACCATACTTTGGTTCATTAAACCATTTAACCATTTTCTGGATAGCATATGTGGTATTTCTTGCAGAAGACACTGCTTTTTCGTATGCATTCATTGTTCTTTTTTAAACTGTAGATGTTCCAAGTTAAATGTTGTAAAATAAATCACCAAACAGCCCTTCATCCAGAGACTTGCCAGTCTCCTTCTTAGCTAGATATGACTATATGACACTCTTCTGGTTAATAGTACCAAGGCAAGAATTGGAAATCCCACTGCTGCTGGAGGAAATAGAAATTTGTCTCTTGCCCTTTCTCTGTTAACTAGCCAGAATACAAATATTATAGTGACAGCAGCTATGTTGGACTGTGGTGACTGTGGTGTCCGAGCTGCATGTTTAGGGTACACAGCAGACAGGAAATGTGAGGACTCTCATAAGATCGGATCCCCAGGACTATCTTGTCATGCTTTGCTTTCAAGGCAGCGCTATCTCACTAGCCTTCACTTCATTAAGGTTTAGCTAAATTCCTTCCTCAGCTTCGCTTATCTAACTTTCTTGGCATGATTCCCTTTAGAGTAAACTTGGCCTTCTATTTCAACTCATTATCTTCTTCAACCTTGGAACACCATGATTGTACATGAGCCACTGCCCAGGGTCTTGGCAAACGTAGCTGTGGAGAGCAGGTTTTCTCATGTTTCTAGGTTCGGACCCCACACATTTTTCCCTAGTCCCTTATCGACTGATGCTGTTCCCCCAGAAGACATACGTGTAACCCAGAGCACTGCAATGCTGCACTAAGAGAAGGTGAATTCCTGGAACTCTTTATTTAACCTGTGCATGATCAACATTTGATTTCAGCGCTTTGTGGAAGATTTAAGTATCTCTGTGTGTCTGCAATGGGTGCGCTAACTCACTGTTGTTGTAGAACTGACCACAGGAGGGGGGTAAGATAGAGATTCAGGCAGAGATTGGATAAGGGGAAGTAGGAAGTAGAGGAGGAAAACCAAGAGGGTAACAAAGAGGAGAGGAAAGAAGAGAAGAGAGGGCGGGATGCTGTGTCAGAACTTTTAAAAAATATTTTTTATTAATTTTATTAATCTATTCATATTACATCTCAATTGTTAGCCCATCCCTTCTATCCTCCCATTCCTCCCTCCCTCCTGCTTTCCCCCCTACTCCCCTCCCCTATGACTGTGACTGAGGGGGGACCTCCTCCCCCTGTATATGCTCATAAGGGTACCAAGTGTCTTCTTGGCAGCCTGCTATCCTTCCTCTGAGTGCCACCACGCCTCCCCATCCAGGGGACGTGGTCAAATATGGGGCACCAGAGTTCGTGTGAAAGTCTCCACTCAACTGTGGAGAATGTCCTGTCCATTGGCTAGATCTGGGTAGGGGTTTGAAGTTTACTGCATGTATTGTCCTTGGCTGGTGCCATAGTTTGAGCAGGACCCCTGGGGCCAGATCTGCCCGCCATAATGTTCTTCTTGTAGGTTTCTAGGACCCTCTGGATCTTTCTATTTCCCCATTCTCCCGTGCTTCTCTAGAGTTAGAACTTTATAAGAGGAAGTAAGGCCGGGCGTGGTGGCGCACGCCTTTAATCGCAGCACTCGGGAGGCAGAGGCAGGCGGATCGCTGTAAGTTCGAGGCCAGCCTGGTCTACAAAAGCGAGTCTAGGACAGCCAAGGCTACATAGAGAAATCCTGTCTCGAAAAAACCAAAACAAACAAACAAACAAACAAAAGACGGAGGTAAGACTACAGAGAGAAGATAGAGAATAAAGGCTCTCTGTAGCTTAGAAGCCGAAAAACCGATCTAACTTAAGTAGACTAACTGTGAAGAGGGCAAGAAAGGCACTGGATGGATCTGCACTGCTGTCGTGGCCCAGAGACTCAAATACTCCACAAACTCTCCGCCATCAAGGAAGTTTACAGCAATTTGAAAGAGCTCGTTTATGTGCCTTCTGTGCTACAGAAAAGACCATCATGAGGCTACGGCCTAAGCAACTTCAAAGCGATTGCATCCTCAGTAAGTAAGAAGCCTCGATTTTCTACGAGGTAAATACATAAATAACTTTATTGACCCAAAGGTGGAAAAATAATGTTCCTAGTCTAACTTTCAATTGTAGAAATATTGTGTTTCTCCTCATAACAAGAAAATCTAATTTAGAAAGGAACAATATTTTAAAAGGAAACGGGTCTGAGAAATCCACAGAATTCAAGTACAAAATCCTGGAAAGGGGTTTTAGCACTTGACTGTGATAATGAAAATCCCTTATTTCCAGGGAGGATTTCAATAAAATAATTAATTTTTAGAAAGCTATAACTTAATGTTGAGAATGGTCTATGTCTATAGGTCTGAGAGGAAACTAGTGAAAAAATGTATCACTTTGATTTGAAATATGCTTTTCAGAATGTGCTTTTACAAATGGGTGAAGGAACGGCTGAAAGCCACCGCGTGTACTCATACTGCACCACAACTGAAAACCTACAACACATAATCATTTGCCATTTGCTTACACAGCCTGGGCTGCAAACTTAAAACATATCAGAAGATCCACAGGTATCTCAGCCCTCAACAGCACTTACTGCTCTCGCAGAGGAACCAGATTTGGTTCCTAGCACCCACATGGTGCCTCACAGTCACCTGTAACGCCGGCCTCAAAGGATCTGACGTGTTCTTCCGATCTCTATGGACACCATGTATGAATATGTTAAATGTATACCCATACTTAAAATAGGTATGGGCAAGCAAACACCCCTTTGGTAAACCTATATCTCCAAAAATATTGGCATTACGATTCATCATAGTATCAAAGTTACAGATATGAAATATCAGCAACCATAATTTCACAACTTGGGTCACCACAACATGAGGTGAGCTGTATTAAGGGGTTTAGAAAGATTGAGAACCACTGACTTTAAGTATTTTAAGTCCTGGTCCTAGATCAGTGACCAGACTTAGGTCATAAATCTAAGTATAAACACAAATATATTCATCTGGTCCAAATCTCAACTGTATAACTCACTGATGTTCCTTCAGTATAGATGCACTCAGCTCAGTATGATTTTTTTCCTACTATATCCTGACACATAACACTGTACAGGTGAGGTATCAAGTTTTATTTCTACAATATAGGAAGAATAAAAGAATATTAAAAATTAAATCTGGGCGTGGTGGTGCACGCTTTTAATCCCAGCACTCAGGAGGCAGAGGCAGGAGGATCTCTATGAGTTCGAGGCCAGCCTGGTCTACAAAGTAAGTCCAGGAGAGCCAAGGCTACACAGAGAAACCCTGCCTCGAAAAAAATTAAAAGTATGCATTTAAAATAAATAGGTACATTATACAGAAAAGTGTACTTTGGCAATAAGTCTATGCAGCTCTAATGTGTGGAGGAAAATTATTTAAGACTGACAGTCAAAGGAAGACCATGCTAATGGACACAATCTTAGCTAAGAAAAAGGTTTCAAATTTGTGTGACCAAATACATAGTCAGCCTGAAAGGATTATTTTTCCGTCATCAATACAACTGCTTCCATGCATAGACCAGTATCCTACTCTAGCGTTCTGAAAGCAAACACTGGCAACGTGAAGACAACTGAGCTAAGATACTTTGCAGGGTTTGCTTCCGGTGGTCAGTGTATTTGAAACACAGTGTCTATGGTGATGTTGTTGACCCGTGGAGGGATCTGTTAAGAGTTGGGGTTCAGTGGGAGGTCTTTGGGTTCTTGTGGGCTTGCCCTTCAGTCGAAGGGGAGACCTGGAGAGTTCTTTCTCTTCCTGTTTTTCTTCCTAGCAATAAGGCTTAGAGGGGCTTTGCCCAGCCATATGCTTTCACCATGATGCGCCGTTTCCAACTAGTGAACTAAAAGTAAGGAATCTATCCAGTCCTCTGCTCCAATGTCTAATACTGAAGCAAAAGAACTGTTTCCTAAGTCTACTTGTTGGACTTCTCCCAGAATCCCTCGGTCCCTACCTGCTGCAGGCTATGGCTGGCATAAGCCACCCTCTATTCTGAACCTCCCCTTCCAGGGGCAGGGGCTTCCCCTCCCCCTTCACTATACAACACAGACATTTTGTTTCCCTTGCCCTCTTCTCTCTCCCTACCGCCCTCCCTTCCTCCTCCCCTCCTCCTTCCCTCCCTCCTTTCCCCTCCTCTGTCTCTCTCCCCCTCTTGCCCCTCTCCTCTTCCTCTCTCTCCCTCCCTCTCTCTCTCTCTCTCTCTCTCTCTCTCTCTCTCTCTCTCTCTCTCTCTCTCTCTCTCTCTCTCTCTGCCCCGCCCCTGCATGGCAGCTGCTCCCAATCACTCTGCATTTATAGACTTTAACTTGCGTGAGCCCATATTGCCGCTTCTATAAGGTTTATCAATACTACCTCAAGCACTCGTTTCGCTGAGGCCCTGAGTAACCGCAAACCTTTCTATAGAATAAAACCTTTGTGAAGAAATTGCATTTGGATCGCTGCCAAAAACCAAAGTTAAGAGAACTTTGGATATATTTAAAGCAAATAAGAATTTTGTGATTGGTTTCTGCTTAGGGGCTATCTATCATCCTAGAAGGCGGAGCAGCACCTGACAAAGCACGTTAGTCCTGGCACTGGGGCCTCTCCTTCTTAAGTGACATTGCTATGTTTGGCCTTGGATGCTACAGTACACGGAGAAAAGAGGAGGAGGTCTGGTTTCTTCAGCACTTATTTCTTCAGTATGATTATTCTAGCCATCTTCTCAGTTCCTCTTCTATCTCTTCTCTGGAGAAGAGAAGGAAACAGTACCCAGAAAGAGAATCTGCTAGTAAGGGAGTCCTCTTGCTCTCTGAGCCTGCACCACAATTCTGTCCTACAGGACATATAAAGCTGCCCCTTCGATGGTGCCCCATATATGAACATGTCCCTTGGATGGAGATGCCTGGTGGCACTCAGAGGAAAGATAATAGGTCACCAAGGAGAGACTTGATACCCTATGAGCATATACAGGGGGAGGAGGTCCCCCTCAGACACAGACATAGGGGAGGGGAGTAGGGGGGAAGTGGGAGGAAGGGAGGAATGGGAGGATGCATGGGATGGGCTAACAACTGAGATGTAATATGAATAAATTAATTTAAAAAAATAAAAATTAAAAAAAGGAAAAAAAAAAGAAAATAAGTGAACTAGGCACCAAAAAAAAACAAAAAACAAAAACAAAAAAGCTGTCCCTTAGCACAGCACCAAACACAAGTCAGTTTTCATGCACTTACTCACACTTCCCAGCAGTCAATAGTGTTGTGAAACTCCCAAAGTGAGGATATGAGCAGCTTCATGTGTACTCACGTGGCCATCCCGGGGAGAGTCTACCTACTATTATAAATGGAGGTTCTGTAAGCCAGCACGCCTAGAGGGATATACAGACAACGTGGACATAACCAAACAACTATGTGGCGTGGCTACCTAAGTGGTTATAAATCGAATTTGTGGACACATAAGAGTAGTTTGTAATTTACATATAGGCAAGAGAAATATAATACCCAGCATGAGGCAGTCATTCAACATGTTTTGATTCGTTCAAAACACAGTTGCAGCTGAAGGTCTCTGTTCTGAGATATCTGCCAGCAGACTATGGCATATTCTGTCCTACACTATGTTTTGGGAGAAGGGTTTTTTTTTTTTTTTGCATGGTTTTGTTTTTGAGAAAGAGTCTCTTTCTATGTAGTGTTTGCACGCCTGAAACACACTATGCAGATGAAGCTAGTCTCAAACTCACTGCCTCCCAAGTGCTGGAATTACAAGGGCGAGCTGCCACGCTTGACTTACAATTTACTTTTTCTTTTAAATAGGCAGAGTGCGCTCTAAAATGACAGCTAGGTGTAGTATGGTAATATAAAGTAAAACAGCTAATTTTTTATCATTAGCAAGCATGATTGAACATAATTATACATACATAATTTGGAGAACTGGTAGACCAGAGCGTGTCATTACATCAACACCAGCACAAGCATGAAAATGCCATGAGCCATGGCTGTGTTTGCCACTGTGATATTACAAGGATTGGGAATTTTTGAATTCCATTAACAGCTTTATGAGACCATAGTCATTTATGTAACCTGACCCCCACCCAAATATTAGGAAGCATTCAATTGTAATTATCACTGCAAAGAGGGACAAGAGGTCAATCATTTTTCTTTTTACATTTATAAAGATTTTCAAAAGTAAATGGAACACAGCAACATGGTGAACCTGTGTTTTGTATACCAGCTGCCCACCTTTAATCCTTAGGGCAAAACACTTAGCATCTACACCTCATCTCCTTTTCCTTTTAACAAACTCGTTTCTTTTATACTATAAGAATAACACATAACAAAGAAAATGCTGGGGGGAAAAAAAACACAACCAAGAGACCTACCAGGGCTGAAAGTAACTACCAAGCAACACTAATAATAGAGGTTATAATTACACTACTTATTGTTTTAACACTGGAGGCTTTAAAATTTCCAGCTTCAACTGTCATTTTACTTATTTTTAGCATGTATCAATCATACAAAATAATAGGTCTCCTGATATTTTCCTACCTGTGTACAATGTTCTTTAGTTGTACTCACACACCCACTTTTACATCCTCTCTCCCTAGAGTCCCTCTTGTACTTTCATCATTATCCTTTTGGTTTCTGTGTTTTTGCAGTTTGGGGAAACACGTGAGTCTATGAGCCGTGGCTTTAAAACATCTATGAAACACAGCTAAACATTCACAGCAAGGCTACTGCTCTCTTCTCCACACATGAATGCGTATTTTCTTTCTGCCTTTCTGCTTCACATTACTAGTTTCTGCATGTTTTAGCATCTACTTACACTTGCTTTGTGTAATCCAAAAGGAATTTAAATGTTGAACTAGCCATGACTAAGGTATTTGCATACTTCAAATCTACTGAGAATTATCTCCAGTTCATAATGTAGCTTCAAAATATGTGTTCTATTTAAAAGTTCTATTTGAGACTTTGAATAAGCTTTTTTTTTTTCCGAGGCATATAATGGCATGATCCTTTTAAGAACTATATTAAGTTTGATATCTGAAACAGAAAGCAAAGGGAGCTTTTATCTGAAGTTACTACCTGCATCTAACACTGGCTCCCTATTGGGAAACGAAAGCGATCTATAATAAGTAGTTTCTTAGAGAGGTCACGGATTACAAATGATACAGCTTTACTTAGTCTTATTCGGGATGGGGCCTTAGTATTTTACAGATCAAATACGGAGCACATGGTCTCTTATAAATATAGACAAGGACTATGTAGGATATGGAGCATAAAAATGAACCTGTACCTTTTGAAAGTTTTTAGATGATGGAGAAATTTTAGTAACTATTTTAATACAACAGCTCAAAGCCAACGGCGGCATCTTGAGTGAAGATGGTCCCCATAGGCACATATGCTTGAATTCTTGGTCCCAGTCAGTGGAACTGTTTGGGAAGGATTATATGTGGCCTTGTTTGTGGACGTGTGATTAGGGTATGTTTTGAGGGTTCAAATGACTGGTGCCATTCCCAGTGTGCCCTCTCTGCCGCCTATTATTTTGGGATCAAGATGTAGGGTCTCAGCTGTCCCTGCCTCCATATCTTTGCTCCACCTTTATGGACTCTAACCCTCTCATGCATTCTTTTATAAACTGTCTTGTCACGGTGCTTCTTCAAAGCAAAGTAACCGAGACATCAACCATCCTCTCTTGTCTGTAAATAAGTCGACCTAGTACTGGAGTAAGGGAGGCTTACAGATGGGGAGGAATTGCAAGCACCAAATGGAGAAAGAAATAATGCATGCTCAGTTTATTTCTACCAAGCAAATTACACCACACAGCAGAGCACTCTCAAGGGATTAGATTCAGTGAATTTCCTGAGAGAGTTTCTGAGTTAGCCTAGTTCTGGTAAATACTACAGAAATCTTACCATGTGTCTTCTTATATCAATCTTATATAATCTAAACATAAGATTTCTAGTAATTCTAATTAAAGCCAAAAGGTGACAATGATAGGCAATATACTGTGCCTTTTTTTTTTTTTTTTACTTTTTGTATTGTGAAAAGATGGCTTGAGTCACAACAACTTACTCCCTGCCAAATCAGGCCATGAAATGAATTTGTTGACTCTGATGTTCTTTTTGCATCTGGCTATTGTCAGCCTCACAGACCTAGCTGCTGACATCACTCAGAGGTGGACAGGACCAACTGATCGGTTACCTAGCAAACACAAAAGCAGGAGTCAGCCTCCAACCTCAGCCAGAAACCATACAAAATGCCCATGTCCACAACATGGCAACAGGGAGCAGGCACTCAGCTGGTAACCCCTGACTACTGTTGACATAATAACCGGAATTCATGTTACATGAAGCAATTAAGAAGCCAGTCCTGTTAGCTGTTATGCAACATAACAGAAGCCAAAGTCTGTGCTTTGGAAATAACTGGCCCAGCTTTCCAGCCAAGAGGCGTCTTAGGTGGCAAAATATAAAAAAGAGAATGTATTTCTGACTGAACATTCATATTCAAGAGAGCACGAAGGCAAGATGATGTCTCAAATTAAATAGTATATCAATAAACATTCATTCCATTCTACTTCAAATAAGTATCTCAGGGGATTATTCCATAACTGCATAAGAACAAGAGTACAGATATAAGTGAGTATATACCATTTGAGTCTTTCTGCTTCTGGGTTAACTCACTCATTATGATCATTTCTAGCTCAATCCATTTATCCACAAATTTCGGGAAGTCCTTGTTTTTAATAGCTGAATAGTATTCCATAGTGTATATGTACCACAGTTTCTTTATCCATTCTTCTATTGAGGGACACTTCGGCTGTTTCCATGTTCTGGCTATTATGAATAAGGCTGTTATGAACATGGTTGAGCAAATTTTCTTGTTGTGTGCTGGAGCATCTTCTGGATATATTCCAAGGAGTGGAATAGCTGGGTCTTGAGGAAGCCCTATTCCCATTTTTCTGAGATAGCACCAGATAGATTTCCAAAGTGGTTGTACTAGTTTGCATTCCCACCAGCAATGAAGGAGTGTTCCTCTCTCCCCACATCCTCGCCAGCATGTGGTGTCGCTTGAATATTTGATCTTAGCATGTCCCACGAAAGCCTTCACTTACCAGGAAACTGAGACAGAGGAGAGGACATTCTAGTGGGATTCTAGATGAGAGAATCATGGGAGAAAGGCAAAGTAGAAGGACCCAGAGGGTCCTAGAAGCCTACAAGTAGAACATTATGATAGGCAGATTTGGGCATAGGGGTCCCGCTCAAACTAAGGCACCAGCCAAGGACAATACAGGCGGTAAACCTTAAACCCCTACCCAGATCTAGCCAATGGACGGAACACTCTCCACAGTAGAGTGGAGAGTGGGATATTACTTTCTCACATACTCTGGTGCCTCACCTTTGACCATGTCCCCTGGAGGGGGAGACCTGATGGCACTCAGAGGAAGGACAGCAGGTTACCAAGAAGAGACTTGATACCCTATGAACATATAGAGGGGGAGGTAATCCCCCTCAGGAACAGTCATAGGGGAGGGGAGTAAGGGGAAAATGGGAGGGAGGGAAGAACGGGAGGATACAAGGGAAGGGATAACCATTGAGATGTAACAAGAATAAATTAATAAAAAAAATTAAAAAATAAATAAATAAATAAATAAATAAATAAATAAATAAAAGCCAACAATATTTTAAAAATACTAATAAAGTCACTTGCATTTATATGAATGAAAAAAAAAAAGAACAAGAGTACATCACTGTTAGGCTGCAATTAATAGTTCACCTCCTACACTTCCTGTTATTTTAGTAAAAGACAAAGGATTTCTAACACTTCAAATAAAGACACCACACACGATGCTGCATTTAGCAATGCAGATAAAATACCCCCATTTAACATCATATACTTCACATATTAATACAAATTTATAGTGATCATTCACATATATTTATATATAGTTTACTATATATTTATAATAGTCACTAATTGTCCTTTGTATAATTACTATTATTCAAATACTAAATATATTTTGACGAAAATACTATATTCAAGCACCACTATAATTTCTAGCATATTTTGAAAGGTAAAAGTAAAATATGAAAATTAATATACATATCAGATTATACAGAATACTTAATTTTTAATAAACTGCTAATTTAGATTTAAAACTTCATAACCCAAAGCTTTATTTTTACTAAGATCTACTAAAGTCTGCTTTTATTATGAAGAACAATGCTTTGAGAATGGGAATGGGTATTTATTCCCTGATAGGGGTAAATATTTGTTCCATGACAAGAAATATAATGTTTCTTTAATAACATCACACATTTTAATCTCAGATGACCTCACAGATCACACCAGGTACACTGACATTAACTGCCACAAAGATCCATGCAAAATGTTCTTTCCTCCTTTGTGAGCAACTGCCTTTCTTTGTAATAGTGGCTCATAATCACACATTTTCTTTTGTATACTAGCATTATGACAACTTTGTTTATAAAAATAAAAATATAAAACTTAGCGCATAATGGACAATTGTACTAAAAGCTTCTCAAATACCAACATGGTGGACCTCTAGGCATATTCTAAATGGTTTACCACAATTAACACAATTATATTAACTGAAATGAGATGACATCAAAATTGAAATGAGAAGACATTGAAATGGCACCACTATGGGTGGCACCACTCCCTACACAAAAGATTATGGCCTGTATAAAGCACAGATAGCAAACTAAACAGTAAGTATTCATTCACTCGTTCCTATCTTGGTTGTGGACGCAACATGACATGCTGCTCCAAGCTCCTGCCACTTTGACTCTCCTACTAGGAAGTATATGAGTGAAAAGCTTTTTCCCTTAAGCTGTTTTTGTTAGAATATTTTTACCTTATCATGGCAAAGAAAAAATAAACTAAGGTATCATATTATGAGTGAGTCAAATAGTATATAGCGTTTAGGCATTTTACCAAGGTTTCAGGGCCCTGACCCCCCACGAATTTGTGGCAAGTTGAGGCTCAAACCGATGAATTTGGTTATACGAGAAGTTTTTCTAAGTACTAAGCCTGCAAACCACTGACACTGCTATTTCACACATCTTTTTATGTATTTGTAATTACACTGATAAGAGTGATTCTTAAATTTACTTGGATGACAAACATGTGATAGGGAACAGAAAAGGGTAGCATTTTGCATAATTTTACTCCAGAGACCTTTGCTCATGCCTGTTCATTGCTGCTCTACTCACAGTAGCCAGAAGCCAGAGACAGCCCAGATGTCTATCAACTGATGAACGGATAATGAAAGTGTGGCACATTTCTACAACAGAACATTGTTCAGCTGCTAAGAAAAATGAAATTATGAAATAAGAAAAAAATATTTGCAGGTGAATGCAAACAATCGACCTGAATATGGTAACTCAGACCCAAAAAGGAGAAATACTGCGCAATGTAGGATTTTTAAGGTTTACGTATGTCTGTTTCGAAACAATTAATCACACGGGTTAGGTACCAAGTAAAGGACAGGGAAGGAGGATGGGATCTTCCAACCAAGGGGAAACTACAGTTTTATAAAGAAATGAAGAAACTAGGAGAATTAAATGGGGGAGGGGATGGGAGGGCAGGATAAAAAGGACAATGGGGCTAGGGACAGCTAACCCTAAAGACCCTTTGAAAAGCCACATGGAAACCCTACACTACACAAGATCCCTGAAATACATACACATATGAGGGAAATTTAAGTGGAACTACCATAGAATGGGGGAGAGCATGCCTCAGCTAGACACATAAGGCCACAAAGTAAAACCCCAGTGGTAGGAATGGGTTACAATTTGTTGAGTCATTGGCCAAATGGATACCGTAGACCTCCCGAACATCACAGGCTACTGCCAAGTATGTTGGCTACTTCCTATAACCTGTAGTAATGTTCTGTGGCTGAAGACACCATTTAAACATGTAATCAAATTCAGAGAAATTTATCTGGTGCCCAGGTGGAAGCTTTATTCCTATTGACTAGTGTTCACTATGTTCCAAGGTATTTTGCACCCTGCCATTAAAAAAATCCACTTGGGTTTAAGGCCCATTCTATTTGATGGCATCCATGCACAACACTGATAAACTGGGAAAGAACCTGAGGCTAGATAGATAATGGGCCTAACAGAAAAACTAATACTTTTATTCTGCTAAAGGAACATAACAGTTAAATGACTCCTAAAGACATATCATTAGACACATGTCCAGAGGATTGCTCAGGTCTCACCAGAGGAACCTCTTGCAGTAGATAATAATGAACAAAGATAAACAACTAGACTGTGTGCATGGATTGAAAGGTTTTGGAATACTTAGATGTAAGTGGGATGGCTCCTCCAAAGCCTTCCTCTCAAGGGATCTATGCTGAAGAAGCCGCAGGAAGACTGTGCGAGCCAGAGGTTGTGAATAACATCAAGGAAGCTGTGTCTTCCAGAAACAACAGGATTGATACAAATATGAGCTCACAAAGACCCATATTAGATCTGTGTAAGTGCAACCTGGACAAAAATCTCATCATTAAGTGGACACAGAGCCCCATCTCTAACCAAAAAGTTATTTGAAAATAATGCCTGTTCAAAAACGGAAAACCAGATTTCTCCAGATACATGGAGTATCGCTGTGTAGGCAAGTATACTCCAGGGCAGGCCACATGCCTAGGAGTACTTGGCCAGTACAAAAATAGCCTCATGGATTTCTGTGTGTTCTTCATTTTGCTTTGTTCTTTTATTATTTTGGTCATGGTCTCTTTGTTTTTTTGTTTTTTTGTTTCCTTCCTTTCTTTCTTCTTTCCTTCTTTCCTCTCTCTCTCTCTCTCTCTCTCTCTCTCTCTCTCTCTTTCTTTTTTCCTTCTTTCCTTTCTTCTCTTTCCTTCCTTTCTTTTTTCTTTCTTTCTTTCCACAAAAGGAACAAGAAGTTTAGCTGGTAGTGATGTGGGTAAGATTTAAGAGGAGTTAGAAAAACAGAAAGAATATGACCAAATATATTGTACAAAAATGAAATAAAAACTGGAAAAACACAAAGGCAATGATTTACATAAGCAACGAGAAGGACATTTCCGTGTACAACACAGAAGTACTGGTAAGCAGTAAGGCAATTCCAGATGTCAGTATCTGCTTTACTCCTGACCTGGATCCATTACAGCACACAGACTCCACCATAAGCATGGCCATTTCACGCTGTCAGTTCAACATTCTTTCAAACCCAATTTTTAAAAAATCATACAAAGGAAAAAATGAAATGGGTTTTACCACCAAAGGCACAAGGTAAAGTTTAAGCAGTGTTTGCTTTATACCTTAAAACTCATTTTTAAAATATTCGTTGCATTTGCAAATATCCAGGGAGAGATATCTAGTGTCTACCCATGTCTGTCTCCCCTTTCCTTATAAGGCATATTCATTACCATAAGTCAAGTGATGACTGGTGGCCAATAAGCTGAAGAATTAAGTCATAAAGCTGTAACCACAGATGTGGCATAACAAAGAGGTGTGTAAAACAGAGTACAGCTATGCTTTTAAATGCTTGTGCCTATCAGAGTATGACATCACCTTAATTTGAACATGTAACATTAGAAAATACTGTTTCATTGAGTTAGAGATTTTAGCTTTGGCTGCTATAACATAATGACTGATCCCGACACAGAATTCCTAAAATCCTTGTGATTTTTCCCAGAGTTGGGAATATACATTGTTCAAGTAAGATGAGCTCCCAGTAGGACTTGAGAGTGTTTTGTAATGGGGCTGGTCTTTAGAAAGAACAAGCCATGACCTCCAGTCATATCTCTTTTCTCCTAGGAGGAAAGTGGGACTAGAGCTTGAATTATTAATCATTCCTATCAAAGTCCCACACTATCTGTAAAGATAGCTATTAGATCAGGGACTACAAGCACAAGCTGGGAGAATGGCTCATCCTAGTTCCCAAGAGAAAGAAGCGCTCTGGATCTTTCCTCACATTTCCTATGGACTTCCCTATCTGTTTGTCTATCTGTGCCCCTTGTAATCTCTCCTATAATAAACTTGTAAATGCATCTTCCCAAGCTCTTTGAGCCAATAGAGAAAATGTGACCTAAGCTAAGAAGTGGGCTATGGAATGTGTAAACTTAATCACGGATGTAGATAATGTGAGGACCCATCACTTGTAATTATATCCTGAGCAAGTGTTAGTATTACATGTCTGAGACTTTAACTTACAGAGTCTAAGCAAACTGTAAGCAGATGATGCCAGAAGTACATAAAAATCAGAAGACAGCCCCTTGGTGCCTGCAGAGAACTAGCTAAATCCTCGATATGGATACACTCCTCACACACCTTGTGCCAGAAACCATATATGCGCACAGTGGAGAAAACAGTTTATTTTGCCTACCGTACACTTGTGTATCCCTGCACATAGCTGTTCCACCTTGATGAGTATAAGCACAATTGCGGCAACGTAACACAGAAGAGGGCTACAGGAGAGAATTGCAGCTCGTTTACAAAGCCGTGCCGAAAGCAAAGCAGCATTAGAGACGATAAACAATAAACATAAAATCCAAATGGGAAATTACAAGCCAAGTCTGACAGGCTTTCAAAAGCAGAATCGAAAAGAAAAACACAAGAGTTGACTCCAATAAGGGGCTTGATGACAGAAATCAAAGATAATTGATTTTCAACATATGGATGATAGGCATTTCCTTGAACAGGCGAGGACAAGCAAAATAAAAAGTAATTTCAATATATTAAAACCACAGTTCAACAATAATTTACATGATTAGATGAAAATACTCAGAACATATGATGTAAATCAATAAAAACTTAATAACGTACACACAAAAAATGGACTCAACACAAACATACCAAAGACCTAATTTCAAGGCCTAAAATTATTAGATACCCAGAAGAAAATATAAGGGAAATACTTCAGGATATTGGTACAGACAACCATTTCTTATATTGTTCCAAAAGCACAGGAAATAAAAGAGCGAACCCGACTAATGGGATGAGTTACAGTGGAAAACTTGATCACAAGAGAGAAAACAATCAAGAGAAAACCAACAAAATAGGAAATTACTTGCCACTGTTGCTATGATACAGGAATAATATCTAGAATACATAAAGAGCTCAAACACCTTAGACAATCAACACAAATTAAAATTTGATGTATATCTTCATAGGCATCTCTCAAAGCAACACAGTCAAGTGGCCAATAAAATCACAGAAGAGAGTCAGTCGCATTAGTCATCCTGAAATGGGAAATCAAAACTTCATGGAGATGCATCGTCATCCTGGGTAGAATGTCTATTATTAAGGTAATAGATTCCAGCAATGATGTGGAAGACATGAACTCTTATACTACACTGTTGGGGATGGGAATACAAGTTAATATGACGATAGCAGAGCATAGCTTAGAGGTTCCTTAAAGAACAATCCTGCCAGGTATCCCAGCAACCTGTACGGGTCCAAGGGCAAGGAAATCAGTGTATCAAAGCAACATGGGAGCTTCCTGGTCACTGCAGCTTTAGTCACTGTAACTGAGATCTGCATCATTCTAAATTTCTATCGATAAATGAATGGATTAAAACGCAGCATAAACACACTGTAGCGTTTTGTTTAGCCACAAAGAATATAAAAAAGTCCTATCACTTGTGGCAAAATGGAATTGAAAGACATTACCCTAAGTAGCAGACACAGAAGAAAATATCAGCGGCCAACTTGAATACGGCATGCCGACTACCAGAAATTGTGAACAGGGCGATCAATAAGGAAAAGGTGGATGACACATACCAAACACACTTAGTGGTGCTGTGGTTTGTATTACAACACAGTGTAGTACGTTATCCACCAGTCTGCCCTGAACCATTTTAAGGAGGTGTCATCACAAAGAAGTCAAAAAGCAAAAAGTAAGTAAGTTATAAAGTAAAAAAAAAAAATTTACTCTAAGCTAAGGCTAACTTTTTACTGAAGAAAACCGATTTTTATAAAATGTAGTGTAGCATAATTGTAGTATAGTTTAGGAAGTTTCAACTCATGTACGGGGATTGTTCTAATCCCTTAGACTGACTCATCTGCCCTTCACTCAGAGTGAATTCGGTCCACTCAGCTCTTCTCATGACTGAGAGCCATAACAGGGGACCATGTTTCTTCTTCTGCATCTTTTCTGTGTTAACATGCAGAAAAACTTACGATTGGGCTGCAGTCTTTACTACAGGGCATGTGATGCCATCCAGCCCAGGCGGTGTACACGTGCCTCAGTGTGTAAGTCTGTGAACTCTCTAAAACAGCCCACACTGACAAGCTCATCTAACAGTTCACTCATCCATCAGGATACACGCGATGGATGGCAGGTGGACTGGGTTGGATAAAATTGTTTCTATAAAATACACACGCAGGGGCCTGACAGGATGATGGTAAGCTGGACAAGTCAGAGGCACTTGCTTTGAGTTACCAAATAACTAAGAAGGAAGGAAGTATAACCCTTGGTCCTAAATTTTAACTGCTGGGCAATTCTATATCCACACAGAAAATTCGTCATGGTAAATATTAATTTTATTTCTACCCAAAACACCAGAGACCATAAACTAAAAGTGGAACCCCAGATTCTACATAAACATAGTAACAACAGCATATCGTCTGGGGAGAGTTACGTGCAGACCTTAAGTAAGCAGCAAACCGCCCCTGTGTGTTTCCCAAATCACACATGTTTCGCAACTGAGGGCTTCTGTGAGACTATCTGCTCCATCAGTGTCTCTTGACTCCATCCAGCTTTCTTCGTTCTACAGTTAACCATTCTTAGAGCTGGCAAGGAACTGCACGATCACTGCTAGCAAATACCAAATACTTGCATGGGAGAAGTTTGATTGGCTAGGATTTACTGATAGAGATTTGATTATGTTTTTATTACAGAAAGCTCTATCTGTCGCAGTAATGAGGACGTAATTACTGTTCAAAAGTGTCTATCAACAAATGTTTCTTTTTATTGGTCCTCTTCAACCACTGATACATACCAAAATTATAGGTTCAGTAATTCCATGATTACTTCTTTACACATTAATGATAAGAATCAGGATAATTTCTAGTGCATTTAACCTCCTAAGTCTAGAGTCTTTGTCATTTTAAATTTACATGCTTTTTCATATTAGCATCCACATTTATATTTTTACATACACTTTAATCAATAGAAATCTTTATTTAGTCAAAATACTCACATATCTTAATCAAATATTTAAGAACTAAAACTCAAAAGGCTATCAAGTATTTATCAGTAGGGGGAAATAATGACAAATGAAAAACAAGGACACATAAAAAACAAGCAAAACCCTTCATTCTTCATAACAAGTGGAGCTCAGAGCTAATCACACCGGTATTAAAGAAAAAGTCAATTATTTAAATAACAAAAGCCAGAAAGACTTCAAAGTACAGCTGAAAAGATGCACATGAACACTGTTGTACATAAACACATATTAGAGATGGTGACTGAAATCAAAGCTTTGGAACAAGAGAATGGATCACAGAATATGGACCACTTCTCCAGACTCGGCCGTGTTTAACCCTCAAAGCTCTGGACCCCAGAACAGAAGAGTACACTGCTATAGCCATCCAGATGCTGGGTGTTTTTCACAGCAGCTCAAACCAACAGCATCAGAAGCCTGTATCTGAATCCTGGGTCACTTTCATCCTCTCTTACTGTGTTCACTGGATCTCACATCCTTCCTCATACAACATCTTATGTTCCTCTTCGACCTGTCTTAAAGGTGCCGACACCGTCATTCATCACGTGGATCAGTGGCACTTACCAAATGCCTTTACCTGTCTTCCTTTCAGGAAGCCACTATGCAGAAATGGAAGAAATGTATGTGTAAGGTAGACTTTGTGATGGTACATCCCTCCTTAAAAGGCACACACTTGACCCCATTTGCCTAACTGTGCACTGTAACTTACAAAGGCCCTTGAGAAAACAACACCAGGCTACACTCTACCCACCTCACTACCTGGTCCCTATAACACCTTGCCATCTGAACCACTGAATCAGTGAAAGGTGGGTTCTCTTAATGAAGCCACAATCTTTTCTGCCACTGGTTTTGTAAGAATTTTCTTTTCCATCCTTACTACATGGTTTCTGTTCTATACTTAGGCTCAGCTTAAGTAATTCCTTTGGATTCTTGACACTGTTTTACCCTTTTTGGTATTCTTCTTGACTTAGGACCCACAGCACCTTACTCCCATCCCAATCACAGCATTACCTCTATTGCATTGGCTGTATTCTTACTGGTATAGTCTCCCTAAAATTCATATATTCATGACCCGAGCCCAACATGGTATCTGAAGATACAGCTCTTAGGAAGTTATCTGGCTGCAGTGATAAGACAGTCCTTGTAATGGGATTAATACATTTCCAAAAGGAGATAACGACAGAAGACTCTGCTCCCTCTAGTGACATGTGCCAAAGAAGAACCACACGAACACAACACCGGAAAGAGAGGTGATACCAAAATCTGCTCCCTTAGATGTAGCAGCTCTAGACGCTAGGACAGAAAGATGCATTGCATCCACTCTGCTGGTGTAATGTTTGCAGCACCCCACACAAACAATATTTTCATCACTCACAGGGATGTCAAAATCTATAGCTAGAAAGCAAGCTCCTTGGGAATGAGAATTCTGAATCAGCATCATTTTCTTAACACTAATATGGTCTCTACCATAGCAAAGAGGCCTGCAGTAAAAGAGCAAGCTGAACGTAACATGAATTTGACCCAGTTCATTGTATGTCTTTATAGACTCCTCATTAAATAAGATAAAATGTGCTCTTTGGTGCTATCTTCCATATTTTTTTAAAAATCATTTTTAAATTGAGAGTTTACCACGTAAAATTAAAGTAAAAATAATAACCATAACATTTATAAAATGAGAGAAAAATGATAAAATGGAAATAAAAACTCCACTGGCACAATTGTACTTAATAACTCTTTTTATTAAACCATATGTCATACTTTTCAAGGTCCACATTTATTACACATTTGCTCAATCAATAGGTGGCAGTACATTTGAATTTGACCTCAACTGCAAGGACAAGGCAGAATTTGTCTATGTGGACCATGGCCATTCTATCCCCACTGGTCGTAATTATTTTCAGAGATGAACCTGTGACCCAATTGGAGCTAATGGGACAAGAAGTTTCAGGGGAAGTTGAAGAGAGTCACAGGAAGTGGTTGCTGACTATGAATGCAAGGATACAATTCCATTGCCTATCACAAACATCTTGATGTCACAGAAGTACAAGCAGGTCCTCATACTGCACAGGAAGTACTTTGCCAACTGAACCACCTCTCCAGCTCTATAAAGAATATTCTCAGGGGACAGGTAAGAACCTTTACGTAACAAAATCCCTTGGGTTCACAACTACATAGGGGAGTTGACTTGATACACGCTGTGTCCCTGTGTCCGTAGGTACAGTTGTGCCAATGGAGTTTTCTTTCACTTCATACACAGTGTGTTTAATAACAATTCAAGGACATAGAGGTCAAAACAATTTCTTCTAAAATTATAATAGCAACCTTTGAGTATATGCAACAAAAATTGATACATGAAACAGAAACACATAAATTAAATAATGCTGATGGAGTAACAACCTAACTTTGAAGGGAGGCTTTGAAATTGCTATTATGAGGGTGACAATACAGATACATGACAATGGTGCTCTCTTGTCACCTAGGTGTTATGGCAAGAGATTATCTGAGCCTGTCACTCTTGTCACTAGCTGTTCTGACACTGTCCTGACATTTCTCTGGGAGGTTTCACCACATGTGATTTTTGGTTTTCGTTTTAAATCTTGTACATTCCATTTTCTCTTGAACAAACAAATGTAATGTCATACGATATGATGTATACAGGAAAGATATATTAAAACTTAATAAGCACTAGGTCTTTGCCAAGATTTTATAGGTATATACACATGGAATAAAAAATAGAAAAATAGAAATACAAACTTGTGTTACGGTAGTACAACAATAAAATTTTTATTTTCAATAACTTTTATCACTATTATACCATCACTTTAATAGAAATGTAATACAAGGACAAGTTTGCAAGATGATTTTAACCAAGTTTTACTTCTTCATTTTGAAATTAATATCATTTATTTCCTGGTATGTATTTATGGAATTGAGGCTATTTTTTTTTTCTGGCAATGAGAGAAAGAAGCAAGTGAACCCCCAAAACCTTTGTTTGGTGTTGTACTTATTAAAAACAAACAAACAAAGACATGCTTTGTGTTGGATGTCAACATTTGAAGATCTTTAACACACATGCTTATCCCCTGTTCTGCCATATGCACCCGAGGCCATTCCTCAGCTAAAACCCACGTGCCCCTTTCCAAACAGAAATCAAACAACGACCATTAGGAGTGAAAGGTCCTCTAATATGAGGTATTGTACCCATACAACTCAATTATAACACAAAGTTTACTTCCAATACTTTGAAAGTGTTATTACAGGTTGTTTAGGACAAATAAATTATACAATTTCATTGTTAGTTGATCAAATCATGGTTATATCAACTACTAGTCGATTTTTATCACAAGAATATACATCATAGGTACAACAGATAGTATGATTCTATAGAAAGACAAGGTAAAATAGATTAGGTCTTCAAAAATCTCAGAGGTGTACAGAATATGGCATTTCAAAAATGTTTTTTATTATTATTTTAAAGATTCACTTGCAGTGAAACAAGTTAACTCCTGGTAACACCCAGCCTAACTCAAAGTGGATGATGAACATCAAAGAACCTCCTTATGGAGATGGCTTCAAATGTGGCAAACAAGCCACTGGGCAAATTAAGACAGAATTCTGCCTTAAAAAGGCAGATGGATGGAGGCCAAACTCTGCCAAGACAGGGGAAACAGGTCCTCAATAGTTCCTGCCTCACAAATATGTCTCTGTCAGATATATTGGCCCAGAAGGCTGAAGATAATGTTCCAATGTTATAGAGAGTTTTGGGTGACTATTTAGGTAACAAACTGTCTCTGTCACCTTCTCATTTGGAAAGCTACTAACCTGCACTCCCGGTATACTCAGGTAATCAATTTTATTCCTTCTCAAGTCTCCGATGGGATATGACTTAGGGATAAAGGCATAAGATTTCTTACTGGAGGGCTCTGTAATAATCCCTAACCTATGTATGTCACTCTAAACAAAATTCATGGTTCATAATTTGTGTGTGGGGGGGGTGTATGTATTGAGGAGATGTGGGGAGTGTGCGTGTGTGTATAGGCAAACTCAGGTCCAGTCTTCAGACTCCACTTTTTGGTGGTTCTGCCTACCTCTGTATTCTCCATACTGGGATTACCACACTAGGCCACCATGCCCAGTCTTTCTGTATGGGTGAAAGATATGTCAGTTCCCCGTGCCCTTAAAGCAAGTACTGTATCAAATTCATCATCTACCTGGATCACTTTTATAATCATTTTTTAAACTTATTTATTACACATGGGTGTGTGTTTGCACATGCATACACCCATGTCACACTGCATGGGCGGAGGTCAGAAGGCTAGTTCTCTCATTCCACTATATGGGTCCTAGGGACCAAACTCTAATCAGCAGGCTTGGCGGAAAACTCTATCACCTGCTCAGCCATCTCATTGCACCGACTTCTTAAAGCATGCTAGGCATTCACAATTCAAGGGCTTCTTTGGGCTCTTTTAACTAGAAGGACTTATTTTGCTGAACTATTGGAGTGCTGCCCATCCTCTGCATCCCAGATTCTGGAGATTTGTTTGTTTGTTTGTTTGTTTGTTTGTTTTAATGGGGTGTGCCACAGAATGCATATGAAACTCAGTGGATGATTCTCCTTTCCCCTTCCATCTTGTGGATCCTAGAGATTTAGCCCAATTTCCCATCCTTCGCCAAAAGCTCTTTTACCCACTGAACCATCCCACCAGGTCATAAAATATATATTTTGTTGGCCATGGGCAGAGTCCCTCACCTCATCACCTAGCAGGGGCCCTAGCAGCACATTTCCAACCGAGCTTACTTGAACTGGCTATAATCATCAGGATTCATTTAGAGTCCAGTCTCTCACACTAAATGGTGAGCAACTCAAGGCAAGCTTAGTGTGGCAAGGTTCTAATCAACCCATGTAAAATACTTTTTAAAATAAAGGTCATTAGTCAGATTGTGGCCATACAAAAATTCCCTGTGAAATAAGCTATGTGGCAACTTTAATTTGCTGATCTTACTCTAGAAAACAAAATTTTACAGGTTAACAATATCATTTACAAATGTAAGTGCAAAGTCCTCAACATGATGCTAGCAAATAAATAAATAAATAAATAAATAAATAAATAAATTGCACTAAAAAAGATTGCACTGTGAGCAGCTGGCTTTTTTCCAGAGATGCAACAACCGTTCAGCATATACAAGTCAACAGTTAACTCAAATTAACAGAATAAAAAAATATAAGCCACATAGTCTTCCTAGTAAATGCAAAAAAAAAAAAGCATCGTATAAAACTTAGTACTCTTTCATGATAAGATCCCTGAACAAATTAGGCAGAGCAGGGCCATACCTTAAAATAATAAGGCTAAACATGAAAGGCTGAAAGCCAACATCATCCTAAATGGAAACAAAATTGAAACCACATCCTCTGAGGAAAGGAACAAAGCAAAGGTTTTGTCTTGCCCTCTTTTATTCAATAGAGCAGAATTTTAGCCAAGAAAGTGAACAAGAGAGGGAAATAAAAGGCATATGAAGAGGGAAAGAGAGTGCCAAAGCATACCTGCTTGCAGATGGTATGGTTCTACCAAAAAGGGAAATCTCATATCACAAATAAATCGAATAAACCAACCCACTACAAATGTGAAGTGATATATTCGTCTAAAGTATAGACTTTAGGATTTATTGTATAGTTTTTGTTCATGCTGAATATATTCTGCAATCTCTTCATAATCCAATATTGAATAAACACCAGTGGGACTAATGATCCACAGCTATAAAAAACCAAAACAAAACAAACAAACAAAAAAACCAATAAAGTGAGAAGATATTAAATTCCTTGCTCTACCTTAAATGTGTGAAGAATTTGCCAAAGCAGAGTTTATGTGCGTAGTCCTACTGATAATATCTACAAAACTACCTGTAAAGGAATTTAACTCTGAAAGCAAAAGACTTGTGAGTTGGAATATTAAATGCTGATGGAAGAAAGTGAAGAAGATACCATGCGACAGCAGACCCTGTAATGTGCAGCAACTGAGAAAGAACGCATTAACGTATTACCGATAATTTGTCCATACCACCCAAACTGCTCTCAAATTCAGTCCAAATCTCATCAAAACACCAATTACTTTCTTCTTCACAAAACTAGAAAAACAATCCTAAAATTTATAAGGAAGCACAAAAAGCCTCAAACAAGGAAAGCAATTTGGGGAAAGAGAATGAACATAGAGAAACCACAACACATGATTTCAAGGCATGTGACACCAACAGCCATTAGCAGCCAGGACAATATAGCACTGGCATGAAACCAGACACATTGACCAACGGAATAGAAATTGCAAAAATAACCCCATGCATCTACAGCCAACAGATTCTTTTAAAACGCTGCCAGAAATATACAATAGAGGCCTTTTCAGTAAATGGGGCAGGGAGAACTGAATCACCATACGAAGATAAGGCTCAACGTTGATTCCTATCAGACTGTATAAAACAAACTCTAGATGAGAGATGTAATTGGAAAGCCTGGACCTTTGACCTGCAGGACATAGAGAGAGAACACTTGCAAACATGGGTAAGGCAAGTCGTCTCCAGAAGGTTCAAAAGCCTGACAACGGGTGAACAGGGTCGCATCAAAACAAACACACAAAAAATAAAAGTAAAAAGAAATGGGAGAAAAGCTACACTAGATACTCATCTTGTATGACCTAATAGCCGTAACATGTTAAACAACCTTTTTAAGTGCCTAAATGTAAAATGAATAATTTGATCAAACGTAACCCAAATTATCTGAACAGAACCCTTTTCATTGAAGAAATTTAACTCACTAATAAAGATATGAAAATTACCTAACAGCATTAGCCATCAGGGAAGTAAGTACAAATCAAAAAGAACTAAAATCAGATCATTTCTCCTTTCATCTACAACAGCCAATATTTAAAGAGAAAAACGATGGTGAGGATATAAAAGATAAATAACTGTATCTATAGGGAAAATGTAAATTAGTTAAGCCAATATACAGGACATTATGAACGTTCCTCGAAAGCTAGAGGTCTACGAGGGAATTGTACCTTGAAAAGTCAGCCATGGATGGAGGAAGGAGACAGTGAGCCCTACCCCTCACTGCTGAACTTCTCACTACAGCTATTTTCAGAGAACAGTGATGTCACTGCCTTCAGTTATGTACCGTTCAGGTGCCAAAGAATAATTCCAACTTAATGGTCGCATAGATACCCCTGATTAAATAGGTCACAAAACAAAAGCAAATATCATAAGCCTGGAACAGAGGATTGTATAGATGAGGCAGGTACGGATGGCAAGGGAAGGGGGCAGAGGGGGGAGGGGGAAGAGCAAGTCACTAGATTATACTATATACATGTATGATATTGTTAAACAACAAAATCAGTTTAAAAATATGTGGTTTGAAAATATATTTTTTCGTTTTTTTTATTAATTTATTCTTGTTACATCTCAATGGTTATCCCATCCCTTGTGTCCTCCCATTCTTCCCTCCCTCCCATTTTCCTCTTATTTCCCTCCCCTATGACTGTGACTGAGTGGGACCTCCTTCCCCTGTATATGCTCATAGGGTATCAAGTCTCTTCTTGGTAACCTGCTGTCCTTCCTCTGAGTGCCACCAGGTCTCCCCCTCCAGGGGGAGAAAATATTTAAAAATATTGAAAATATTTAAAAAAAAAAAAAAAAGAAAGAGGAGAAACATGAAGGGACGAAAAGATAAATACATCGTCCAAAAATGAAATAATTCAAAATAAATAAATAAATAAATAAATAAATTCACTGAAAGGGAAAATATAATTAAGGGCCAGCAATTTCAATCCGTCCTCATGGGTTTGTCCTCAGTGGGAATTAGATGAGCATTCAAGATGGACACTTCCGTGCCCTAGTTTATTTTGACATCATCCAGAACAAGTAAGCTATGAAAGCTCTGCAGTCTGCCTAGATGTCTAGCAACTGAACGGATCAATAAGACAGACAGACGGAGGGGGGAGGGGGGAGAGCATGGATATGATTCATCCATACAGAAGAATGAAATCATGTTATCCAAAGGAAACCAAAGAGGGGCTGGCAGGGTGACAATGATGAACGTTCTCTCTCCCTGGAAAAACTAAAAGGCTGCACCCAACGGAGCAGTGCTTGGTGCATATGCTCATAGGGTATCAGGTCTCTTCTTGGTAGCCTGCTCTCCTTCCTCTGAGTGCCACCAGGCCTCCCCATCCAGGGGACGTGGTCAAATATGGGGCACCAGAGTTCATGGGTTTTTTTGTCAATCATTATATGTATTATCTTCTAATATCTCTTAGGATTTTTTTATTTTCAATTTTCTGAGGGGAAATGCTCTAGCACCCAGTCTACAGGGTCTGTGATAAACAAAGTGCATATGCACCAAGTTGCAGCAACATTTCAATATACTTTCACTGCCCGTGTCATTCTTTTCTTATTCTGTGTACTAAGAAAAAATACACACAACTGCCCTAAAGGGGGAAAGGATATGAGAGTAGGAAGCAACATTCTAAAAGATAGGTTTATGCTTGTAGTTGTATTAAATACACAGTGATGTTAATTTACCAAGTAAAATACTACAATGTTACAATTTCATTACAAAATAAAATTACCTTTGAAGTTTTCTAAAAAGAATAGAAATTTCAACATATAGTTTTAACGTTTTTTTACTATTTATAGACTATTTCCATTTTTAACCAAACAGACAAATGTTTCTTTCTGTTTATTATTGCCTCCTTTAAGTGAATAGTGAACGAGCTATTAGATACCAAAGCTCTGAAAATTAGTCAAATTAAGTGAATAAAGCTTTTCTTAACATAAAATGAACTGCTTCCCATTCATTATTGACTTGTACTCTGTGGCTTCTCTGTGGAGAGCCTATTGGATTTTAAGCTGAAATTACAGAAGTCTCTCTCTGACTCTGGCAATTGCATCAGCAGAGCTCAGACCCGAGACTCTACACAGAAGAGGGTTTTATGTAATGAAAATCCATTGTAATGTTTTGTCTGTTTCTTCTAACACACAAGCACTCAAATGCTTGAACCACAAGCAGCCATTCGTTAAATAGTATTTTTCATTTTCTTCTCTGGGTCATTATTCCTGAACAAGTAGACAAATCTGAATCTTCCATACACTACACCCAAAGCTGGTGGCTAGCGTGGGCCAAATCACTCAAATGCCAGGAAACTAAATTCACTATGGAAAAACCAAGGTGAGTGGTGCTTCCCTCCAGTCCATTAACTCCACCGTCATCTCATCCTGAGCTCACTCTGCGCCATGTTTTTGCACTCGGTAACAACCTATTGATGCACAATTCATAATTTGTATGCCATAACAACCCATCCTCTAAATTGCATAAGCAAATGGTTCAGGGGAAATTCAGAGCTGTGCAACCAATACCATCATTTAATTTCAAGGCATTTTCATTGCTCTTTCAGAATCCTTGTGCTAGTTAACGGTGACTCCTCATTCTCTCGTCACTCAAGAGTCTACTGTGCTTTCCATATCTGTGAACTTGCCCCTTGGGGAACGGTACAAGATAACAGCATTTGAGATGTGTTTCTCTCACTTACATTATGCATCAATAGTTATCATTTCTGGTCAAATAGTCTTTAATTGTATAAAGACATCATATTCATTTATAAACCGATGAGTGACCAAGCTTCCAGTGTAAGTCCTGAATCTCTGAGTACCTTTTTTAGAGAGTACAAATTCAGACATTTTGCTTTTTTGCTAAGTGGGTGATTTTCATCTGAATTGTAGATGATAATCTTGTAGTCCAGGGACAATTTTCTTGTGAAATATTGACATTTTTTTCTTCTGTTTGGTGAACTACTGCCTCACTTTATGATGCTCCCTCAAATACAAAACTAGTATATTTAAACTAGTAGCAATCCCACAGAACTTCATGACAAAGTTAAATAAAGGTCCTTAAAGATGTAATGTGTACTTCTAAGTCACCATGATAACTAGTCCATACTGACTCCTCTCTGAACTAGGATGATTCTAAAACTGCATGTTCGTCTTATTATCGGTCCATATGTGGTTGTCCAATCACTGGGAACTGGCTTACAGATGCTAACAGGATTAATTATTAAAGCCTGACTGTGTTTTAAACCTTCCATTCACAAAGATTAAGAAAACAGTAGACGTGATCAATCTTGCCTTGGAGCTACCCCTGAGGCATTCGCTCTGCTCACAGAGTACAGCTCAAGCCAGAGCACAGATCTCCCTTTTTAATGCAGGCTCATAGTGAAGCTGTTAATGGAGAGCTGGGAATCTCTGGAAGAGTCCTCACCAGTTCCTGATGATTCCAGTACCAATTCTGTCTTCCTACCATCCATATACTTATGGGGGTGGGGCTTAGAAATGCATGCCTGGTGATGGAAGCACAAGTTTAGCTAGGTGAGTTCACCGCCAACATTTTTCTTTTCCTAAGAGTGCTACAGTTATTTCCTGTTCCTCTCTACTTAAAACGTGGGTTGCGAGATTCCTTTCAGTTCTCATAAGTAAAGCATAAACTTTCAGCAGATGCATGCATTTGCTTAGGCTGTTCATAGTAATTCATTGCTTGGAATAAATCCTGTTATGTGATCAATTCAACAGAGTTGATCTGGCTTTCTAATATTTTGCCATGAATTAACTCTGAGAATGCTCCTTACAGACTCTGTTTGATAGCTGAATGAATGAAACTTATGAAAGTCCTTGATTAAGCCTGTCTCAGCAGGTGTGTTATATCATAAATATTTGCACGTGATTCTTACTTGTCTGGGAACACCATCCATAGACATGTACAAAGCTCTGAACATGTGCACGATCATGAGATCCTTTGGGCTAAGAGAATCTCCTTTGTTAGCACTTTTCAAAAACTACTAATTAAAGACAATGCAAATCAGAAAAATTAACTGAATTTTGACATACATTTTAAACATAAATAAGCAATGAGTTATGAGATTTTTTTCCTGCACCCTCATTCTGAATAGACCGTGTGTATATGCAACCACATTATCCCAATGAGATGGCTTGCTCCTGGAACAAGCAAGAGTCCAGTGCTGTCCATCATGGAATGTTCCTCCTGGCCAGGGCCACATTCTCCATTTCCCAGAGGAGGAGGAGGCTCTATGCAATGTCATATTTGAAGATTTTGTTATAGGACCATTGGTTAGTGAAGCACTAGTTGGTGACTTACTCCTTTTGATAATTTAATATAAGACATGACCACCTTTTAAGCATACCTTATTAGCCAGTTTGATCTGATATTGAATACTACAGTTTGAGTGGCTCAGGTAAACACTGACTTTCTCACAGTTCTAGGGGCTAGAACTCCATGAAGCATGCGTAGGAACTATTAACTCCTTTTCCCATAGGAAGTGTCTCACTGACTTGTCCAGTAGCTTTGTGATGGGGCTTTTCTTCCTGGATTAAAGATAGCTGGCTTCTCTTGACGTCCTCATACAACCGTTTTTCGGAGTATACTAATGAAAGATTTTGTGTCTAACATGTTTCTCTTTTTGTACGGATACCTACACAATCAGGATCCCCTCCTATGACTTGATTTAACCTGCATTATCTCCATTAAGGCCCCATCTCTAAACACTGTCGTCACAATGGAGGGTGGTTACAACTTCAACATATGAATCGTCGTAGGGGGACACACACAGATGACACAATCCGCAACACTTACTTTATAAAACTCTTCAATATAATTTCTGTTCACTCTGTTTCTTCTCTCTCTTCTTTTTTGCCATAAAGATGTACCTGTTACATTTAAATATTATCATATATATTCTAACATGCCTTATTCTCTTCAGATTTTAAAAGTCTACCAGTATTAACATAAGTAAATAGTACACCTCCCTGGGGCATTTATAATACTAACACTGCATATCATTGCCTCTCATTTGTAATCACTATGGGTTATGGTTTGGGTCTTCAAATGTCTCCCAAAGGCCCCTTCATTAAATGGTTGGTTTCCGAATGATAGGTTTCTGAGAAATGACTGGATCACGGATGGATTCAAGGCAGAACAGACAACTGTGAGTCAGGCTTAGCTGACTAAGGGCCTCACTAAGGGCAAGTCTTTCAAGTGTTTACCCTCTCTCCACCCTATCTCTGCTTCCTGACCACTAGTGGGTGAGCCACATTACTGTGCGGTACATACTTCCTGCTGTCACCATCCATACCCAGATCCTAGAAGAAATGGAGCCAGGTGAGTGAGTGCAGAAGGAAATTATCTCTAATTTAAGTCAAAATGAATAATTTCTCCTTTGTTTTCCAGGGTATTCTATCACACTAATACACTAAAGATATAAATAAAAGTAAAACTATCAACTGAAAGCAAATCCACATTTCCTTAGCTCTATATGCTTCGTTTCAGCATCTGTCCACTTGTAATATTCTCTCTTGTTCTCAACATAATATTTGACATCATTCAATTAAGTTATGAGACAAGTATGCATAAAATACACTGAATTCATTTTGTACCTATTGTGTCAAATACTGGACCACACGTATGTGTCATATGAACTAAATACATATACTTAGTTTCAAAATGCGGCCAGACATTGTTTGGCCCTTTTGCCATCAAGAAGTAGAACAAATGTTCCTTCACAGTGTCCACTGTGGTTGAGGACACATTCTATGGCTCTGGACTCCCCACAGTGGTATTTTGGTTTCTATGTGAACAAACACTTAGTGGCCAGATCCTAATCTCAGAACTCTATTGTCAACAGTTACCTCAAATTTGGATAGGATTGCTTGCAATGTTCCCCCTAAAGTGTCCAAGTTTTAAGTCTTAACACATGTAGAACCATATGTTGCGCATTGAAAGGCAATTAAGGTTATGGTTGGTCAAAGCTGTTGACCAGCTGCCCTTGAGATATGTGGCTTGTTCTGGATCACCTAGATATGAGCTAGTGGAATCAGCAGGGACTTTATAGTGTGAAGGGGCTGTAGGGGAAGAAAATCCCCAGAAAGAGTTGAACCTCTGCTAATAGATCTGAAAATGGAAGAAGAGTCCATGGCCTAGGGATTGCATTGTGCCTCTAAAGTTGGGAAAGGCAAGCAAAAAGGTTTTCTCTTAGACACACAAGAACACTGCCCAGCTGATAGCTCCACCACCACCACCACCATTATCATCATAATCATCATCATCTCCACAAGATGCCACTAAATTTCTAACTTTTCAGAATGATAACTTTGTGTTGTTTAAGCCATTAGATCAGTAATAATTTTTTAAGAAACAGTGATATAGTGCAAGGCAAGTGATACTGTATGACTTCTCTTACTGGGCCACGAAAGGCCATGCGGCTTATATTTCCTTCTGTCTTGGATCACAATCCTCAGCAGACTATAGGGAAGTGCTCTAGCAGTCATCCTGGCCGAGGCACCAGGCATAAGAGCCACAAAGTTTTTTACATTTTTCTATGTCTGCCCTTAACTGCATTGTAAATAATGTCTTAAAGAACAGGGAGCACAGAGACATGTCTCCTATGCACACATGTTATGATGCTTATTTTAGACTACTATTCTGAGATAGGTTTGTTTGCTTGGGTTTGTTTGCTTACTTGCTTGACTTTTAATACCATAACCACAACAGGCTTTGGTTCCAAGAAGAAGCAGTACTCTCATGACAGAACTAACATGTATGGCAGTGGACACACAGTATAACAGTCACGGCCTCATCTTTTATGGGATTTGTTTGGAAGTCCAAATAAGGACATGAGCTACACAATACAGAAGTGTCACAACATTGGCACATTATTGCACTGGTATAGGCAACTGCTGTACCTGACTTCATCTGTGATGTGCAGAGAGAGGTCCTGCTGCCCAGCGACACCAGCATTGAGAGCAGGAAGATGGAAAGGGGGCACGCTAAACTGAAGGAAGGCAATTCTTGGAGTGAGGGTAGGGCACATACTCACGTACTATCCTAAGGAACTAAACTCAGTTTCTGTATGCTTGAGAGCTTACTGAGCATGTAAGGGGAAGAGGTAAGTCTGAAAGGGAAGAAAAAGAGACAAAGCTTTAAAATGTTTTAAATAATATTCCCAGTAATTCATTCATGATGTAACAGAAAAGACCTCTGACAATTTCACGAGGGAGATTCATGATTATATTTGAAACCCAGAAGCCTTGCTGACTGAAATAGGAAGAAAAGATCGTAGCAGAGAGAACGCAAGGACTCTCTCTCTCTCTCTCAAAGGCAGAAATGGCATCCTGGGCTAGGAAGTTAATTGGCTAAGGAAGATGAAGATGAAGATGGAAAATCCAGAGAAGCTTTTAGATGCATGGAATAGTAAGGAGAAGGGTGGGGATCTGAAAAGTAAATGAAGATCTCATGTTTGAACAAGTACATCAAGGCACTAGGCTTGACACAGAGGTGGCAAAAATATCAACATCTGGTAGGATAATATGGTAAAGCATACAAAGTGTTTAGATTCTTTAATTACCAAAAGAGAGATGTTATGTCTTACACATGAGACTGTTTCTTCTGGGATTTCTTCAAAAATAGATGGTGAGAGAGAAAAAATTAGCAAGAATCAAACGCATTTGAACATTAAATATTAAAGTATTTAATAGATTTGGTACATGGAAAAGGAGGTCAAGCCAAAAAACAAAATCAATGGCTGTCCTTTCCTCGTTTAAGACTGAATGCATAAATTTTCCCCTAAGAAGGGAGCAGGTAGCCTTTAAAAGGCTGCCTGTTTAGAAGGAGAGGCTGCTCTCTAGTCTTTCAGGAAATGGGAAATCAATGAGAATCGTCAGTCTGGTGTGCCTGAATTTACTTAACGAGCCATCACATGGCCAAGCAGCCAAATTATCTCTCATATCTCAGCACAACACCCCCACACTGAGAGGCCAGATTAGCTAAACCCATCAACTAAAAATAAACACTTCCTTTCTTACTATGACTTCCCTCTTAGCTCAGCTGGGGAGCACAAAACAATATCCACTTTGATTGACACATTTTCAAATGTAATCATTAATTTCTTCTCCTCCCCCCCGAAACACGGTGTATTTTCAATATGAATTCTAACATAACTAGATAATTCACACATCAGTAAGGCACCTGTAATATCAAACATCTGCATGCTTTGCACATAGAAATGATTAAGTTTATTCTGTTAAAGAATAAGATGGATAGAGATAAGATCAGGAATTAGAGCATTTTGGGGGGTGAATTTGGTATTTCTTTCTTAAAACTGACACCCCTAAGATTGGCCAATATGTTTTCAAATGTAGCCCACTGAGTACAGGGGGTATTTGTGTGATGGAAGCATTGTGAAAATTCTAATAGTATCCAGAAAGTAAAAGTGATGTCCATGATTCAGTGATTGTATCCTGTTAAAACACTGGTCAGTTATACACACACATAAACACACACACACACACACACACACACACACACACACACACACACACACACACAGGTTTTCCAATACCATGGCATTTTTAGCTTTACTTTTGTTTCATTTTTCAACATAGGATTTAAGGCTGTCCATGAGCTGTCATGGTCCATAGTCATTTGCTTCAAGAACCTTTTAGCCTGTCTCCATAGTTTGATCCTTATTCCCTCTCTAATTTCCGTAGTTAATAAATAGCAATAAAAATGCATATTTAAACTCCATTATGAATACTCCATCTCCTACTTACAACTCTTAGCGAAAAATAAATCTATTCAAAATCCTTGCAGTGGCTTCCGAAGTCTTTTATGATCTAAATTCAACCCCCCCCCCTCTCTCTGTGTGTGTGTGTGTGTGTGTGTGTGTGTGTGTGTGTGTGTGTGTATGTGTGTATGTGTTTCCTCTGTGGCTACTCATCATTCTTGAGATCTTGGCTTGAGTATTAAAGCCTCTGAATCACAGTCTAATCCTCAGGCTCATAACCATGAACAGGACTCAACATTCCCCTTTTCAGTAGCTTTCACACAACTGACACGTGTGTACTTATGAGATCATTTTAATGGCATATTTCCAAGAAGAGAAGGGCCATACCTATCCTGTTTACCTATCTTCTCCATCTCATGCTACCTTTGATCTAATAAACTCATAGTTACTAAATCAATCAACTCCTAGCTGTGAACATCTGTAAGATACAGAGGCAGAGCCAAAGAGTTCACAAATGGCCACCCAGCCCATAAAATGTCTTCCATAACATGCCAGAGGGTTGTCAGTCCTTCTTCAATATGCTGGGAAATATGTACAGGAATGATAGTCCCTCCGTAGCCTAGGCTACGTTCTGCCCCTCTGTAGCCTAGGCTATGCTCTGTCTCTGTTTTAATCTTTGTTACATTTATTGTGCCTCGCTGATGGGTGCCTGGTTCCATTCCTCCTCTAAGGAATTACCAAACTCATCCAAACACATCTTTAGAATCATAGCATTTTATGCTGAGGTCTCCAAAACATGAGACACAGAAGACTTTTGATGGAAGATCATAGTGTCCTGAAAATCGAAAAAACAGTCCTGACGAATAGTGGCTATAGATACACATTGATGTGAGCTCATCTCGTGAAATGCTAGAGAAAAAGAATCCAGTCCTCAGACAGGCTCATCCTATTGTTATCTGAGAGGTAGATCTGGTAAGCACAGCCCAAGGTCTGAGTGAGGAATAACAGTAGAAAAGAAAATTCAGAACACCACCAACAACCTAGCTGGGTGGATTCACTTAGTGTCTGGCCACATGTGGATGCATATTTCACATATTCTACTATATCCTGAGCACAGTAGTAGAAGTTCCTAACAATGACAGCTGAGTATAAAAATATGATAGGGGAGAGTACCAAGCCAGAGAGAAAAACAAGCTACTAAAACAGAGTCCTGATGCAGAAAGCATCGTTTTTTGTCGTGTCAGGAACCCAAGGTATCGTCACATTTCAGAGCTTCACATTAGAAGCCCCCTTCATATAGCAAACAGCCTCCGTAACACTTGGAATGTAATTCTCACTCTCCTAATTTTGCCAGAAGTTTGTGGGCACAGGTATAAAAACATACATTGCCAAAAGCCAGAAGTTATTACTCTACATCAGTAGAGCCCATACATTTGGAGATGCTCGGACCTAAGCAGGAATACAAGAAAATAATGAAGAACACAGTTTTAAAGCTTCCCAAAGAAGTGAAATACGTTAGCTGGCAATCCTCTGAACTGAAAATCAGTTGAAACATTGACATTCCAAATTAAGGCAGCATTGCTAAATGCTAAGTTATATAGGTGCATGAATATATTTAATTCACATACACAATATGCTACTCATGCCATGAATGGCACACTTTCCCATCACATGCAGCTGATGAGATAAAGAACATCAGATGATATTACTTTCAGCATGCAAACTTATATCCCATAGTAAGCATAGTAACTTGAAACCTATGTGTTCAAGATTACTAGGAATATATATGCATATATGTAGAAATGTATATAGGTATATTTGTGTACATGTGTATGATTATATATGTATATATGCATGTGTGCATATATATGAATGTATGTACATATTCATATACATATACATATGTACACATGCATTAACAGTTTTTAAAGGTCATGAGTTTGAAAGAGAGTTGCAGATGTATGAAGGAGTAGGAGGATTTAGAGGAAGGTAAGGTAAGAGAGAAATGTAGTTATATTATAATCTCAAAAACAAAATAAGAGGAAAAAGAGACCACTAGAAATATAATTACCAATCATATCAACATACACGATCAAACTTCAAAGAAAAATGTTACTATAATAACACCACGTCCCAATGTCAGTCTAGGTCATCACATGAGCCTCATACCTCATTTATTCTACACAACAAGGCTAGAGGACAGAAACCATGGAAACCACACAGCTAGTAAATAGCAAAGACAAAATGAGACTATGAAAAGTTGATCCTCAAGACCAACCTTGATTCACCACCGAAGTGTCATCGGTGAGACCTTTAACTGTGCCAATAAACTAAAGCTATTCGTTATTTCATTTTTATGAAATCATTAAGTCACAGAAAAATGTAAAACAAAATTTTGGAGAAAACTTTCACGTAAAGTACTTACTATATATAAAGAAATACATAGAGCGCCAGTTATTTAATAGAAAATAAGACATGCCCAATAAGCCCCAAAGCCACATAAGCAAATCAACACAATCCTAATGCTTGTATAAGATGGCTGTGTGCATAGTCACTTGCCACCAAGCCTAAGGACTCCACGTCTATCCCAGGACTCTCATGGTGGAAGGAGAGAACTGACTCGTGTGAGCTGTCCTCTGGTCTCCACACTTGGCACACACACACACACACACACACACACACACACACACACACACACACATGCATACACACACACACATACACACACACAAATTACAAATGAGCAAACATTTATATAGTCTTAAGCAATACGTTATGGAGAGAAGAGAAAGCCCTATGTCTCTTTGAGGGCTTCACATCCCAGCAGCCTAAGATCTATCAACACTGCACTAAGGTATAAATTAGCAGCATTATGCAGTGTTCATGGTGCTTTAGGATAAGCACAAAGGCAGACATTATGCTCGTAAGTGAGAATCTGTTGAGTTTTATTTCTTCTCACAATCTCAGATATGTTTATATGGAAGCATTATTGCTTACAATAGACATATGTTGCCTAGCAACTAAAACAGTGTATTTCCAGCAAGATACCTGCAACTCTCAAAAACAATGTGTAATAATATTAAAACAACCATGTTAGCACAAAAATGCTCTGGCTAGAAATTTATATGCATTCTAAAAGACACAACAGCCCACTCAAATGCTCTGCAGTGCTAATTGCCACCTACTTTGATTGTATTTCCTAGTATATCCCATCTAAATAACATTCTACATATTCTCAGACTCAAATTTTAATTAGGAAGCTAATTTATGATTTGGAGGGAGCTTTGTTTCATTGCCCCTATATTCTATGCCTTCCCCCTTTTAATGTCTAGGGGGAAGAAAAACAATCAAATAAGGTGTAAATATTAAATATTCAAGTATAGTAGGAACATACTCTCTCTTCCATTTGAAATGTATTCCTTCCCCTGTGTCCTTGACTTTCCTTTAATTTAGCATCTCCCTTGCAGTAACTTTAAAGAGACCACTCTTCTTGTACACAGACATTATTTTTGAACGCTCAGGATCTGAAGTGGTAACAGATTTGCTCTGGATTGTTGTGACCTCGAAGAATCCATCCATACAATAAACACTGGTTGCTGGGGTAGAGTAGTAAGAAAGAAATGATGCTGGACTCTAGGTGTTTACAAAAGCCTTCATGTTCACTCAGCACAATGGAAAGGGCTCAGTAAAGGCCTGCTGGTGCTCTCCCCGTTCTTCTCATCAGTAGTGCTCTTCTGAGGCTACGCAATGCTGACAATACTGAAGTACATAGCCCTCCCCAGGGAAGACTAAACTGCACTAATGCTCTCTACCGTGTCTCTCAGGTGACATTTAAATAAAGGATATAATTGTGTAGGAGAGTCTACTGAGAAATGGCACTGGTTTCCCACCATCACAGGGTTGGCTTCACTGTTAAAATACCTTGACTTGACGAATGGATGTAGACATCTCATCTCTGTGTGCCTGGGCCAGAGACTGGGAAAGAGTTTCCAAGTTAAAGGTTCATTCTTAGATTGCTTAGAAACCTTTAGCAATTATGAGTGGCTACTTCCTCTGTTTCGGTGACTCATTTCTCTTCATCTCCAGATACAGATAACCAGGAAGTAGGACAGATCTCTCACTTAACTGCCATTAGTTCAGACCTCAGCTCATCTTTCTCAGGCAACCGAAGAAACCTGCCCAGATTGAAGATAGCTCTCTTGGCCACAATGTCTAGTATCCAAGACAAGTATAAGTATGCTTTTGGTACCCACAGTCAGAGTAGAAGGACAAAATATGGTAGGATGGTTGGCCACAAAGGTCCCATATCAGATATTAAGATTATCAAGGCAGGGATGGAGAGGTGGTTCGGGAGTTGAGAGTGCTTGCTGCTGTATCAGAGGACCAGCAGCCACATCAGATGACTCACAAACTCCCATAGCTAGAACTCCAAGGGAGCAAACATCACTTATGGTCTCCCTAGGCACCTGAACACACACACACATACATACAAACACACAAAAAATTCTAAAGAAAATTATCAACATACAATAAACTACCTGTTAACTCTAGTAAACACCACCTTGGCATTTGGAAAGACTTTTACACTGTCAACTCATAGCAGAGACCTCTTCTCCACTCTTGCGCATGAGTAGTTTCCATGGAAACGAAAGGGGAAAGATGATACCAGTTACAAAAGGTGAAACAAATTGGAATAAAAGGCCTATGGAAGGTATTTTATGTATCTCATTATTTCATTAAGTCGCCAGTGCTGTTTCTAAAGTCCACTAGCAGTTGTTTATTAAATAATAAGTATACACTATGAGCCAGCCACTATTAAACTCCAGTTAGAGTCTAAATGTTAAACAAAGAACTCACTTCATATGAAACTTAGAGGCGATTGATAATATAGACAAATGGCAGACCATGACATAGCCTGAATGGAATTGGTAGACTGAAGTAATAAAGCCTCTTCTTTGAAAAACATATGGAGGAAGAAGAGCCTTAGAGGCTAGGGTTGGATGTGGATGGGAAGAATATCCCAAAATGACCACTTGAATCCCATGACACTTCTCTGTGTGTTTACCTAACAGGGTGAGAATATGTACAGGGGTATTGCACACTAATAGGGGCCCACATGATTGGTTGAAGGCTTAACATGACACATTTAATTCCAGCTGTGGTAAAAGATCCCATAATGGCAGAAATGATTGAAAATTGAATAAAAAAAGAGGAAGTTGAAGGGATCTATGGAATGAATTGCTGAAGAACAAAGGGAGGAATCCCAGACACTTGGGATAAAGAAAATCAAAGTTTCAGAGAAGAAATATAATCTTTGTAAAAAAATAATTACATTCACAAAGTATCTTGTTTTTTTTACTATTTAAAACAATTTTTAGATTTAAATAAATTTTGATCATATTCATCCTCCCCTCTCCCAAGTCCTTCCAGATTCTCTCTCCCTCCTTACCCACCCAACTTTAAGTTCTTTCTCAATAAACAAAAATGCAATACAACAAAACCCAAAAAACTAAGAAAAACTAAAGTAGCATTCATAAACCAGACAAAAAACTACCAAACTACAACCAAATTACAGGACACACACACATGCGCGCACACACACACACACACACACACACACACACACACACACCAAACGTGGAGTCCATTATATCTTTTAAAGAGCATAGGACTGTTCAAAATTAAATTCTCCTTTGTCAGAACAAATAACAAGTAATAAGAAGACAAATGCATGAACAAAGTGCAGCCACAGGACTTCTGACAGAGAATATAAAAATTCCACTCACACTATAGCATCATCCCTGTTTATTTAAGAATACACAAAAGAACTTTTTATTGGCTTGCCCTTAGAAATATGCCCCCTCTACATGAGCTTCCCAGTTTATATTAACATCCTCACAGTCACTAACAAAAGATGCTTAGTTCATAACAATTGTTGGCCTATTACAGAATAAAAAATTGCATGTATTATTAAATGTATTATTGTTGTTGTTATTATTTAAAATCATGATGATTTGTCCCTGAAAAGGTAGAAGTTTTACTTAAAATACAAAAAGAAACTCCTGTGAAGATTCAAAAGATATTTGAGAGAAAAATCAAGCATTTCTAATCATGTGAAATTGGCGTCTTTGCTTCCAACATTAGGAGTGGGCAGTGACAGGTTAGTGAAGGAACCTGCCAACAGTCCATAATCAGGTGATCAATATGGACACCACACGAAAAAGGTTTACAACTCCAGATGCCTCCCAATGTGTGGTTAACAGAAGCCCAGAAGACTTCTTTCCTGTTTTTCTCCCCCAAACTCCAAGGCCCTGATAAAATAAGGATTTAAAAGATCTAACTAAACTAAATTGAGGGGTATTATAAAAGTCAACTGATCAGTACCACTGAAAACTTCCACCTCATATGGGAAAAACAAAGAAATACATGACTAAACAAATGTTACAGAGACAAGAGGAGCTCTAAAGTTGACCTCAACTGGATCAGCAATGGAAAAATGACATTGGAGGAAAAAAGTCAAATCCAAACAAAATCCAGAGTCAAGTAAAATTACTGTGCTATTGGTGTCTTCTTAGTTTGGACAAAGACTCTTTGTCTCATCTCAAAAGTGTGAGCAATCTATACTATGTTCACAGCTTTCCTATAGATAGAAAGCGACTCCAAAATGCAAAATATATGATGGTTATTGTCTGTCAACTTGGCTGTACCTAGAATGAACTACAATCCAGAAATGGAGGACACACATGTGATCCGGATCTTGAGGCAGGAAGACAACATTATCTTTGATCTGGCTCTTGAGGTGGAAAGGCACATCTTTAATCTTGGCCATACCTTCTTTGGATGTCACCAATATAAGGACAATGGATAAAGGAAGGTTTTGCTCTCTGCCTGTTTGCCCTCACCTTCCTAGCACATCCATGCCTTCACTGGCATTGGCCTTCTTCTTTGGGATTCCAGCATATACAAGAGACCAGCTGAGACATCCAACTTTGTGGGACTGAGCAAATACTAGATTCTTGGACTTCCCATTGACAGTAGCTATTGTTGGGTTAGTTGGACTGCAGCCTTAAGTGATTCCAATATAGTCCATATATAAAGCTGGATATACAGAGATAGATCTATAGATATAGAAAAAATTATATATATATATATATATATATATATAGAAACTCATATATATGGATGGAGAGAGAGAAAGGAGAGAGAGAGAGAGAGAGAGAGAGAGAGAGAGAGAGAGAGAGAGAGATTTCATAAGTTCTATGACTCTAGAGGACCCTAACACAGTATATTTATTAATAAAGTTATTTTATAAAAAAAATAAAGAAATGAAACAAACTCTGGTTCTGTCCCTGAATTTCTGCTGCACATGTCAATTAAACTCAGCCAGGAAAGCACTCAATCCCCATTTAAGTTATGAGGAGATAAAGGACTAATTCCAATACAAAGTTATAGTAATATCTCAAGCCAATTTTAAAATGAAACATATCCTATATTGTAAAAAAATTCTTTGGATATTAGCTTTGTTTTAGTCTTTCTGACTTTGAGCTAGATTTTTGTTGCCATTTGTATCCAACTTAGTTTTACATGTTTATGAGTTTATTGAATTTTAGTGAATGTTATTGGATACACTCTTTTGGACTCATGTTCTATAGTAACTGATCCAAACATCTCTAACTAGCTTTATCTTGTGAATGTGAAGCCACTTTGGGTACAAGATCTACTACCAACAGTAAGCACAAAGACTCCTTCTGAAATGAAAGCACAATCACTTATGTACCAAGTGCTAGCTTTGCAACGCAAATTTATTCATAAATGATAGCTGCATACATTTTCTAGTTGAAAATACAGATTGGGCATGATGCCTCTTAACCATTTTTTCAAAAGACAGCCTATGACAATTAAACTATCATTTAAAACATAATAAAAGAAAGAATGAAAGAGCACCTCAGATTTGATTACTTGAAATGCCCTTTGAATTTTTGATTGACAAGTAGCTGTTGTACATATTTATGTGGTATACTGTGATGTTTCTATACATGTATATATAACAGAATGAAAGAACAAAGCTAGTCAGAATACTCAGTACCGTGATTGAGTTTCAGAACATTTCATCATTCCTTAAAAACTCAATAGTGGGTTTTCATTATCCTTCATCCTACCATTAATCTATAATTCTTTCTACCCCTATATGCTTGCCTATACTAGACACTTGTATAAATGATTAGTTACAATATATGGTTCGTTTTGAGTCATTGAACTCCATGGACAATGGATTTTCAAATTCCATCTCTACATTAACATGCATTGGCACTGTATTTTCTTTGCTAAATAATACTCCCTTGAGTAGATGTGTCAGTTTCTACCCATTGTTAGTGAGGCATTTGGATTGCTTTCACGTTCTTCCCAAAACACATGGGGAATATTCTGTGAATCCAAGTGTTTGTGTAGATTTGTGTTTTCAGTGCTGTTGGGTATTCACCTGGGAATGAAATATCTTCATCCTAGTAAGACAGATGAGAGGGGCAATGAAGAGAGAGGGATGGAGGGATGGAGAGAGGGGGGAGAGAGAGAGAGCAATCTTTGGGATTGTTGGAAAGTATAAAGCAGTGTAAACACTGTCAAGTGAAGTTGCGCAAGCACTTCATTTATATTTTTTGACGTAGGGTCTTTACTGGCCTGGAACTTGACAAGGATAACTGGAGAAGGAGGGTACATGAAGACTGTAAGACTCAGAGACAGTGAGTTACTACAAGTAAACAGCACTTTCTGAGTACAACAGGATAATCACACATATGAAGTCACAGAAGTTACGACAGCATACACCAGACCTGTGCAAGCTCAAGGCAGACCGGTTCACAGCATGGGGAAAGGAGACCGCATGCAGTCTCATCCCTAGCTGAGGAACAGTTGTTTCTGGGAGAGGGAAGATCAGTCATCTTTGAAAGTGTAGGCTCTGGTCGGTCAACCACACTCCAGTGGATGACCACACTCCAAAGGATACATGGGCAGCACAAATTGGACTTCAATGTCCAAAGGCTACATGGGCAGCACAGAGTTGAGTGGGGATAACATTTTGAGGAGGTGGAAGAGGGATAAATATGATCAAAGTACATTGTATGAACTGCTTTAAAGAACTAATAAAATGAGAAAAAAAATCAATGTAACTGTAAAAAATAAATGGAAAAGAAGGGGATATAAATTTGAGAAAAGAAAGAAGTTTAATAGATTTTTGAGTATGAACTGCATGTTTTATTTAATGTCTGCTGGAAGTCAAAGCAAGTAAATAATCAACTATACCTTTGGGTCATAAATTTTCCATCTTGCATGTTATGCTGCTCTGATATAGCAAGTAATGAGATAGTGCTTATTAAGTCCTTTCTTCATATATTTGTATACTTCCAAATACGTACTCACTTTTATAAAGAAACATTTCTCGTGAAGGATGGCTTAGTAACTCACTATGGAGAGCAAACCTTATGCTTTATAGAGATGACAGAAGCTTAAATCCTAAGTTATGGAATCAGACAGATTTCTTATGATCTCAGCTTTATTTTCCCATGACACGTATATAATAAAAGGCGATTCTCCAACCTATCTGAGACTCTTGGAACCCAACCAAAATGCTTCAAAAATAAAATAATAAAATATACTAAGCAACTTATCACAATGTCCTTAGGCCAACCCATAGCCACTAATTGACAAACGGAAACTCCTTCTCATTACAATAACTACCCAAGCCATAAATATATTAGAGGCAGGAAACTCAAAATTATAGCCAGTAATAATAAAAAGGGAATGGGTAAATAGAAAGAAGAGCTCTGCTGGGGAAGCAGTCTGACAAGGACCAGCACAACTGAGCCATCCCATCATTACGCCTCTCCTCACAGTTATTATGTTCATTTTGAGAATAAGCATGTGGCAAAATTTAAAAAGCTGCATTGTTCTTTGTGTCCCACTCTTCGGAAGCAACAGACTACCAAGCTGTAATCAACTCCATTATCACCATTAATGGCAGCACAGGAAAACTCCAAGTCAATGTATGTGGTTGCAGGAGACAGAGAGAACTAAGACACTGGGGGTCACTGTGACTCTCACATTTCATATAACACTTATTGGACCACAGAACACCTCACAATAGCCGACCAGAATCAACATCACTCCTTAAGTGTGAAGCAATCAAGGGACTGATTGAAGTCAATCAGGGGACTGATTGAAAAGCCTACTCATGGAAGTCTAAAGAATTGCTTGCAAAACAAACGAATAGAATAACGTCTTTACGCTCATGGCCTTGTTGTGGCTTACCCATGTCTGTTCTAACTGATTTGCCTGAGAAATGTCACTAAGTACCTACCTTGTTGTTCCCACAAAATTGTTACATGTTAAGAAGGTCCGTGGTAACCCATGAACCTCCTAGGCCTTCTGAATGGGGGGAGGGGGAAACTAATCTAGTCCAAAAGCATGACAGATGCTTTAAAAAGAAAAATCTGCTGACGCTAAGAAAGCAAACCCAGTAAGACCTTCTGTCTTAAGCAACAAAAACCGTTTCATTTTCTTTGGTATATGTGGTATAAATATGAGCATTTGTGTGTGTGTGTTTGTGTGCATATGTGTATACAAGTACATGTCTCTGTGTGTGTGCATGTGTATGTAGTATGTATGTGTGTACATGTGTATTCATGCATATACACACACATGTGTTTAGACAAAGGCCAGAAATCAACATCAGGGATTTTCCTCAATCACTCTCCACTGCTGTTTTGAGACAGGGTTTCTCACTGAGTCCAGTGTTTATTGGTTCAGTTAGGCTGGGTGGGCAGTGCAGCCCAGGGAGCCTCCTGCTTCTGCTGCCTCAGCACTGAAAGTATAAGGCAAGAATGTGTCTCGCTTTTTATGTGGGTTCAGGAGTTGTTCATGTTTGTATGGCAAGCACTTTACTACCTGAGTCATCTCCCCATCCTCTCCCTGACTATTTCATTTCATTTCTTTAATTTTTTTTTTAGAGACAGGGTTTCTCTGTGTAATAGTCCTGGCTGTACTGGATTCACTTTGTAGACCAGGCTAGTCTTGAACTCACAAAGTTCCACCTGTTTCTGCCTCCTGAGTGCAATTAAAGGCACTATTTCATTTCCAATAGCACTCCCTAAACAACAAAAAAAAATAGTTTTTATTATTAGAAAATCAACTACAAGTACTTGTTGTGTGTGAATGAGAGAATTTACTAAAAATAGAGTGTACTGCATTTACAAGAAAAAACAGACATAAAAAGGTCCATCAGTGCATAGAAATACTTAGTAGAAAATTAACATAAAATTATATTAAGACACAAAATGGATCTAATTGTAGACTAATGGAAAGGATTAAGGGACCAATTTGCTCCTCTGAAACTTAATAAAGAAAGAAAACTATTAAGATGTGGGCTAGTTAGACCTTTGTGTACACCTCATGGCAACCATGATGCACACTCTATATAAATACTATGAACAGATGTAGACAGAATGAAAGAATTAGACAACCATTCTACTTCAACACTTAATACAATAACTAATTAAAGTCATCAATAAATGGCAATCCATTAGGTGAAAGTTGAAGTGAAAACACACAAAGAATATATTACCATGTTACCAAGCCTACAAGATGTGCAAGGGCAACAATAAGGCAGAGACTGAGGGAATGGCCAACCAAAGACTGGCCCTACTTGATACCCATCCCATGAGAGAGAGCCAATGCCTGACACTATTAATGTCACTCTTCTATAGACAGGAGCCTAGCATAACTCCTCTGAGAGACTTCACCCAGCAGCTGATGGAAAGAGATGCAGAGACCCACAGCCAAACATTAGGCAGAGCTTGAGGAGACCTGTGGAAGAGTTGTGGGAATCACTGAGGGAGCTGGAGGGGGCAAGGACTCTACAAGAAGACCTACAGAGTCAACAAACCTGGGCCCATGGGGGGTCACAAGAGACTGAACCAACAACCAAAGAGCATGCTTGGTCTGGTCCTAGGCCCCTGAACATATTTTGCAGATGCGCAGCTTGGTCTTCCTGTGAGTCCCCCAACAACTGTAACATGGCCCTCTCTGACTCTGAGGCCTGACTCTGGGATACCATTCCCCTAACTGGGATGCTTTGTCTGACCTCAGTGGGAAAGGATATGCCTACTCCTGCAGCAGCTTAATGTGCCGGGGTGGTTTGGTACCCATGGGAGAACTCCCCCTTATCTGAGGAGGAGAGGGAGAATGGGGCAGGGATATTAAGGGGGGACTGGAAGGAGAGGAAGGGGGCAGTGACTATGATGTAAAGTGAAGGCATAATTAAAAAAAAATAAACCAAATATCATTCACCGATGCTACAATACAGTAGAATTACATAATATTGCTTAACAATTAGACTTGCAAAAAGTTTTTACAATTCAGAGAACAGGAGGGAAGAAATGAGTGGTTGAGATGAGGCAGGAAAGAAGCAAAGGAGAGGAATAAATGGAATAAAAATAGATTTACAAAGAAGAAGGAAGGAAAACAATAGGGTGGGTATTGTTTTAATTACAATACCCAAGAGGACCTGCAAATGGCTTAGCAGCTAAGGGCACTTCCTGCCAATATGGTCACCTGAATTCAATTCTGAGGACCCACATGGTACAAGGAGAGAACCAACTCTAGCAAATGTCCCCTCTGAATTCCAGATTGTCACCTTACCATGACTATGCCCCTGGCCCTCCACATACCCACAATGTAAACACATCCAACAAATGCATTGTATTTGAAACCTAATTTAAAGAAGCCAATTGTTTAAAATATATAAAATCAGGTAAACATGAATTGGAATATGAGCCAAGAATGACCTTAAATCCTCCTTGTTCTGTTTGAGCTACCCACTGGGGCCTTGTAGTCAACAGAGTAATAATCAAGCACTGCCCCTCAGGGGAGATCCAACCACAGTAGATGAAGCTGAGAAGCTCCAAGAAGGGAGGACCCACAGACTTGTTAGTCTACTGCTGTACACTCAATGCCTGAGGCGGTGCCCACACACTAGAGAAACTCCCAAGTCACTGTCTGTCTTGGATAGTTTGAGAGGCTGTCTCAAGAGACTGCATAGTGTTTTAACAAGACAACAGGAAAGCCACTCTTGAAAATATGTGAACTGATATAAGTGTGGGATTTCATGTCCGTTAGAAAGAAATGCTGGTGATATGACTACATGACAGAGGAGCCTGAAGGTATGGCCCTTGACATGCTAAGCTGTGAATACCGCATCTGCCCTGCTTGGGGGGGGGGGGCTGGCACATTCTTCAAACGCTTGTCTGCACATAAGCTAGAAAGAGATTATAGATGGCTCTCTCAAAAAACTGTTGTTTTTCATAGCAGCAGCACTATTGGCCCTTTGGCCAAGTCGCTATTTGGTGTTGGGAGCAATCCTGTAAATTCTAGAACATTATTAGGCCTCACTTTCTCCAGCCAGAAGCCTCAATTTTGACAATCCAAAATGTCCACACATATTGCAAAAATTCACTCAGGGGCAAAATTGCTCTCAGTTAAGGACCTTTGCATTATGAAAATTATGTCCTAACAGAGGTAGGTCAATAACAAAACTCACAAAAGGCAGAGATAGCCACTAGCTTACCACAGGAAGTGTAAGGAATCCGCCACTGGGAATTCAAATGTAGTTACTGCCAATTCTATTATTAAGGAAGTTAATGTCAATTCTGTTATTAACTGGTCCATTAAGTTTGGAAGGCTGATTGGACTCTGAAATCCTTGGTTTCCTAATGAAGGAAGGATAAGACTATTGTATAGGATTTCTATGGGTTTTGAATAGGAAGAGAAATATTTGTATTTGTATGTGTATATGAATGGGTGAATGTCCATTTATGCATGCATCATCGTGAAGAGAGCAGGAGTCTCTGAACTGAGTTATCTGTCAGTGAGTGGTGTGGAGGAGAGAACGGCTGACATTTAAAGGCCCTTCTCAAAGCCATGAGGCGCTCATGGTTTCCATGCTCCGTGCTTTCGCTCACAAGTTTACATCATGGACCCACTCTGCAGTTGGTACTGCGTTGGAGCCAGGGATCCAGCAGTGAACAAAACAGACAAGGTTCCAGGCTTTAGCACCAAAGCTGTCACTGGCAGCTTTATCGTCCTTAGCAGCTGGGTCTTTCCACTTCACAGCCTGTCTGGGCAGCTCCTTGATGTAAAGTCAGTGAAATTCCCAGTATGACTCCATACTCGTCCTTTTCAAGGGCAATGTATACTAGTTAAAGGTTTCACCAGGGACTGCGGGTACAGATAAACCCAGACAGCTGGTTCACCTTGGCCACTCTACAATATTACCTTTAAAGCTGTTCACAGAAAAAGAGCTTGGCTCTATAGCAAGCAATTCTAGTCAACAATGGCTGCCAAGTTGGATCCTGCTAAATTTTCACCCTGGGGCCAGTTGTGCTTGAAATAATGATATGGGCATCTCCTAAGTAGGAGCAATAGGACGCACTACTGAGAGTGAAAACAGACTAATACTGTAGACATGTTTGAATGAACGTGTTCCAGGAGATGGTGGGGATGCTAACTTCCACCGCATGCCCACTTCTGAGTACTTACGCTGAGGTTCATGCCAGCCACGTCTCAAAGTGGAGTTGCTAGTGTGTTCACAGAGTTTCTATGGGTCAGTGACAGGGCTCAGCCGTTGGAAGTGCTTGCCATACGAGCCTGGTGACCTGAGTTCCACCCCCCAAAACCTACATAGAGGTGGAAGAAAATAATCAGCTCCACAAAATTGTCCTCTGGTGTCCAGATGTGGATCATCACCCCACCATACACCCATACCCCAACTCCCATAGGCCAGCGACAACAACAATAATAACTGAAATAGCTAGGACTGGGTCTCTTGTCATAGGCATGGGGTCAGGCAAAGAAGGGGAAACTTCCCAAGGTGCCCAGGGCACTCTAAATTTGACAGTCTTCTCTAGAACCATGGACAGCAAACAGAATTCAAGGTATACTTTAAACATCAAGGTTTGCATCAGAGAAAGACAAAAGCAGTCAAAATAAGTAGAAAAACATCCTGAAGATTATATTCTATATGGTTCTTCCTTAAATTCTATTACTGTTTATAACTTTAAGCTTCTGTGATAGAAAGTTTTTTTTATTAAAGTAGCAATCAACATTAACCCTCATAGTTCATATTATGCTAATAATTATTCTATAGGAAACTGACCTTTCATTTCTTATGTGGCACAAATAAATTAACACAAATACAAAATACAATTCCTTTTTATTAAGCCGAGAAGATAAATTAATTCTAGTTTTTATTTTTCCATTTGAGTTCTATCATCTTTTCATCAAACTTTCTACTAAATGAGATGCACCTACTTTAATAGACAATAGGTGCCTATCGCACAAAGCAGAGGCACCACAGAGAAGATGCTAAGATGGAAATGTAGTCTCAAAAACAGTGACTGAGATAAAGAGGATTGATAAACCTCAGGGGAAAAAATATGAAAAAGAAAGTTACTTCATTAAACAGAGCAAAAAGAAACAAATATAAATTTGAGACTCATTTTCTGATGAAACATAATGTAACACTGTTTGTCGTGCCTTTCTGAAAACAGGTCAATTCACTTTCCAGCGAGTCACACCAGCAAACACAAAGTACAGGTTGGTAACACAGGTAGGAAAAGATGGAATCGCAAGCACAGTAGACTCTGAACGCAGCATTTTCTTTTCAGGCAACTATCAGTCAACAGTTTCAGGTTAGAGCAAACTTTGCTCCATGTTCAACATCATAAATGTGCAACAGGGCCTATGTGTGTATTATTCTTAAACTACTATTATTGAGCAGAAGATACTGATGAAATTATAAATGGCAAAATGACTACTAAAAGGACCACAACAGTTTGATTCACATATTAAATACCCACAAGCCCTGACCATGACCTCAAACACCAGGATCACTTTTCAATCAGCTGATAATGGAAATTGGCTACATCTGACAATGAAGGACTCTGGCTTAAGCTGGCAATAATATCCTACTGACCTAATTTCCATTAAATGGTAAGTGTAAGGTGGTAGTGCCAAGCTTTGCAATCCATATGGTTTATATGTCATGACCCTGTTGACACTCAATTTCAGAAATTGAGGCTCAGGAGGCAAAGGCAAATGTGCAGTGGTGTTTGGTTAATGACCGACACAAAAAAAATTCCAAACCACGTCTTTTGACATCAAATATAATACCTCTGTTCTTTAAGAAATACTACACGTGTTATTTGCGCTCTAGAACACATGCTGAGGTTAGCAGGGAACATGGAGGAGTCCGTTCTTTCTTTCCACCATGTGGGTTCCGTAGACAACATCTAAAAGATACACAACATCTTGGAGGAATGAATATCTCCCAGCTAGTTTTACCAGAAGGAAAAGAGGAGATAGTTCCTCATTATTTTCATGGGATAAACCCTCGACTTTCTAATTTATGAGATCAGGAAGACATGTTGGTTTTATTTTCTAGGCAGAGAAAGTGCACATATTTGTTATACAAGCAAGAGAGCCTGCTAAAAATTGCTATTTGCAAGCCGTCTTTATGATTTATCAGTCCTATCTACACTTTAAAGCCAAAGCTATTAAAAACAAACTCTTCAAATGCCTTTGAAGAAATCTAATCACCATCATATATACATCACTTTTTTTTCTAGAGTTAATGTAGCTAGGGGCTTACAAGTACTCAGGGCATGCCCAAACCACCAAAGCTACTGACACAAATCACCAGTGGTGGGACTCATCAGACACCTACTGATAAAAGTGTCCTGTGGTGGCACAAGGTACCGGTGTGCCTTTGTTACATTTCCTTTGTTCTCCTTACCATGTTCTTCCTAACTTACTTTACTTTAAAATTCTCATTTGTGTGATTATTTACTTGGTTGATGTTCAACCTTCCTTTCATACTAAAAATCTCATAAAGGGCTCACCGCACACCTATTGTATGACTAATTATATCCTCCATATGCAGCACAGTGTTTGTCAAAATGCTAGCTTTCCTGCTGCTATGAGATTCAATATATTGTCCTTAGAGTAATGGAATAGGTTCAGATATAGATGAAGCACTCTCGGTTCTCACTGCTGTTGTTTGCTGAATACAGAAGAACTGACAGCCTTTCCACAGCATACTACAGCAGAAAAGGCAGCTTTCATAGTCTCTGTTTTAATAGACTTTTAAACTAATGCTTACAAAAAAATCATATAAAATTCACCAATAGCAGCTTAGAGACTAAATAAATCAGAGTTATGTCTGATTAAGAGAAAGGTGACAGGAGTGGGGTGACAGCTCCATGGGTAAGGTGGTTACCTTGTAATATTAAAGACATGAGCTTGACCTACAAAACCTATGTTTTTAAAATGCTGGTGCTATAGATCACACTTCTAAGCACAGTACAGTGACAAGGACAACTGGGGTTCACTGGTCGCCCAGTCCAGACTACTTGGTAAGTGCCAGTGAAGACTCTGTCTCAAAACCAAAAGTGGGCAGCCATTAAACAGTAATACCACAGGTTGTCTTCTGGCTTTCACATGCAATATATACAGATTTATGCACACATCTGCATATACATGCACAAATGCAAAGACAACAAATAAACGAGTTAGCCTACTTTTGTCAGCTCCTAGTGTATGAAAAATACACAGGTAACAAATCAATCTACATGATCAAACCACAGTTCTCAAACCCAAGGAATATCCAAATCCTTTGTTCAGGATTTTAGTGCTTGATTTCCCTGCATTTTCATAACCAGAATTATTTTTCCTATGTGTTCTTTCCAGTGTGCCTGTTGGCTCTCAACCTGAGACATAAAGTCTAATTATCTTCCCCTTTAATCGGGTTGTCCTTAGTGGGTTTTTGTTTGGTTTTGTTCACTTACTTTGGTTTTGTTCAACAACAACAACAAAAAAGTATGGTGGAATTGCAATTTTAATATAAGACTGAATCATAAAATGATTTATATCCTTCTGTTTGGGTATCTTGAGGACCATGCAATAGAAGCTAGTCCTCAGAAGCAAGGCAGATAAATAATAAATTGATTTGTCACTAAGGTTGGGATGTTTGCATAGCAATCAGTTGTTTCAATTTTAGGGAACAAATACATACTGTCCTTTCATTTTGGAGGTTCTATACTGTTACGTTATATAGAGCTGCTCTGGGTTAGCATGGGAACTGGTTACCACCAGCATTGACTACAAGTGTCTAACAGCCCCAGGTCATTATGCCACAGCTTCCATTAGGTCATTCTGCAATCTATCTGAGACATGTGGCTAATGTCCTACCTTGACTTAGCCGACCACTCTGCAGCCTCGGACTACTGAGCACTCCTTTTCTGTACTCACACCCTTGTGCTTCTCCACTGTGGTATTTATCATAATTCTAACTCATGAACCATTGTTTAATTATCAATGGACCATATATTTCTCCCCACAAACAATTAAGGAAACCCTGTCTGCTTGCTTATAGTATAGTAGGGTGACACATGGGACATTTTCCTCTTTGGTCGCACGAATGAATGAATGAAAACCATAGCTCTGTTATGGGACAGGAGGGATCCTTTTTCAGTTGGAGGCTTTCTAAATTTGCGTTTGTCAAAACCAAGCACAGTGTGCTTTTCAGGGAGCTCTGAACCTGTCCTAAGAACTGAGGAAGAAATCTTTGCAAAGTGCAACAAAAGGTGAATAATAGAATAGCCAAACCAAACTTGTACATGCCTTCCCTGTCTACTTCCTGAAGACTCCAGGTATCAAACTCAGTTACAGAAACATGACCCAAAGGTGTGGTGAAACAACAAATACACCGTCTTCACAGTCAGAGGAAATCAGACAGAAATATACCCACACAATACTACGCTAAATTACTAATTTGGTCCTGTGAAACCAATTGTTTCCCTACGTTTCATTTCTTTAACATAAAACAACATAACAGAGACAGTGTCATCTGTAGATTGTCTAAACATGACAAAGATTATGACATAAATTTAGTCCTCCCCCTCTTTTAGAATGGGTGATCATGACTCCACAGTGTCCTTTAATAGTTATCTCATTATAATCCACCCTAAAAGCATCAATTCAAAGTCTACATCGGCTTCACTTAAAGAGGCAGAATATGAATTCAAGAAAATTCAATCCACCTAACTGTAGGTCATTGATTAAATGCAAGTGAACATTTGTAAAGGTGTTTGTATAAGAGCAGATAGGTGAGGCAGCAGGCTGCCTGAAGGTCCCTTACACACACATTTGCCTGTGCACCTCTAGACTAGATACACAATTGCTTTTCAAGCCTGGAACTGCAATTTAGAGGCACAGCTCATACCCTCTATAGAAGAAAGAAATACTATTCTGTATTTCATAATAACTACAAATCTGAGCCAAGAGAATGACAGCCTCACTGCCAGTGTCACAGAACCTGGAATTGACACGTACGTCAAGAACCTGAGTCATTGTCATCTTCATTCTTGTACTAAACAACTGCGATGATGATACGAGAAAATGCAAATGAGATGATGCTGGCAGGGTTAAGAAGAAGAAGAAAATGCATAACTTTGGTTTGAGTGAGAGTCCCTCCCCATGATGAAACTCCATGGGCTCATCCAAACGTTTCTCTCTACACACCCATGCCTACTATCTTTTTCACTATGTACAATACACATTCAACTTAATGCTTAAAAAGAATAGGTTGGAAAAGTTTTTACAAGATCATTTTAACCATCTTAAAGACACTTGAAACACAAATGTCTTCAAAGATGGATTAGAAGCCATTTAGAAGACGTAAATGAGGTGCTTTAGAGAACAGTTTACAACAGCTTTCCAGTTGAAACCAAATTTAGCCCCAAGCTAAACTTCTGGTATTTCAAAAAAGTCCCCTCTTTCTCTGCGAGCAAGCTTGTCTAAGAGACGGGCTTGGTGGCACGGAACTCTAGAAAGAATTATTCTGTGGCTGCTCACATAAGAGGGGGTGCGCAAAAGAAAATATAGGGAAACATTCTTCCGGAAATCGAGGACACCAGGAGAACACGGCCTCACAGAATCAACTCAGCAGGGCTCCTAGGGGCTCACAGAAACTGAGGCAGCAAGCACGGGGCCTTCATGGGTCTGCACCAGGCCCTCAGCATACATGCTGCGGTTCTTAAGATTGGGTTTTGTTGTTGTTGTTGTTGTTGTTGTTGGACTTCTCACCATGGGAGTAGGGGTGTCTCTGACTCTTTTGCCTGCTCTTGGGACCCTTTTCCTGCTACTGGGCTGCGTTGTCCAACCTTGATGTGAGGATCTGTGCTTATTCTTCTTGCATCTTGATATGCAGAGTTCGGCTGATACCACTGGCGGGCTCGTTCTTTTCTGAAGGGAAATGAAGGACCAGTGGATTTCGGGGAGAGGGGATGTGGATGGGGGACTAGGAAGAATGGAGAGAGGGAAGGCTATGGTTGGGATGTACTGTATGAGTGAAGAATAAATAAATAAAATAGAAAATATTACTGGCATGAGTTCATTATACATACTAACAGGATCCATGAAAACGATATCTATCAAGAACATCATATCCTGTCACTAAATTGGCCACTCACGTACTTCCTCATAACTCCTCCTCCCTTTCCCATTATCTTATCCTTGCCATGTCCTTTTTTTTTTTAATGGAAAAAAACATTATTCAAATTTTAAATCTTATCTCTTTATGATCATAACAGCCCTTTCGAGATTCAAAGTTTAAATCAATTAGGAGATGGGGGGGGGGGGCAGGAGCAGTACTGAACTGACCCTGCACAGTTCTTTCCCCCAGAACATCAAAACCTTGAATTGGTCCTGGAATATGCTAATATCTCCTATTATCACTACTCTGGTCCATACAGAATACCACTTCCTATACACAACACCACCTCCTAAAGAGCCAGACAGCATAAATTAGCCTTAAAAGCTGTACCCAAGTAGCCCTCACAGCTGCACTGCTCGAGAGAATAACTGAATCTTGCCCATGCGAATGTTGACATTTTACACACAAACCAATAGCCTACATTTGGCACCACTGAAGTTAAAAGTGTTTTCCCCGACAATAGTGAAAATGTGACACAGTGTTGGAGCAAAGTCCATATGGCATTTAGATCCAACTGGTTCTCCCACCTCAGAACTGCATGATTCTAAACAAGTTGTTTTCTCTAAAACTGAATTTTTCTCGGCTTATAAAACGGGTCCAGGATGACTCTGGTGACTCAGTGAGCAGTGTAATTGGATAACGAGGAGTGATTACCCCAGGGTGATGGAGGCCATGGCCTTCCTGGCTGTGCAACTGGCTACATATGGAGCCTAGTGATTAGAGTCCAGAAAGACTCAGTAGATAGAAAAACCACCATTATCACTTCCACACCCCCTACACAGGGAATATCTCCCAACACTGTCACTGTTTCTAGTCTAGAAGATGCCTCCCTGAGATGTAATCTGCAGGTTCAGCTTTTCCTCACATCAACTAAATTTACCTGTACATGTTTACCAAGTTTCTCACTCTTCGTAATGAAATAGCAGAAGATTGCTAGAGATGCTGACCTTGGACAAATGAATTAACCTCTCATATCCATTTGATAATACATGGGGCTGGGGAAAGCAACTGAATCTAGCATGCTTCTTGTCTGAATTTCGTGTCCTGGCAGAACTCATACTTTAACAATCCAGTCACCAGTGGGGTGTCACTGGGTGGTGTCTTGGGGGGGATTAAATCATGGATCTAGACTCTCATGAAGGGGGTCAGCACCCTTACAGAACAGGTCCCAGATTTTTTGCCCCACATGTCTTTTCAATTTGGGGATTGGGCTTTCCAGACCTTACTACCTATGACACCACAGCAAGAAGGCTTATCTATGACCAACAAATAGACCCATGACACCCCAAATCAGGAACTTCCCAACTTCCCAGGAATTCATGTCCAGAGACATGAGAAGTAATTTTATTTTTTCTATAAGACACCCAAATGTTTCCTCATCGCTGCCTCAAGATAGTAAGAATAAATTAATATTCTTGTGGAATTTAATCATTACATTGACCTTACCTTTGCACATTACCTCCACACTATGAACTCTGTCAACACATAGACAGCAACTTGGGAACCCTCTTTCTACCATAGATTAATTTTTTTAAATTATCTGAAATGTGACCAGTAAAGGGCTCATCCCAAAAATGGACCCTCAAGAATTAGTGATGTCATTACACATCAGAATATAGCTTCCTTTTCCATTTCTTCTAAAAGAAGCAGGGTAAGCTCTTGAACATGTATTTACCTATAAAATACTTAACACTTAATCTTATTGGTTGGTAAGTGGCACATGTTGGATTGATACATAAGAAGATAATTCAGCATTGCAACCATTTTTTCATTTATGGTCGAAAGATCACCACTAACTCAATGTTTTCCAAATATTGGTCATGTGGTAAGTATTTCATGAATACCTAAATAAATGACTGGGCACTCTTCTCTAAAATTTCCTGTTCCTTGTGGTACAGCTAAAGACATGTAGCAAACCAAGGGCTCTATGAAAGAGATGCTTCATTCTAACACAGAAAATTGCTCTTTGCCTTTTTATATGAGAACAGCCAGCATAGAGAATTCCTCCAAGGCTTACATATATTAAAACATATAATATCTAAGTTTAAATTAAAGTGGGAAAGGGAAAATCACAGACAGAATTAAAGGGTTTGGTATTGCATCCTCTTTAGTTAAGACCTACACTGAATACATCTCCTATTTTATGTACTGAAGTTACTCATTGTAACTTACTTATTGAAGTAAGTTACTTATCGTAACTTACTAAAATTTTAGAGTCTAATATGTGAACATAGTACACATATAAAGAGCCATGTGAAACTGTGTTAATTACTGTCCATGGATTAATCCTTTGTAGTGTCCTGTTGATTTTAATTAAATCATTTTATTCACTCTTTGAGTTTCACATCATGCATTTCATCAGCTGCCTAAAAGGAGACATTCTTTCGATCAGCATCCATGGTAAAGTAGTGGAGGCCTTCACAGCACAGCAAGTCTCAAATTTTCCCTTGAAGGCATTAGAATCACCTGAAGATTTTGATCCACACAGATCACTGCATCCTACGCCCAGAGTCTCTGCTTCAGGAGACCTGGTATGGTCCCTAGGAATCTGCATCTTTGAATGTTTTCAATGATGCCAATGCTGCCACTCTCACAAGCACACTTTGAGAAGCACTGATAAAACAGTCAGTACAGAAGAGGCACAGTATCAAGTTCTTGTACAAGCATCTGTCCATGGACAAACATAACAGTAAGAGTGCCTAAATATTCAATGTATCCATGGCTTCCATCTTTCTTGGGATAGTTTCCTAAATTTGAGGGTATTCACACATAAGTCATGCCATATCTCTAATGATAAGGTTAAATTCAATGCGTAAGCAGGGCACAGACATGATCCAGTAATTCTGAAATGGCAATGTATGGAACCAGGCTCTCTAGAAAACATTCATTTTGCTGGCCTTGGAGACAGAAGACGTACTAATATGTGGCCCACCACGGTTTTTAAGTACAAGTTCCTGGTGTTGAAGAGGCCTTGCTACAAGGTCAAGTTTCTGGCGTTCATTATCATTTGGTTCAGCAGCTTCTTCAACAGGCCAGTTAAGCAGATGAATGCAGTCACTGATGAAATTCAGATAATAGTTCTGCCTCCAGCTGGTTCAGTGTTCTACAGGAACACTTCAGCAAGTTCCTTCCTGACAGAATGTACCTGAAGTTAATACCAAACAATCCTGCCTAGTAGAATTCAATTTCAAGTATCATCAATCAATACATATTAAAGCTTCGATTTCTTTCTTTGTGAAATAAAAAATGTATAAAAACAAAGCTCAGTTCTGAACTCATAATAGAATGGGCCAACACACATGTAGCACACACACACACACACACACACACACACACACACACACACACACACACATGATAGATACAGATAATGGTTTTCTTAAAGATATTTTCAACCTCACAAAGATTACATTTTCTGAAAAGAATTGGATTTCAAAATACCTAACACACATATAAAATAAAGCTTCAAGTAATTTTATACAAAACCTTCTCTTTAGAGAATATCAACCAACAAAAAGTGAATTCAGACGCATGTATTTTTCCTTCATCTTTTCATATAAATGGGGTGTTTTCAAATAAAATAGTCAGTATTTCAAAATGAAAAAAAAAACTAGCAGCAAACTAACTAGAAGTAACAACTCTGGAGGTGATATTTGCAACAAAGAAGCTTCCCTTGAGCTATGCTGAAAGAGGGAGGGAAATTAAAATGTGTTCTTCTATTTTGACTTTCTACACAGCCCCAAGAAGGCCTCCTGGCAAAGCTGTCACAGCCAATCCAGTTTTACATCCTTGAGTGCAGTCTACCAACCTCTCATTTGTTTAGCAGCTGACGAGAAAAACAACAGCAACTGTGGTTCTTAGTTTTGACGGCAAGTAGTGTTTTGCCTCTGGTCTTCAGTACAGATCCTGCTGACAGACAGTCTCCTGACTTGATCTCATTTGACTCATGCAAAATGAAAAAAGAGTAGGCTGGACCTCACAGTTATCATCCATTTCCATCTACCTTTTAAATTAACCAAATCAGCAATCAGGGACCAAGGACCAAAAATGGAGTCATGTTACACATTAGCACAGGCCTCTATTTTCAGAAGAAAAAAAAAACTAAACTTGGGGAGATTTGTATACATGCTCATGTTCACATAGTTAGGTTATATTAGAAAGACTATGCCCTTGGGTGTACCTGACTCTAGTAGTCTTTTCACTATTTTTCTATGCTATACCACCTTTGAAAATATGTGAAATAGGACCATTTTCCTAAGTGCCATAGCCAGTGAGGGGCTGGGCCAGCTCTCCTGACTACTGTAGGTGATGAGGGTGGAGGGAGGACATCACCCTAGTGCCCGCTCCACCTCGTGGCAGACAAATGATGGGTCCAGCTCTCTCATGCCTATATCCATGTTGCCAGTTCACCTGTGCCACCTCTACTGGCAGGGCTAGCTCTGTTGTGGTACCCATGCAAAGTGCAAGGCCTGCTTTTTCAAGTGCTGCAGCCGATGAGGGACAGTGACAGCTCACCTCCTTGTGCTTTGACTGGGAATCACAGTGGGGATTGCTTGGGAGGCATGGGTGCTTCTGACCTGGCACTGAGAGTATAAGAGCAGGAGAACTAATCCCGCCTCCTGCCAAAGGCAGCATTGGGTGGTCTAAGAGGAACAGTGCTTGAGAGCTCACTCTGGTGTTACAGATAAGGGAGAGCCAGTGAGCTGACCAGGCCAGATCCAGGGCTTTCAGTTGGCCCACAACAAAATCTACATTATGTGTTGGAGCACATGAAAGGGCCGGTCCTACCAATCCAAAACAGGATCTCCATGACACAGGGAGGAATTCCAGTAAGGATCCAATATTGATGGTGTCACAGAAACCAGAAACCAGAGTCCTCAAACCAGACTCATTGCAATGAACATTTCAAAGTGAAGATGTGTGGATAGAGGGGAATATTATGGGGCAAACCATGACACACTGCAGCTTCCACAACAAGATGTTTTCTACACTTCGCTTTGTTTGTTTTTTGGTTGTTTTGGGGGGGTGGTTGTTGAGGGGAGGTTGCAAGGGTGGATATCAGAGAATGGGGAGATAAGTGGGATTGGGACGTGTGATGTGAAACTCACAGAGGATCAATAAAAAGTTAAAACAAAACAAAAATACGTAAGATCGGAATTCTACTTATTCTTTATACCTTGAGAACCTTGGTTCTTACTAATTTATATTCATACATCATAATATAAACATTATAGTATAAAGACATTCTATAGTATTTACTCACAACTCAATCAGTTCTTGTTGGGATAATAGAGTGTTATTTTGGTCATGTTTCCTTAAAAATACAATTGAAGCACATCTTTTAGGCTACAGCTTCCACCAGAGGTACAGTTGGAAGACATCCAGAAGGGGCAAGGAAGAAAGGCAATGGTGCAGAAGAAAATGGAAGACCCTACAAGGCACAGCATCAAATGAAAAAGTAACTCCGGTGCATAGATTGTCTTAAGACGTACTGTAGGGACATCAGGACCTTATAGGAGACAAACTAACCTAGAAAGTTCCAGGCACATTTTCCATACAGTCTTCAGTTGTAACAGCCTATGATTAAAAGCATCCCAGGCAGACAAACCACCAAAATCAAGTTGGAAGTCAGCAAACAGAGAACTCAATATCCTAAGGAATGGTCTAGTGTTCTCTTCACTATTAACACAGCTTCCTTATGATTGATACAGGTTCCTCCTTGATCCAAGAAAGCCCTTCAGACCAGACGGAACACACATATAGCTTCAGGCTAAATCAGGCACCAAACGTTAGTAAGTTGTGCCAACTATTTGCATATTAGATAACAAGAAAATATCCTCCCAGCAATCTTGAAACACAGAATTTTGATTTGTCCTTCAACTTTCCAATTTTAGTAGTATAAATGATTAAATATTTCTGTATCATAAAATAAACAACACAGTTAGGTATGGTGGCACATGCCTTTAATCATAACACTCAGACAGAGTATTCTCTGTCTCTATGGGTCTCTATGAATCAAAGCCAGACTGTCTACACAGAGAATTTCAGGCCAGCCATGGTGTTATAATAAGACCCTGCCTCAATTTTTCATAAATAATAAATACAAACATGATACTAAATAAAAATTGTCTATCCTCTATGAGAGACAGTTCATACTGGACTCACATACACCATTTGCATGTGCTCTATCATATTGAGGTATCTCAAGTTTTCAGTGTATGCAACAGAATTGTATATATAGGAACATACGAAAAACCTGTTTTTAAATAGTCAATGCATTTCCCTTAACTTCTAAGAACTGTTTTTAGGTAAGGTGCCTCAAAATCAGAACAGTGGGTGTCCTAGCTTCATTTCCCACCACTGTAATAAAACATCCCAAGAAAAAGAACTTAAGGGAGAAAAGGTTTGTTTTAGCTGACAAGCCCAGGTTACCGTTCATCACTGCAGGGTAGGTAAAGCATCTGGTCACATACACAGTGAAGAGCACAGCTCACTGTTTTCTCCTGTTTTCATTCAGCATAGGATGTAAACCCAGGGAAGGGTGCTGCCCACAGTGGGTGGGTCCTCACACCTTAATTAATGTAACCAGCCAATGGCACATCCTCAGCTCACCTTCAGGAGACAGTCTCTTCTCAGGTGATGCTACATACTGTCAAGTTCACAAAATGAAGCATTACAGTAGGAATAACTATTAATGCGCTGTACAGCATCCCCAAGGAACCCAGAGACACAGAGCGGTGCATGAATTCATGTTTCTCCCTGAAAGGCAATTGTTCAGACCTGAACTATAATCCGGCACGAAGTGAAAGCTTGAACAGGCGATTGCCTTCATTTTTCCTCTTTAAAGCAAGTAATGATAACCAAATTCAAATATTTTTGCTCTCTCTCTACAATTACACATTTAAAAAAGAACTCGCTAAAGCATGCAGACTGATCTAAGATCACAAGCTTCAGCAAACTTCATTTATAACCCTGGGGCCATTATCATTTTTGCCCTGAGCTTATCTATTACTTGGCACAGACAGAAAGAAAGAAAGTCAATAAACAACAAAGTGGCTATTTTTCAGATGCAAATGTTTTGGCTCAAGTTGAAAGATTATCCTGTTTACAGACACAATATTTTAAAAGAGCAGCCCAATGGTCTTTTAAAACGCACCACATGTAGAGAAGAAATTATGTAATCTATTCCAATATTGAGCATAAAATCGTTCCCATAGCATACAGCCGTGTATGTTAGGAAGATTAACAAGTATCACTTAGACATTGTGACTAGAGAGAATAATAATACCGTGTGGAAAACATGATTACCTATGGTGGGACCCATGGTTATCAGCTTTCGCCAATATTGTTTATTAAGCATTATTGTTATTCTACTCTTTTTTTATAAACTTTTTTAAAAAGAAAAAAAAACAAAGAATAAGAAACAACTTTCTAAAAATATTGTAAAAAGGGGAAACAAATTCTCATTACAACAAATAACTTAGTATCCTAATTATTGGCAATCATATGGATAGATTTTATATTTTGTGATTTAGGGAGGTATCATTTAAACATATATACATTATATACACATATGCATATATGTATGCAACCACATACATGCATATGTGTATATAATATATATAACATATATGCACACATATGCAGTTGACTCATACTACCTAGCCAGATCACATGTGTGACCTGAAGAGGACATTAGCTATTCCAGAGCTATGGCAAACACTTCTGTGTACCCAAAAATATAAACCCGTTTATCTTTATTATTGCTAACAGACACTTTGTTATAATGTTCTTAAAATAGATTTTTGAAGCAGGGTTAGAGGAGCATGGGTATGCAGGGAAAGCCAAGGCAGCCCCTGTGATGAGGGCTTCTTGTTCCCAGAACACTCTGTGGAAAGACAGCGGGAAGGTACAGGGTTGGCTTTCAGCAGACACCTAACCTTAGACTTCTCCCTTCCTGAATATATAAAGCTGTTGCTTTCCCCTTCCCTGCACGCTGGTGTTCTGTGTTTCTGTCATTCAGTTCTCTGTTCTTGCTGTGGAATGAGTTAGGCAATCCCCTAGCAACTGCCATCACCCCAGTTACAATTCCATCTTAGCACACCTCCTTTCCTGCAGCCCTTGATAGGACCTAAAATGAGCATGCTACTCTTCCTTGAGGACACTGGGCTTCATGCAGCCAAACATAAAAGGATGGGGAAGATGGATGGCTTATCTGTGTAATATTAGGCAGTCCATGAAGGCTCCATCTCAGAATACACTGAGAATCTATCTCCACAGGAGATCTACGTTTAGAACTTAACAAACAACCAAATGAATAACCCCAATGTTACTGCTACCATGCTACCAAATTTAGCTCTCTACTAACCTCTCTAGAGAAAATCTGGGTCAGTCAACTCTCAGAGACTTTTAACAGATGATTCCCACACCTTATCTCTCGCAGACTGGCCATTGGGGTCTGAGGGGCTACAGGCGTCATAAGTTTCTCATGCTCGCCAAAGGAGAAGGCAACCAAGGTTTTCTTGAGATCCCCCAAGACCAAGACAAACAAGAAAAGGCATAGATACCTAAATGAATCATCTATTAACCTGAGATAAACTAGTATTTGAGGGTATATCAAAGGCTAGGACAATGCTAGTGGAGGACATCAGCCCAAAATGTTATTGCCTGAGCTTTTAAATCTCTCCTACTAAGCCAATGGCCATGAAGACTCTCCATCTGTCAAGCAACTGGCTTATTTTATGCCTAGCTACACATATCCTTTAGAAGCCATTGTGTTCACACTCTCAGAGGAAGGGTCAGCAGAGGAGTGACTGTGAGGGTTAAAGTGATGTGGAAAAATATAAAAATATGAAGCAACCTTGTAACCACATGGTCAAATTCCTAATTCACAGTCTGTGTTGCCCAGAACATCTGGTATGTGTGTGTGTGTGTGTGTGTGTGTGTGTGTGTGTGTGTGTGTGTGTGTGTGTGTGTGTGTGTGTATGTGTGTGTGTGTGTGTGTGTGTGTGTGTCTGTGTGTGTGTGTGTGTGTGTTATGGGAAGGGCTGTGGACTCTTGTCAACTGATGTCAGAGTCAGCATGACAACACGGCTGAGGTGTTGTGCCTTTCAAATCCACTCAAGCCCAGAATATCTCATCATTTGTGCCTGAGCACATGCACGTCTGCCATTTCCAACATGATTTTCAGCGATAAACTCTAAAGTATTGTCACACAGTACAGTAACTGAAAGTCCATCTCCAAATCCAGTCCTGTCACCCTACATGTGACTTTGCCTTTCATCACTCAGGGCACATTTGAAGATATATGTCTGTTGCAATGAGGTCCACTGAAGCCACTCAGAGTTTTGCTTCAAGGTAGCCACTTTTGGCAGACTGTGTTTCTTAGCTGGAGTTTCTGGAACTTTCTCGACAATTCTAATTATTTGGGAATGGATTTGTATTAGAATTGACTTTCCACTTTCCGACCCAGAACTGCCTTGTCCCTCTTCTCTGCTCACTTCACGGTCCATTTCACCTGGCCTTCTCTCCTCTCCTCTCTCTCCTCCACGGTCAGTTTAAGCTGGCTTTCTGTCTCCTCACCCACTCCCTCTGTGCACCTGTGTAACACACCCTTTCTGCTTTCCTTCTCATATTAGCATGAGCCATGGTGCACTTCTACTCCCATCTTGTTCCTTCTAAAGGCCACATCACCCCCACTCTTCTTTTAAGCTCCTCACAGATCTCATAGCCTCTGTCATGATGAACTTATGTTGACGCTCGGGCTTCTTTCATCTGTCATCAGACATGCCACTGGGGATTTTGTATAATACAATCAATTAGTAATCACAAATAGTGACTTAGAAAACTCTTCACTAGTCTCCTAGTCTCTGCAACTTAAACGCATTTACAAACGGAGAGTAATTTTTAAAAAAAGGAAAGGGGGAAAAAAGACCTCAGCCCACACAAATACTGGACAAAGTCTCTCATCACTTCAAACAAATGGAGTAGGGTGCTCTGTTATCATGACCCCTCTAAGCAGAGACAGCATCCTTTAGGGGGGAAAAAGGTAATAGATTTAGACAGTATAATATACAGAACTGGAGAATTTCTTTCATTCTCCTCCATATGAATATGTAGTGTCACCAGAAATAAAAGTCTTCAGCGAAACAAGAGGACAATTAAACATTTTAGGTTAATGATTCATTTGGTAAGTTGTATAAGTACCTCAAGAATTAAGCAACTGTCATATTTTATAACAAATGCACCATTGTGGTTTGATGGCTAAGTGTGTTTTACTCAGGTTTTCTATTATGAATCTGCTTAAGCATGGATTTATGTCATCACAGGAAAGTTTCTGACCAAATTTAATTACGGCTCTAATTTTTCACTTCAACAAATTTACTATACTTTAATTTCAATTAAGAAAAAAAAGGGGGGTAGTTTGCAGCCAATGGGCCACTGGGATGGTTTAACAAGTAGTAGCTTGACAAAGCTGAGCTGCACCCCAGAAGTCCATGAGAGAGAGCCTAAAGTTGTTCTCTGATCTCCACACATTCACCAAGGCATGTGTGTCCCAAAAGAAAAAAATGAATAATAACATTTTAATCCACAATATGTGAAATAATCAGATAGCTGTAAAATTTGACAAAACATTTAATTCTGGTGACAGAAGACATTAGAGAACTGTACACAGGCATGTCAAAAAGTCCACACAAATATAGCTTCACCTGGGATTTCTCATGCCTCTCCTAGAGTTTTTAAATATCCACAACTTCTAGCCAGGGACATGTCTTAGTGAACAAGAGTGTCTGTGGCTCAATGTTCTATGCCCTGAGTTGACTCTGAAAAAGCGTGAGGAAGACCTCCAATGTACACCCACATGTTGTCCTTTGAACACCACAAATGGGCTGTGCCATACTCGTGTCCACACACATACACATAGGCATGTAAATACATAAATATAAGTTTAAAAAATTTCATGACAAGAGCCAAAGAGTTCAAGGTGACCTGAAGAGTACCTGTCCTGTTTTCAGAAGCTATGATCTGAAGGTGCTAGAAAGCCCCATGAGGTAAAGATGGCGTATATAGTCTAGGACTGTTGGTAGATGGAGAAATGTTTGGAACTAGAGTCTTTTTGGAGGATGTTAGGTGAGTAAAGCATAGTCCTCAGATCAGTGGTCCTCAACCTTCCCAAAGCTGCTACCCTTTAGTACAGTTCTTCATGTTGTGGTGACTCCACCAACCATGAAGTTATTCTTGTTGCTACTTCATAACTATAATTTTGCCACTGTTATAAATCATAATGTAAATATCTGATATGCAATCCTTCGGAAAAGGTTTGAACCCCAAGGGGGTTGCAACCCACAGGTTGAGAACCACTGCTCTAAATGCAGCCTGGGAAACTCAACCCTTCCTTCTCCCTCTAGCTGTTTTCCTGATGTCATAAGTGAATAGTTGCCTCTGCCACATCCCATGCCATGACATTAGGATTACCATAATCCCAAAAGCAATGAAGCCAAATATTCCCCTATTAGGTTGTTTATCTCATTTTATCACAGTAACATGAAGTCAAAAGTCCTTTTCCATTAAAATGTAGGGATCCTTCTAATATTATAAATAGTACCATTCAAGTAAATAAATAAATAAATAAATAAATGCTCAGAAGCTCTATTTGATTCCACTTTAAAAACATAAGAACAATTTTCTTTTTAAAAATCCATACATGTGGGCTGGAGAGATAGCTCAGAGATTAAGAGCACTGACTGCTCTTCAAGAGGTCCTGAGTTCACTTCCCAGCAAACACATGGTGGCTCACAATCATCTAAAAATCCATACATGACTCTCTAATATAGTCTTAAGCAGAAAAATTCTGTTATTAAGAATTTTCAAATGGTAATATTCTAAATTGAGGCATGTAATGTTCATTCATTGTGCTCCTCACCTTAGTCCTAAGCATTGTAAAGTATCTGAAATGAGTTTCCATTTAATAATATACAGAGATATTGTGTAAAATGAATTCCATGATTCAACATAATATTTTTTTACTTTTTGGATGTAGCTACTATATAATTTAAACTTGTCTGAATGGTCCGACCTAGGCATTCTGTGTATATGCTATGGTTGTGTAGCTTGGTCTTCTTATGGGCTCCTAACAGTGAGGGTGGGTGCGTGTCTCTGATGCTTATCTTCTCTTGGGACCCATTTCCTCCTACTTGATTGCCTCATCTAGCCTTAGTGTAAGGCTGGTGCCTAGTCTGATTGCAATTTCATCTGCTATGTTTGGTTGATGTCCCTGAAATGCCTGCCCTTCTCTGAAAGGGAAATGGAAGAAGAGTCAGGAGGAAAGGTGCAGGGTGAGGGCTTGAAAGGTTCTAAGGAGGAGAAACTGCAGTTAGACTATGACATACGAGAGAAGAATAAACTTAAAAAATAAACTTGTCTGTTTGGACTGTGATATATCTCAGTCAGAGAGTGCTGGCCAAGACAATATAGACCAAGACGAAGGCCACCTAAGCCTGCGAGGCATGTGGGCAAGGAGAGACAATGAGGTTATTAGGCACAACAGTGTAGCAGGATGTGAAACATAACTTAAAAGCATGACTGCCCAATCATGGTCTGAACAAGGATGATGCCAATGGACATGCCAAGGATGAATGAGAAAAGCCCATGAGGCCTCAACCTAAAAGCAAAGCTGATTGGAAGAGGTGGTCTTCCCAAGTGAAAAGCAAGCTTACTGGTTGCCCATGGCCAAATAGTCAGCCAGAAAAGAAATACATGCAGCTAATATGTATGTGATCTAGTTATATTTAGGAATGTATATGTATATATGTAGTATGTGTGTGTGCGTACAAGTGTGTGTGTGTGTGTGTTGTATAATCATACAATAGCAATATGTGGGGAAAGAGAGGCCATGGATTTGAAAGATAGCAGGAAATTTAGAGAGTAGAAAGGAAAGGGAAAGTGTAGTTATATCAAAATATCAAAGATAAGAGACCAGTGTTCTATAAAACAATAACATAATTTACAGTTGAAAAACTGTGGTTGACTATCTCAAAGTAATTACCTGAGAAATAGGTATGCAAATTAACCTGGCTTAATTTGTACATATTGTATGTACACATTAAAATGCACACTCTTCTCCATAAACATGTATAATTAGTATGTGCCAGCTAAAATATATTTTTGAATATTCAAGTTATTCACCATAAATCTAATCTCTTAGTAGAATATGGCATTCATTACCCTAGAAAGAACAACTGCACACTGGGCTCAAAATGTGTTCAAATGTGTGGACACAAAGATGGTGACCAGTCCCTACACTCCCCCCTCCTTTATTGCTACCACAAACAATGCCTTTATCTCTCTATCATTTTATTATTAAACTCTTCTTGTCACTGACAAAAATATCTGACTTAATAGAAACACTTGGATGAAAGGGTTCACCATGGCTCCAATCTGGTTGGTGCCATCACTTCTAGGTTCATAGTGAAGAAGACCATCATGGGTGTGGGAATGTGTGGCGGGAACTACCTATCAGGTCAAATGTAGGGACCTAAGGGAAAAGGCAGGAAGGATCCAGAAAACAACATTCCCTCAAAGGTACCATCTCATGTGACCTACATGACCCACACTTCTTCCAGCCAAGTCTTGTGCCCTAAAGTTAGCAGAAACTTCAAAACTCATGCCACAAATTAAGAATCAACTTCCAGGTATATGAGCTTATGGAGGATATTTCACACAAATCAGTTATCTTCCTATCTTCCAAAACTTTCTGCTTCAGACCTATTTCCCAGCAGCCCCTATCACTGCTATCCAAAACTAAGGGCCTGCCCTCAAGACACTTTACACTCTAGCTCAGTATCAGTCTAGTCTTAGTATTGTTTTACTTTCCTTTTTTTTTTTCATTTATTTATTTATTTAATTACTTTATAGCCTGATCCCATCCCCTCCCTTCTCTCCTCCCAGTCCCAGACTCGCATCCCCTCCCCCATGCCTCCTCTCCTTCTTCTCATAGAAGGGAAGCACCCCCCACGCATGGGTACCAACCCACCATGGTATGTCAAGTTGCAGAAAGATGATGTGCATCCTTTCCCACTGAGGCCAGAAAAGGCAGGCCAGCTATGAAAAAGAGATCCAGAGGCAGGCAACAGAGTCAGAGACAGCCCCTACTCTCATTATTAGGGGATTCACATGTTGACTATGCTGCACATCTGCTCCATATGTGCAGGGGATCTTTCTTTTCATGGAAAATCATTTGTGCTATTGCACACTGGCCTCAGAAAAGGTGAAAATCCTAGTGAATTCCTGTACCCTCTGCCCTGAAGACATTCACGTCAGGTACTTTGCACAGAACACTCAAACATAAATAACACAGGAGTAAAAGGAGGAAAGCACCCAAGAGCTTAATTATAAGAAGTACAGCATAGCCATAGCTTATAAACGTGTCTGGAAAACGGCAGAATAAATGCCACCAAGTTTTCCTCCTTAAACATCACCAACCAAGGGACACAGAAACAGTACCCCAACTACATCCTTTAGTAACATGTGAAATGTAACTGAAAAGTGAAAGTTTGAGATAATGCCCTAAGGAAACAAACAAAACCCTATTTGTTCAACACTTTTGATGACTAAAAGCAATGACAGCAATGTTCTCAGGTGTCAAGTTCAGGCACTGGTGAAATGTTTTTAAAATTTCTGCGAGCAAGAGATATATTTGTACATGAAAAAGACATCAGTTCCTTAAAACCCAGGAGAAAATAATTCTGAGAAAACTTTTTCGTTCTTATTTCCCTTTTATTTAAAAAAGTTATTCAGATTACATCTCGATTGTTGTCCCCTCACTTGTATCTTCCCACTTTTTCTTCTAACAGATTTAGTGTCTCTTATTTTATGTTTAGGTCTTTAATCCACTTAGACTTGAATTTTCTGCATGGTGATAAATATGGATCTACTTGCAATTTCCTACATGTAGACATTCAGTTAGACCAGCAGCATTTGTTAAAGATGCTATCCTTTTTCCATTGTATAGATTTGGCTTCTTTGACAAAAATCAAGTATCCATAGTTGTGTGGATTTATTTCTGGATCTTCAATTCGGGAGGCAAAGGCAGGCAGATCACTGTGAGTTCGAGGCCAGCCTGGTCTACAAAGCGAGTCCAGGATGGCCAAGGCTACACAGAGAGAAACTGTCTCAAAAAAACAAAAAAAAATTTTTTTGTGTGTAGATATTTTGATAGGGATTGCATTGAATCTGTAAATTGATTGTAGTAAGATGACCACTTTTACTATGTTAATTCTCCCAATTCACAAACATGGGAGATCTTTTCATCTTCTGATATCTTCTTCAATTTCCTTCTTCAGAGACTTGAAGTTTTTTCATACAAGTCTTTCACTTCCTTGCTTAGAGTTACACCTAGATACTTTATATTACTTGTAGCTATCGTGAAGGGTGTAGTTTCCATAATTTCTTTCTCAGCATGATTGTCATTTGTACACAGGAAGGCTACTGACTTTTTTGAGTTGATTTTGTATCCAGCCACTTTGCAGAAGGTGTTTATCAGCTGTAGGTGCTCTCTGGTGGGATTTTGGGGATCACTTATATACACTATCATATCATCCACAAATAAGAATAATTTGACTTCTAACCAAGTTGTTTGGCATCCATTCTCTACAGATATAATTTGCCTAGATATACAGGTAGTAAATAGTTTGTTGTGTGAATAAGTAAATGTTAAATAAGTATCCAAATGTATAATCCTGGGTTTTTCTTCAAACAATATTTATTAAAGATCAGTATTAAATTTGTATAGAATATAGGGTCTCGTATATTTCTGCTCCCCTAGACAAGGAAATACAGACATTTTCCTTTCTTGAATTATAATAAAAATAATAAAAAGATTAGACTATTATCACTTGTTCTAATAAAGTAGGTTCAAGTGTCTTCTTTACTGTTTATTCATTCAAGGGAAGTGCTCTTTTGACCCTTGTTGTAGAAAATTTGGCTGGAAGTGGGATCTCTGTATTGCACCCCTCCCAAGACAGAATTTAGAACTATTATCACACAAACCACCATCTAAAAAGCATAAAGAGGCATTTAGAGTTCTCCCAAAAGGCTTTAATTGCCCTGACTTCATTCTGGTTAACATTTTTCCAGCTCAGATCACAGTCATAAATCTTGCCACTGATCTGGTTCAATATTCTCACAGTAGATCATGGCTAGTCAGGTTGCACCTGCTTTCTGATTGCCTGTACCCATTTCCAAGCTGAAATCAATGGAACATATTAGCATGTTCCCCACTGCACACTTTAATTTTGGAGAGCAATGTATTATTAATGCAATCATCCCGACAGGGCTGGTTCAGCATCAGAAGTAAAGCTGAGGGCTTCACAACAGAGAACTCTAACAGGAACATTTATTAAAGTGCATTGAAATCTAAACAACTGAGCACATCTTTAATATAAATTTCAAGTTGAAATGGATTATATCCAAGTGGAGGTACCGCAATGGAGTATGGAGGACTTGAAGTTTTTTTCATACAAGTCTTTCACTTGCTTGCTTAGAGTTACACCTAGATACTTTATATTACTTGTAGCTATCATGAAGGGTGTAGTTTCCATAATTTCTTTCTCAGCATGATTGTCATTTGTACACAGGAAAGCTACTGACTTTTTTGAGTTGATTTTGTATCCAGCCACTTTGATGAAGGTGTTTATCAGCTGTAGGTGCTCTCTGGTGGGATTTGGGGGGTCACTTATGTACACTATCACATCATCCACGAATAGGAATGTGAGTGCCTTCATGGCTGTGAGTGGCAGAGCATGCCTCTGTTCATTACTCTGTTCTTTACATACAGTCCAGATCACTCACTTTCACCCCTGAAGATAACTTCATCTCTAAAAAAATATTATGTTATTCTGACTTTTATATTTTGTATATACACGTGTGTGGTGTACAAATGTGTGTGTGTGTGTGTGTGTGTGTGTGTGTGTGTGTGTGTGTGTGTGTTCCCATTGCACATGGGTGGGTACACATACACATGTTGAGTGCACCCAAAGCTGACATAAAACTATTCCTTGGTGACTTTTGACCTTTTATGTTCAGACAGGGTCTCTCAAGTGCACACAGAGCACACCAGTATGCCTAATCTTGCTAGCAAGCTTGCTCTGAGGACCCACTTCTGTCCCCCTGGCACTGGGATGACAGGCAAACTGCCGCACTTTTACACAGCACTCATACAGATCACGACTCTGGTCCTCACAGTCGCTGCTTGCTCTCAAATCTCTGGGCCATTTCCCAGCCCCATATTGAGCTTTTTCACAAACAAAAACAACCACCAAAACTCTTTCCTTCTAAGTTAAGTGGATATAACATTATACCGATGCTATACCTACCTCATAGATGTCTGAAGAATGAAATGGGAAGTATTTAGTGAAATGTAAGGATTATTTAAGAGAAAGGAGTTTATGAGGGAATTTATGGATTCAAATATTGCTGAAGAAAAGAGAAATGTTGATGTAGCAAAATTAAGACTTAAAACAAGACATGTAGTTATTTTCTTATTTAATGTGTCTCGCCAAGAGTCTTCTATTATTTCAAGATTAATGTTCACTTTCATTAGTGCTTGTCCTGGCAAATATTAACATGAGGACCTGATCATCCTAATTAAAGATAAATATATTAATTCCCAATGTAAGCCAGGTTGCTTAAGCAAATTTACTTTCTCTGTGGTAGTTGCTAAAAATCTAAACTTGTAACTGAGCCAGACATCAAAGGACATCAAAAAGAATATACTAGTGTAATAATGTTCATAGGCCTCAATAGAAGCCTGTGACTAGAAACATGGCAATGAGGAAAGGGAAAAAAGTGAGACCATTTTTGTTTACCTAAATCCCGAGACAGAGCTTACAGGTATGTTACTGGTCATGGCATTTAAGAGACCTGCCTAGCTTATGATGGGGCAGCACAGGCCGGGGCATGGGGGTGGGGGAGGGGAAGAGCTGGAGAGATGGCTCAGCTGTTAAAGGCTGGGTCACAACCCAAAATATAAGGATGTGATAAAACAATCCTCATGCAGGAGTTACTAAAACATTTGCTCTATCCTGGAAGTCTGCTGGTGTCAACTGCTGGAAAGATCTCCAGACACGCCTCTGGTTTGTTTGAGACAATCTGCCTGTCTCTCCTATTCCATATGAACCACCAGCCACAAAGAATATATTCGAGGGACAAGGAAAGGGGAAACGCATGGAAGACTTTGACTGTATTTCAGGAGAAAGATCATAAAGGTCCAAGCCAGGATGTATATAGTGAGGATGAAAAGAATGCACAATAATTCTCTTATCTGCGATGGATACATGCCAAGACCGTGTGTGTGTGTGTGTGTGTGTGTGTGTGTGTGTGTGTGTGTGTGTGTGTCTGTGTGTGTGTGTGTGTGTCTGTGTGTGTGTGTGTGTCTGTGTGTGTGTATAGTGTGTGGTGTGTGTATGTATTCTTTTCTCTATCTACTATAGTTTGGTTTATAAACTATACAAAGATACTAAGTGAACCAATAATAAACTATAATGAAAGTTACATGCATATGATCTCTCAAAACACCCATGTGTACTTTCACATTGTAATAAAGAATTACAGCTCTAATTGCCAGCATCACTGATTTTGCACATTGTGTCCAATATTTAGCAAAATATGAGCTATTTGAACACAAGGACTACGAGACTACAAAAGTTAATGTGGCAAGCAATACCCTTCAACATGATTGACAAATAGTGTATATACAGTGTGGATATGCTAGGAAAAAAAACTATACTTATTTCAGGTACACTTGGGCACGACATTGCAAACATCACACTACTCACGATGGGGAAATTGATCATTTATTACTTATTTCTTCAATGTTACACCTAGTACGTTCCAGTAGGCAGCGGGAAACTAGAACCATGGAAATCTGAAGGGAAGGGGAGACCATTTTCCCCTTGTCTTTGTGTATGTGGCATCAAAAATAAATAAATAAATAAATCTGGGGCATCATATACAATAGGCAAGTGACCTATCTCTGAGTTGTCTACCCAGCCCACACACATCTGCTCCTCAATGTAACTGTGATGTCAAGTTGATTGTCATTGCCAATCACTTAGATAGGCACATGGGCAACTACTGGGAATCAAATGTCATGTGGAGACTGGGGCAGGAGGGCACTGAACCACAGTGGGGGACTCCTTACTGACAAGAGGAAAGTGGAAGATGTACCTGACTAAGAACAGGTAAGAAATGTTTAAGGTTTTCCAGGAGCCACAATTTTAAAATAAGTAAATAAATAAATAAATAATGCTATTAAAGTTTCATCATGCCCTGCATATACAAATAAAACTTCAACCCACAGTGCTAGTCGTATTTCGGATACCAAGAAGCTATTTACACAGTGCCAATGTGAAGGGTGATGAGAGCTTCAGAGTAGACACATTACATACATATAAAAATAAAGCAGGTCACAAAGCCGTCCAGTGAGGATGGAGACACCAATTAATTATAATAGAAATGGCATGCAATCAGCTTAGAGTGGGGTATGGTGTGGAGGGAGCTCCCCAAACCAAAGTAACAGAAAGCAAGGCACTTTCTCAGAAAAGCAACTCACAGCGTCCTGTACGGAAGTGCACTTAGGCAATATGTAGGCTGCTAGTCTCACAACTCAGACCACAGCAAGAATGCCTTAGCAGTGAGATGCAACAGAGATTAGGGGATGTCAACAACTTGTAGGATCTCAAATTTTAGTTTTAGAGTACTCTTCAAAGCAGCAGAAATTTTAATGCGAGCTTGCCTAGGCTCCTCTGAAGGCCTGCCGAAAGATGTGCACTGAAAAGAGACAAGTTTAAGTATCGGCAGCTACACACACACACACACACACACACACACACACACACACACACACCGTACAAAAAAATCTTCAGACAAGCTTTTGTCTCATATTACAGACACTTCTTGTCTTACTGATCATTTGCTTGTATATTATGGTTTCTGATTTCCTGTTTTTATGGGTTATGTTTATGTGTGTGTGCTTCTTGTGTTTTTCATTTGTTTGTTTGTTATTCTGGTTTGACCGGGTAGTTGGTTGGTTTGCCTGTTTGTTTCTTTGTTTTCTTTTTTTTTTTTTCTGGGGGTAGGAGAAAATAGTTTATTTTGATTATCCTTCCACATCACTGTTCATCACTGAAGCAGGGCAGGACAGAAACTTAAGCCAGCCAGGAGCCAGGAGGCAGGAGCTGCCACAGCGGCCAAATTGCTGCTCAATGGCTTGATTCTCCTGGTTTGTTTCCTAAAGAGAAAGAAAGTAAGGGGGGTTTGGGTGGAGAGGCAGGCAGGATCTGGGAGGAGGAAGGAGCTGGAAATCCTGATCAGAATATGCTGTATGAAAAACTTTTTCAACAAAAATAATTTTAGAGAAATATTTAAAAGACAAAGAAACTCCACAGTGACCATAAACACATCTAATTCAACTCAGTGGCTTTTTTTTTTCTTTTAAACCAGCAGAAAGCAGGGAGGGAGACACAGTTGCAGGGACTCAGGGACAGTTCGAAGGGGTGAATGGGATCAAAATGCTGTCTATATATGTGTGAAATTATCAAAATAATAAAAATAATACAAAGATGAATTTAATATATTAAGATGAAGATTGAGAGATAATCTAAAAGTTAGCATGCATTAAAAATGTAAGGCACAAGAAGGAAAGGGTGTAAATATAATCTCAAAATACAAGAAAAAATTGGAGATAAAAAAGGAGATAGAGAACTGGATCAGCTGAAAAATCAACAGTGATTCTTCCAGATGATCTGAGTTCAAGTCCCAGAACCCATATGGTGGCTAAAAAAAATCTGAAACTCAAGCTCCAGTGGTGCTGTCTTCTTCTGGCTTCCATGGGCACCAGACATGAACATGGTACATTGACATACATGTAGGCAAAACACTCACACAGAAAATATTTAGCTCAAAACTAAATTTACAAATAAAATGGAAAGCATAGAGATGGCCATGTAGACAAGAGTGAGGAAATGCATAAGATTGCAGAGTGATTTACACTAAGATATCTACACACTGCACTATCACAGACTGAAACATAGAGATGCTAAGAATACTAAGCTATTCTCAAGTAATTCACAATGCACACACAAAAATCAGCAAATAATTTCTTTAAATGAGACATCAAACCATACACATCTAAGGTGTTTGTCAGCCTTTCCCTCCGTGTTCCTCCAAACCAGATCTAACCCACAGAATGTTATTTTTTTATCATCTTTTTTTCTTTTAGTTTTCAGAGCTCTTAAAAATGAAGTTAAGAATTCACTGCTCCAAAAATAGTAAATATAGGCTTACATCATGTACCTCCTTGGCCATGTTTATTCTCAGAATGAAGCTGCGTGTTGTAATTCTGCATAATTGAGAACTGCAGCCAAACAGACATCTACAAATTTTTGAGTAATGCTTATTTTAGGGGGAAGGGCTTGCATGATAAAATGAATGAAAGATGGAAGATGAGGATTCTTTGCCATTTTAAAAATAAGGCGATCATCTAGAGTGGTCCTGTGCCATATGGGACCACCTGGCTCCTTGGAACAAATCCTGTCACCATGACAACAGAGCTCCAACTTTCTGTAACATCTTCAGGATTCTTAGGGCATACTCTTTGCTTCATTCTATTTTTTCTCCCCCAAATTAAATTATTGAACTACTCCTCACAATAAGGTATTCTTAAATGGAATAAAGATTGTCCTTTAATGAATTACCTACCTACGTATCCAACAAATAGGGGGAAAAAAGTCCATAAAACTTGCTTGACAGAATCAAAACAGCAGTGGGAATTTGGGGAATTCTGAAAAATTCTGACAGTATGCCAGCAATCTACATGTGTAGGCAGCACTCTACATGCTGCAAAACACTTTAGAATGTATATAGAATATTGTTAAAAATCAACCTTTTGTATCAATACAATAATACATATTGTATGTAATACATAGTAGAAAATATAAGACCTACGGGAAAAAATGATAGGAGGTAGGAATCATTCCCCCTAATTTGCGAATGAGGAGATGCTAAGTTTAGAAACAGGGACAATTCTAGATTTGTGATATCATAGTTGATGACCTTCCCTAGAACTGTGGACTAAAGAGTGATCTGGGAGCTGGGGACGTAGCTCAGTGGTCAAGCATTTTCCTGGCTTATGGGATGCCCTGGGTCCAATTCTCAGTACTGTGAACATAAATAAAGGAAATGAGGAAGGAGAGAAGAACGGGTAATGAAAAAGAGGGAGGGAGTTATGACAAAGAGCAAGAAAAGAGCCTACTGGCTCATCCATTCATCTCTCAAATATTAGACAGCAAATTCCATGACCCTACTGGCTATGCTTTTGCAGGAAGTCTCTGTGCACATACATTTTGAACTGAAAACACACACACACACACACACACACACACACACACACACACACAGTGACACTGTTCAGCAGTAAGAGTGTTTTTCATCTCTGAAGATGGGCAACTGTTCAAGTGTAGGGTAAGGGCATAGTGATAAGATCACTAGTGTTTATTTGTCCCGATTCTCCTTCGTGGTTTTGGTTTTGTTGTTGTTGTTGTTGTTGCTTGTTTCTTTTTGCTTGTTTGTTTTTTACTTTTCTGGACTTCTCATTCTGCCCCTTAAAATGTTCAGGCATTTGGTCTTCTGCGTGTTCTGCTCATTAACAAATTTTCAGAAATCTCAAGGGGATAATTATCTGGGATAGGAACCTTAACTATCTCCTATAGGTTTTTAATTTGACATTCAGTGAACAGTAAAATTACAGCCCCTCCAGTTGTGACATGCAAGACCTATATAAGTTTAATGAAGAAAATCACATCACAGTTGGCGTATTTGACTAAATTATAGTATTCAGTCATCAGAAAACGCCCCAGACCAAAGCAAAATTAATTCCATTATCATGTGCTTTTCAAAGTAAATTAGAAATAAGGGTTAGAAGCGAGGAAAGAATTGTCCCAAGTAAACAATGAAACTGCTACTTATCCTTATCCAAATGTGGAACATATCTAAGAACATTCATGACAGTAACGAAAGAAAACGGAGGAAAACACTTCTCTCATGGACTGTGCATGAACGCCATGGGAAAGTAGGACCAGCTAAGATTTGTTGTAGTCTAATGGCCAGATACCTGCAAGCCATGTGCTTCTACTCCAAAGAGAGGATGTTGGTCCGGTAAGCCGTGCTATACTTGACAAGCTATGGAACCTCCTCCAACTGCACTGACTCAGGGCTGTTCACATGTGCAAAGATTCCACACAGGTGAGGAATTTCTTAGTGGCTTATTCAGCCTCTGAGAGGAGAATCCATCAAAGTGCATGGGAGCCACAGAGGTCTCCATGGTAGGGGCCCTTGTTTTCTTTCGTTTTGTTGTTTTCTAACGATATCCAACATGCTGCTTTCCCACAGTGAGAACAGGACTCTGATGACGTCATTTTTCTAGATGCTCTCTAAAACTCTCACCTAAGAATAATGATATAATTTCCAACCTGAATATCATCTCAGATGGTGTCACCCAAGTCCTGGACCATATCTCCCAAGAAATTATTCAGTTACATAAAATTAGTGGACATAACATTAATTAATCCTAGGATTTCTAAAAGGTGGTTGTTTCACCGGGATAAAATAATCTTTTAAAATGCTGTCTTCCCTTCCCTCAAGTTCTTATTCTGGGTATCTAGATTGACCCATTGAAAGCAATTTTAAGCAGTCCTGGCAGAAGGTAATCCAGGGATCATTCTGATGAACGATTTTAAGGCCTAAGAACTGGTGTTCTTGCTGTGGTAAGGATGTGTGGGTGCTAGTAGGCAACTTGCTTCAGCAGACTCAGAAAGGAGGTGATTGGTGAATGAATGTATGTATGAATGGGTGATTAGATTAATTAATTAATTGATTGATAAATGAGACAGTAGGTTGTCGCTGCTGTTCCGATGTTCCGACAGATTCTTCTTCTTCTTCTTCTTCTTCTTCTTCTTCTTCTTCTTCTTCTTCTTCTTCTTCTTCTTTCTTTTTTTTTTTTTAGATTTCTCTTGGATTCTCAATTTAAGGTATCTGGATTGGAATTAAAATACTGAGCAGTCAGAACCCAAAGAAAACATTTGGTTTGGGAAGGATGGTCTTGTCGCTAGTGGCCACCACACACTAATAACCAACTGAGAATGAGCCCATGCCACTGGCTTCCAGGGAGGGCATAACCCAAAGCCCCTGAGCAGCTGTCGATGAAGAAATAAAGTGCCTCAAGTGAGCATAAGTGTATAGACTATGAGTCACACAGTAGCTGTCTGGTTTGGTATTTTTTCTGAGAGTCTATTAAAATGAAATGCTTTCCACAGTAAGGCCTCTTGTCATCCTGGTTTTAGAGATGAGCAGAGCATTAGGTGGTTTTGTGGGTCAGTGGGAGGTACACTTTGATTTCACACTAGCCAGGGAATTGACCCACCACTCTAAGCCACTTCTGCTCCTATGTGACACATATGGCAAGTGTTGGAACGCAGAGATCTGAAGTGGTTCCAGCAAACTGTGTGGATTTGATTTGGTTCTGTGTGGAGATCACAGGTAAACTCTCCACAAGGCCACTGACTGAACAACACTTGACAGCTCTAACAACTAAACCTAAGGCTCTAGCAAATGACAGCAGGATTCAATGCCTAAATAGCCAAGCCGTATTATAGACATAGCCAGTAGACAACAGCAGAAAAATATTTCGTCAACAGACAACACAATGCGGGAACTGTTTGCTTCATAATGTGCATCAAACACTAACAACTACCACTTGCAGAGTCTAGAGAAGACTGAAACTATGGGACACAGAATCTGTTTGGGGTGGGGGAAAGGGAAAAGAGCCACCCTTGAAGATTCCGTCACTGTGAATTACTCAGAATGGAACTACAGAAGGATCATAGCAGATCACACTGCTGAGCATCAAGTATTCTTAATTATTCATAAGAAAGCACAGTTCAGAGACTGTGTCAGGCTCCTGAGGAAAATGCCTTGGGACACAAAATACACTGTAAGCTGCCGGGTCTTCAGGATCATGCTGTCTGCATTTTTAGCCTCTTTGCCAGCTTTGGAAACTTGGCCAAGCACCAGGTGTGTTTCTGAATCTCAGTTTCTGCATCTTTAATATGGGTGTAATGAGAGTATCTACATTTGAAGATTATCTGGGATTGGCATCTACGAATGTATGCAAAGCCCCAGGCAGAGTCCAGTGCCTAACACACAGCCCTCAAAGTGTCAGAGCCCATCACTGTTATGACTAATAGCGTTAGACACAATGCAATGTAAATGAAGACTGGAAGTTGGCTATTTTCTGTGCGCCAAGAAATTTATTCAAGAACGGTGTGTTAGTCAACTATCTACATACAGCATATATCACCAAGGTGAAAGGTAAAATCCCTCTCTCCCCAGGAAATGTTCACAGAAAACACACACACACACACATACACACACACACACACACACACACACACACACACACACACACACGAAAACAAATAAACACAGTGAAGAGTGACATGCTGAAAAAGCCGAATGACAGAGTGTGACAGGAGTGTGTCCTTAGTTTGGGGTCAGGAAAGGAGGAGGAGATATTTAAGCTGATTCTCCAAATAATGACAAGATGCCTGCCGGGGCAGATCTGGGTCAAGAGTTTGTGGAGAAGAGGGTATGACGTTCAGAGGCCCTGAGGCACAGAGAGCCTGGGGGGCCTCTGGAGCAGTTCCTGTCCCACAGTGATCATAACAGGAGAGCATGTACCGACAGAAACTGTTGTGCTAATATGCAGCTGGAGTCTCTAGGGAGAGGCATCTGCTTAGAGTCACTGTAAGCAAAACCAGAGCCTCAGCTGAGGAGCCCCACCAATTAGCTCCATCTTTTCTGCTGCTGCCTGGGCTGCGGCTGCTGCTGCTGCTGCTGCTGCTGCTGCTGCCGCTACTGCCGCCGCCGCTGCTGCTGTTCAGTAAACAGAACAAGCCAATGTCTTCACTTCACCACAAATCTACAGCAGTCTGTCCCTACCAATGTTAAATGCTGCCGCCTCTTCTCCTTGGAAGTATGGACCTACCACACTTAGGTTTGGAAAATTGGTGGACTGGGATTTATCTGAGGAAATTGGTAGGGAAATTAAGGTTTCCCCAAGGTTCATGGGTAGAGATGATTATGGAGGAGAATGTTTTTAGGTCAAGAGCTGAAGTCAAACTTGTTAAGTAATTTTTTAGGGCAAGTCTTTGCCTGGTCTTTGTTTTGCAGCTGGAAGTAGGGACGTAAGAACTCAGGCACTCGGAGTGCGACCTCTCATATACTGCTGATGCCTCGGTGGGCAGGCTCACGCCTGTGAACACACTCACTGTAGTCAGGGTTATAAAGGGGAAGAGAAGAGATGAAGTTTGGAAGGGAAGGCTGAAAGAGAGTCTGGGAAAAGTTAGGGGTGGATGTTATCCAAATATATTGTTCATGTGTATGGAATGCTCAGAGAATAGATAATCATTTTAAAAAGAGAAAGAAAGGAGAGAGGGGGAAAAGGAGAGAGGAGGGAAGGAAGGAAGGAAGGAAGGAAGGAAGGAAAGAAGGAAGAAAAGGGACTCCTCTCACACAACCCTATTTGGGCTGTCAAACCACATGATTAATCTTTATATTCTTTAGACCTGAGCATCAGAGAGACAAAATATGAAGGCTCCACAATGCAATCCTGAAACACTCTTCCAAGAATAACCATCAGGTAGTTCCACTGCTAGGTCCATCAACTCAGAAGACCCCAAACATCACATCCCAAATCTGCATCATTCTTCTGTGAGCAGCTCTGCTGTAAAACCAGGTGGGATTCACACAACAAAAGAAGTCAGGGGTGCACACCAAGAAGACCTGACCAATATTTCTTCAGAGAAAGAGACAATGGGCATCATATATGACAGAGGGAAAACTGTGCTAGTGTGCTTTTCTTTTATCCTCTTTTAATAATGATTTATGTAAAGAGTATTTAAAGGACGGTACCCTGATGCATTTTGTATAACATAGGGTCTGAATTACTATATGGCAGCTGGTGCTTTGATATATAGTTTGGCCTTGGTTTTCTGCCTCTGTTTACACTTCAGGAAGTATAATAAACAAATGGGCTACCCATTTTTCTCTTAATAGTGAAGTATCTATCGCAGTATTGGTGTAAAGCTCCATGTCTCATCATTTTGTTCCCTTCTGATTTCTCTTATAGCAGTCACCCAAGAAGCAGCATGCATGGATCTAAGGACCAAAATAGCTTGGAGGAAACAAGCAATAGTTATCACATGAGAGATTCAGTAAAACAGTAGCTTTGGCACTAAAAAGTGCCATGAAGCAGCAGAAAAAGTTAAAGTGGATGTTTGTGTGCCTTCATTATGGCAAAGAAATTGAAAGAAAAACCAAAAGTAATGAATTGTTAGGCATCAGATATCTCAATATTAAATGGTGTTTTATTTCAAATTATTACAGCCGCACATGTACAGAGACATGTTTTGTGTTACTACAGAGAACTGCACAGAACACTGACATCATTATTGTCACTGTGTTTTTACACAAGCCCATTAGATTACCTGCACTCCAGAGCCCACTTCCAGACCCCGAAACACTGGGCATTATCACAGAGATGAGAGTGTGACAAAGTACCGGGAGTTTTCCAAATCTGCACTATCATTTCCTCTACTGCCTTCACAACTAGAGCTGAAGAGTAGCCGGGTGTTAAATTAGAAATTTATAAAAAGTACATCATTATAAAGAAGATTCTACTAAGTCTGAGAGACCATAGGACAAATACACAAGAGACATTTATACACAGCCTCATTGACCTCATTTATTTATAGAAAAGGAAAATGGACTCAACTGCTCGAAATCACTCATGGTGCCAAGATTGTCAGGAATCAAAAATAAAAATGATCATCATTCTCCACACACACACAAAAAAAATCATGGATGAAGTGAATGGTTTTCAATTAAAAACAAATGAATGTTTTATACTTATAATATCTTGAGATAATAAGGCCCTAAAATATCTATTCAAAATCTATCAGACATGCTCATGCTCTTAAGATTTATATATTTTTCATATATTTTTATAGAAAATACACTAACATATAATACAATAATCTTAATAGCTAATAGTTATGGAACACATATTTAATAAAACCAACAGTTAGATTCAGAACCCAATTTGGTCCCTCACAGATCCCTATCAGATTAGCATTGCCGTTATACTCACATCCCAGTGGAAGGATCGGAGATCAGGTTTTCAGTTATGTGTCTCGGTTTCACCACCTATAAAATGGAAATAATGATAATAAACTGCAACGTGGAGTTAGGCGTGTGATATCTGAGAGAATCATTTGCCCGTAGCTCTATCAGGGCCTGATCCACAGTGACATATGTGGTTGCTCTCACAGCTAGCAATAACGCCACTGTAGGACATCCTTCAAAGTCAGTCAACTTCTATGCCCATTACACATTCTCCAAAACTCCAGGATTCTGCCCATCCCACCTCTCGTGCCGCCTCTTACTGTAAAACAAGGGAGTCACTATCTATGAAGCGATCATCAGATGAAATGGAGGCAGATCATCCTCAAATCAGATATGAATGGTGGGCCGTGATCAACGTGGTAGCAGCATAAGAGGTCAGAGCTGGCTTGTGAGGTGAACAAGGCCCATGTTATTTAGAACTTGGTAGACCATAACCAGCTTCCTGAATTGCACTTGAAAGCAAATTGGCATCAGGGGCTGAGGGAGTAAAGAAGGTTAGGATAATGTGCTCCCTGTGACTCACTCACTTAGCACAGTTAGCTTTATTTACTTAGTTTAGGACCCAATAAAGCCATGCATGGGGTGCCAAACACACAAAGAAATGTTACTTGTGGTCCATGGAAAAAAATTAACGAAGGAAGAAAATGACACTACCATTCCCTCTGAACCCAAAGGGTTCCAGCCCAGGCTCAGGGCATTTGTACTTATGGAAAGATGGCCCTGACACCTTACTGCATGGTGGTAGTTTCTCGTAACTCCCCTTCAGACTATCTTGGCCACACAGCATGGGTCCCTAAACATAGATGAGTAAAGTGGGATGTGGGTACCAAGTTCATCAAACTTCTAATGGCTGAACTTCAACTTTTAGTTCCTTGTCAAAAGTTCTTTGTCTTAAGCCATGGGAAAAACTCAGCTCCAAATGGATAAATGACTTAAACGGATTCCAGAGATCATAACTGGACACAAATATAAAGGAAAAGCTGACATTGGGCTTTGCATTTCCTAAATATCACACTAGAACCTCAGGCAGGAAGAAAAAAAGGTTCCCACAGTAAAAACCAAAAACAAACAAGAAATTCAGAAGATATGGTCTGCACATTAGTAGAAACACTTGCAAATCACATATATGGAAAATACTTGCAAATCTGATAAAGATGAGTTAATATCTGAAATAATAATTTGCACATTGCAGTAGCAAAATTAATAAACAACCCAGTTTAAATCAATGAACATCTGAATGGAAATTTCCCAAGGAAGCCATACAAAAGGACATTGGTTATGTAAAACTTGTATTCAGTATCACCAACCAATGAAATGTAAATCAGAATAATGAGGTGTCGGCTTCTCCCTGTAAAAACGGCTATGCTTTAAATAGATAAGTGTTGGTGAGAGTGGAGAGACAGGGACCTGTGGACATTATTGGTGGGAAGGAAGGGTGATGTAACAACTATTAAATCAGTTGCTACCTTGAGAAGATATCAGAACTCCAGCGTTCACCACTGCATTATTCTCAGCAGCTAAGACACGGAAGCAAGTGGGCAAGAGCACTGCTCAGAAGTAGATTGCCAGACCAGCATGCAAAGAGATCTGAGTTCAATCCCAAGCACTAGCAAGTAGCAAAGCCTCCTAGGTACAGAAACAACTAACGTATCCATCAACGGGTAGAAAGAAAGACATCATGGTATACATGCATAGTGGGATGACTTTCATATTCCACAAGAGGATGAACCTGGAGGAGTTGATGATATGCACCAGAAGCCAGACATACCAAGAAAAATACTGTCCTCTCACTTGGATGCTGAACGAAGTGAGAAATCAGTCAATTACACAGGCCTAGAGAATAAAAAAGTTTCTACCCTAAAAAATCATGGAGCAGATGAGTAGGAAATGGGGAGATTTAAGTCAAAGAAAAAAAAGACTTTTAGGGACAGAAAATAAGAAAATATGATTTACAAATTTCACTCAGTAACACAGGGCTTTTATCCTAATATCTCCAGTCCTAACACAGAAATACCTAACAAGTATGTATCATTCTTTTGGGGGGTGTTTTGTTCTGTTTTGTTGAGACAGGGTTTCACTGTGTAACTTTGGCTATCCTGGAACTCACTCTGTAGACCTGGCCTCAAACTCATAGAGATCCACCTGCCTCTGCCTCTCAAGTGCTAGGAATAAAGGCGTGCGCCACCACTTCCCAGCACATGTATAAATCTTAGTGTGAAGATTTAGAGTCTTCTGAAATCATGAAGGGGTTAACCTGGGCTTAAACTGAACTCTTCCTTTCCCCTCAAGCAACAGTCCCCCACCTCGGCGATGACCACAATTGCATTCTCCCAAGAGCAGGCAATATTAACACATTATAAACCTATAGGTCAGCTATGAGACTCCCATGTACAACTCTTCACCCAGCATAAGGAAAGCATTTACTGAGTCTCAAGAGTAAACTAACCGGTCAGTAAAATGATCTCCTCAGGGCCATACATGCATATACTAGAAAGGTGGGGTTGCTCATGAAGGTTAGTTCAACCAGGGCTCCATCGGACACTCTGTATCTCAGTATTTAGAAAGAAATGCCCTATTTCGGTTGCCACTGTCCTACTCGTTTCCTATGTTCTTAAGACTGGAACGGCAAAGTTATTTAATTGCCTTGAACTCAACCGAGTTGCAATGCATCTGATTATCCCTGGCATGCAAAGGTAACAAGGATATTTGTCATTCTGTCATAGTCAGTCTCGGTCACTCAGCCAGTCTCTCTAGCTCTCTCCCTCCCTCCCTTCTCCCTTCTCTCCTGCCTCTCTGCCTTAATTTTATTCACCCCAGATAGCCTGGGGAATCGAAAGCTTGCTTTATGAAATGAATGAAAGTAGAATTAAAGAGTGAATAAAAGCCATGCAAAGAAAGGGGAGGGGGAGAAGGAAGTCTGTTGGGTCAACATGATGAATTCCCATAGTGTGGGAATTGCAGTTTGGCTTGGTAACCAAAGGAGACTCTCTCATTTTAGGTCTAGGGCCTAGAGAAGTAATTGCTAAAAGCTAACTAACAAGTCACACCTTCTAGAAAAACTTGCAACTGTCATCGCCAAAGCAACCATGAGGTTGATTGAGCTTGTTAATTCCTAAATTGAAATCTATCTGAACCTAAATTGAAACGAAAGGGGTATTTAATGAGAAAGTCAATACATGCACAGACATGGCTCTGCAATTGTGGTTTCCAGTGCATGAACAGAGTCAGGAGTGTTGTTCTGTGTTTTGGAGACATGTCTCTAGTTTGGCTCTCTTTCCCACAGCCCTTCCAGTTGTCAGGTTGAGTTTGCTCCTGAGAAGCATGTGACCATACTAGGCAACTTGTAAAAACAAACATCATGAAAAACCATAGACTAAATGTTGTGAACACAGCACTGTTTGATGATAAATATGACTATCTGATAATCCTTAATTAAATCAGTATAAAAGCAATATGCAACTTCCTCATACCACTTCCAAGATGCCTGAGAACCTACTTACTTTTCTAGTCCTCTTGTCTTTACCCTAGCTCTGCAGCTCAATCCTAGCCTACTTCTCGGGCAGCGAGGTCTTACACCACTGCTAGACAAAGAGCTTAGAACCACCATCTCAGGACACATCCTTCTTCTTCTTCGTTCTGAACAATTGGATGGAGGACATTGCTTAAGGTTCCAAAGATGCTGGTTGGGGTACAGAACCATGGGATGAAAGGGTTCTGGAACCCTAAACCATGAAACGAAGAAGGGGGAGTCCAGCTCCGATTTCTGGTTTTACTTAGCTATCAATGTTATACCTCATTTTAAGATTCCACCCTTGTGAAAATGTGAAGAAGCTATGATGGCCCTTACAACGAAAAGATGAAACCCACTAATCACTTCGCTGATGCTTCCTAGAACACTACCATCTACAGTTCTCCCATGAGCCTTCTGAGCCCCAGAATCCCCCATGAGGAACCCAAAGGCAGAGAAACCCAGCAGGGACTCACAAAGAGGAGGCAGAGTTCACCAGGCTAAGCAGACACTCTACAGCAGTGTTCTCAACCTTCCTGATGCTGTGACAACCCTTCAATACAGTTCCTTGCATTGTGATGACCCCTCCCCCAACCACTGCTACTTCCTAACTGTAATTTTCCTGCTGTTGTGAATTGTACTGTAAATGTCTGACATGCACGATGAAGACTAAAGATCCCTGTGAAAGGGTCTTTGGACCTCCGATGGGATCATGGCCCACAGATTGAGAACCATTGTCCTAGAGCTCACGAAGAAATAAGGAATGGGATTTCTACTCAATACATCCCAGACACTGGGCTAAGTCACTGAGGTACAGAACATATGTTGAGTCTCTGACTTCAAACAACTTGACAGTAAAGAGGGAAAATGACTGTCACTCAGAGGACTCGATGAACTATGCTAATGAAGAGCCCTGGCACATGTGGTAAGGCAGCTTCAGGGGAAACCGTTACTGCTGTTTAGTATGAAAAGGCTCACGACAAAGGCATCACCTGCCCTACCACGAATCCCCTGAGGAAATTCAGATCAAATCTTCTAATATTATTCCCCTATACTGTGGTTCTTTGAAGGATTATTAAACCATCTAAGCAGCCAGGAGGTTAGTTATAAATTACGTCATCTCCTGATTAATTGCTGCCTGCCCGTTTGCTACATTCCTGCTGATTTCAAGTAAGCAAAAGCTATTCTCTTTAGCCTCTAGGCTTGTTTTTTTTTTTTATATTTCATTTTGCTTTGCTTTTCCAGCTTTACATGTGTCGTCTTTGCTAAGCACACCAGCCTGGATTTTTCTTCAGGGGGTTATCGCTGGGTCCTTCTCTCCTGGCTGGTCAAAGCTACAACCAAGTGCAGCGAACTGCCTCTGATTTCTGAAAGATGATCCCTCAATGGCTTGCCACTAAAACCCTCTTTAACATTTAATTTTCAACATGTTTTGAAATCGATTTAATAAGTATTTAGCGGCACCTTTCTACCCTTGACCTAGATGGGCACAAGAATGCAACAGTGAACAAAACGAAACGCATTCCGGCCCATCCCAGAGCATGCGGGTTGCTCTGAGACAGGCACTGATGGAACAGATGAAAACAAAAGCTCGCAGTACATGACGCAGAAGAGTTCAAGGCATAACAGGAAGGAGGGGAGGAGAGGGAAGAAGGAGAAGGGACAGAGAAGGGAGGAAGAGAAGAAAGGAGAGAAGAGATAACCAAGGGTGAGCTCAAGCTAGACTCATATTGCTAGGAAAGATATTTTATGTGATGGGTCCAGTTGTTGCAGGGACTAAAGTGCGCAGAGGGAGCATGGGAAACAGCATATGTGTGTGTATGTATGTATATTTATATGTATATATATGTATATATGTGTGTGTATATATGTGTGTGTATGTATATATGTGTATATGTATGTGTATACACACACACACACACACACACACACACACACACACACACAGAAAGGAGGAGCATTTTAGGGTAAGATACACCTGAAAGGCCAGACAGTGAGATTCATAATTCAGTTAAAGACAGGAAAAGAAGGCCTGTTTTAAGGTGTTATTTCCGCACCCCCTGTGGGCAGTTTCTCCTGCTACAGTACCCGGCTAATGAGACAAGTGGCATGGGATTGCTTTTAGCTGAAATGTCCACTGAAACCACCTCAGCCCTGGAAGGCTTTCCTGTCAGCTGCAGTGCACTGCCCTTAGACTAGCTCAGGAGAGTGCAAGGCACAATATACGCAGTTTGCAAGTATATCCTGCTGTGCACGGGCATATGCCTTACAGCACGCAAAAGGGCTGATAGAGGAACTTAGACAGGAAGCCACCCGGTTGGTAAGATAAATCCTGATATTGGTGTGGTCTGTCTAGTTCACTGGGCTTGGATCCTAGATCCAAGCTGCCTGGGGTGCATGGGGGATGAGGTTAGCCTCATCATGCCACATGGAGCCCTACAGATAAGAGCCTTAATTAAATAATGTAAAAAAAAAAAACAAATTAAACAGATTTGGTCCAGCTTCTGCCAGCCAGATTAATTAGGGTACCCAATGGAATAACACACTCATGGGAAAACTCCCAGTAGCCAAGATGGTATAAAACTGAGATGGCAGTACGGCCTACAGTATGGCGGCTCTCTACAGGTCCCTGACAATTACCACTTATACATATCTAGGAAGTGGAGCCAGATGTTTGTTTTCAACTATATTTTCCTGGATTTTGTGATGAGAATAGCCTAAAAATATATTCTCTCCACCCCCCTCTCCCTCCCTCCCTCCTGTCAAGTATGATAAAGATCATGTTTCTTGCCAAGTTGCCAAGACAACGGTCAGGTGAGTCTTTCTAGGGTGTTATTAGGAGGGATTTAGTTTCCTTGATGAGAGCCGAGGCTCCCGCTCTCTAAGGCAACTGTCTCCTTTGCCGGCATCACTTGTCCTGTTCTGCCTTGGCCCATAAGAATGGTCGCTCGGAGAATAACAAGAGTTCATTTTCCTGCAAATGGCAGTGTTCTGGTAAAATCCTCTTCCATCTTACCTTATAGGCAGCAAACTTGACCCAGGGAAAGCTAACTTAGCAACTACTAATAGGGCAGGCTCACAGACACCTCATATCAGTTGACCCCATAACCCTCTGGGCTAGGGTATTCATCACTTTTTTGCCTTCCTGTAACCACATACCTCACACAAATCAGTTTAAAGAAGGTAGGTTTATTTGAGCTCACAGGTTAAACACATGTTGTCCACCATGGAGGGGAAGAAGCAAGTCATGGGTAGCTCGATCTGTGTCCTAGACCAGCACCCAGCTGCCATCTTTTGGTCTTGTCTAGGACTCCAGATCACAGGTGACCCACCACCTGCATTCAGGGTCAAGTTTCTTCCATCTATTACACGTCCCTGGAGTCACCCTCACAGACACACCCCAAACTCCAAGTGTTTCATAACCCAGGGTCACAATGGAACTTAGCCATTCCTGGTGGGTGTAATGACACCCACTGTTCCCATGAGAAAATTAAGGCTCTCCCACATACAGTTGATGCATTAAACTGCTATGCCAATTTACATTTTCCTCAGTTAAGTTTTTATGTTGTTAGTCCAGACACAATGCTTGATGATCACTTGCTCCTGGTCTTAAATATTTTTACTCACACACTCATCATTAAATGGCCCCTGTTTCTTAAAATATAATTTCTCTGTTGATGCCCAGTGACCCAGTGATAAGCCACACATCATAAGATTTATCTAGACACAGAAAATGGCACATGATATAAAAGTTCTTCCAAAGAAACTACATCCCAAGACTCCTGTCCAGTGGTTGAGAAGGGCATTATTTAAATCTTTTCATAATTTCTGTGGCGTAAGACATGTGACTTAGAGCTAAGCATTGATTTCCCTACAAAAGAAAGTAATCTAAAAATAAATAAATAAATAAATAAATAAATAAATAAATAAGATTTAGACCAAGATAGTGTCAGAAAAGCAAAGCCAGGAACCAAATAAGACCATTCCCAATAAGACCCTTTCGCTGCCACTTGTTTTTTATGTACATGGAAGTTACTCCAATTTAACTATGACTCACAGAAGCCTATGTCCTGGAACTGCAGTCCACGTAGCTGTGTTGTGACAAGGGGTCTAACGGGATGTGTTCAGGTCAGGATGGCTCTTCCGTCAGAAAGGAGTCAGCACAATTCCCTGGGAGGAAGTTATTCCTTGGGAGGAGCTAGTCGGTTTTTTTTTAAAGAATGAGTTTATCTTTCTTAGCTCTCTCCTGCTCTTAGATTCTTGCCCAGCTGCTATGTTAGGAAGCATCAAGAAAGCCCTCTCCAAATGCTGTGCAGAAGTCAGTACCAGATCCTGGACTTCATAGCCTGTAGATGCACGAACTAAATAAATTTTTCTGTGTAAATGGCTGACAAGATGGTGCAGCTAGAAGAGGCACTTGCTGCCAGGGCTGACAGTTTGCGTTTGGTCTCTGGAACCAACACCACAGAAGGAGCAAACCAACCCCCGGAACTCTGAGCTCAGCAGGATTGTCTCAGAGGGTTATTGCTTCTGCCTGCTGCTAAGAACATGGGATAAGATAATATGAATGTCCAGAAAGACTAAAGTTGTTGCCTGGTCCATGACAGCTATAGAAAGCTGATAACTATTAAAACAGAGAGGGGGCGATGGAGGGAGGGAGGGAAGGAGGGAGGGAGAGAGAGAGAGAGAGAGAGGGGAGAGAGAGAGAGAGAGAGAGAAAGAGAGAGAGAGAGAGAGAGGGGAGAGAGAGAGAGAGAGAGAGAAAGAGAGAGAGAGGATCAAAATCACTGAAAGATACCTTAAGCACTTGGCAAGGGCATGGGATAGCATTCTAAGAAAATCCTTATCAAACATCAAGACATAGATATCAGGTTCCAGCAGGCAAAATCTGAAAGTGAATTGAAACTGATAAGAGCATAATATGTTTGAAGACTTTCAAACAGAGAAACGTTTGTGGAGGGTATAGATTCATATCCAGGTTCAGATGTGAATCTGGAGAGATGGGTATCTATAGTTCAAACCATAAAGAGTACTATGACTTGGTCTATAGTTTTATTCTGCAAATCAGTTGTTTTAGTGCATAATATATAGATAGCATGTGTGCAATATGAATGTGCTGTGACTGCAACTTTATATGGTATGTGTGTGGAAGACAAACACTGAGTAAGGGCATATAACTACATATTTAAGACTGATCCTTCAATTAAAAAAGAAAAGGTTTATGAAATCTACTAGGGACATCTGTGAAAGAATATCTCTTAGGTATGCTTGGAGGAGCTGAGCCTGGCTCCTGAGCTGTGTATAGATTGGACAGATGGTGTGTAATGTCATTGCCTTAGGATCATGTAAGGAAAGTACTGTAGAAACAGCACTTACATGAAGCGGCACGTCTCAAGAAGAGAACACCTGCTAAGAAAACCCAAGAAACATTACCATTCTGCCTACCATTGTATATAACCATTATGACTATAGGAATGTGTACCTGTTTTAAGTTCTCCAGGATACACTTAAAAAGAACAGTGTTGTGTACACAGGTAGTTCACGCATAACTCTGTAGATCCACTTCAATGAATATGAGACTGAGACTGGTTTTATGCGACACTTTGGTAATTACCCTGAAGTTTGCAGATGGTGTTAAGAATTTCTAAAGAGCAAGTGGTTCAAATCAGAAATCAACTGCATAAGCTCAGACAGCCGTGTAAGTGGAAAGAAATAGAAGCAAGTGTTCTTAGCCAAAACAATGCTATGATATTTGATAGTAATACATGAGAAACTATTGATAGTTCAGAAAATTGGCATACCCAGCAATGAGGAAAAATAAAACCCAACAAGAGACACAAAGTCAGTAAATAGCAAGTTTTAAGGGAAACTGCTTTAAGATGTTGTATTTAAAACTTTCAGGAATGAACACTGTGGGACATTATTTGGAAGAGTTTTTACCGTTTGCTTTATAAAAATCCAGCTACATTTTTTTAGATACATTGTTCACACTGATGTTTATAAATATCACTTGACCTTGCATAGACCCACAAACTTTCTAAAACCCAGGAATGTTTGGAAACCACCAGGAGTTCCCACACAAACCTGAGTACGGCTAACATAAGGCAGATGCATAATTTCAAAACCTACATGTTAAACATGCAAAACATGCTACAGTAACAATCACCCAGGAGTCTGAACCCTAAATTATAGACTACTGCGGCTGCCGTCCTCCCTCCCTCTACACACTCATCTTAAGGCTAAAGTGGCAAAGAAAGAGCAAACTAAGAATGTCATAAGGTTATAAATGTAACATGCTTCAAACACCAGAAGAGCAAAAGTGTACATTTTTAAAAGATTTAGAGCATCTTGACTCAAAAGACTACAAAATACTAGCAGGTAACTAAGAACTGATGGCTTCATGTCACTTCATGTAAGTGTTGTTTCTACAGTACTTTCCTTACATGATCCTAAGGCAATGATATTACACACCATCTGTCCAATCTATACACAGCTCATGGGAAAATACCCACTCTCATGGCTGTTTCTTACTCAAAAGTAATGAAGATGGCCTATATGCAGAAAAGGAAATGCTTCTTTCTTTATTCTACCTGTATTCTCTATGGAAGGAGAAGAGCAGCTGAGAAAATAAACATGAGAGGCCATGTGGGAAAGTCAGCTAACAGCCGTGTGAAGAAAATAAAGGGGGATAGCTCAGGCAGCAGCTATGTACCACGACAGGAGTGTCCCGATGTAAATGTGTACTTCACATCTCAAGGAGGATTATTTTCAGCCGGGAAGTTGGTAAGACCATACAATGATGACTAGCAGCTCCAACAAGACTACCATGCCCTCCGTACTTTGGAGAGGAGCAGAGACTTGTGATCAAGGGTAACATCCATGAGAAGCACCAACAAAGGACCCCGCAAGTTCACGACCATTTCCCGTCCCATAATATACTTTAAAGCACTCATGCATCATCCTGTCCATCAGGCCTAGTGACCTTCGGTTAGACATGCATGTCTTTGAAGTGTATTGAAACCACTACCTAGGACTTAAAAAATATATATATATATATTATTCATATTACACCTCAATGGTTATCCCATCCCTTGTATCCTCCCATTCCTCCCCCCCTCCCTCCCATTTTCCCCTTACCCCCCTCCCCTATGACTGTGACTGAGGGGGACTTCTTCCCCCTGTATATGCTCATAGGGTATCAAGTCTCTTCTTGGTGGCCTGCTATCCTTCCTCTGAGTGCCACCAGGCCTCCCCATCCAGGAGATGTGGTCAAATATGGGGCACCAGAGTTCATGTGAAAGTTAGACCCTACTCTCCACTCAATTGTGGAGAATGTCCTGTCCATTGGCTAGATCTGTGTAGGGGTTTGAAGTTTACTGTGCGTATTGTCCTTGGCTGGTGCCATAGTTTGAGCAGGACCCCTGGGCCCAGATCTGCCCATCATAATGTTATTCTTCTAGATTTCATGAAAGTCTTCACTTACCAGGAAAGTGGGACAGAGGGGAGGACATCCTATTGGGACTCTAGGTGAGAGAAGCATGGGAGAATGGGGAAATAGAAGGATCCAGAGGGTCCTAGAAACCTACCTAGGGCTTTTTCCACAAAACTCTAGCAGACTTAGGAGGGCAAGGAGTTTTTACCTGTTGATGGGGCATATTTAACTCTGTGTGGCTAGAGTCGCAGCTTTCATGGTGTATGAGATTGTTGACTTCAAGATTAGTAGTGTAACACTGCCAGAAAAGAAATTAAATTGCTTTTCTCAAAAAATAACCATTTATAAGTCAGCCATGGGCTTATCTTTGATTGAGTGTCAGTTAGCCTTTTAACAATCAAATAGAAAATTTAGCTTAGATTGGGCTAGAAAGATTATCTCAATGGTAGAGCATTAGCCTAAAGTTCAAGGCCGTAGGTTCAATCTTCTATAGTGAGAAAAGAAGTTAACTAGGTTCAGTATTAACAGCAGATAAAGTCAAGATGAAATAATAAGGGAAAGGAAAGAATTACTTTTGCTATTACTGGTTAAACAGTCTGCTGCATTAGTATGGCTGCTAAACACATGAAGTAAATTTCCCCAACACTATTTTCATCCAGCAGGCAGAAGAAGCTCGGTGTATCTTATGGGAGTCAGCCACAGCGAGCATAATCTTCTACCTACCTTCCAGATTCATGTGTGGCCACCAGCACTAAATTTAAATGCTGGAACAAAGCCCAGAATTTCTTGTTAACTAAAAACCAAGCATGCACCTTAAAGGAAAAGGCTTCCTCCTCTTCCTCCTCCCCCTCCTCCTCTTCCTCCTCCTCTTCCTCTTCTTCCTCCTCCTCCTGTTCCTGGTTCTCCTCTTCCTGCTCCTCATCCTCGTCCTCGTCCTCCTCCTCCTTCTCCTCCGAACACGCATACACTCCTTAAACATCTATCACTCTGAGAATCTGTGTCTCTCTGTCCCAGCTGTGGTATCAGTTCTCATGTGTGCTCGGCAGAATGGCTACACTGCTTTCAAAAAATCCACTGAAGGTAGAATTCACTTTCATTTTGAACAACTACTTGATAGCCAGCATCAGAAAGAGAAGCTCATGAGAGTTTTGTCATAGCCCAAAAAGGCAACCACAGCACCCAGGGAGCTATGGTTACAAGACTGACTAGGGTTAGGTTGTCCCAGAACTAAACATATCCCGAGTTTTAGGAAAGTGATTTGGTGTGCACACTCTGGGTTACATAACTCTGTCGAGGGAATTAGTGCTTCCTGTTCTGACCAAGCACATTCGCATCCCTGAAGTAAAACAATTGTCAGCTCTAAAGGCGACTGCAAAGAGCTTTACACTAGATCAGCTATGTGGTTAGGTTAAATAAGATGTAAACAAAGATTCGCATTGCCCAGAAATCTCTAGATCTGCACATGAACAATGCTGAAAATAAGCATGCATGCACATGAGCATGCACAATCACATGCACACACACACACACACACACACACACACACACACACACACAGAGAGAGAGAAAATGAGACTTAAGGAACAAAGAAATGGCTGATCATGGTGGCACACACGTTTAACCTCACCACTCAGGAGAGGGATGCAGGAGGATCCCTGTAAACTCACGGCCACAAACACAAACAAAGGGAGGAAAGGAGGGAAGAAAGAAGAAAGAAAAGACAGATATTTCAGCAAAAGTGAAATAATATGGAGGGAAGATGACAGACAAAAGGAGGGTAAAGACAATCTTGAGCTTGTGTGGTACAGACAAGGAAATATTTGATGCCATGATCCAACATATCCAATGAGCAGAGAGAAAGATGAAAGTCCCACAAGCAACACTGGAGGAAAACACAAGGGCTTGGAGCAGTTCCTGAGTCGATTTGCCATTGAAAGAGGCAGAATAACTAGTGATGCCCACAGCACAGTCCCCGGGCCTGTGACTATGCTGCATATCAACAAGACCTCAGACGGTACTGTTAAGATTAAATGTCTTAAAATGGGATGTTTTCATTGGTCATACAGGACATCATGTCACTGAAGCCCAAATGGAGAGGTTTCTCTGGCTCATGTCAGCCATACACAATAAAGAGTGTGAGAGTCCATGATCCATCCTGCCATTGGCAAAGACACGCATGGGAGTCATAGGAAGGAAACAAAGGTCACAAGCAAAGACCGTCTGGACTGATGGACAGAGAGGACACAGTGACCTGCAACTGCAAAGTAATGACTTCAATGACAGCAAGGACAAGCTTGGATGCACCCTTGCATTCCCTGGGAAGAGCATAATCACTAAACACCTTGTTTGTCCTTTAGAACATCTGTGGCCAACCCATTCTAGACCCGATTTTCTGTCCACAGAACTCAAGAGGGGATAAGGAGGTCTTGGATTTGGTCATTAAATCCATGTTAATAGCCTCCACTTCCAGCGAGTGGTCAGCCATAGTCATAGAGATACTACAAATATGGACCAGAACGAAGTGAAAAGGGTGGAAGGTATGATTCAACCTGGCAATTAAACTAGACTATCACACATTCACTGAGTATCTAATGTGCGTTGGTAGAAAGTGCCTTGAAATCATTAGCCAGACTCATAGATGCAATTTCCTCCATCCTGTAGTGTTGTTATAAACAGGAATCGAAAACAGGATTGTTTTACACAAGTTGATTATAAAATGAATGCAGTGGAAGAGAGAAGACTCACCACTTTGAAACCATTATGCATCAAAGACTAATGAAGTGCATTTAAGGGCAGAGACCTCCATTTAAACTTAGGTTCAATTATAATGATGGTTACATAGTTAGAACATTTCTACCTTTCCTTTCCTCCCTTCAGATCTCATATACACCCTCTCCTTTGTCTCAGATCCATGGCCTCTTCTTCCATTGATTGTTGTTACATACATATATGTATATGTGTATGTATATGGTGTATATGTATATATATATATATATATATATATATATATATATATAAAACATATAACATAAAACCTGCTAAATCTGTACAGTTGAGGCCTCTTGAACTTTTTCCCCATCCACTTTAGCATATATACTGTTGTCCTTGTTCATTTCATGTTTAGGCAGTGCACTGGCTAGTTTTGTGTCAACTTGACACAAGCTAAAGTCATCTGAGAGGAGGGAACCTCCATGAGGAAAATCCCTCCATAAGATCAAACTGTAGGCAAGCCTGTAGGGCATTTTCTCAGTGAGTGATTGATGGGGGAGGTCCCAGCCCATTAAGGTGTTCTATAAAAAAGCAAGCTGAGCAAACCATGGGAAGCGAGCCAATAGGCAGCACCCCTCCATGGCCTCTGTGTCAGCTCCTGCCTCTCGGTTCCTGCTTTGTTTGACCTGTTTTCTTGACTTTCTTCATTGGTGGACTATAATGTGAAGTGTAAGGCAAATAAACCCTTTCCTTCCCAATTTTCTTTTGGCCAGGGTTTCATCACAGTAATAGTAACCCTAACTAAGACAAGGAGGGAGTCATGTTGGTAAAACTCTATGGGTGCACCTTCTGACATACTTGGAGATGCAATCTCACAGCATACTCCTTGGTCCTCTGACTCTTACAATATTTCTTCTCCCCTTTCCAGAATGATTTCTGTGATCCAACATCACTTACCGAATGGTTACAGCAACAATCTTATTTATGGGACACGGAGTGTCACTTGAGACTGAGAAGTTGAGAGTGTAGAGCTTTGTAGCAAACTGACATGTCGCAAGAGACAAGAACTTTCAGAAATTGGATTTTTCACTTAATCTTACAAGAATCTCTCTCTATATCTATATATATAAAAGGACTTCATAGTGACAGATAATAATGCAGCCGGACACTTGTGGGGCTTCTTCTTATAGGTTATATGACAATACGAACACAGTTTAAATGCATTGATCTCACCCAGCATCCTACAGTTTAGACCCAAAGCCAAGGTCAGAAGAGACATAAAGAGTACACACTCTTCAGGCAAGAGGCTTCCTCAGGGAGGTTGAGTAACCATAACAAACCAAACAAGGTGGGAGCTATTTTATAAGCAGAGACTATACTCAAATTTAAGGTCCAGAGGTTAACTTCCCATGAAAATTACTTAAGTCTTATGCTTCCCTAATTTTCATTGCTGGGCACCAGGAAATCCTCCAAGCTTGATAAAATTAAGGAAGTGATGAATCAAGCACATTATTATTTACTAATACTGACCTGAGTTATCACTGGCTCTTTTGCTGTTTGCACACCACACACCATACCCTAAAACTCAGACAAAACTCCTCAGCAAGACATTGACAGCATCATCAAAATGGTTATAGACACCATTATATAGACTGAGCAGATTGTATTCATCTATTTCGGGATACACATGTGTGCATTAGATAGATAAATAGATAGATAGATAGATAGATAGATAGATAGATAGATAGATAGATAATAGATAGATGATAGATATCAACAACTAAACAAAAAACATGAATTTGAGAGACAATAAACTAGTACATAGAAAAGGTTGGAGAGAGGAAAGAGAAGGGAAGAAATGATGTTATTATATTTTAATCTCAAAAATAAATTCTTATTTAAAATGATGATAGACCTCCTGGTCTCTTTTGAGGATTTTCCTGGTACATTTTTACTATGTTTTGGCGTAATTCTGCCTACACCTACCCTACCTGTCCACAGCAAGCTACAGCCTCTCCAATCACACAGAAAATGCCAACCTTCTCAATGTGAGCTATATGGTATGCACTCCACCCTCCTTAAGTCTGTCAAGTAATTACAGAACTATAAATTCTTAACTGGCTACGCTTGATTTTTATCTAAAACCATTAACTTAAATTTATTGAACCTGAAAATTGGAAAATAAAAATAGACAGCTGATGACACAAGATTTAAACTTAACCATAAAGTGCTGGGGATGTGTATCAATAGTATGCTGTATTTCATAATAAGAGCTATCTTATGGGGCAAACCATCAATCATCAGCAAATTTGGTCTGAGTAACTACAAATATGAATTTAGCAAGAAAAAATTATGACACAATTCAAGAGGCCTAGATTTACATTCAACTCTGTAGAACTCCATAGTTACTCTTTAGTATTTACCATGGTTTTGTTTTTTTGTTTTTTTGTTTTTTTCTGAATTGGTGAAGAAAAAACCCACAAAATCCAACCAGGGGACTTTCTAACTTATTTTCCAACTGCATTTGTTGTTTTCTTGAATAAAGTTCTAACCAAAAAAGTTTAAGCATCTTCCTAAATAAATGGCCATCTTCTTTCTGCTTACAAGTCTGGAGGCACATTGCAACGCACTATAAATAGGTTTACATCCTTCTGAAAAATGAGGACTGGTACAGAGAATGAGCCTGGCCAGGTTCAGAGCAGAGTCCCAGAAATGCAAGAATATTAATAAAAGATGATTTCCCTAACCCTGGGGCTAATGAATATGCCTTGGGATACCGCTGCTCTCTGCCACTTGCATTTGAAAAATAAAACTTTTGCAGACTGACCTTTTTCCAGGCTAGAATTAGAATGATTTTGAAATAATCTATAAAGCTTGATATTTTCTTGGCCCTCAAGGTAGTTTAAAGCTCTAACAAATGAGCACTTTTGCTCAGAGGTTTTTTTTTTTTTTAAGCCTGCCCCAGATTTTTCAGTACCTATAGGTTTTGGGTTAGGGGAAATCTTCCTGATCTCCATCATTTTCTTTCTGGATTTGACACTGAAATGGGCACTGCTAAGACACACAGCACGTTCTTTAATACTGGAATTGGGCCTTGTCAGACAACCTGGCCTTCCGGGCACCCGTCTTCTGCTTCTCCATACTCAACTAAGGTAAAGCACTCCCACAAGTTTCTACATGCCTTGACTGGTCATAAATGTGACCGCGCGGAAGAAAAGGGACTGCTTCCTGTCGCATGGCACGCGAAGAATAAAAATAAGCGTGGTGGGAGTGAGCAACAGCTAGAAAAAAAAGCTCGTGGGAAGGGTGAGCCCCAAGGCAGCAGATGCCCACTTCTAATTCCACCATGCGTGCGCAGCTCATGGACCCGAACATTTACACAGCTGAAAGTTAAAAAACGAGGCTGTGGGGGCGTGAAGCTATGCAAAACTCAGAGTGGGCCGATACGTCCAGGATCCTCGTGAGCCCTGGTAGCATTCACAACTCATCACAATAAGGAATGCCCCTTTATGCTTTGGGGAGCACTGCTCAGTTCACTTCATCGTAGACTGCTCTGGTGTAAACTGGCTTGATTTACAGGCGCTGACACCCTGACCTGACTGTGGCCTCTCAGCTCTGCTGGGTGACAGCAGGCGGCCTCCCAAATCATTAGCAAAAGAAATTTGCAGTTGCGATATGATTATGTCATCCTGGCAAATGAATTCTTATTGTCTCACATGCCTAGTAAAGATGTGCCTGAAAGATTTCATCCCTTCCTAGACCCACTTCTTGCCTGCAAGATGCTTCAGAAAACATACAAGATGATCTCATAGCATCCTATGTAACCAAGATAATACTTGCAAGGAACCGGAAGATGAATATTACAGAAAACCACAGCCACTTCTCCATTAACAACAAAGTCAGTGGCTCCCTAATATGCTTTTGTGGGGGAGATGGGTGTGGGGGAAGTGGGGGGGAATGAGGTAATTTTGAATCCTGTAGACAGAATTTTTTGACCTTCCTTAATCTATTCTAGGACTTCTCAGCCTTGGTACTGCTGATACTGAGTACCGTTGTTTGGTGTGCTACCACTATACTGTGTATCATACAATATTTAGCAATAGCAGTCTTTATCAACTATATAGCAGGAACATTACCTCATGTCCTCTAGGGCAGTAATTCTCAACCTCCCTGATGCTGGGACCCCGGTAATACAGTTCCTCATATTGTACTGACCCCAACCATAAAATTATTTGTTGCTACTTCATAACTGCAACTGTTACGAATCATAATGCAAATATCTGGTGTGCGGAATATCTGATCTGGGGTCTCTGTGTTGAAATTACTTCTTCACATCAACAAACCTTTATTGTTGATGCTTATGTTGTTGTTGTTAGTGTATGACGGTGTGTATGTGTGACTGTGTGACCACGTGGGCATGCACACAGAAGAGCACACGTGGAACATCACAGGACTTTTCAGAAGTCGGCTTCTCTCTTTTCACCTTGAGCTCCAGGCATTACGCTTGCATCTTCCACACAGCAAGACCTCTAGCTGCTGAGTCACACCTCCTGACCTCCAGCAAATCTTAACTTTTGTCGCAAGCAGGTAAAACTCCTCCAGAGTCTCTGCCAGACCATTTCTCAGTGAGAACCTGGACAATTTCTTAATAAGCAAATTAAACAATGGAGCAGAAACTCAACTGTTTAAGGATCCCATTGCAAGAAAATGACATTTCACTTTACATTTCCCCCATCTTCCCGCAGCCAGTGACTCCTCATACGTAAAAGTCTTTTATCATATAAGTCGTATAGATTACATCTACGGCCTCTTCCGATATCTTATCACGAGATCTGAGAGAAGGTCTAAGAGCTGAAAGAAGAAGGTTCCTGTTGTTGAAGGATGGGAGAAACACTCAAAGGTAAAGTACCGAGCAATGTCCAAGGCCCTGGCTTTTGGACCACAGAGATCTGAAGAAGAAAAACTTGTTTGAAGGAAGACAGAAACAGTAAGGGCTGGGGTAAGCATGCACCAGATCAGTGGCTTCTACCTGCACTAACAAACAGCTTCCTTTGGCAACATCAAAAATGCCTGCTATTTCTAAAGCCCGAAGTCAGCACTAAGCGTGTCTCCAAAGCGCTGTACAGAATCTATATCCATCTTCATTACTTGAAGATGGATTTAATTTTGGGTTACAGCCAACCTCTTTCAGTCAAAGGTTAGTGAATTAGGTTATCAATCAATTCAGGTAAAAATAAACTCTTAGCAAAGCCTTGATTCTATAAAGTTAGCCTATGGGACTCAGTGTGTATACTACAGAGGAAAAAAACAATGTTTCGTATAGCAGTGACATTTTATTGACAGTGGTTGCAATCTCTCACACAGTGGAGGCTGTAAAGCAATATTCACTTTGTGTATTATAGTCCTGATGGCTCAAATTTTTAAAAAGTCATTAGAAAGCTGGAGGCTCCTGTGGGGAAAAGCAATTAGCTCTAATCAGCACTTCTACAGTAGAAATAAAATGGCCTGGAACCCCAGCCTATGGTGTTCTGTGTTTCATGTAATGAGTTTGTTTTTGAATGAATTCTACTCTCGTTTAAGGATCTGCAAATCTGAATTAATGCTCTGGAAGGAGGTTTTAATAAACCCTATCTCAGAACAAAGGCTCCTTTCTTTAAAATTTGGATTACATGGAATCTGAAAACCCCAAAGAGTTGATTTACTCAAAACAGAGGATAACCGATACAGATTAATTTAAGTAAGCCAGGCAGATTTATTTTAAAAACCTTTGCAGTCTCTAATGTAGAAATGTAGATTTCAAAAACCAAAACAAACTTTTAATATGGAGTCTCTACTTTGTGCTCACACTAAGCCATCAATACCCATGGCTGGCACATTTAAAAAGCAGCAGACATAGTTTACTACAAGTGAGTTCCCAATACTGCACAGGCAAAGGCTGAGGGGCCCTGTGAGTTACAGCTCAAGTCTGCCCATAAATATACAGAGATAACTCTTGTGGTTTATAAGTTCTATCCAGGATGAGAACCTTTTTTTAAAAAAATCAATGTGCCCCCTAATTGATCCACTACAAGTTTCATTTTGACAGCAAGGAGTAGAAGAGTCAGAAATAGTATGCGGTTGATTTAATTCAGCACTTTACAACAGTGGGCTGTGATTCACATGTGGTTAGAAAGAGATCCGTGGAGACCTGGAGCTGGATTCTTCTAGAGGCTATTTGATTTCTAAAGCACCAAACTTGACAGTTAATTGATAACTTGGAATTGTAGATGAGTTGTAAAGTTGGTCCAATTTCCCAGGAGTTAAAGAGAAAGTTCTTACACATTCCAGTTCCCATAATGGATCTGAAGAAATTATATTTGAAAAAAATATTAGAACCAAGTCACTTAAGACAGAAAAAAATTTAATCTTTCAATTTATCAGATACATGTCTTAAATGTCCTGTTAGTGACTACTAAGACATAGTAACTGTCAATATGTATGTGTCAGTGTTCAATGGTAAAATCAAAAGAATGCCTCTAAAGCATCTAAATATAAAAAAATAAGATATATAATAGCCAACAAAGTTTAACAAGCAAAATAATGAGTTACAATGTTTTCATATAAAATAAATTATTTTAGCTAAAGGTAGAAAAACTAAATTCCCCCTTTTTGAGAGCATCATTTTATACGCTCACTTGGTCACACACTGAGATTACTGAAGGTCACACTGGTCCACTAAACACAACCTACCAAACCGCGCTGCAGAAACATGACAAACATAAAGAGTGTTTTTGTCTGTAATTTCATCTGTCTCCTCTAGACATGAAGATCACTGCTTGTTCAGAGAGTTAAATCTCTAAGGAGACAGCTGTGATTTAGAGAGAAATACAAGGTCAAGGGAGATAAACTCACTGCAAAGGCTCCAAACTAGTCTACATAAAACCAGCAGTTACATCACTACACAGCTTGGCAAACTCTTAAGTCGTTTTGCACCTCTGAAAGTAAAGGACCATCACAAATGCGCATTCAAAGGATCTCTAATAAAGGCCATATCAGAGTGGCCGATATGTGTCAGGCTCTTTCTAAGTTCTTTACTCTTGTAACTCTCAAGGGCAGGAGGATACTGTCCCAGTCTCCAAGGTCACAGAGCCGGTACCTGGCAAAACACACATGCTCTTAGCCAACATACTAAAACTGCTTAGTTCAGAAAACCACCACAATCAGCCAAGTGTGGTAGCACACGCCTTTAATCACAGCACTCGGGAGGCAGAGGCAGGCGGCTCGCTGTGAGTTCCAGATCAGCCTGGTCTACAAAGCAAGTCCAGGACAGCCAAGCCTGCACATGGAAACCTTGTCTCAAAAAACCCAAAAAGAAAAAAATAAAACAAACCAGAAAACCAAGATCTAAGCCTTTCTAAATCACGAGGTTAGTAGTCACAGAAATGGTTCATATCTAGAAGGCATACTGCTGCAAACCCTTATTTACCACAAAGTACCCCAGAAATCATCAGTTATTTGGGAATTAAATACAAGAAAGTAGTCATCACCGTTTCTCTATGGAAAAGTAAGAAAGTCAAATGTAATACAGCAAGACTACATGGAGCACCTATTAAGGGCCTAGAGCTGCTGTCCTGGGTAGTCAATGTAAAGAAGCCAATGCATTCTATTTTCCAATGGGACATCAGCAGGTTTCTTCCCAGGACCTTGTTGTAATGAAAGAAGAGACAAGTAAGGACTAAGTTCGTAAGTAATACACTGCAAATAATTACAGCCCAACTGGTATCCACCCAGAAGACTCGCAATCGTACCTTGAGAAAGGGTAAATTTGTCAAAGTTTACATTGGCTTACTCCCAGTGAAACACTTCCACATAAGTTCAACAACTGCGTTTAAAACTTTGCTTGGGAGATTATGGGCATGGTTCCGCGGGGAAGTGCTTGTCTAGGATGATGGAAATCCTGGGTCTAATCCCCGTACAGAGGGACCGGTAAGGGAAAGGGGGAAGTAACTTGGAGGGATTATGAGGAACATTCTACATTTATTTTGAGTGTGTGTTAATTTAAGATTTGGGCTAATGGTGGTTATTTTTCTGAATTCTCTGGCTTCCCTCCTCCACTCGAAAGGACCAGATGGGATGTGCGAAAGCAAATTTTAATTTTAAAAAGTTCTATCTTTCTATAAGGAGTCTACCAGGAGCTGGATGAGGTGGTGAAAATAGGCCCTTTTTTTTTTTTTAAATCTTTCACAGACCTCTTAGATTGTTGCTGTGGACCAGGGAATTCTTACTTTGTGCCTGAAATATTCTGCCTCCTCATTGAGGACTCATGCCAGGGACACCTACATGTTATCTATTTCTGCTTTCTTTAACTCCCACCCGCCCCTTACCTGCTGGATCCAGAGAAACATAAACTCATAGATCAAATCCCTATCATGGGAATGTGTAATATACTCTTGTGCCCAAGCTTAAGTACAGAACTTCAGCAGGCCGGGGGACTTTCTATGTTTCTGCAGTTACTATTGTTGATCTTTGGAGTAGATCTAGCTCTATAATCCTTCTCATTCTCCCTGGCAACAAAAATGTTAAACTCGGTATGAAAAACTCAATCATCAACTCAAGATCTACAGAGTGACTGGAGTACCACACTTGTAAAATGTAGGCGACCATTGCAAACTTTTAAAATGGCTAACTCCACTGAGACCTAATCTCCACTTACAGTGATGACACCAACCAATGTGGGATAATTGTATGGCTATCCAGGGTGTGTGTGTGTGTCTCTGTGTGTGTGTGTGTGTGTGTGTGTGTGTGTGTGTGTGTGTGAGTTTAAAAGCCTTGGCATTTGTTTGTGGCTCATCTATCCCAAGTTTGAGGAGCTACTTGTGGTAGACAAAGCAGCGATGCCTGCACATGCTCCGGAACACTGAGAGAACCTCTGTAGTTTAGTACTGCTTGGATGTGACAGACAAGATCATATTCTCAGTCAGAACCCTTGACCTCAATGTGGACAGGTCATCACCATGAAAATCTGGGGCTTAACAGTGAAAGCGTGAAAGCTCTTTCTTCTGTAGTACCAGGAGGTCATTTCCCAAAAGAGTTTTCTGCATGAGGAATTTTTAAAAGGAGCTATTTTCTATGACATGGCTTCTCATGTTACTGAAGTAGGTCCCCCCCCCCAGTACTGAACAATCAAGGACCTTGTCAATGACAACAGTATTAACAATAAAAGTTAATACTCATACATGCCCAAACTGTGACAGTCTAGCATTGTTCAAAGTGTGCCCTGCATATTAACTCATGCTAATTTTACCACAGCCATGTGAAGAAAGATACTATTGTGGTTCTTGTTCACTTAAGAAGATGCTGAGGCACAAAGACACATACAACGGTAGCTGTCAAACCTGAATCTTATCCGAAGCAATGCCGAACCCCACACTACCTCTAAAGTACTCACCAAGTTCCATTTCTCTGCTACATGAAATGACTCTGAGGCACAGGAGGGCATAGTATAGGACAAGCCTCAAACTTCCTTATAACTACAACTATTTATAATTTGTCTCAGATCGCCCTTCATGAACACCTCCTCCCACAAAGCTATTTGAAGCATTTCTATAATAAGGTCAAAGACTAAATAAAGTGGTACAAGATTCTGTTTTTTATAACATAATCAAGGAATTTTCTCCACATAAAGCTATGTGGCAATAAAACATACTTCGCATTCATATATGTGATTGTACCTCTACCCAACTGGTGGTAAAATAAATGGGTAACAAAATCCAAGAACACTGGGCTCTTGAACCAATACATAAAACCAAAATGCATGTAAAGAACAGGCCAGGGTGAACATCTCATTTATGAATTTTAATATTGCATTTACATTCTACTAAACAACTATTGTCCAACAGGAACATCTCCTTGAAAGCCTATGAGAATGGACATCCCACTCCAACTACGATAATTCCAGTACATTCTGATAAGGTATCTTTTTTTGTACAATTCACTTGTATCTTCCCATTCCTCGCCCCTCCCTCCCCCTCTTTTGCCCTATTTCCTTACCCTAGACCTCTGACAGAAGGGGACCTCCTTCCCTACCATATAACTACAACCTATCAGGTCTCATCCAGATAGCCTGCTTCCCTGATCAGGTGTCTTTTGATAGACCCAAGACCAGACACTGTGGAACAGATTAACTGGACATAACAATAGTTATCACACTAGCCAGGTGTGGTGGTACACACCTTTAATCCCAGCATTAGGATGTAGAAGCAGGTAGATCTCTGAGTTTGATGTCAGCCTGCTCTACAATGTGAGTTCCAGGTCAGCAGGGGCTACACAGAGAAACTCTGTCTCAAAAAAACAAACAAAAATTAGCTCTCATACCGTTCACAGAAGAGAACAGTGAATACAATGCCTAAATCACAAAGACCAGACACTACATCCACTAATCTACATTATCTCATGGGGGTCTAAGAAATGAAGAACAGAAAAAATAATGTTCAGTTTTGAATAATACACTAACAGCAACAAAGACTTGAGAAAACTAGTGTTGGAGTTTTTTTTTTTTTTAACCCATGGACTGTCTAGAGAATGCGGAGGGAATTGAGTCACATAGGGACTGAAGTAGGTTTGCTAGTGTGTATCATCAAACAAAAAAAAAAAAAAATAAGGAAGGGAGGGAGAAGGAAAGGAGGGAAGGAAAGAGGAAAAAGGGGAAATATAACATGTACACATCCTCAATTCCATCATTCAGTTCTAACTCCTGCTTTAAATGTTAGTCTTATCCCAAGGTAAGCTCCCCCATCATTAACAATAAATTCATGTTTACCTTTCCCATCTTGTATTTTAAGAACCTTTGCTGTAATCACAACCAAAACCAAAGGCTATTTTAAGCAAAATACGTACAGATATCAAACCATTTGTCATTTCTTGGGGTTTCTGAAAGGTTGAGAACTCTTTGCACCTTACATTAGACTAGTCCAATTCAGGCCACATAGCCAAGCGCAAGCTGCATGTACGTCTCCTCCCATTTCCAATTCCCTGTCAGACATGCAATCTAAAGCAAGCTTTTGAGCCTTTCAACAGATTCTCTCATGCAAAATGGGTGTGCTCGCAGCAGCTACCACAGAGTTACCACGCCGAATGAGCAAACACTTGACAAACATGGCACCTGTCCAGCCCTTCACAAACAATAGCCACTGTTGGCAGCACAAGAGATTTCCTGAGGCCTCAAGCTGATGACAAATACAACCATGACACTGATCTCATCTCTGAAAGACCTAAAAAGTTGCCAAGTGGGTGATCAGATTAATATCCCTCTATAATAATTTAATATGAAGCAAATACTTCAGGGAGCAAGCATATTAACAAGCAACTGTCTCCCGCTGACACTCACTTTTAACTCCATTTGCAGTTTTCACTGTTTTTTCGTCATTTCAATGGCACAGCATATGTCTTCAAAGTTGCTCCTCTACATCTCATTATAAGGCATGCTCTGGACTCTCTAAATGGCAGGAAATCCATCCCTCAGAGCTGAGGACTTAGATGTTGATGCTTACAAGGCCCACTCCCCAATTTACACATCCGCTATAGCCATAAAAACAACTACAATAAATAGCAAGAACAGATAAGTATTTAATTCAGTGGTTTTCCACCTGTGGGTTGCAACCCCTTTGGGAGGGGGTTGAATAACAAGGGTTGCATATCAGATATCCTGCATATCAGATAGTTACATTGCAATTCGTCACAGTAGCAAAATTACAGTTAGGAAGTAGCAACAAAAATAATTTTCTGGTTGGGGGCCACTACAACCTGAGGAACTGTATTAAATGGTCACAGCATTAGGAAGGTTGAGAACCACTGCTTTGCCTCTTTCTCTTTCCTTGAAAAGCTTTTTAAGTTTAATCTTCTGAATGCCACTTATGGGTAGACAAAAAGTTAAAATTATAAAAAAAAAATGGCTGTGCAAACTTAAAATCATGCAAGTCTTCAAACCTTCAAAATCTTAAGCCCCAGATTTTATTTGGGGGTGATCAACACTTAAAATCCTGTGCCATGGGAAGGCATTCCAAGCATCTAAGATGAGGAGCTCATCTCTTAAATTTTACCATATGCACCGTAGACAGAGGCCTGGATTTCAGACTGGAAGCCCTGGATCTGGATTCTGGAACCGCCTAGTTAAACACGCGTACATTTCCGCAACTGTGGTGATGATGTCTGAGGCTACAGAGTGTGGTACGAGGACTCTCCATTCTGAGATGCCAGTCCCACCCGCACTCCTGGATTTGGAGGGGACCCCATGTCGCTCCCCTGCTGAAGTGTAGCCATGTTTCTGACAAATGGTTAATCTTTATGCCAAAGAACTCCAACCAACCAGCCCCTAATCTGCAAGGCCTGACACCATATGGCACAAATGTGCTTCGTTTCCAAGCGCTCCATGTCTGTGGGACTGCGCCGCGGCATCTATCTTTTCCTTAAGCGAGATCGGGAGTCATTTCTTCCTCCTCTGTAACTTGCGGTTAAAAAAAGAAAAGGATTCAAACATGCAAGCTTTAGTGAACTGCTCTCAGACTCGAGTCTCCTAAGCTGCAGAGTGGGTTAGATTATCTTCATTTGGTTGCTGTGAAATTCCAGCAACGTGAATGTGTTTTTGAAATTACCTGGGAATGATAGGAATAATTATAATCATCCCTAATAAATATTCTAAAGTCTTGGGCCAGGAAAGCACAGTCAGTGATCAAAGCTTTAACACTCATATCCGCCGTGTTTATTTTTGGCATTTTGAGTTTTAGGACTGGAATATTTAACTCTGCATTATATTAGAATACCACGTAGAATTAAGAAATTGCTTAAGCCTTATATCTGCATACTAGCCCAAGGGGCATGTCCTACGAAAGGCTTCACTTACCAGGAAGCTGGGACAGAGGGGAGGACATCCTATTGGGACTCTAGATGAGAGAAGCATGGGAGAATAGCAAAGTAGAAGGATCCAGAGGGTCCTAGAAACCTACAAGTAGAACATTATGAAAGGTAGATTTGGGCCCAGGGGTCCCACACAAACTAAGGCACCAGCCAAGGACAATACAGGCGGTAAACTTTAAACCCCTACCTAGATCTAGCCAATGGGCAGAACATTCTCCACAGTTGAGTGAAGAGTGGGGTATGACTTTCACACGAACTCTGGTGCCCCATATTTGACCATGTCCCCTGGAGGGGGAGACCTGGTGGCACTCAGAAGAAGGACAGCAGGTTACCAAGAAGAGACTTGATACCCTATGAGCATATACAGGGGGAGGTAATCCCCCTCAGGAACAGTCATAGGGGAGGGGAATAAGGGGAAAATGGGAGGGAGGGAAGAATGGGAGGATACAAGGGATGGGATAACCATTGAGATGTAACAAGAATAAAAATAAAAATAAAATAAAAGACCTAAAAAAAAAAAAAGAAAGAAAGAAATTGCTTAACCCCATGTGTGAATGTAAATGAAGTTAGATAGTAATAGTTAAATTTTAGCTGACCCTTTCAGGTTTTTAAGACAGTATTCCGCTATGCAGAGGAGGCTAGCCTTCCACTTGGAATTGTCCTGTCCCAAATTCCAAGTGCTCGGGTCACAGGCTCCATCCACCGTGCCACGCCAATGCTAGTTTTCACCTGTCCTTTACAAGTGTCCACCACTTCAAAGCATTGCTTTTCTGAGAAGTTCAGTGTGCTTGCTTAACAACATGGAGTAAGTAAGTTTAAGCTGATTGGCTGGAGCAGCATGGACCCAATTGTAGAACTGAGAGCAAGTCATATAGGAGGAGGGTGAACCGGTTTAAGAAATACCTTTTTGATAGCCAAGAAGTTTTAGTGTATAGTCTCTTTTTTATGCACTATGGAGAATAATACTTCCCTGGTACCTACTTAACTCTGTGAGTACACTGTGGTATTTTATTTTCCAAAAAACGCTTAATTTTCTTTCAGAGCAACATAGAGAAATTAGGGTGACATTTAAATAAATCAATATATGCTAATGTATGACTGTGCTTCCAAAAGCAAGGTAACAACGTTAACTGCTCAATAACCTATGGATCTTATTTGATCTGTAACCCTTCCCTTGTACTCTTTTTTTCTTTTCCTGATCTGTCTTCGTTCAGTATCTATCACTGTAACAAAACACCCAAGGCTGGATACTTTATGAAATATTGGTCTTGTAATCCTAGAAGGTGAACGGTCCAAACAGCATGATGCTAATACCAACATCCCAGAGACTCTCCCTGGCTCTGTCACAACACAACAGAGAAGCAGAAAGGCCATCAGTCCCATAAGGTAGGGAACAACAGATAGAGTAGCATCGCTTTGTAATACTGCACTCTCCATAACTTCTGTCCAGTCAGGACCTGACCTATTCCCATAAATCAGTATTAATCTATTTGCAAGAGTGACACCTCCATGAGCTATTACACCCCACCCCTAAAGCAGGAACAAGCTACAAGCATGAACTCTTGGTAAGCAAACCATCCCCAAGGAAGAACACTGGTCCAAATATTGCCAGGAATGGATTTCAACTGCAAAAAAAAAATCTCTTATATCATCTTTTTGTCAACTCAAATTTATAGACTTAAGGCTTATTCCACAGAGCCCATTTTTTTAATGAAACGCCTTACCCTTGCAAATATCGTCAAGTTATCTTTTTCCTGTGTGCCTGAAAATTGCTTGATAGTCTAAAAATGGCTAAAGTGTCTCCCTCTGAATGGACTTTTAGCACAGCAGCAGCAGCAAATGGCAGTTTAATAACTAAAGTAGCAGGGTTTCACCCGCCACTAAAGTAGCTTGATATGATGCGGTCTCAGCCATGCTGAGGCTAATATACAAAAAGCACATACAGCCTTTCTCTGTGTCACTCTGTTACACTTTCAGTGTCAATTACAGCTTAGGGTCTTCAGTTTCCTTTCACACTAAAAACGCTTATATCATTAGAATTTCTCAGGAGTTGACTTAAGAAAACTTAACCAGTACACCAAAACCAAATGGAAGACACTGAGTACAGGGGATCATTTTGAAGCAACTCAGAAAGCCCTGGACTCAGAGTCCATATTTAAATACATCGTGAAGAAAAAACTTTAAAGTTAAACATAACAAGTAATTCCTACTGCCATGAGTATCCTTGAGAATAATTCCTTTTACAAAGATAGAAGGCAGTTGCATAACCCATTAGGATAGTTTAAGCCAAAATAAAGTTACTATCATCAGAGATTAACAAAATATGGCCACTGGATCCCAGACAGTGTGTGAGCAGCCATCAGGGCCCTTTAAACAGACACACTGTGATTTGCCCACACTAGTAATTTAGCAACATTGTAATGACTGATATTACACTAAGAACCCAAGAGCTTTGTCCATTTACAGTAACAAGCTTCAGTTCTGTCTCTCTCTCTCATCCCAATTAAGAAAAGGGCACTTGGGTTTCCATCTTGTCAGGCAGCTGTTTTAAAAAGTCAAATGCCCAGTGTCCTTCAATGAAAGTTAAACTGTCTTTGGACAGAGGGGGCAAGCAAAAGTCTGCTCCTTTCTTTGGCCAGTAGTGGAAACTCCCAGAGGAGCCATGGCCAGTAAGAGAGCACCTAAATTTTGCTCAGTTTCAGGAAAAGAACCAAAAAAAAGCTTGACCGTGGTCAGTGTTTTATTTCCAACAGAGAGACACAATTGGCAGATCCATCCAATAGAATGTTCTATGAGGAGAAGACTATTTTTTTCTCTCCAACATACAACTACCAGCTCCTTGTGGTTAACAGCTTTCCACATGGCTAGGGCCACTGAGGAGCTAAAATACTGGTCTTAGTTTTACATCATTCAAAGACCCAAACAGATCTGGTAGCTACCTTATTTACTTTACATTGGCAAGTCTTTGATAGTCACCCTAGGATAAAGGATAAACATGCCAGCAAGAGACACAAAGCATGTCAATAAGAAAGGCATAAGGAAGAGATTCGTTGAGGCTGGGTATGGCTAGCTCATTTCTGCCTCACTAAACACCAATGGATGGGTTCATGGTTTCAGCCACTTTTATGAATGAGAAAAAAAAACAACACTTATACTATTACTCTTAAATATTGTAGCCAGGTGGTATATTTGCCTAATGCTTTTCAATAATAAAGTAACATCTGTGGGCATCCTTAAGGCCAGCCACCAGAGCCAGGGGGAGACAAGTGGGAATTACCATTCTAGTTCTGTGCCTCCCTTGGTCAAAATGAATAAGAGCACCTGCCTGTCTTTTATAAAAGGTGCCTTTACCAGGTCTGGCCCTGCTAAAGTGGGACCATTAAACCCATAAAAATTGGAAATATTTTATAATCCCATAAAGTAGTTTAGCTGCCAAGGTATCATCATGGTTTTTAATGGTGGATCTGAGAACTAATTAACTGCCTTAAAATACTTAATAAGAGACAATAATTCAAGAAAAGACTATTAACTACTAATATTACTATTAACATGGGTGGATTTGTACTAGAGTTCAGAAACCTAGATGTAATTAGGAGAAGAAAATATATTTTGGCAGTAATTAATAATTTTAAATAGCTTAGTTGTTTAGTGGTTAAGATTTTTTAGGTCTAGGTAGATGTTTTAAGTTGATAATGACAAGATGTGATGGAGATTGAGTTACATTCAGAATTTTAGATGCACCAAGATAGGAAAGATGTTTTCTTAAAGGCTGTCAAATACAAATAGCCAAAACACTAAAGATGTAACATTTATATAATTTCTGATTGTGTCATCGTTCTTCCTGCTGTAGGTAGTTTATTGTATATACGTGTAGTAATATAAATGTACATGTAAAAAAGAATGCATAGGTCAATCATCTTAAGGTACAGTTGGTTTGCTACTAATTAAATAAAGCTGGGCATCATGGTTTATATATGTGATCCCAGCCTTAGGAGGTGGAGACAGATGATCAAGAACAGCCTCATCAAATTATATGGTACCCCCATATAAACTTATCAAACTAGACTGAAACCCAGGTAGATTTGATTGAGGTGAGGCCAAGAGCTTTAAGTTGCTCTTTATTGTGTGGAACCCTGGCCTTCAGGATGGGCCTTCTCCTAAGTGCTACATTTTAACAAAATTATTTCTTTCTTTTTATTTTTAATTAATATTTTATTTAAATGTACACAGCATATATTTTAATGTTTTTTATTTTTACATATACATTTATATTACTATACATATATACAATAAACTATCTATATCAAGAAGAACCATAAAACAATCAAGAATTATATAAATGTTATATTCTTAATGTTTTGGCTACACTTTATAAGCATCTTTTGCCTCCATTTTGAGATTAAATGCCCAGCCAAGAGGGCTGCACATCATCTTGCACATAGATTCCATTATCTTTCCAGCATCACTTATGAAACACTGTCTGACAAACAACTCATTCCCAAAGACAAAAGGAACAGCCTCAAAAGACAGGCCCAAGGACTTATCAAACACACTGGACTAAGAGAGGGTCTAGCCCCTTACCTGGACCCCATTAGGAGGAATAGCTTACCCATACCATCCCTTCACTGGACTTGCTAAGTATGTGTCAGATAACTAACAGGATGAAAACTCCAGACTCTGCTGGGGCTTCAGCTCAAATCAGTCTCAGCTCCTAATGTGCCTGACGCAAATGTCAAGACCTGGTGCTGCGTCCTACCACTGCAGCGCAACTCAGTGTTGGGGCCCAGATCAACCTAAAGATCTTCAATAACAGCAAATTTCCAACCAGGCTCACACTTGTATCTCACCAAATGACAGCAGTGCATTACTGCATCTTTCTCTCCCTCTCTCTTTTTCTCAGAGACGGGGTAATCACTCTATAGCCCTGGCTGTCCTGGAACTCATTATGTACACCCAGGGTGGCTCTGAGCTCAGACTCCACCTGCCTCTGCCACCAGACACCTAGAATACACAGCCTAAGTCGCTGTATCTTTATCAGCTCTCAGCTTCTGTTCTAGCATCACCTATGAAGCAAACGTATTCCTAAAAATAAATGGTACCCATATAAGCTTATCAAACCAGACTGAAACTGTGTGAGCACATGGGCATATTATAACTGTATCATAGAGATATGATTGCTGTCTGACATGCAATGTGTGACTTGGGCTAATAGTAGTAACTAAGATTGGAATTTAAGAACCTGTAACGGACTCAACAAACTATCAAGGGAAGTCAGAAGTCCCTGGCAAATCACAGCCAGTGAAAGGTACATAGCTTGTCAACTTAGTTTTCACTAGATAAATTCTGATGAGGAAAGACAGAACATACCCACCTAGTTGCTAGCATAGTGCACTCATGACATTCATGGCTGTTAGATTAATAACAAAAGAGATCTTACCCAGTCCATGGTATGGCGTACTTAGCTTGAGTTCATGTTACAGCTTTTTTTTTTCAGTAATAAATTGGCATTTGTATTTAATTGTTAAAAAACCTGTATATTCACTGTCAGAAAGGAAGAAATACTTCAAAAAAAATCAAAAATAAATAAATAACAAGCCTTGCATCTTACAGCCTTTAAACTTTGAGTCCTTAGGTAGGAAAAAAGCAGATTGAGTATGGGAATACCATAGGTGCCATGACATTGCACAGTTTTCACAGAAGACTCACATCATGCGACAGATGGGCCAGATTCACACTAGTCTCTTCCCTAGACACTCTATTGTTAAGGATATTAAAACAAGAGAAATGTGTACTAAGAAAAGCCATGAGTTATTTTAAACACTAATGAAAAGTAAATCAGCAATTTTCCTTCCCTATTATAGTATCAGTCTGCTGCGTTTGTTTGTTCCCTCCCCATTATGACTATTGCTTCTTCTTTACATCTCTCTATATAAGTCTTTGAACTGATGCTGACTGAAACCATGGGAGCTGCCAACTCCTATAAAGCTTACACCACAGGGGAAGCAAAACACTAGGTGCTTTTCACCTCTCTTCTGTCCTTCATACAATACAATGCAGAAAGGTATCGCATTTCTAGGCAATGCAACCCGAGGGCTAAAGAGACAAAATAGCCTGTCCATGGTCATTCAGCTAGTGACCAGAAGAGCTGAAAATCAAATCAAAGTTAGTTTAAAGCCCTCACTCACAGATAAGCTGTCTGTTGGGCAGAACAGGAGGAAGGGAAAAGATGGGCTAGGAGGGTGTTTACTCCCCTCTGAGCCGCCCTCCCCCACCCCACCCCCTGCCCTGATGCTAATATCTCTGTCAGCAGCATTCCCTTCAACAGCTCTGGCAGGGCAGCCACAGTCAGCAGCCAAAGCTGCTATCAGTTCCAGGGTGCTTGTCAACAAGGGAAGCAACAAGATCCACAAGACGCTGTGACCTTGTGTGAGACGTGCAGGAGGCCAAGTGAAGCCAAATGACATGACGCCTGCTTTTCAAAGCAGAGCCCCAGAGGTAATTCTCACTGCTCTCCATCTGTTTCACAACAATCAGTCAAACAAAAAAGAGCATAAAACACGTTTTCTTCCCCTTCTGGTACTGGGGGATTAAGCCTCATGTATAGTAGGCAAGGATTAAACCCTCTGCACTGTAGCCCCAGCCTCTTGTCTGCCTGGAGTTCTCTGTATAACACAGACTCTGAACTTGAGATCTGCCATCCTCAGCCTTGAGAATGGCTACGATGACAGGCATGTATCACCACACTCAGGCCCAGTGACTTAAAACAGAATTCTTGCGGAGCCCGTTCTTACTAAAATAATGTAAACAAGGTGTTAAAGTCAGCATTTCTGCACTTCGTAAAATACGCTGATGTGTTTGCACTGAGAATATTAACGCTGCAGTTGGCTTCAATGTAGTGCGTTTCCTCTAGGTGTTTTTCCAACACTAACACAAGGATTACGTCATTCCAAGGAGCCAAGTGGTCCTTGGATTCACTAATGTCTGTAGTGCCCACCCGGACCACGTGAGAGCAGAGGTCACTATTGTGCACCACGATGCTGGGTTTCTTTTCCCTTATTATTTTCTATAAAAATGTTTCTCCTATGATCCCTTTCCTGCTCCGTGTTCTAAATGCTCCATTCAGCTGTCCAGACGCAACTTAATAGGGGTTTTCCAGTGAAGGAATTAAAGTAATGATACCATTTAATAGTTCCTGGATTTATAATTCTAATATCATAAACCATAAATTAGAAAGTGAATATGCTGAAGTTAGGACCAAAAATTTCTCCTTTCAAGTACGCTGATACAAAGTAAAAAACAAATAATCTGTAAATGATAAGAAATTATATCATTAGGCATGATTGATAAGGGATATATCTAAAATACACCAAAAATTTATCAGTTTAGAGGGGGAAGGAAGGATTGAAAGAGCCAGAGGGGTCAAGCACACCACAAAACAACTTACAGAATCAAAGCTCCATAGGGGCTCATAAGACTGAACTGCCAACAAGAGAGCAGGCAGGGGCTGGACCTAGGCCCTATGTGCATACGTAATAGTTGTGCAGCTGGGTCCTCATGTGGGACTCCTAAAGCAGAACAGGGGCTGTCTCTGACATTGCCTGCCTTTGGGTCCCTGTCCTCTAACTGGGCTGCCTTATTTTCCCTCAATAGAAGAAGAAACACCTAGTCTTACTGCACCTTGACACGCCAAGGGCGGTTGATATTCCTGGGAGGCCTCGTCTTTTCTGAGAAGAAGGTGTAGAGGGATGGATGAGGGGGGAGGAGAAGGGGAGATGAGAGGGAGGGGCTGGGAAAAGGAAGCTGTGGATCTGTAGATCTGTGATTGGGATGTAAAGTAAATAGATAACCTAATTCATAAAAAGAAATTGCTCAATTTGAGGATAGACAAAACAAATAGATATTTTTCCAAGAAGCAGTAGCAATAGCTGATAAGTATGCAAAATCATTCTTGCTTTGAAAAAACATAAATTAAATATTATCACACACCTACCATAATAGATTAAAATTTAAAAAAAATCTTTGGGAGTATTATTTATAATTTTCTGCTAAAAAATTTATTTCAGCCATTGTCCTAGTTTGTTCCTCTGCTGCGGTGATGCAATACTGACCAAAAGTAACTTGGGAGAGGGGAGGCTTTACTGGGGCTGTAGATTACAGGCTATCATTGAGAAAAGCCCAGACAGAAACCCGCAGTCAAGAATGGACAAAGACCATGGTGGAGCACTGCTCAGCACCCGGACCCTTGCAAGCTCTGACTGCTTCTTATACAACCCAGGCCACCTGTCAAGGAGTGTCAGAGCCGCCAGTGGCTGAGCCTTCCTACATCAAACTGCAATCAAGATGTGCCCATATCACCACAACAATGTGCCCATATTTCAACCTAATGATAGCATTTTCTCAACTGAGATTCCCTCTTCTTGGGTGTATCAGGTCAACAAAGAAGATTTAGCCATTACAGATATGGAAAATAGATCGTCAAGGGTTGTTATATATATATATATATATATATATATATATATATATATTTTTTTTTTTTTTTTTAAGAAGGCCTCACCAGCTTCAATCTCACAATCCTCTTATTCCCAATTCCCAAGCACTAAAATTGCACACGTGCCAACAATCATGGCTTGGTAATTTCATACAAGGTAAGCACAGACAAACCATGTGACCCCCACAACTCTAGCACTGGGTGGGCAGAGCTCGGGGGCCGCATGGAGCGCCTTGAGCAGCCAGGCTATCTGAACAAATGCGCAGTGAGAGACCCCGTATCTAAAAATAAAGGTGGAGGGTGACACTAGAGTGTTGACCTCTAGCCTTCACAAATACACTCCCACATGTACACATCCATACTAACAAACACTGCTCTTTCTTTCTCTCTCTTTTCCACACACACACACACACACACACACACACACACACACACACAACATCAGTGGACAGGTCCTATTGTACAATAAACCTCGAAAACACACTAAATGAAGAAGTCTAGGCACAATGGAACTGGAGAGATGGTTTAAAACTTACAAGCAGGTCCTGCTCATGCAGAGAACCAGGTTTGGCTTCCCAGCTCTTCTACAGAGGCTAACAGCTGCCGGGGACTCTGGTTCTAGGGGATCTGACCCCCTCTTCTGACCTCCACAGGCTCTGCATGCATGTGGTGCACAGAAAGACACTCGTCCCACACACAGAAGTAAAAGGCTAGGCACACAGTGAAGCAGGGCGGTAAGATGTGGGAAACGGTGAAGCCATGGGAAGAAGGGATCCCTCCTCCATCAAGGAAGTAGGGCTGAGGCTCACCAGCTGCCAATCAAGAACCCCAACTAATTGACAGCATTGTCTGGTCTTTTCTCTCTCTTCCTTTCTCATACAGTACATCCAGACCAAAGATTCCCTTCCCTCTCCCCCCACCCCCAGCCTGTCCTCCAACCCTGACACCTGCCTCCTCACAAAAGATGAGGCCTCGTAATTAATACCTTTCTTCCTTCCCAGCCACAGACCTACATTTCCTAGGCATCTCTTCAGAGGATGCCCTGTCCTAAAGTCTCTTGCAAGCCTAATGGTTTTAACTTGTTACAAATTAATTTATTTACTCACTTTACATCTAGGTTGTAGTGCCTTCCTCCTTGCCTCCCAGTTCCCACCTTCCCTCTTCCCCCTCCCCGTTCCACTATTCCTCAGAAAAGGGGGATCCTCACCCACCCACTCCCCCTAGCATATCATGTCCCATCAGGACTGGGAGAGTCCTCTTCCTCTGTGACCTGGCAAGGCAGGTCCCCAGGGGGAAGTGATTTAAAAAGCAAGCAACAGAGTCCATGTCAGAAACAGCTCCCCGCAAAATCCCACTCCCCTTACTCGAGGACCCACACGAAGCCTGAGCTGCCCATGGCTACATCTGTGTAGAGGTCCTAGGTCCGGTCCATGCACGGTCCCTGGTTGGTGCTTCAGTCTCCACAAGCCCCTCTAGGCCCTGGCTAGTTGGCTCTGTGGATCTTGTGGAGTGCCTGCCACCCCTACGTCATTTTCTCCTTAGCCCGGTTTTCTACAAGGCTCCCTACACTTCACATCAGTTTCGAACTTTTGCTGGGTGGAGCCTCTGAGAGGGCAACTGTGGTAGGCTCCCATCCGTTCCAGGTGTGTCCGGCTGACACCCAAGATTAGCCATCACATATATGTATAAATATCCTTTAAAACTTTAATAATGCCTATGTGTTCATACTTAATTTCAAACTGGAAAAGATAGATAAGACCAAAATGTGCAAATGCCAGCAAGAGAGCAACACAGAAACAAGAAGTGTTGTTAAGCTTTTATTTCCCAGCTAGGTTCAACTGTGGTCATCCTCATCTACTTGAATTATGGAAAGGAAGTTGTTCTGTTAGACAAATATTTCATAAGTAGGATCATGTAGAAATTAATAGAAATAATGAAACTCAAATGTAACTAGAACTCAATTTATTAAAGTCAGAACACTATTTTTATAGAATTTCACATTGCTTTTGTCCCCGATTCTTCAAGATTTAACACATTTTAAATTAACAAGTCAGATTGAAATTTATTTTTCCAAAAATTCACAGGTTAATTCCAAAGAATTAAAATCTGTTGGAAGGCTCATTGTTTCTGACAATGTGTTTGGTGTCAGTCAGAATCATAGATATTTCCTTCTAGGAGGAAAATATAAGCCCTACTTTTGAAAATATGATGTATCAGTTTTGTTCTTGTTTCTTCTGTCATGTGAAAAACAGAGAGCAGTGTGCCTTTCCTCCTTTGCAGGATTTTACGATAAGCATCGCAGCAAAATTATACACATCTTCTTTAAACCTGTAACTTAAATTTAATTAATCACATGTACAATTTCATGGGGTGTTAGAAAAGCCCTTACATTGCTAAGAATGCTATTGAAATTGAACCTCATGAACCAGAGGGCTAGTGTTAGACAACAGCAGGTAAGACAACCTTGTCTATAATGATATTATGGTCTGGAGGGGAAAGTGCATCAATTTCAGTGAGACTGGGTCACCACCCTACTCTCCAAACTGCTTAATCATTTATAAGCCACGTAAGAAGATTCTTTGGAGGGGCAAAACTTTCTACCAAGTAAGTGACTTCCGTCCTGTGAAACTGAAAGGGCATGTTACATTGGTGGATTTACAGGCTTACTGCCCTATAACAATAATTTGGGCATGCTTTAAGACACTCTGTAACCTCCTTCATTGCTGGTGGGACTGCAGACTAGTGCAGCCACTTTGGAAATCTGTCTGGTACTATCTCAGAAAATTAGGAATAGGGCTTCCTCAAGACCCAGCTATTCCACTCCTTGGAATATACCCAGAAGATGCTCCAGCATACAACAGGGACATATGCTCAACCATGTTCATAGCAGCCTTGCTCATAATAGCCAGAACATGGAAACAGCCTAAATGTCCCTCAGTAGAAGAATGGATAAAGAAACTGTGGTACATTTACACTATGGAATACTACTCAGCTATTAAAAACAAGGAATTTCCAAAATTTGTGGACAAATGGATTGAACTAGAAATGATCATAATGAGTGAGCTAACCCAGAAGCAGAGAGACTCAAATATACTCACTTATAACTAGAAAGTAGGCTAAGGGGCATGTCTCATGAAAGTCTTCACTTACCAGGAAAGTGGGATAGAAGTGAGGACATCCTAAGATAAGAGAAATATAGGAGATAGGGAAATAGATGGATCCAGAGGGTCCTAGAAACCTACAAGAACACTATGTTGGGCAAATCTGGGCTCAGGGGTTCTGCACTCGGAGCAAGGATAGCAGACTACCAAGAAGAGACTTGATACCCTAGCATCATATTCAAGGGGAGGGGGTCCCCTTCAGTCACAGTTATACGGAAAGGGAATGGGGTGAAAGTAGGAGGAAGGGAGGAATGGGAGGATGCATAGTATGGGATAGCAATTGAGATGTAATATGAATGATTTTATTTTTCAATAAAATAAAATTAAAAAAACACTCTGTAACGAGCAGAAGACAAACCAAAGGGACCCCAAGCAATTCTTTAATTGCTGCCCTAATAAACAACTGCCTTGGGTGAAAATGAACTAAATCTATAAACTGAAGATATGCAACTTCAAAAACAATCACTATTTAATTGTGTGTGTGTGTGTGTGTGTGTGTGTGTGTGTGTGTGTGTGTGTGTGTATTTGGAATCATTGGTTCCAAGGAAAGCAGCTTGGGGAGCAAACCAAATGCATTTCCAGGATGGTTCCAACTACAGATGAACAACTTATATCAACAAAAGCCTGTGCATCTGACCTCAGCGAAAACAGGAGAGTCAGTGGACTCTTGCTTGGAAGTGAAAGGAGCATACAGTCCTTCCTCCTGGAAGACAGATGCCCACTGCGATCTACTTTTTAGTTATATACTCCACTCTGCCCTCTTTCCTCCTTCCAAAGTGTTGGGACGTGCCTATCTTCTGTAACAGCATTCTGCTTAGACACAATTGCTTGAATGCTGGTCAACAACGTGCAATTTTTAAAAGACGATTTGCATCTCCATTTATCAGAAAGAGAGAGATTCAGAACACATGTTGGTTGAGCTCAGTGGAGGGGACCGCTGGCTGGCCAGTGGGAAACAGCCATATCTAGCCATGTGTCAGAGTGCCCTGCTGTCCAGAACCCTAGTTATCCCTAATAAACTTGAAGGAATACAAAGTTCTTGGCTTCTCTCTTTATAGGCAGTAGCCCGAAGATGATAAAAGGCTCCGGCACACAGAATTTGTACCTCTGCATTGCTGTTAAGTCCAAAAGCAACTAAACCATCTTAGCCTTCCATTTCTAAAGCCGAGTCATTCCTGGAGCAGAATAGAGAGCTACCACAAATATCTGTATTCATCGTGTGAGCAAACAGAAATGTTCCCTTGATGACGTGAAGGGAACCTTGTAAAGATGCTGTATTTCTCAGGGTCTGAACTTTCAGCTGTCTCTGGTCTCCACAGAGCCCCACCGTGCTGTGTAAATATAGACATCAGGAACCTTTCCACTGGGTCAGCTCTGTGCCAGGCACGTAGAATGTGCAAGGCATTAGTGGAGGACATGGTGAAACGAACGTCGCCAAGAGCTGATCTGTGTTTAATAGCAACAAAACTCCCGAAACTCAAAACAGACACATTTCATGTGATTTTTGAGTCTGGATCTTTGGGAAAGTATCACTGTGTGATTCACAATCAGAAAGCATTGATATCAGTCCTGTATTGTTATTTCTGCCATGGTTAGAAAACTCATGCCATCTCCTCTTTTGAGGCGACGCTGAGATGGCGGGTTCTTGTGTGAATGAGAACAGTGACCAGGAAAAGCAAGATTAAGAAGTCACACAAGGGAAACTGAAGGCGGGGTCAGGGCATCGCTGAGACAGGCTGGAGACCTGCAGGGTAGGCTACAGGGAAGATATCAGCATCTCTCCAGCTGAGCCTCCTAGCAGCAGGGGACACAGAGACTGAGGAGGCCACTTTCTAGCCAGGCAGGACCTACAGTAGCGGGTGGTGAACACCAATCCACCTACAAAACCTTCGAAGCAAGATTTACCCTATCTATAAGATGGGCAGAGATGAAGATAGAGTAGAGATTAGGGAATGACCAACTGATGCCCGGCCCAACCTGAGACACACACCATGGGAGAGAAACAACCTCAACACCATTAATCATACTCTGCTATGTGTACAGACAGAAGCCTAACAAGCATCCTCTGAGAGGCCCCACCCAGCAGCTGATAGAATCAGATGCTGAGACTCACAGCCAAGCAGTAGGTGGAGCTCAGGTGGGAAAGTGGGAGGGAAGGAAAGAAGAACTTGGAGGGGACAAGAACTCCACAAGAAGACCAACAGAGCCAACTAACCTAGACCCATGGGGTCTTACAGAGATGGAAACACCAGCCAAAGAGCATGCATGGACTAGCCATAGGTCACCCACACATATATGGCCAATGGGCAGTTTGGACTCCGCTGCCTGGTTTCAATCACTTCACCCTAATGGGGCTGCCTTGTCTGGCCTCAGCAGATGAGAAGCTCAGTCTTGATGTGACTTGATGTGCTGGGGTGGGTTGGTGGGGGGAAGGTGCACCCCATATCAGAGGACAAGGGGAGAGGGAATAGAGAAATAGGGTGGGAGAGAGGGATTGCGAAGAAAGGAGGGAGGGGGCTACAATTGGGATATAAACTGAATATCTAAATTAAAAGTAAATTATGTGTGTGTGTGTGTGTGTGTGTGTGTGTGTGTGTGTGTGTATTAAAGAAGTCACACAAAAGGCAGCGTGTGATACTTGGGGGATTCAGCGTCTGGAAAGCTATGAGAAATGTAAGCTTCTATTTCCTTACCTTGGGACAATAAATATGTTTCAGAATCTCCACGATACCTTATATTCATCATAGCTTTGTAACTCCAAAAAGTGCTGCAAATAATCATATCAAAGCCATTCCTCCCTCAGGTCCCAGAACCTTCTCAGGCCAGAATCCCATTTAACAAGGTTGAGCCGACTACACATTTTGATCACTTCCTTGTTTCCAGGTGGCTCCTAGTACGACTAAGACATCCTTCCTGGGAGAGGAAAGGGGGTTTTTAAGAAAGGGCAAGGAAGGTATTAGAATGTGTCACATGAGAGGCGAATGGGGAATTCTGGTGGTAAAAGCGTGTGAAGGGCTGGGGAGGGAGAGCAAGGGTAAGAGCCAGGAAGAAAAAGCCAAAGCCTACTATGTACGGCAGTGCCATAAGGAAACCTGCTGCTTTGTACACTAATTTAGAAATAGAAAAGTAATGGAAAGGACCAATCATCTCATCCAATCATCTCATCGTCATTTTTTCCCAAGAATTTTCACCGCAAATGGGCTCAGGTTCTTGGCCACTTTTAAGCTGCTGGCTAGCAAGCTCTCTGTTCACTGAAAGTTTTCCCCAGTATAATTCAGCACAGTTTCTATATCCTCAAGTTGATGTATAATCGTGTGATGTTGCCTTAAAAGGTGCACAGGATGGACATGTTCAAGACCCAGAGTTACATCTGCGCTTTGCACAGCCTAACTACAGCAGGATGGGGTAACATATCCCAAAGGGATCACAGCAGAATTTAATGCTGGCTGTTAGAATGACTACTGCTTCTTAGATATGGTGATAAAGACTGATTAATAAAAGTGAAGCTCCAGAAAGTCACTCACTTTTAACGAGATTTCAAGGTCACTAAGTCTACTGAATAAACAAAGAATTGATTTTAATCAGTATGCTTTTACAACCATTATGAGAGAAACTTGAGAAGGACAGCTGTATCAATAGAAGATGTTTGCTAAGTTCCTAAGGGCCACGTGTTATCTCAAGGCAACTAATGCATTATTAGTGCCCCTGTGCAGTGGCTTTTAAAATAAAATCAAAAAGTGCAGCAAGTTAGCTCACAGGGTTTTCCAAAGGACCCAATTGGTTGAGATAATCCACACATACAAAAAAAGAGATGCACATATTAATGCAGGTTTGGGGAAAGCTATAGATTCTTGATCATTACTCTTAAATCCAAGAACATGTTCAAGGCTTGCAGTGAAAAGCTCAGCTTAATTACTGAGTCCAGCAATGTTGAAGTGTATGTGTGTGATGAATGTGTTGTATGTGTGTGTGTGATGATATTGTTTGTTGAGGGGTGTATTGTAGTATGTTAAGGTGTTATGTTGGAATGTGTGTGTGTGCGCACGTGCTTGTGAATGTGTATGTGTGTGTGCTCATGCTTGTGAAAGTGTGTGTGTGTGTATATATATATACATATATATGTGGTGTTTGTGTATAGTTCATGTATGTGACTCTGCAGGTGAACAGTCAAGAAACATACAAAGCAGAACATCTGATATACTCCATGATGCCACCCACTACTTTATTGTCTGCGACAGAGTGTCTCATTAAAATGGAAGCCCCCTACTTTGACTAGGCTGGCTAACCAGGAGGCTCTCTGGATTTACTGTCTCCACCTCTCAACACTGGGGCTAGAGGAGGCTATGCCCAGCTTTTCATAGAAGTACCAAGGATTCAAATTCAGGTTCTTAAGTTTGAACAACAAGTACACTTTTCCACTGGGCCATCCAGAGCCCAGCATGCTGAATATTTACTAACCACAGATACCTATTCTTTTTGTTGTTTTGGTTTGGATTTTTGAGACAGGGTTTCTCTGTGTAGCCTTGGACCAGGCTGGCCTCAAACTCACAGTGATCCACCTGCCTTTGCCTCTGTCACAAATGCCCGGCTTCAAAAACCCATTCTTTTTTTTTTTTATATTTTTAATTAAATATTTTTATTTTTCCATATACATTTATATTATTACACATATATACAATAAATTACCTACAGCAAGAAGAAGCACAAAACAATCAAAAATTATATAAATGTTACATTCTTAGTGTTTTGGCTATTTGTATTTGGTAGCCTTGAAGAAAACATCTTTCCCATCTTGGTGCATCTCAAATTCTGAATGTAAATCAGTATCTATCATATCTTGTCATTATCAGCTTAAACCATCTATCTAGACCTAAAACCATCTTAAACCTTAAACAACTAAGCTTAATTGTAAAACTAAACTATCTTGTCTTCAACTCCATCAGAGACTTGAGAAGGAATAAAATTAATTACCTGAGTATACAGGGGGTGCAGATTATCAGCTTCCCAAATGAGAAGATAACAGAGGCAGTTTGCTACCTGGGCAGTCACCCAAAACTCTCTATAATGTTGGAGCACCATCTTCAGCCTTCTGGTCCAATATATCTGACAGACATATTTGTGAGGCAGGAACTATTGAGGACTTGCTTACCCTGTCTTGGCAGAGTTTGGCCATCGAATCTGCCTGCATCCAAGCTTGCCCTTTTTCAGGCAGAATTCTGTCTGTCAAGGACATTTTTCCCAGTGGTTTGTTTGCCACATTTGAAGCCATCACCATAAGGAGGTTCTTTGATGCTCATCATCCTCTTTGAGGTAGGCTAGGTGTTGCCAGGAGTTAACCTGTCTCATCAATGATCTTTAAAATAATAAAAACATTTTAAAATGCCATATTCTATATGTCTCTGAGGTTTTTGAAGATCTTATGTAACTAGTTAACCTTATCTTTCTATAGAATCATATCTATCTGCTGTATCTAAGATGCATATTCTTGTGATAAAATTAGACTAGCAATTGATATGATCATGATTTGATCAACTAACAATTAACTTGTATGATTTATTTCTCCTAAACAGCCTGCAATAGTACTTTCAATGTATTGGAAGTAAAACTTGGATTATAATTGAGTTATATATGTACAATACCTCATATTAGAGTAGAAATATATGTAATGTGTGTGAAGAATAATCTTATATTTGAATTCTATGCCACTGTACCTAAAAGTAAACTTATTTTGCATCTATATACAAAATTCTACACCAGTGAATTAAAAATAACCTTGTGAATGACAATTAAGGAATTAAGTTGAGTAGATTCACTAATTTACTTTTTGTTCTAGCTTCCCTATATATTTCTATATCCTCCCTTCTTTCTTTTCAACCCCTAGCTCCAAACCTAAGAATGGAAGATAAAGGAAAAGAGAGACATCCCCGAGTCCAAACTTGTTTTCTTTCTAAATAAGACCAATAATAACTTGTAACCAAAAACCTACTCTTATTTAATGCTTACCGCATACGACTTCAGTCTGCGACCCTGGGGTGTCTAAAGTGCCCTCACCATGCTGTTGCTTCAGCCCATGACGTTTCTACACTCTTTATACAACTGCGGAGATAACGATGACATGTGCAGAAGTCTATACATACCACCCAGGCTGATTTCACTCCTATACTTCATGGTTGAAACACATAAAAGATGGTTTTTCTTATAACCTCGATATTGTAGTGGACAATTACACAAGTGTGCAGTTCACTTCCTAAACTTGAAAAGAGGAATGTTTAGATACAGTATTTCAATGTCACTTTCTGACATCTGTATCCAAGCAAATTAAAATGTTTTAATACATAAATCTAACAACAAATTATCCTTCTGGAAGATGTAGGCTTCTTTTTCTTCTGGTGATAGTACATGCATGCACATACAAGTGTGTATGTGTGTGTGTGTGTGTGTGTGTGTGTGTGTGTGTGTGTGTGCATGTCTGTGTGTAAATAAAACCAGGCAAGAATACACAAAGACATAAGGAATATAACTATGATTTAGTCTCACAAGTCACTTATTAAAAAGAAAATAAGCAGTAAAAAATGACATGTTAATGGCCCTAATATTACTTCATGTATTCTTGGCAAATGACCAAAAAGTATCTCAGTTTGTCCTGAGAAGAATGTGTATTTTAGATCTCCTACCTAGATTCCTGTTTGTGTAAAAAAAGACTCCCACTCTTTCAAATGAGGCTGATCTGCTAAACCCACAGGAGCTGTGGATGATTTAAACCTAGGAAGATAACAATACTTACATATTCATTGACAGTACTACGGATGAAATGTCCTGGCACACACTACAGGTGAATGCAACCTGTGTCGGCTAATACCACACAGTGTATTAACTGTATTATGTTATACACGTTAGCTCATATTATATTATATTAATCTCAGCAGGTAGAATACTTGATGCACAAGCATGAGGACATGAGTTCAGATCCCCAGTACCCACATAAAAGGCAGGCACAGTGGCACGTTCTTATAACCCAAGAACTAGGGATACAAAGACCGGAGGAATCCATGGTCGCGCTGCCTAGTCTAGCTGAAGCAGCAGCCAACTTCAGCTAATCGGGAGGCCTTGCGCTAAAAATAAGGTGGATGTATCCACTGCTGCTATGCTCTTCATAATCTGTTGATCGTTATAGCATGGCCAGTTGTTGTGGTTTTCTGTAATAGTCTCTATTTGATGAAAAGAGGAAATTCTGTGACAATGGGTGAGAGCTATACTTATCTTCAGGATGTAGTTAGGAAATAAGCTGGTTGCTAGGCATAGTGTGCACACCTTTAATGCCAGAATTTGGGGGTTGAGGCAAGTGCACCTCTGTGAGTTCGAGGCCAGCCTTGTCTACAGAGTGAGTTCCAGGAGAGCCAGAGCTAATAGAAAAAAAACCCTGTCTTGAAAACAATAAGAAGGAATTAAGCTGATCTAATAAAGTAGCAATAGTAGGTATCGTCCTGTTGAGTGGGCCTTAAGTCCAATTTGATAGCTGTTGGTTACTGCCAAAACATGAGGAGCCCTATTGTACCTTTGGGGGTGTCTTGCCATGCTGGTCATTGTTGTAGGTCACAGGAGTCACTTCCGGTTAATACTATTGATTGTCTCCCTCCCTTGACAGCTTATAAAATCCTTTCCGGTGTTGTAAAAGCTGGACCACAGGAAGGAGGCTCTCAGGTTAGATGGGGCTCGAATCTTCATAGTCCTGTGTCAGAATGTGCTATGTCCTCAGCAATAGGGATTTTCCTTCAACCGCTGAGAGGCAATGGCAGTAGTCTAGATTGTTTGGGGGGGGGGGGTCACTTGAAACTTCCCTGATTAACAACTCAAGCAGAGGGTTTGGGTAAAGAGTTTGGATGGATAGCGCTGTTAGTATAACTTTGTGTGTGTGTGTGTGTGTGTGTGTGTGTGTGTGTGTGTGTGTGTGTGTTGTGTATGTGTGTGTACGTATGTATGTATGTATGTATGTATGTATGTATGTATGTATGTATGTGGGGGCATGTGCATTTGTAATTATTGGTTATTTTAAGTAAGTATGAAGCATGTTTCTTTAAGGTTTTATCAAACATCCTTTGGTGTCATTTGTCCCTCCTCGCTTTCCTTAATTACTGCCCTCACTTCCCCTTTCCTTTTCCTATGTATTTACCTACCTCCCCTTCTGCATTGATTTCCCTCCTCCCTCTCCATTTAGAGGCCCCTCTCTGATTTCCCCATTTCCCCCTCCATAATCCACGTACCCCACTCCTGTGGCTCAAGAAACTATAGAAAAGGGAGCAACGAGATTCCAAAATGCCAAGAGACCAGGAAGTCAGCTGTGAGACTGATTCTTCTAGAAATGTCAGGGAAGCTACAGTCGTGACACCTCAACAATATAGCTGCCTAAACAAGACCTGAGCAAGGACAATATTCATAGACATATTAACACAAAATGGGGGAATCTCATGGGGTTCCACCTTAGACAAAGGGTTACAAGCAACAAATGACTGCTGAAAAGGCAAATTAGCCTCCCAAGGATGAGTTCTCTATGTGACTATCCACTACAAAGTATTCAGCCCAGAAATATACTCAAGCCACACCAATCAAACTCAGATGGTTTTATTTATACATTTATGCATTTATACTATAAATATATATATGTATAAGTATACATACATGTATATATATGTATTTGTACAACAATATAGAAATATTATATTTGTTTATAATATACTATAAGTAACATTTAAAGTTTAAAATGTAATACTAATTATAAATTAATTAAATTAAAAATAAATTTGTATTAATACTAATATATAATGATAATATGTTTTTTAAAAGGCTGTCAATTTGAGATACTGTGATGAGGGAGGAGACATTGGAAAAGTAGAAGGGTAATGGCATGGGAGGTGTTGGAGGGAAGAAAGGAAACCAGGGGAACTTATATAATTATATTTTACTTAAATTTTTTAGATAAAAATTAATCCCCCCAAATGAGATAAAAAACAACAGAGGGAGACAGTAATGTTGACTCTGGGCCTCTACATGTACACATACACACACACACACACACACACACACACACACACACACACACACACACAAACAAGCACTCTGCCATGAACCAATATCTCTCTCTCTCTCTCTCTCTCTCTCTCTCTCTCTCTCTCTCTCTCTCTCTCTCTCTTTCTCTCTCAAAATGTTTCCATCATTCTAGATACATCTCATAATTCATTAATGAAGATGCATCTCTTCAGTCTGGGTACCACACTGGAAATGCAGTGATGATACCCACACTGTGGCTTACGCTACAAACCTGCACAGCTAACCGGTTAATTCACCGGCATTATAATAACCTCACAACCTAGGCTTACACAATCCAGGACTTTGTAATAATTTGTTTTGCTCAAAAGCCAGGAAGTCTGTCTAACTCTGCTCCTCTAACAGCACTACAATTGAAAATAATAAAATCTACACTGGCAACATCCTTTAAATTCTGCACTGCTATTGGCTCTTCGGGATATTACCACTTCAGACAAAATGAGCACTGTCTGAGCAGAGAGGAACCTGCAGTCTTTGATGCTCTTCCTCAGACAGGGGAAGCAAACAGACTGACTCCTCAGAGAACCTCAGGCTGCAGGCCCTGGAACCACGCCAAGGAGACACAGGCATTAATGAGTTATTTTCTATTGTTTCCAATTCTACGGCAGTCAGTGCCTTATAATTATGCAAACTACCAAAGGGACAATTTAAAATCTAATCAGGATTAGGGGAAAATCCTTACATTGTCACATTTTTTATAACCCACTTTTGTTTCAGAATCTACTTATCTAAGCCCAGCATGGAACAAACCCCTCCCACCAGAAATCTATTTGAGTCCACTTTGCTTTTCATGTTTCTTTACAAGATCCAAATAAAGTGACTTAGAAACTTAATAAGTCAGACCTAATTAGTTCACACGAAATTGATGGAGTGACGGGATCAGTGCTACATTTTAAGGCTGTAGTTGTCCTATCCACGTTCAACAGGTCAACGGGTGTGTGATATTAAATTACGTTGTTAGAAAAATGCTTGCAAAAAAGAAAAAGAAAAAGAAAAATGCTTGCATCTAATGTAGAATGCTGGATTCTTCAATGTATACGTGACTGGGAAAAAGATTACTTCTAAGAACAACTTTACACACTGAATCCACTAGAGAGGCCTTCAGATTGATTTTGTAGTGCGTGCCTGAGCAAAATCCAAAATTTAGAACGCTATAAGCTTGGAGACCCAGCTTCCAAATTGTTTCTTCCATCCAAAACTAAGAATATTCAAATACAAGATAATTCATCCCCTATCAGAAATACTGACACATATGTCTTAGGGAAGCAATACAAGGCCTGGCTCACAATAAAAATTTCAAACTGTATGGAGGAGAAAAAAAATTAAAGTCCCTTGCTCTTCTGAACCTATTTCCTCTTCCAGGTAACTCATTGAATATGCTCTCATACATTTTGCCAAGATAAGAAGCATCCTGCAGAGTTTTTTTTCCCTAGTTAATATATATTACGACATTTTCCCAATAGATATCATTGTCAGTATTCGTCATTCCTGTTCCCTGTATGAATTTGCTACTATCATTTAATCAGCTTTTAATTTATGAGTATTTCGGTTGTCTGCTACTTGGTGTCCTGAGCACCTTATTCTCAAGCCCTAGAAATTTAACCCTTGGCTTCTGTGGATATGAACGGCCACCCTGCTGAGCCAGGACAGTGCTGCTCTTCAAAAGAACCTGAATTTGGTACCCAGTGCCTTTGCTAGCAGCTCGCAACTACCAATAACGCCTGCTCCAGAGAATCCAACGCTGTATTCTAGACGCCATAGGCATCTTCATGTAACAAAATAAATCTCTTTTTAATAGTAAGAAAGCAGAAACAGCTATATTAGGAGATAGCAGATACAAAAACAAACAAAAAAAACTTATTTCTGTCAAGATTCCTTAAAGAAATATTTTAAATCACTACTCTGAGCCCTTGCCCTTGGCACTCTCGCATCAGGAGTTATTTTCTCCGCCTCCATTCTCTGCAGTGAGGGTGGATCTCACGGGAGCAGCCGAGGCTCAGGACCATAGGCTTGTTCTGTTCTTCTAGCCACCAGAAATCACCAAGGGTTAACCAGATTTCCCACTTGTTGCCTCAATTGATTAAACATGAGATTAAGCAAAACTCTATTGGCCTCTTCAGCATCTTTACCGCCTCGGGATCATCGGGATGTTTGCATGTCCTGAATCACCTAGAGAAAGCAGCCCATGTCTCCCAGGTGTTTCAGGCACCGAAATACTCTCGTTATCCGACCATGACCACGTCTCAGAGAACAGTGTTTTGTGAGATTGATTCTGGTGCATAGACTCTCTCTCCCTAATGATTTGAGGCATCTTGCTTCTCCAACCGCTTGAGAATCAAATTAATGATTAAGTACTAATTGAAATTAACTTGTCTTGCATTCATGGCCATGACCCCGAATAGGTCAGAAAATTGTAATTTGCAAGACGTTATTTATACCATAATTTCATACTAAGTCTGTTAACAATAGAATGATTCCTTTGGCATATAAATACATCACCATGAAGCACAATTTTAAAATAAACACAGTAGACATGATACCAGCAATACTAGTGTATTGATACATTATTGTTTACAATTGTATGGTAAGGCTGATTTGGAGTTAAATTTAGATAGCGTATTTGCAGTACTAAAATCTCTCCCTCTCGAATGCAATCTAAAATTAAACATTACAGCCCCACTGAACACAGAGTTGTTGGACGAGGGTCTCATGCCCTGTGTTTTCAGATGCTGATTTCAGTGCCCTGAGATCTGGTTGCTGCCCAGCCACCCTCATAGTTACAACTGCTGAACCATCTATTGTATATGTGTGGTGTCCCCAGTTATCTCTGATTGGCTTAATAAAAGGTCTACACACCTGGGCAGGGCAGAAATTAGGTAGGTGTGGCAAGATTGGTGCGCTTGGAGGAGAAACAGAGGTCACGGGAAGAAGGAGGAGGTAGGAAAGGAGAGGGGGGAAGCTGGCCAATCACGGGTTAGCATGGAGGCAACCATGCGGCTGGATCAGCAGTGTCAGAAATGAAAAGCACAAGCAAGTATTATAGAGTCATGGCTGGGAACGCCCAGATAGGAATGACTAAAGCAATTGGCATGGGATTGTTGGCCTAGGTGGTAACAAGGTAGCTTAGGGGTTTATATCCGCCCAGCCCCACGTGAAATAAGGCTTATTTGAAATCTTATGGTGTCTCTGTCTCTTCTTGATATGGTAGCAGGTTAATAATAACTGCCACAATTATAATTAGATATTTATATTTTCTACAAGAGGTATTAATTAGGCTGATATCTCTATTATTCTACAAAATTATTCATCCATACTTTGTAAAAGAAAAATTAGGCGTACATATATGTTTCAAATAGATCTGTGCAAGGTCTTAAGCAAATCTACCTCCAAGTCTGAAGGGACCTCGGAACTACATAGGATGAGGAATGTCTAGGATTTAACCAGTGAACACAGCTTCAGTCACTGCATCCAGCTAGAAAACCAGCTTCTTCTCCAAAACCAAGACGTTAAATCAGCATTAAAATGCTGAAGCTCATTTTTGTAGTTCAACAAAATTAGTAATCCTTTGATTTTTCTATCTGTCTGTCCATGAGACAAACAACTACATTGTTACAATGTTTACAAAGTGATAACACTTTACTACTTCACCTCAGCAGCACTTGGCACTGTGCTTAGTGAACAGCAAATATTTTTTGACAAATATACAGGTTTCTTATAGATATTAGCACATTAGCATTGAGCCATAATTGACATGTTAGAAAATGTATAGACGCTAAGGATAAGACAGAAATGCAGACTTCCTAAACAGGACCACGTAGTATATGAAAGTGAAAAACTTTGGAATGATCAGCCCAAATTGAGATGGCTTCATCACAGTTCTCTTCTCAAGAATAAGTAATCTATACAGAAGAGGCGGGTAAAAAGAAGAGCCAGGGGTGGTGGACAATTTTAAGCAAACAATGTTTTCTAGGCATAGGAATGAGGAAGATTCAATAAAAATATAGTGTACAAATCTCTCAATAAACAAATAGATAGATAAATTAAGTAAATAATAAAGAAAAATGTAAAAATATTTATAATCCTCCCAGGCTAAATTTTATGTTCATTTGAACTTGAGTTCAAGTATAAGAATTTAGTATTAGAAACTTCGTGGTAAATACGTTATCATACTACAGAACTTGGGTGGAAGTATCAGAAATTAATTTTTGCAACAGATATGATATCGTGCTACAGAACACATTCCCCTAAGTCTGGAGCTATTGGCTTAAAACACAAAACTTCATTATCAAAAGATACATAGGCAATCACATTCTGAATGCAGAACGTCTGAGATGCTCAGTTACTTCAATCTTGTTGTTTCTCTCCTCCACTCCACTCCTACAGTGCGTCTGCCATGTTGTCTGGAAAGAAATATACTTTTGCTAAATCCTTGTTCATGTCACTCTTTCCTTTTGGTAACATATTTTTGAAAGTCTTTATTATGCAGACATGGAGGTGTAACTCCAGTAATCCCAGCTCTCAGAAAGCTGAGGCAGGAGGAGCCCAAGTTCAAGGCCAGTCTACGCTACCTACCAAGAGCCTGTCTCAAAACAATTATATAAAAAGTCTTTGTTAAGTATTCCCAAACTGTCATTCAGAACTAGAACCTCCTGTATCCCACATCACATAGAAACAAAGAATAATCTTCAGAGTTGGGCGTTGAGACTCAGGCACTCTGCCTCCAAATGGCACCGTTAAATAACAATGGCGCTATGAAAGCCACTATACTATACGAGGCTTTTAAAACCTAACCTTCCCTCCAGGAAACCAACCTTATAAAATGCTATAAAACAAAGACTTGTCTCTAAGTACACCAGAGGTGCAAAATCTCAGAGCTTAAAACAGAGGAAATAGCAGCGTGAAAACCTCAGAGAAAAAAAGAACGAGCTCTATAGGGTTTAAACTGGAGTTTACTTCGACGCCAACGAGAGCCTCGAGCTTATAACTCATTTTATCTCACAGGAAAGTGAGGTATTCCATCTATAATACTTAAAGGACTAAAAGAGGGAAGGCGTGTTTTCTAAAGTTGACGGAACCCACATGACCATGTTCTCAGCAAACATTACAAGATATGCCCAGAAAAAAAAAAATCTATTAGAAACTAAAAAGTGGTAAATTTAAAAGCAGTCATGACACACGGTGAGGCGCAACACAAATCCTGGCACAGGAAACACGAAAACTGATCATTATCGCCACAAAAGCTCTAAGTCAGACGCTTAAACCACAGATGTGGAGCTGGTGCAGGTCCGCAGATACGGCGGCTCCTTAGCAATGCCACAGACTGTCAGCTATTCAACACGTTTGTTGGCCTTCAGTGTATCTATCCAGACATCTTGCAAACAAATTTCGCATTAGCTTCTTCCCCACATCGTACTCCAACTGTGTCACTGGCAGGCAGTTATGTTCTGATTTATAAGGTCTTTTCTAAAACATCCAAACTAGGCCACAATAGTTAGACATACATCCATTGGCTAATTAGGAAGGCCCCAAGGTCTGAGGAACGAATTGAAGAGGAATAGGTTGGAATTAGGAACTGACATCCATTGGGAAGTTTATGGAGTTCGCCTGCTTGAGCACAAACGAAAGGAAGAAAAGCGGGCAGCTCGCTCCCGGTTTGGGTGAGTTTCCTGGGCTGAATTCTCTTCCCACTCAAGGCCATGAACTCAGCCTGTGAGAGATGCGCATGCGCGCCCCCTAAGCATACACGAGAGCACACTCCACCAAAGCTCAGTCATTTATTGGAGCTCCCTTGTGGAATGACATCGGGCGGGGGGAGGGGCAGGAAATGGGAGTGGTCTCTTCCACACAGGGGGAAGACACTACGGATGAATAAGAAAGTAAAGAAACTCAGGTACTGTGTGCCCTTTACCCCGAACATGAATCACGGCAGGTTCAAAAGCTTAATTTTCACCTACATGAGGTAGGAAATGTCCACAGTGACAGATTCTTGAAGCGCTTTTTTAGAGTGTATCACTGATTTGTTGTCCTTTCACTAAATGAGGTGTTCGTTAGAAAAACAATGCATCCGTTCTTTTTCTTGATTAAAATCCTTGCTATATGGTTATCATCAGGAGTCATATGGCTACGGACACCAACAGCAATGGGAACCCCAAACACTAGAAGGTAGGGTGCGCTTGATACCCACACCCACCTTATCTCTCTTTTAGTATTCAAAAGCATAAGACATCATCAATTTTAGCACTCTTGTACCCATTGTTAGAGCTGCTGTCTTGTCAGGTGAGTTCCACTTTGCAGGCTGTGTTTTGGTTTTCCCCCAGCCTGTCACCTGCATCTTACCCTCACCAGACTTATGAAAGAAAAACAGTTGCTTTTGATGCCAGGACGGGCTGTTCGGTTGACCTAGCAGTACATCAATTTCATATAACTCGAGACAATTAACTATACAACTTTATGGTATCTTTTCTTAACTTTGTTTCCTAAAATGATTTTTTTTAGAAAGATATAAAGATCTGTGCTGTGTGGTTAGGAGATGGGCATCACAATTTTATATATTTATGAAATGTTCACAATAGTTTTAACTGCCAACACTGCTTAGGAGAAAATATAAGGTTTATCCCGCCCCCCACCCCCACCCCACCCCCCGCCGCCCTGCTGTTACCTCCCCAGAAAATACTGACATCTGATTATAAAGTGAACTTAGAACATGGTAACTGAGGAAACCTTCAGGGCTACATGTTTTCCTTTAATTTTTCTGATGGTAAAAGTTGATTTCAGGTATTTTTTTCTAGAATACCCTTTTTTACCTTCTACTATATAGTCACACAGCCCAGAAAAAAAAAAAAACTAGGTTAAAAAAATCTACTATAGATACAGCCTCCTCTTCCATGATATTATATACACACACACATATATATGTATATGCATATATACATATATATATTAGTGGATGGATGGATGGATGGATGGATGGATGGATGAATTCAGAAAGTAAGTGCTGAGCACTTCTGAACGAGACATCAATCTGGGAAATAAATAGGCTATTAAAAAAAAAACAAGCAATTTGTCTCTGGAACATACATGATTTCATTCCCAGGACTACATGTTGACTGACAACTCCCATGGCTTCCAGCTCGAACTAAACAGCAAACACATGCCAAAAGCTAAAAACTATAATCCCACCCTCAAAAAACTATCATTAACACATTCTTTCCTGCCAACTTTATTGCTGCTTTGCCTTCATTCAAAGTGAATCCCAGGATGTTTCAGACTCCAGCTAGTCTGACGAAGAAGGTCTCATTACAAATAATAATCTCTGTGCTAAATGTCAGGAACGTCCACTCTTTTCTAAGGTATTTCAACCTTGTAGCTATAAACAAAACTTGCCTGAGACGTGAGATAAGGTTGATAAATGTGGCTCTGCTCAGCACTGGGACATTCCGAGGGACCGCCTGAATTTTTCAATTGTGTCAGCGCCCCCTCCTACAGCCTGTACTCCCACGTGCCTGCACCTCGTGTTCTATCTCCAGACTGGACCTTTGCTCAGGGTTTTGTATTTCCGTTAAGTGATGCCTGTGAGTTGAGCTGCCTATTTCCTTTGATTCCTACTAAGAAGGCACGTTAAATGATAAGCCTCAATAAGATTACTAATTCAAAGTTATTCAAACGAGATTTCATTTAATTAGATTTTTGGACTTGGGGGGAAAAAAGGCATATTTAGCGCGAGGAGATGAAAAAGCTCTAAGTGAAGTTGCACATAATAATTTTAGAAAGGTTTTACCAGGTAGTTCATAATTAAGTCATCTCTGCTTGCGCTACCAATGGAATTTGAACATGGAAGGATCGTGCATACAAGACAAAATGAAGAAAACAAGGATAAAACTGGAGTGCGTTGTATAGGGGGAAAAAGGGCCAATCAGATTAAAGCAGACTGGTGTTAATTTACTCATATTTTAATGTTAATATCAAAACATTTAAGTAAATGAAAAAGTAGAAGTAATTTCCCAGAAATTTTCACCAGTCAAGTGTAAAGTAGCACAAAGGCCTATTACATTTTCAACTGGCACATGAGAGACAGTTGCGATCCAGTATAGTAATACACTGCCTAGTAAATATCGCCATGTATCATTAACTATATTATAAAAGGAAATTATAAATGCACATGGGTATATACTCCCTTAATCATAAAAACATACCTTTGTATCATAAAGCTGAAAGAATATAGAATGCTAGGTCTGCACATGTGCAACATGCACACACGCATGCGTAAACACACACACACACACACACACATACACACACACACACACACACACACACCTGACTTCAAATAACAACCCTAGAAGCACAAACAATATGCAATCATGGCACAATGCTGTTAGTCTGCAGATGTGAACATGTCTTTATTAAAAGGGTTATTCCTCAAGATGGGTGCAGCAACATCAATTATTCTCTATTCCTGATCCCCCAAATACACAATGAGGGGATCAGGACTTGAAACAGCGCCATGCTATTTAAAAAAGGGAAATGGCAGAGAAGAAATGGGCTTTGGATTAATGAGCTGGCATATACACTATGGCCTTAATGGGTAGCGCTGACAGGGTTCAATTATAGCAGAGTGTGCAGCCTCATTACTGCCAGTGGCTGTCACTTAGAGCGCTGGTGCAGAGGAGAATCCAGTGTCTGCAGACAAAGAGGAGAGAAACACGAAAACAAAAGGCATTTACAGAGCATCCTGAGGAGCAAAGACCCTAACACCCCTGAAACACACATACACACAAACAAACATGCACATACACAAACACAAACATACACAAAAATGCACAGACACACACACATATATATGCAGAAACACACACACATGTTATGCACACATGTTCCTGCCTACACACATAGGTCTTCATATTGACACTGGGTAAAGTTTCTTTGGTCTGGCTTGCTACTTGATTATTACACCTGGGCTTTTAGTCAGTAATATAGTTGAATTAAGGACCAGTGTCAAGGCAGCATTTTTAAAGGGGACTTTAATTTCTATTCTCCCTAAAAAATAGATTTCCCCATTAACATTATTCCTTTTTTTGACTAAATGCTGACTGTTAATCTTGCCATTTCATTACTCTGCATCATCTTATAAATAATTATCCCCCTTTACCGCATAGGTTTTATTACAGAGTTTGACAGAGTTTTAAAAGAAGTGTTTTAGCTCCGTGGATAGTGACATGTAAATTTCTAGGCTATTTAAATTATCTTCATGTGCTGATGTACAAATGAAAAGGAGAAACACACTGAGTGGAGCTTTAGGAAGGCATGTCTAATAAAAGCTTCGACTTTTATTGAACTCTTGCTACAAAAGACCTATCCCCAAAACACCTTCTGTGGATTCGCACATGAAGGACAAAAGCTGTCTCTTTCTCCTGAAAGGATCCTCCTGAGTTTCCACTGGAACAAACACACCCTCACCAATGGATTCTAAATCAGCGAGTTCGTGTGAACAAAAATAATCCATTACTAAGATGAAATACGCATTTAAACCATTTTGCTGTAAATATTTAATGGAACATAGTTAGCATTACTTGATGAGCAGTATCATCTCTCAATAGTTACTTGAAAAGCAAATTATAATGCTGACTATTTTCCTTCCTGGAAAAAAAAAAACATCTGTAGGTAACTCTAACAAGCTATCTTTAAATAATAATTGGATTACTTTTCAATAATATATGAACAGCAGAAACAAAATCAATCTTAGTGGAGATAACTCAGGAAATGCTTTTGTGGTTTTTAAGAAGAAAGAAACAATAGAAAATCCTGATTACTCAGAAGATAGTTTCCATCCCCCCCCCCCACTTCCTGAAACCATAATCAGAGTGTGTGCAGCTGAGACTGATTTAAGCCAGGAGTTCCGTCCCCAAGGCAGGAGACTGATCCATAAATGCACAGTACACAGACTGCTGGGCCAAGTGAGGCTAAAATAAGAAGAAACATATAGAGAAGAAATACCTCAAATGAAAGGGTGTGTCTTCCATACCAGAAAGAAGACAAGACGCAATCACAATTTTAAGGGGGGGGGGGAGAGAATGCTGTAAAACAGACATTTTGTAGAAAGGATTCAAATAAAGAACTTTTCTAATAAAGATAGATGTCTGAAACTAGGAATAGGGATGATTCCGTTTTAGAAAGCATGGTGAAAATAAAAAATAAATAAAAAACATTTCCGGTTTTTTGTCTATATTTTTAGCTGTATCCTCATTGTAACACTTAGAGGTAATTCAAATTAACTTACATCTGCAAAAGCTCTTATGACACATGGTTATAGTCCAGTGACTTATCTCCAAATTGAAATAGCTACTTAGACCAGTGGTTCTCAACCTTCCTTAAGCTGTGACCCTTCAATGCAGTTCTTCATGTGGTGGCTACCCCCAATCATAAAATTGTTTCCTTGTGATTCCATAATAGTAACTGTGCTACTGTGTTATGAATTATAATGTAATTATCTGATATGCTGGATATATGACATACGACCCCCCCCCAAAGGGGTCAAGGCCCCACAGGTTGAGAATTGCTGACTTCGACCAAAGGTGCTCTAGTCATCCTAGCGTGCTGTTGGTCCGGGAGCTTCAGGCGCCGTGCTCCGTCCGTGCACCTGGTGCCATTGCCAACAGTTCCATAACCACCAAGGGCCTTTACAGTGACTACCGCTAACCTTCCAGGTTGGTCCAGGAGATAGAAAGAATGCTTCTCCACTCCGTACATTTACTTCTCCATCTAGACTCATGTTCTCCTGTCAACTGGACCACCTTGACGACTGAGCCGAGGTATCAAGATCTTCAACGGGAACTCAGAAAAAAAAAATGCCAAAGAACATGAGAATTCAGAGTCAGCCGCCAGTGTGTATAAGAGGTCTAGAGAGCACAGCTTTGCAGGATATTCCACTTGGCGTCGAACCGCCTCATGGGCATGAGTGAAGACAAGTAGGCTTAGAAGCTTATAGGTGGAGAGCTTAATGCAGTTTTAGTAGGTTAAAAATACGCAAATGATGAAGTGTATAAGATGCACTGTAGCGCAAAGACCTTAGGTATTGGAAAAGGTTGATCCCCGTCCCCCACACCACCCTTTACTGTAATGCATGACTTCATTATATCCTCAGACCCATAGCACTTTGTGGTTTATGCTCCTTCTCATATCTGCCAAGTTAAGCCACAGAGTGTAGGATGAAGACGGCAGCGGCTATGTGCTGTGCAACCACTAAAATATATATTTCATAGATACCTCTGATCTCACTGGCATAATTGCCAGGGACCAAAATATACTGCGGCCCATCTCGTCATTTCCAGCCTTCCGTGTTAACAAGTTCAAAGAAAGATCTTCTCCTTTCGGTTTCCAGTAAAGTCTTAAAAGACCCTATACATTTTTATTCGGTATATTTGTGACGAAAACATGCTCTGTTCTCTTCTGTGAAAGTATCACATGACTTATCTTTCATTCTTAAGATACAGAATGCTATATAAGGGGCAAGTATGGTTACCAGCGGCAGAGAAACGGTAACAAAACTGGGAAGACTATGCTAAATGCTTCATACCAGAGTACAGAATGGTTTGCCCATTTACTGTACAATCTTCTGACTTCTAATATAAGTGCATTTTTACTTTTTATATTATTTTATATTATGTATTCTCTTTATTTACATCCTGGTTGTAGCCCTATCCCTCCTTGCCTGCTAGTCCCACCTTCCTTCCTGCTCCCTCCCCCACCCTCTTCCCTATTCCTCAGAAAAGGGGAGCTCACCCTTCCCATCCACCCCAGCTCAATAAGTCCTATCAGGGCTGAGCTTCTCCTCTCTCTCTGTGGCCTGGCAAGGCAGTCCCCACAGGGAGAAGTGACGGAAAAGCTGGCAAGAGAGTCCATGTCAGACACAGCCTCCCCTCACTCCCCTTACTAGAGGACGCACATGAAGCCTGAGCTGCCCATCATCTACATTTGTAGGGGACCTAGATCCATTGCATGAAGGTCCTTGGTTGATGCTTCAGTCTCAGCGGGCCCCTCTGGGCCCTGGTTAGTTGGCTCTGTTGGGCTTCTTGTGAAGCTTCTGTCACATCCAGGTCCTTTTCTCCTTCTCAAGATAGGCTCCTGGGAGGATATAAGACGGACTCTGGCAGAGACTCCTAGCAGCAGGGGCCACAGGGACTGAAGAGGACACCCTCTAACTTGACAAGTCTCCTAGTAAAGGGAGGGAGAACACCAGCCCACCCACAAAACCATCGACCCAAAATTCACCCTGCCTACAAGATGTGCAGGGATAAAGATAGAGCAGATAGAGCAGAGATTGAGGGAATGTCCAACCAACACCTGGCCCAACCCAAGACACACCACATGGGAGAGAACCAACCCCTGACACTATTAACAATGTTCTGCTATGCTTGCAGACAGGAGCCTAGCAGAGTTGTCCTCTGAGACGCTCCACCCAGAAGCACCTCAAAACAGACGCTGAGACTCACAGCCAAACAGTGGGCGTTTGTGAGTCTGTTGAAAAAGTGGCACATTTCTATTTTTAAGGGAAACTAAAATACATTTAAATTTAAATTTAAATTGTTAGTAATATTTTATTACATTTTAATTTAAGAAATGATTACTGCTGTTTTTCTAAAATGTAAGATAGGGGATTCCAGCAGAATGTGTGTTTTTTTAACTGTTCCTCAAATCTCTTTTTAATGTTGTTTCCATCTTCAGGTCTGAGAACACTCCCTGGCCACTGGCACCTGGATAGAGCACTCACCCACAATAGTTACTTAGCAGACTTGGGAAATAAACACAGGTAAGCTAAAGGTGGTGAGAGTTTTGGTTTCTGTAAAAAAAAAAAACAGTTATGTTATGGAAATATGTTGTTTTAATCCCAGGTGTGGGATTTGGGGCTGGTTCAGATTGTTCAGAGCTGCTATGATTTGTCTTGTGCTGTAGGACGGGTGTGATTTTGTCAGCTGAAGATAGTTTCTATGAGTGTGTGACATTTGGAATTCTGGGAAGATAGTTTCTGTGAGTGTGTGGCATTTGGAATTCTGGGAACTTTTCAGAGGATATACAAATGCCAGGGCTCCCAAGAGGCTGCGTTGCTGTTGTTGGCTGGTTGTGGGTTGTAGTTTGTCAAGTGGTCCTATGCAAGAAGATGAGGAGAAGAAATTAAATATCTGGAAGACAAAGATCAACCAGGGAGGAACTCGCCACGCCTAATCAGCAGTAAGTAGTCTAAAGAGGTCTATGCCTGATTTTCCCTTCTTTCTCACCTACCTAATGTTGGGGGATTTGAAAGGATTGGGGTGGAGAAGGGTGGTAAATATAGGAACCAATGAAAGCAGCCAAAAAAGCCTGGCCACAGCTAGATATATCAAAACCTCCCTCAATAAATTGTCTTTTCTCTGGAGAACAAGATTTGGTTGGTTTTGACCTTCAGGCATCCCTCCCCCCCTCCCCACTTTCCACCACTGACTTGATCCATTCAACAAAATTCCAAGCCTGTGGTCAATTCCAGCATTTAGTAGCTGCCAAATTACAGCATCAGCCAGTGTCTGCTCCGCCCACAACCATAAACAAGGTCATCTGTGATCACTCCATAAAACACCAAGCCAACAACGGTGATTCTAACTGTTGCAAATCCCTGAAAACAACGGTTATTCTTTCTCTTATCCAACACATGCCCAGTACTTAAACTAAAATGCATATATCTTACCTTGGTCCTATCTCCTTTGATATAACTGTACTGTCTAGGCTCAGAGTCAGCCATATCGGACGCCCTGGTTTCTTTGTCTGTTTCCATTACTGCTGCATTCGTTCCATCTCAGAAACTGTAGATCAGTAAACCTCAAACTTTAATGTGCATACTACAATTCACAAGCCATATAAAGTGCAGACTCTCAAAGAGGGCTCAGGGTAGTGCCTCAGATGATGTATTTCCAAGCAGCTCCCAAGTGAGCGCCATTTCATATCCCTTTGCTAATTTAAATACCATGTCTCTGTGTCCCTTCTGGTTCCCTAGACCTTGCCATCCCCACTTGTTACACTTTTCGTCTAGTATGGACGTCCTTATTGTAAGTACGTCCCTTAGTCGTATTGTCAAGTACCCTAGTCTATTCTCACGAGGTTAGCAACAACACCTCATTACAAATATAAGCCCATGATAACAAGACACTCAAACTCTGAGGGAAGTCACTTCAGTTATTTCCAGTCAAAGAGCCCATAAAACTATCTTCCCAAACATCAAGGATAGATGGGTCAATAGATGAAATATAGATAGACAGACAGATAGATAGATAGATAGATAGATAGATAGATAGACAGATACATACATACATACATACATACATACATACATACATAATAGAGATGATAGGTGATAGGTATATAAATGATAAGCAGATGAAAGACGATTGATAGATACATAGATGATAGATATAGATATGATATAGACAGATAGATAGATAGATAACTAATTTCCAAATTAATTTAAATTAAATTTAAAGTAGCTTAGATATAACAACTAAATTAAAATAGCTTAGACATAACAACTAAATTAAAGTAGCTTAGATGTAACAACTAAGAGAGAGAATCCGGGTCAGTTTATGATACCATGATTCAATTTTTGTTACCCTCAGCTCCCGAATTGACATTACTGACACACCGAGGTTTGCTGTAATTTCTAAGCATTTGATAGCTGCATAGCATCTGCTTTCCATAGAAAATCAGTTTTGCATTACTTACCAATAGCTGCATCTTCCTTCAACAATTGCACGGGTTATATAATAAAATAATTCATGTATGAGCAAACCACTTTCCTCTTTCACTATTCTCTGAGGACTCTTTTGCATGGATATAAAAAAAAATCAGCTCTTTTCAAAGGATTTAAGGGAAGGAGTGTCAAGCAATGTTTAACACCACAGTTAGAAACTCAGACTGCTCTGAGCCCTCTGGGCACACATAAATAAAGCTAGATTTCATTATGGGCCTGACAGCATTATATAGCCCTAAATTTTTTATTTTATTTCAACCCTAGACAAAAGCATAGAGAAAAGAATAGAGACGCTTCAAAGAATGCACTGTAAAATATCATTGTAAGAAATAAACAGAGGGGGGAAAAACACACTGAATCAAGAAATGCCTTCCATGTATTTCCAAACACTTTCTCAGAAATAAAAAGATTCCTCATGCTCTTTATACTTTAATTTAAGCCCTTAATTTGATCCATATTCTCAATGCTAAATGTGTAATTATTTTTTAAAAAGTATTTCATCCAATATCTTTGCAAACGAGCTCTCTTTATGGCTTTCCTATGTCATCAAATTTCACTCTCTTTTCACAGTGTCCATTTCTTAGGGCATTGGTGCCCCTTTCTAGGTAAAAGCTCCACATCATACAGTAGTTTGCTGTTGCTAGGCTACCTTCAGAGAGCCAGTAGACAGTGTTGCACAGTCTCACTCCAGCAGTACAATCTAAAACAATCAAATGAAGCCAGCAAGATGGTTCAGCAGGTAAAGACTCTTCCCACCATGCCTAATGACGCTCTACCCCAAAGAACCCAAGCAGCAGGAGAACTCTATCCCAAAGCTGTCCTCTGGCACATGTCTTGGCAAATACAATCGTAAGTCTATGTACACAGACACACATAGATAAAGGTAATAAGAAATAAAAAGATAATCAAATCTAAGAGCCTCAGATTTTCTTTTAAGACACTTATACCATAACTTTTCATAATAAGGAAAACATACGGCACACATAATTAAAGGATAGACATGTTAACCACTTCATTGACGAATTAAAAACATTTCCAATTTTACCAAGCCCTCAAAAATCATGGCAGTACATGAACATTAACTGTGTTTTTTCTGTTTACAGAATTTGCAATCTTTCTGGGACATCTCTTGCAATTTTTTTCTTCATTCTCAATACAAATTCAACCTATAATATGTGATATATCCTTTAGTATTTAGAAAAATGATACTTTTTGGCATCCTTTTTCAACTGTTACTTGGGAACTTATAAACTCTATTTAAGTCACCATTTATTCAGCTTCATATAAAATAACTTGCAACTCCTGTCAACTTTCGCTCATATATCATATTTCCAAAACATTAGTCATATTCCAGATGTTTCTGGTACAGAGCAGTGAGAAAGACATGCCATGGTGCTTAAACATTCCTTTCATTTCTAAGTTCAAAACTATTATTTGAAAACTCATGCAATATATTCTGATCACAGTTTTTATAATAGTTTGAAGAAGGTAGAATTTTCACTGAGGTTATTTTTCTTGATTAACATGAAGGTTAGACTCAAAACTAAATTCAACCAGAAGATAAGAGATGTGTTACTCAGAAATGGTACCAATTAGATTGAGTCAGATGAAACTATTATTTTTAAGGATTGAAAAGTCTGGGATTCTGAATACAAGTAATGAAAAAAAAGGAGACTCCAAATCCATGATGTATGCTGCATTATGAAGGAGGATGAATAAATAGCAATAATCTGATATAAGTAGGTTATTATAAATTATATGATTTTGACTTTTTAAAGGCTGTTTACCCTAAAAAGAAACTCTCACATTTCTAATGCAGAATTTTAAACATTTTTAATCACCATTTTGGAAACACTCGAACTTAATGTAAATAAGGTATTCATCGTTATCTTTCCTTTCTAAAAAAAAAATGGTCATATTTTCCATTGCTTTTTTTTTTTTTAATCAGAGAGCCTAACAAACTTAGTTGGGAAAGTTATAAAGGTGGATGTACCTTGACAATGACAGATTGGGTGGCACAATGCTTATAATATCTCCCTAACTATGTTCTCGCCTTATAAATCAAAATCGAGGCTATGAGTGCTAGCAGGCACATTCCACCTGGGATTGCAAAGCACTTCCATAATCATAGAAGTTCTGCAATCATAATTTACATCTCTGACAGACCTAAAGATAATGCAAGAGAAAAATTACAGCACTTTCTTCAGATTTGAATTGCCTCTTTGATGCTAAAAGGAATTGTGCATATTTTCTTCCTCTTCTTCTTTTTTCCCTGTAAGGAACACAGATATGAGTCAAGTGCTCTGGTTGATGGCAAATTCAGCCAGACTGTGTCGTTTTTACATCATCTTCCTTCTGGACTTGATGTTTTACTCTTAACTCCCGTGTCGCATCTTCTCCAGACCAGATACCATCTCTCATTTTTATCTTCAATTTTACATAGAAATACTATCTACTTTAAGTCACCTGCTATATCTCTGACTTGGGGCTGTATTTCTTCTCTTGGTTGTATTTTATTTAACATTCTGATGAGGATAACAAGGCTGTAATAAATGGCATCTAGGAATCCAGGTCCATGCCTATATCAGCTCAGGCAGATCAATTTCTCCTCCGTGTTATTAATTCACTTTCCTACAATACCATTGGGTAATTGGGGAATCCACCGTGGCCTTGGTGGTAGAGAAATTGGAACATCTCAATCTTACAAGACTATCCATTTCAATGTGAAGATAAATTAATTTCGCAAGCAGCGGAAGCAATTCTAGTTTCAAAAAGAAATAGGAAAGTTACAAAAAAGACACACAACTAAGGACACCACTGCTTTGGCCCATTGGGACTTTTAACTATTTGGAACTTCTTAAATTAGAGATGTGTGCAAACAGAATCTGGGAAAGGAAACGCAACGGCCCAAAGTCGCAGGGATACAAATTAAATCTCACTTCCACTTACGTGTTTTACTTCTAGGATAACCACTGAAGGCTGGGTTTGGCATCCCAACAAAAGCAAAAGTGAATGGGAGGATTAGGTGCAGGTGGAAGGCCCTCCATTAAAATGGAAGTTGCATGGACCCACAGGATTCCAACTTAATCCTTTACGGAGGAGGCTAGAACTGCAATGCCTGGAGAGGAATTTTCTAGGCTTCTTAAGTACAGCCTAGAACTAGAGCCTGTCTTCTGGGAAAGCTTAAATGGGGCATGATGCTTCAAGAATCTGTTCATAGACACGAAGATGGGTTCGGGGGAATTCTGAGATAATCCTTCAAATGGAAGTTATGGGATGGCTTCTTCCAGCCACCTGATCAGTTGCCTCCGCTGTAGCTGATGCCTCCTGGAAATGAGTAAAGAGCAACGTGCCCTCGCGCCCCGCGTGCTGTCTGTGTATTCTGAGTCGGTGGGGCTGCAGTATTGTGTGCTGGCTCCAGGCTAATCATCGCGCCTTTGCAAACAGAGAGGCAAACTGTAATTTGGAAATGGCTACTGTTAGCTTTGTGTGACTGCATGTTCTCCTTTGGCTTTGTTTTAACAACACTAGCACACTGCAAAATGCCTTATGTATTCTACCTTATAAGGCACCCATTAAAGAATGATTTAAATGTTACATCCTTTGTCGGATTAAAAGCCTTTTTTTTTTTTATCGCTTCCGCGTTGACTCTGTTAACGTGTTCCTAAGGATTACCCCATAAAAAAATTGGGGAGCATTGAAAGAGAAAACTGAGCCCTGAAATTGTTAAGATAAGAAAGTATCACTATTTGAAACCTAGAATGGCAACGAGGGGTGTGATTTCCCCCGCACTGGAGCTCATTACACTGAAAATCATGAGAGGAAAGGAACAGCTACACAGACTACGAAAGCCACGTTAGGCAGGGATCTGGCGGAGTTCTTCATCTTCTCTCTACGCTCACGTACAGTCTGTGTCCACAGACTTATGACTTAGTGTTTCAGCTAGACTCAAAAGCAAACTCATCATTTAAAATGTTTTCCTGTGATTAATTGGAAGTTTTAGACTGTGGGGCTTGGAAATGTTATAAAACGAGTATTCTAAGAATGTCTTGTCATAATAGAATATGAGGCTTAGAAGGGAGCAAGCAAGTCAACACATTTATGCGTCACGAATTCTTAGATCCCGGGCTACAAATGTCTTCCTACAAAAGGCTTCACAAGCCCTTCCCCAGAGCATTTTCTTTATAATATGCAATTCTTCGACACATATTTTTTTCAACTATTTTATCATGTACAAAATTATTTCGGGCGTGATGGTGCACACCTGTAATCCTAGTACTCTCAGGGGCAGAGGCAGGTAGATCTCTAGGAGTTCGAGTCCAACCTGGTCTACAAAGTGAGTCCAGGACAACCAAGGCTACACAGAGAAACCCTTTCTCAAAAAAAGAAGTAAAAAAATGAAAAAAAAATATTTCTACTTTCAGAATAAATTGCTTTCCCCTACCAGAACTGTACACCGTCTACTGTAAAGCCTCATGTGTAATTTATATGTCACTTATACACACAATCTTGAAACTGGGTTTCTATCCCCTATCAGTTTACATCAGTGTACCTTTCTCTTTGTTCGTCTTCTTTATCTAGTGCCATGCAGCTAATATTGAAAAGGAAAGTCACATCAACAACCAAAAACAAAATTTGTATAAGTAGAAGAGATTATTATATCCAACTATGGAACTACATAGATGGCAGGAACACAGAGGAACCTCTATTTCAAAACTCTTGGAATATATTTTGCTTGTCACTATATAAAGTGGTTGTCTTGGAGACATGACTTAAGATGTATAAGGAAGACTTGCATCTAAAACTATCTTGCCAATCTGCTGAGAATTCTTCACTTAACTTCAGCACAATCCAGGAAACTTATTCTTTTATGTTACAAAAATTAACAAAATACAAATGCTAAAAGGAAGGTATCAGCCAGTCCTATAAAGCATTTCCAGTTTCGAATACATTAAATTGATTGCCTGACTCTACTAAGAATTAGCAGAGATCTAATGCATATGGGACTCCTTAAGAAGTAAGGACTGAAGGGAAAATGTTCTGCTTTATGAAGAGTAAAAAGGGGTTGTGAGGCCTTAGAGAGGGAACATTGAGAGACATGAGGAATTAATGAAAAAAAGGAGGAATCATAAAGACAAATGTCACTTGCCTCATAATTTTGACAAAATCCGATTCTTCCTTCACAGTGGCCAAGAAGAGCAAAAGCAAGTCTTTGATTTCCTGGAGAGTCCCACAATGCTTCCAAGTCACTGAGCGATTCAGAAGTAGCTTTGATTCTAAACATTTATACAGACCTAGGGCATTTAATAAATACTTCATCCTGAGAAAACGGTTTGTTTGTTTGTTTGTTTGTTTTGGGAATGAATGGCCGTGTGTGTGTGTGTGTGTGTGTGTGTGTGTGTGTGTGAGAGAGAGAGAGAGAGAGAGAGAGAGAGAGAGAGAGAGAGAGAGAGACATACAGACAGACAGACATTAGACAACTAATCTGTAGTTGAAGGCAGAGACACAGCATAGAAAGTCTTACACCAGTGGTTCTCAACAGGATAATGTGGTGTACCCTTCTTGGCAAATCTGCATGTACCTTTGGTTGTCTAAGTGGGAGGGAGAAGGCACCTGACATTCAGTGAATGGAGCCTAATGACCTTAGCTAACATCCTACAATGCGTTGCCTCTCATAATAAAGAAAACCCAGCATCGGCAATGTTGAAGCTGAGACTAACCTTATACAAAAGGTAAAGCATGATTGGAGGAACAAGTAAGACATGATCTTGTTTTGACTTGCACAGCCGTGAAGCAGACCTATGTTACACCAAAACTTCATCAGCACGCCTGTAGATGCTGCAGGCTGGGGTAGGCTATTCCAAGATTCAGCCTAAAATGGACAAGGTCCACTGATACTCAAACAGGTAAAACTGAGTTCCCGGTTGGAGAGAGAACTACATTCTGACCAAGAAATAAACAGCAGATCCTGTTAGACTTTCAGAGTTTAAGCATCCTGTGAAGTGTGTCAAAGTGTAAATGGATAAGGTGAAGATGATGGTGGTGGTGTGGTGGTGGTGGTGAAGATGATGGTGGTACTAGTGACAGAACACTGCACTATCTTCTATTTCAAACACTTTGCTAAATATTTATATGCTAAATAGCATGTGGTCATTGCAAACTACATATTTTATGTTTTGAAAAAACTGAAACCTAAAAGGATAAAGGAATCAATCCAGAAAGGCCAAATTTAGGAGCAAGCCTAGGTGCATCTGGCTAAACCATCTTGTTTTTAACACCATGCCATTCTAATATAATGATATATGTTGTTGATCTAAAAGGAAAAAAATAGCATTCACCCACTGGTCCCTCAGTTTTTGAGTGCCTTCCATTAGCTCAGGATCCAAGGAAGAAGATAACAGACAGATGCTTTGCTCTTAGAGAAGAAACCATTCAGTGAGAACCTAGGATGGTCCAGGCTGGGAATCTATTATCATACTCCAAACCAATGAACACGCACAAAAGGAAAAGAGAAATATCCTCTTGGGTCCAATATAGCTTACAGAGTAATCATTTATTGAATCCTCTTTCCCTGTTAAAAGCCAAATAGCAAATCTAACCTCTCTCCCCCTCCCTCCTCCCCCTCCCCCTCCCCCTCACTCTCCCCCTTCTTTTTCCATTCCCCCTCCTCCCCCTCCTCCCCCTCCTCCTTTCCCTCTCCTTCCTCCCTTTTCTATCTCCCACTTGTATCTGAAAGCTGGATAACATAGGATTAGGGATTTATGGGTAAAAATTTGAGGTCTTCAGATCCCAAACTTTAAGTCAGCAAGAGGGATGAGTGGAATTGGAATATCACACAGTGTCTGCAGGCTGCGGAAGCAACACTGCCATGTGTACGTGAACATTCCTGTGCACTGCACAGAACACGGTGGAGCAGGAAAACACCTGGATTAGGACACAAAGAACCTCGCTTCTGGTCACAGCCTCATCAGTTCCTGGCTGTGACCCTTTCAGAATCTCCATTTCCTTCACATACTAAACGAGGAGAGTGCTCCCTTCCTACCTCACATCACAGCAATAGGTAATACATTGTGAGAACACTTAAGATTGTCAAGTTTACCCATTGTGCCTGGTATCATCCACATGTGTTTGTGGGCCATGAAATATTCAGTAAAAAGCGTGGGTGGTTAGTAGACAGACACCACACCATGCCTTTTCCATGACATAATGGCCATCTTCAGGTGCCCTCTGCAGAACCACAGACAATGAAGTATCAAAACCTGAAGGCTATAATCTCTGCAAAGATGAAGCTAGGTTTTCCTCTGGTTCCACTTGCGTACTTATTATCATCGTATAAACACGGAGCTAAATGGCTGATTTGCAGTCAGACCGTGTCATGCTTAAGTACACTTCACACAGGCATATTACATACATAACCCTACTTCCACCCCAGCCACAGACAGGGCAACAGGAGCAACAAAGGTCAGAACAGATATGATCATCATACTGAAAATTCCCACTATGGTGCAAAGAAAAAATGGGAGACTTTTTAAACTGATACATTTAAGAGTTCTGTCTATAGCCTATAATGTGGAAGGAGCTAAGCTGCCTCCTTTATGATATCACTTACATGGCAGTTAAAACAAAAATACTGGTGGAAAATGTGACTGATATCAATATGAAATATTCAGAGTAGATGTTAACCAAATAATGGGATGAGTGATACATTTATGTATCTAAGTGTAAAGACTTAGCATACCCACTTCTCAAAACAAGTTCAGTATAGCCTCCATAGTGTCTAAAGCTAACGTTGGTAGTGTGACTAGGAATGGCCCCCAGAGACTCGTATGTTTGAATACTTGGTCCATAAGGAGTGGCGCTATTACAAGGTCTGGCCTTGTTGGAGTAGGTGAGGCTTGGTTGGAGAAAGTGTGTCATTGTGGGGATGGCTCTGAAGTCTCAGAAGCTTGAGCCAGTTCTCTGCCTTGTGCCTGTAGAGCCAGATGCAGAGCTCTCAGCTCCTTCTCCAGCACCGTGTCTGCCTGCGTGCCGCCATGCTTCCCGCCATGAGGATAACGGACTAAACCTCAGAAACGCTAAGCCACCCCCAATGAAGTGTCTCTTCACAGCAATACAACCCTAACAAAGACACTGACTACCTTGACTAGGCAGCAACGGCTCCAAGTGTGGGCTCTAGATCATGCCACCTGTGTGAATTTAAACATGTGACCTCAGGCTTTTTTTTTTTTCTTCCGACTTATTTTTTTTTTCCATTCTCTACTGCTTTATGTTAAAATGAAGACAACACTGCCACTTATCTCCTAGGGCTAGTATAAGCATGGAATGAGGGTAGTCAGTTGTGTATCACCATCCCTGACATTGTATGTGTTTAAGAATTACCAGCACCGCTTTATTCATCCGGATGGTCTAATTCTGCTCTATCCACTTAGTTTTAATTACAAAGCACAGATTGGAAGAACGAGCACCAAAGGAGGCTCCAAACGCATGGCCTCTCCTGTCTAAACGAACCAGCAGCTGCTTTTGGAGAGTGAACAGTCTGTTTAGAAATCTGACAGCAAGGTAGCCACTCGAGGTAAGGCAAAGTTTTGAGTGGCGCCATGCATGGAACTGAATCCTCGGCAGCCCACCAAGTTATTGCAGAAAAGAGCACAGAAAGGATGATAGAAAGGCGGAGGCAAAGTCCAAGCTGCAGATGACAGTGAGGGCAGCTCGCAGGAGCAGCAAAGGTCGGAACAGACATTATCAGCATGCTGAAAATTTCCAGTGGGGTGCAAAGGTTCAGAACGCACACGCTGACAGAGCATCGAGTATGACCAAATGGCCTGGAGAGAGGCTTAAAGAAATCATAATGACCTCCTAAGATGAAGAGGAATTTTTAAATCCTAGAGATAGGAATGGAATCTGGAAGCCATTCCAATTCCACCTTCCCACCTTCCTTGTGACCTTGGAACAGTTCAATATGTTGCCAGTGCTGCTATAGCACACTTTGAAATATTCCCGTTTGTTTCTGATGTGAAAAAGCAACTTCATCATTATCAAATAGCCCACTTGTTCATATGCAAATTCAACCTTTCAGAAACACCTAGGTGAACAAATAAAAATGCACCCAGCTGGACCAAGCCATATTAGAGTCCAATAAATAAATAAATAAATAAATAAATAAATGCACAGGCGTGCAGTTCAACATCCACTATTCTTGTCAGCCACTGACTGCATTGCGAGCTGTAGCCACTGGCAACTGCTGTTACAATCTTCGCTCCAATTTAGATCACACACACACACACACACACACACACACACACACACACACACACACACACCGCCAACATCTTCACAATAATCCCCAAGCTAGAGTTACTCTGAAGCCAAGTGCCTTTTCAGATGTTTTGCAAGTTAATGCTCCACAGCCAAAGTTGTACTGGCACACTCCTTTTAACCTTTTAACATGCACCCGTGTTGCCATAGCTGTGAGGGTCCTACTCCTCCTCTCCCCTCGTTAGTCATCCCTGGAAACGTTTTTTAATGTTTTACCCTTGAGATTTTTCTTTGCCATATCCCATGGTTTTATGTTATTGTTGTGTCATTTTCTCCTGTGCAATTTTACAACTGTGATTCTTTTTTTTTTTTTTTAAGAAATGCCGCCAGCAAATTGCCTATATCTTGTAGTGTTGCATGCATACTTTCAATTTTTTTATTACGTTTGTTTTTATTAACACAGAAAACAATGCGTTTCGTTGTGGCATTTGCATACATACATACCATCGTGCTTTGCTTTTGTTCATCCACCCATCGTACTGCTCTCTCACACCTTTCCTCCCCCTCCTTCTAGCTGCCCCCTGCCTTAAGGATAAGGGTTCCATTGCTCTCTCCATAGCTTTGCAGTATTTGTTTCTCAGTCTGGCCTGTTTCTCTTAACATAATGATGTTAAAGTCTATCTGTTTTCCTGAAAATGTCACAATCTCATTATTTTTTTTTCATTTAAGCCAAACAAAATTCCACTGTGTTTATGTACTGCATTTTCTTCATCCATTAGTTGGTGGATGGGCATCCATACTGATTTCTATTTCTTAACTATAACGAATAGCTAATAGTTGCAGCAAATATGGGCGTGCTGATCTCTCTTTGGTATGTTGATCTGGGGATCTTCTGGCATATACCTAGGAAGTAGCATCAATGGAAACCTGCAGTTCATGTAATCAAGTAAAACTGTCTCCATTACCAGCGTTATTCTTTGCCTGTTAAGCTTATGCCCCAACTATTTCCTCAAGTTAATCCCTACTTTGTCTTAGTTCTAGCTTATTCAGAACTCCCTGAGAGTCCTCACAGAACCTCCCCCGCACCCATAGGACGTTTCCACTGCACTTAGCCTATTGCACAGAAATGATGTTTGAGACCAAAGTTATGCCGGCCTCGGAAGCAACCTTCTGCATAGCTGAACAGGAGAGGTATCTAGTCCATATTGAGAACAATGGGACAGGATAGAAATTCTATAGCCCATTCATAATCTTACAGCTCAGCAATACAGATGAAAGGAGAAACAAATAAAAGGAGAGGAAATGGAGGGAAAACATCATAGAAAGCAAGCAGAGTGTGTTCAGATGAAGAAAATACATGCAAGCTTCGGGGCCTCAAAGCCCACAACAAAGAGGAGAATTATATTAATATTTAAGAGTAATGTATCTGAAATATTTTTAAATACTGAATTTTATGTATGAAGAACAAGATTGCATTACACCTACAAAGGAACCACTTGCCAACATTTTCAGAAGTAAATGCTACTTAGTGTTTGCCCCTTGCTAAACATTTTTCTTTTTAAGTACCATTTTCTATATCTGTTATGGGGAGGGGAGTACACGGCTTACTGACATTTGACTTGCTCAAGCCAAGCAAAGGGCTGATTTCCAAGCATCCGTGAATGGAGACCAAAGTGAGTCATAATAAAAGGCTCCTTTTAGTTTAGGCAACTTTCATCATGAGTCACAGTGGCACTCAAAGTTTGCCATACATTTAGAAACTTCATGTATCAAAACACTCAGAAAAGAATCTAAGTGAGAGACAAGAAAGGAATGGGATTCTCAGCCGAATATCATCAAATTGAGAGGGGGTGGCTTAGTGCTCAAAGCCTTGCAGGTAACACCAGGCATTAGAAATAATTCACAAATGAAAAGGCTGTCTTTATTATTGCCTTTGATGTTTCATACTATGTACAAGGCAATGATTATCCTTGAGACTCAGATGTACTTACTATTGGTGTGAGAACTCAAAAAGAAATTAAAATTATTAATTCCTTCACTTCGCTGGTAGAAGGGAATCATCCTCCAGTTAGTAAGAAGTGAAACAGGGGAAAACAAGAAAAGATAACACAGAGGTCTGATATAAATGAAGGGAGAGCCTTGGTTCACAAAACTGAAGTAAGCATAGGCAAAGAGAAAAAGGCACTCCTGGAAGGTAACGCCACACAACTAAATATATCCCACAAAGAAAAGTAAAAAATAAAATAAAAATAAGGAGATGCTGCCAAATATGTTTACGTATAAATATTCCTGAGACTCAGAAGGGCTACCACGGGCAATAGCTAGGCCACAAAATAGGTGTAATTTTAATGAACTTATGTGATTGTTAACTGTTAAAAGCAGCTGAAATATTTCAGGAGGGGAAAACACTCCCTAGGATATGGGTTGGGAAAACATATAGGTAAAAACTGAACAGAAATTGTTATCATCCAGGTTTTCCTTGAATGATATACACAGGGGGCCCAGCCAATGACTCCTGGATGGCTCCGCAGATCCTAATCTTGTCTGTCTTTGTTGTCCCTCTTGCTGCTACGGAGCTCAGAGTTAGTTCTTGTCTTAATGATTCCTAAAACTTCTAGAAGCCTTTTTTTTTTTTTACAACATATCCCAATATATGCTGGGATATTATGGGGGCCTTTATAATAATGAGAAAGAAATATGCACTAAAAAGAACTACATTCCTGCTTTTGAATTTTGACCCTTCATATATTAGTAATATTCAATAAGAGGCTCCCGTATGATGCTGAGACACTTAGGAGCCACCACACCCCCACAGCCCAGAGGACATGAGACAAAACAGCAGATCCCTCGCAGGCATGCCCAACCTTCTGCCATTATGGCACAGCACTGTCATCTACAAGTTCAGCCTTGAGAACTTTGCAATTTTACTACTAACAAAAATGCAGAAACACATTCCTTGTTTTTAAATAAGTTCAAGCCTTTTTTGCTGTGCCGGTGTCATAGCTGTGCTTAGACATGTCGTTTAGGAAGGTGCTATGTCACTGAGTTTTTGTACTTGCTTACTTCAGTATATTATATGTATTTTCATTCCATAATATTTCTGAGACAGGGTTTCCCTGTGTAGACTTGGCTGTCCTGGACTCACTTTGTAGACCAGACTGACCTCGAACTCACAGAGATTCAATTGCCTCTGCTTCCCTGAGTGCTGTGACTAAGGGCAAGTGCCACCATGCTTGGCTCATAATGTTTAACTTAAACTGAATTTATCAGCGTATACTTCATCACAAGCCAAGGAACATCTGTAGTAGTTGGATTCTCAGAGCAAATAATTCTGCCTCTACCTTAAAGGGCAGAAAACAGAAGCACAACGAAGTTGAAGAATTTACTAAGGTAATGAAGAGCCTAAATCGAAATGCAGAGACTCTGGATCCCAAGCAACCCCGACTATTCCCAGAAATTAACACATTATTTTATCTAAGTGTAACCTTTGCCAAAAGTATATTTGAAGAACCTATTTTCTGAATGATATCCACAGCCAGGATCCATGCTTGCAATGTGAGTCCTGTTGGATGAGAACGATCCAAAGGGGAGCGTGCGGCCAAAATGACATTTGCAGTTAATCAGCAAAAATCAAGGGACTGCATCCAAGAGGCTCACCCCAATTTGCTCGAGTGCTACAGAGTGCCATTCACCAGCTAGGAAGGAACAAACTGTACACAACTGCTAGGACCAGTTCCAACAGGGGGAAACAGCATGCTTTCTCATTTCTGCAGAGACAACGCTTTCCTGCTCTTCTGAAAAATGCTGACCAGGGCTCCATTTTCTGCCCCTGAGTAATTTAATAACAACTTGTTAATAGCATGAGTTAGCTGGACAGCATGCTGCCTCACCTTACTAGCATGACTTCTAGAGCAGTACGTGGAGCAATTGGCTCTTGCCAAATACTGATGGCAATTTGATTCCCATTGGTCTCATGCAGAGGCAAGAAGGCAAGCTAGGTGCCCAGTGTGATACCACCTCTGGGATATGACCCCAAATTCCAAGAAGAGTTATGTGGAGGTGCCAGGTACTATAGATCTCATCCTCAAGTCATAAAGGACATATATTTTTTTTCTAACAAGAAAGATATACAATAGTTAGCAACATATTTGGAAATTCAGCATTAAAGCCAAATATCCATATCTGAAAGCAGTGATTTTTTTTTTACTACCCCACATACGTGCCTTGCTATAATTAGTATCTTAAATTCCTATTGCCTCCAAAAGTCATTCCTGCTCAACCAGGGTTACTATGGGTATCACTGAAATGCCTTCCTGTCACCCTTGACATGGCAAATCTCATCTTACACTGTGAAATGCAATTCTCTGCCCACCATTCCTGGGCTCTATAAAAGCTTATACTTACTTTTTTTTTTTGAATAAGTAATGTAGACCAAAGTAACTAGCAGATGCAAAGCACAAAGCCCCCAATCGGGGGAGTGGGGAAATGCTCTCTATCTGCTTGGTTTGAACCACTGAGATGTGGCATCCACCCCCACGGTCACTTGAAGTCCAGTGATAACAGAGACCTGGATCAGAACCCAATCCTAAGGAATCTGTAACATCTGGACTTAACCCCAAATCCCCACAGCTATTTGAAGAAACAGGATCCATGTTCCTCTTGGATCAGCACTTCTAGAGTGACTATGAGAATAAGACCAGAAATGGGGCAACAAATAAAGAACATTTGATCTACACTCTCGTGCCACACGAATGCAAAAGACCTGTCTGGAAACTTACAGTGAGATAGTTAAGTGATGCTTTTGTCTTGCTTTCCTTCTGCCTTTCCTGTGTGTCTCTGAGTCTTATTTCATGGTTTGTTTATCTTAAGTGGATACTCTCTCGGAAACCGCTAAAATGTGTATTTAACTGAATTTTGATGTACCATATTTCTCCTCAGTATATTCGAGAGAAAAAAAGGAAACATAAGCAACATTTTCATAGCTCAACAATTTTATTGCCTCAAATGTCCTTTCTCAAATAGCCACTTACATATTTTACACTTATCAATCTGTTCCTTTTCTCAAGAGTAGAGCCAAATGATTCTCAGATTTCTTGAGCTGACCAGTTACTATTTCAATTCTACGTATTGAGGTTTTTCAGACACAAAATACAGAATTTCAAGACACCAAAGAGGAAAAAAAAAAAAGAAAGGAATACAGAAAAGGAAGGGATGATACCACACTGGTGGCACAGAATATTAGCTAACACAAAGTAAACAAAGAGTTATGGTCAGCCATCAGATTTCAGAGGCAGAAATGTTTGTTCACGCTACCCAAGTCTGTATCCATCTGCACACCATGGATGCAGAGCAGCTCATGACACAGTCACGCTTGAAGAACTGCCGGAGCATCTCTGGACCACCATCCCTGGTAACAGACACACTGCAGAGACGCGACTGTGTGAGCAGGATGTTCTGCTAAGGCATGGGAGCATTAGGACTTATGAGAATCAAAAACACTTCAGAAGTATTCACTCATTCAACTAACCAAAGCTTCTTAAGTCCCTACTATGCATCACCCGCCGTATGAAACCTTTGGGATACAAAATAAAGTGATTACCATTTACAGAGTTGGTAATCTCTAAGTGATGACAACTCCATAAGATGTTCATTTGAATGCAGGTGAACCGATGCAGCACTGTGATGAATGGAATGGGATAGTAAATGCGTTCAGAGACATGCTAAGCAGTTTAATAGATCAAACCAGAAACTTTGAGGCAAGAGAGAGAAGAAAATCACAAACGAACAAACCTAGCGGTGAAAGGCCTCCAGTGAAATATTAAGAAACTTGACTCTTGTGGCTGGAAAGAGTTGACAGCTTTTGTTGAGGGATGAAGTGTTGGTAACTGTGCTTGCCAAATGCCTGGTTCATACCGTAACAACTTTTGAACACATCATTGTCACACCAGACCAACAAGTAACTTCACCCAAGAGAAAAGGCGAGGGGCAACACACACTTTATACAGTACACAAAGACCAACTTCAGAGTGCCAGTGTCCCACATAATGAGTAAAGTCCTGATTGAGTTCATGGGGTTCACTGGAGCAGACAGAAACCTGAGCCTGTAAAAGATGTATGGCAGTAATTAGGCCTTATTACCCATGGCCAGTGGCATAGAGTGTTGGTAATTCAATGGTATTACACAATTTACAATTATAGAACAGATCCCTTACAAAACATTCATGTCCTGCGGCATAGCAACTCCGCATCTATACAAACATCCCCAAGGATAATCTAAAACTCATGGCATGTTCACACACAGAGATCATCATCTCAGCAACTCTAAATCAGCAATTTTTACAAGAAATATCCAACAACTGGGAAATAACTGAAAAAAACTACATGGATTTATCCAATGAACTTTATACATTCATTATAAGCATGATTCTAACAGCACTAAAAATACTCCTTTATAATAAGTAAATATATATATATAAATTACATGTACCATTTTTGATACTACAAAACAATTCCCTATATGTAAAATGAGTTAGGTGAACATAAAAGTGCTAGTCTAAAGAGTTGGGAAATTTTGTCTTATAATTTTATATTTTCCAAATGTGCCATAATTTGTTAGTGGTAAATAAAATAATCTTTGCTTCTGAAGGCATTGCTTTGGGCTCCTGAAATAAAAATGTACAGGACAACTGATGAAATGGGCCACTTCCTGGATTTGGGCTCTGCTTCACTCCTTTATGTCCCTACTTCGACCCGTTGGTGGCCCAAGTCCCAGAGGGACATATCAGGTAGAGACAACATAAATGGTTCCTCTTTCTTCCTGGGAGATTTGGAAATTGAACTTATAGAGGGACTCTCTCCTTTATCCCTAGATCCCTTGTCATTTGCTCTCTCAGACCTGCTCAGAGGTCACCTTCCTTTTCAAAGCTGTGTTACTGCTATCGGTGTGACAGAGGCATTTAAAATCTGAAGAAAGTCACATCTCTGAATCAATGGAATCAGGAAACCGAAGCCCCAAAGGATGAGGAAAGCGAAGGCATCAGCCTTTCCCTCTAGCATCACTCCTGCCCCTGTGCTCTGAGAAGAACCCGAGAGCAAGAGGCAGAACTGAATCTCTGCCTTTCTACCTTGAAGAAATCAGTCAAGTGGTACCCGGTAAGTCAGAAAGTACTGGGGGAGCCCACAGAGGGAAAAACCGGGCAGGAAACCTTCCATGCTGTGTGTGAAGTAATCAGAGTTCTCACCGCAACCCACCCTGAGCTGGTACTGCAGACTCAGAGAAACCCAACAAAGGCTTCCATCCACTTCAGTAGCGACAATGTACTTCAGAAACGAGGTTAAAATAAAGATATTGTCAGATAAGCAAAGGTGAACAGGAATTATCACTAGAAGGCCTATGCCACAAGATGCGCATGATGGTGACCACCTGTAATCTCAAAACTTGAGAGGTTGAGAGCAGAGAATCATAAGTTTGGGACCAATCTGGGCTCCACATTGAAATCTTGTCTCAAATCTATAAATCGATGATGATGATAATGATAGAATACACTATTTTTCTTAAACTTCAAAAACATAAATGGCATTTAATTGCAAAGTTTCTAACACTTTGGATAGAGACTAGGACTCTAGACAGAGTATCATTTTTGAGGAAATCTGAAACTAGGAATGGTCTTTTTGGAGATGTCCAACCAGATAATTCTGCACAAATTTTCCAAGGTCCTTCAGCTCCACATTCTAAAACACCCCAGGTCCCAAGCTTGTCAATGAACATTCAAACTGCATGGAGTTAGCACAGACTAAGCTGACTGCCAAAGTCAACTGAAGGGGTTGGGAACGTTTTCCTGTTTGTAAGAGTGCTTACTCTGCACCAATGGGGACCTCGGCTTAAATTCCCACCACCCACAGAAAAAATGAAGGGTGGATGCATATGTCTGCAACCCCAACATTGGTCGGGGTGGGGGGAGACAGGCTAATCCTGAGAGGTCCAGTCAGCCTAACCCCAAGGTGGATTCCTGGCTCAGCGAGAGACTTGCCTGATGCAATAGGGTGCAATGTGATAAAGACAACCAATGTCTTGATCTCACCTCCACAGGCACTTGGATGGCAGGTGTATCTGCATACGTCACTAGTATTTAACCTATATACATATGCTTCATCTACTCCCCACCACCACAGCTCCCACCATCATTACCATCACACACTACACACACACACACACACACACACACACACACACACACACACACACACGCTAGAATTTGTCCTGTCTACAAGATGCTCATAGATAAAGATGGAGCAGGGATTGAGGGAAGGGCATATCAATGACTGGCACAACCTGAGGCCCACCCCATGGGGAAAGCCAACCCCTGACACTACTAATGATACTCTGCTATGCTTGTAGACAGGAGCCTAGCATAACTGTCTCCTGAGAGGCTTCATCCAGCAGCTGACAGAAACAGATGCAGAGACCCACAGTCAAATAATAGCCTGAGAACAAGGAATTTTGTGGAAGAGTGGGAGGAAAGATTGAGGGATTCAAAGGGGTCAAGGACACCACCACAAGAAGACCTACAGAGTAAACTGACCTGCGTCCATGGGGGCCCACAGAGACTGAGCTACTAACCAAAGGGCTTGCATGTGCTGGACCGAGACCCCGTACACATATTTAACAGACGTGCAGCACGGACATCACGTAGGTCTCCTAACAATGGGAATAGGGGCTGTCTCTGACTCTATTCCCTGCCTTTGGATCCCCTTCCACTTGCCAGGATGCTCTATCTGCCTCTGTGGGAGAGGATGCATTTAGTCCTGCTGGGACTTAAGGTACTACAGTAGCTTGGGACCCCATAACCCCACCTTCTCTGAAAAGAAGTAGAGGGGTGATGGGAGGCTAGGAGGGAGGGGCACTGGGATGGGACTCGGTGATGAGGGGGGAGGGGGCTGGTTTCAGACTATGAAATGATTACGTTAAAAAAATAAAACAAACAGAAAGGGGAAAAGTCAAAGAAATATAAGGAAAATCAAGTTTATTTCTGTGATGGGGAGTACAGCATAGATTGTCAATAGAAAGATAGCTTCTCCAAGAGCATACAGAGTGCTACACTGAATTCAGTGAATGGAAGAGGGGAGAACACACATGAAATTAATAGAGTGTGACCTTATAAAGAATAATAAAAAGTAAAAAACAAAATAAAATAATAACACATAAACATTTGTGGGATCTAGCTACAGAAGTGCAAAGAGTAGATTAATATCATGAAATGTACGCATGATGAAAAGGAAAGATTTAAAAAAAAAATCAATCGAACCTTCTACTTTAAGAAAGTACAAAACACATACAAACACATCCCCAAGCATTGGGTCACCTCATTCCAGCACCGACCAATTATACACTTTTCTCTTTAACGGTCTTCAAAAACAGTGAAACAAAACACATGTGCTAAGATGCCTTAACATAAAGGTCTCCTGAAATGGTAGCCCGGCTCTGTGAAAAGTTGGTTCTTGTTTACCCTTGAGAAAAGAAACCTGAGTTAATACAACATTTCAGTAAAAGAGTAAGTTTTCACCTAACAGAAACAAGTTTTCTAAGGTACTGCCTGTTGTTGGTCTGAATTCAATACGGATCATAAAGGGGACGTCGGTGTCATCGGAATGTCTACCGAAGCATACATTACCGTAGCAATTCTGCTTTGAGCATTAATTGAGGTGAGAAAACCTGGGAACTTTATCTGTGTTCCACAAACATTCATAAGCCTTTGAAATAAAACATGTACATTCACATGCGTACAGAGAACATGGATGGTCACAGCCAAATGGCAGCATGAGGTAAATATATTACAAAACGGAAACCTGTAATACACTCCTAATTAATTTAATTTGTTCTGTAACAATTCCATACGTGTATGGTGCCCTCTGCTTACTCTCACGCCGATCTTCCGGGAACTTCCTCCCATCCCTGTTCATCCCCCTTCCTTCCCTGTCAGTGTCTTTCTCCCAGTACTATTTGTTGTGTGTTACGATCCTCTGAGTTTAATCAGGGAAAAGTAAAAGGCAGCACCTGAAAAATCTTTGGATTTTTCCATATTTGGGGGGTTATCCAGTGGAGTCTGGTAGGCTCAGCAGTGGGTACACACCAGAAGATAATTACTGTCCCCTCCCCCAGAGTCTATTAATAGCCAATCAAAACATTTAGCATCATATATCCACGCAATAACACTTAGTTTAAAAAAGAGGCCATCGATTTGAAAAAGAGTGGGGAGGGGTATATGGGAGAGTTTGAAGGCAGGGGAGAAATGATGTGATTGAATTATAATCTCAGAATATTTTTTTAAATTTAAACCTTTACTATAACGAAAGATGCTTCAGTCAATCAAGTAATTGCACCCATTTCGAAACAATGGTAAGCACCCCATAACAAGCTGAAGTTGTAATTGAGACACTTCAGTGCAGTGGCCCCTCCAAAGCTCTTCCTTGTTCTCTTTGCTCCAGGGAATAGCTGTTCCTTTATTTATGCATTACCTGGTGTGCTGTCATGGTGGTGAGGGCACAGAGTCAAACCCCTAGCCATTCAAAAGCTGAAATAAAGAACGTGGAGAAATATGGCAGTGGTCCACCCTCGGGTAACAAGGTCTACACGGCACTGGAATGGAAGGTGAAGTGCACAAACCCTGGAACGTCTCTGAAGAGATGAAAGCAAATCCAGGCAAGCCCAGGAAACCAGGCAGGCAGGTATGCCCAATGTCTGCAGAGTATCAGGAGCTAGAACTTTGCATCTGCTTTCCTAATTCATCAACAGGTTTCTATTTGCATAGACTCCAGAGATGGGAATGCCACTCCTAGGGTTTGACTTGGGTTTCAGGAGGTTACCCATCACCTTCTCTTCCCTGTTTGTCTTAACTGGTCAAGATAATAGCTCAGTTTCAAAAATCCAAAGCAAACTTAATCTCTGCTAAAAATGATGAACCAAATATAACACCATTAGTATGAATGTCACCTATACACTGAGTGAATACAAACGATGGTGTTGCATGGAAATGACCATGGCCTAGTTTGGTTGTTTGTTTGTTTTCTGACTCCAATTCTTGGCAAGCAACCCATTCCACAACCGGTCCTTTCCACTCACCGCTTAGCCTCATGGGGACAAGCTGATGATGCAAGTGTTGAAAAGTCATTTAAGCAAGATGGGGTCTCAAGTCGCCTACCCAAAAGGTATTCACTCTCTTCCTTTAGAGGTCAGGGTGCTGACATAGAGTAATACCAAAGGCTTGCGAGACAGAGTTGGATAGAATTCTCCAATGTCAGTTACAGCATCTCACACACAGCGTAGAAGAGATGTTTCTTAAATAGAATATCCTTCTTGGAAATAGCAAAGTAAACAAACAAACACACCAATGTCCCCGCAGGAAGTTAGGCCTTTTTGTACATTTTACACATACAGGGAAAAGATGGAAAAAACCATAGACACTGGCATTAAAGGACACTTTGGACAAGATCTAGGTCACCTACCTTCGAAGTGTCTTGGTCTTTCCTGGGCTTAGCCTCATTGCCAATACAAGAAAATTTTAACTAGTTTGCTGATTGCTCAGAGGATTATCATACATCAAGAATATGCACAAATACCGAGGCAGGTACATAAAGCATAGCAAATGAGCGAGAAGAATTAGTCCCTTCCTTCATAACATACAGTGGAATTTTCATTACATGTAAATGCTAGAGCAAATGCCTTTGAGGAAGAATCTAATGGAACAAGGATAATGGGAACGGAAGCGACATGTAGCTGTGCTTTCATAAACAGCTGCTTAGACGGAGCCTCAGAAGCGAGCTAGCTGCCCTGTGTCTTTCCCCTCCAGCCAGCTGCTTTATTCTAGTCCACACGAAGTGCCAAGCGGGTCCTCATCTGACATTTGCTCAGCATCCTGCATGAGGAGGTCTAGTTCATACTCCACAGTGCAGCCCACGGCTGACAGTCCTCACGTTGCAGCAGCCAGACCCTGCTGTAACCTGTCACTCATATGAGAGGGAGGGCATGAACAAACATCTTTCTAAAGCCTGCTAAGTGTGTGCTATGTCTCCTCATCTCCTAGTAACTGAATGTGCCAATTCAAAACCCCAACAAGATGCACGAAAATGTCCAGGGCTTCCCCATCCTCCCCTCAGCATGGCAGAGAAGTCTTTACAGCGGTCTGCTCCTACCAATACTCGGAGGTGATGTTTTCAAGAACGCAATGATGGAAGCCTATACTCAAGAATTTAATGCTGGATCATTCTCACCAAAGCAAGGGAGGGCAGAAATGAGGTCTCCCGTATGATCTTAATGACTTCTTATCTCCCTTACAGGAGGATTGCCATAGTTACTGTCATTACCATTTAGCCATGGCCTTCCTGGTAGCTGGAGGAAAGATGCTAAAGTTCAGTAATAATCATGGAAATACTAACAGATTCATTAAAATAACACATGTGGAGGCACCGCCTATGCTAATTAGCTCTAAGTAACACACTAAGCAATTGTGTATTAGAACTGCTTATAGCGCCACCTTCTATGAGCATATGTAGTTAAAAATCCTCATCACATTCATATAAAATACATTGAGGAACCCGAGTGTAACCCTCAGGTAATATATGCTTTTACTCACCTATAGTTGTGATTACAATTCAGGGGATGCACAATTCATTCTTTTAAAAAAAATATATTATCTTTAATAGCTCTGACTTTATATTCTAATTGCTTTACAACAACTTTTCCAAGATGTTCCCTAAATGTCTAAATTGATTTGTCATGTGTAACTGTCTCGAAACACTGTTGTATGCATATATTTAAAATAAAGCATCAGAAAGCATTATTACCCTAAGGTCTCTCCTATTTCTGGCAACTTTGTATAAGTACAATGCATCAGATAGAAATGTTAAATGTTAAAATAGTTTCAAGACAACATGGGCTTTATCAATGTGGGGGTTAATTACATATGAGAATATACAGCTCAGTATAAAATGTTTCACTGCACAGTCTTCAAACACTAGCTTTGGCTTTTAAAAGGCAATGCTACATGTTACTGTATTATGCCAGTTGACAATCACAAGTTCTAGTCTACAATCATGAAATGTTTCTTTAAATATGCAATATTCTTTCCTCAGAAACTTCAGGTCTAATAACATTCAATTCACAAAGACAATAGTACGGCTGTATTAAATCTATAGTGTCAACAGGTTTACGATCACACACACACTTGATGAGCTGAACATTGTACGTACCCTTCAATAATGCCCGCAGTGTGACAGGGTCTGACGGTTACCATAGTGATCATGTGGCAGCTTCTGATTTATTACCCTGTTCCCCAGGACTGTGATGGCCTCCCAGCTATACCTTCAGCAGCTATTTTGAATTTGAGAGCTACGCTGTGATAAATGCCCACTATCTCCAAGATATACTCAGCAAAACGTAGCCTTGGAACACAGAGCTTCATATGCAAATCTCAGCTTTGCTTTCCTCTTAGAATATAAAAGCCTGATTTCCAAAGTCATAAAGAAGGGGGCCTCTGCCCTCTGACACAGGGGTTCTTCTCTTTGGGGACTGTCACTTTCAGAGACACTGCCCACTGAATATTAAAGCAGCCTTAAATAGAAGACAAGGCGATGAATTCTGCCGAGGCTAGCCCAGGCAGCACCTTGATGGCAAATGCAAGCATGCTCCAAAGCAATTAGTAAGGCATTCAGTTATGTGGGGTCAAATGTTTGGCATAGTCAGAAAGTTATGCCCATCCATCAATAAATTATGTCATTTCTTCTCAACAAATAAACATAGTGGATGCTCACACACAGAAACCCCAAAAGAGCATTTTAGAGAATAAATCTCACAGTGGGGTATCCATTTGCCAAGCTCCCAAATAAAATAGCGAAGAATTTAAAAATAATAATAATACCTAGCCAGTTTTATCTGATATTTGCTTCAGGAAACATTACACAGAGCACTGGGGGTCTGTAATAGAAATCTGTCACACAACTAGCCAGTACAAAGATGTCAGCTGCCATCGCTGCATGTGCACTATCGTCCTAGAAGACGATGATGGCTCTATCACTTCACTCGAGTTGCATTGTTTCTGACTATTCTTCCTTCCGATTGCACGGTGATAAACGCCAAGAGAGCACGGCCTCCCGAGCTCATCAAACCCATAAGCAGCATGCACTAATTTGTGTATTAGCAAATCCCATGGGGCTTCCAGGTTATTGATCCCGCCATCTAATTCGCTGGCTTTGACAGGAGGGATATTGCTTTTAGGATAAATAAAACTACCCCCCTCCACAATCACTTACATGTGGCTCTTGCAACGGTGTTTTGCAGAAACCTTTTCAAAGGAGGAAACGCAACATAGGATTTTCACTGCATCCTAGGTCAGCGCCAGTTATGACCTGCTCTCTCTAGTTTGCAGACCCAATGCTAAAGCACAGCCACAACAAAGGGAGAGACGCAGCTTCTGATTTGTGGATTCATCAGATTGGTACGAGTCCTGTGCTGTGTGTTAATGGGCTTTCTATAAATCATTGCTGACTTATCAAAAAGGTACGTGATTCCAAGTGTTATTGTGTTTCAGTGGTAGATGGGCCACAGAGGAAGACCAAGTAAGTCAAAAGATCTCTCATTATTCAACCATGGAAGTACAGACAGACATGTGCAGCATAGTTTCAGGAAGTTCCTTTAAATACTTATGTCCCAGTCAAGTATTTGAGGGCTGCAGAGAGCAGGGAAACAAGGCTAAAATTGATTGCTTTGAATAACTTTTTTTTTATTCTGTACTGGGGGTGGAAATACTTAATACAATACAATCAACTCTCTCCAACACACACACACACACACACACACACACACACACACACACACACACAACATTACCCCCAGGCCTTTATAACAAATGCTTATAAGCAACAAGCACTGTAATCTATGTAATAGAATCAAATCTGTGTATTCCCACAATTTAGAATTCACAGGTACCTCACAAGAGATCAATTGTGGGATTCACACATTTTTATATTCAACCAATATATAATGAGGCATGCACACCATCAGATTAGATATTAAGTCACAAGATACCAGCATCTATAATGGGCTTTTTAAAAAAAGAGTATCATGTGTCTACCAGTAAGACATCTCAAAGTTGCAAAAGAATTTGTATAAATTTTATAGTGGTCCTCATCTGTGCAAACACAAACTAAGAAAATATATGACTTAAAGAGCAGGCTGAAGCTTAATTATAAAAATTATGAGTAAGTCTTCTCGTACACGCTCACACTTGCTACAATCCTCGATGCTAAGGCATCAGGCCCAGAATCCTTAGCGTCTGGCCATCAAGTCTGCTTTACATATCTCGGTCCCGTCACTAATTCAACAGCTGTACACCTGTGTCTGTGACTCAACCAGAATATTTTTTCTATAAGAACATAATGAAGAAAACAGTTTTATAGCACTTTTTATCCTGTTTCTTCCATCACCCCACTAAGCCATAAACTCAGTGAAGTAAGTGATCAAAACTAAAATAGCAAAAGTACCAGATGTGTCTGGAGAGGTAGCACAGTGGAGAGGGGCTACTCTAGGGTGTCCAAACCTTAGGGTTGATCCGGACGTCTACCAAAAACATGTAGAACTGCCATGTTGAAGAAGGAAGTCTGACATGAACCAAACATCAAAATATACTATATCTGGACATGAGGGCATATCTCTAAAACCGCAGGGGGCTATGCAGGGTGAGAGCTAATTCGAAACCAACTTGGGCCTTAAAAATGGGAGGAAATGATGCACCACAGCAAATCTAGATAAATCAAGAGAGTGTACTGTATGTGAAAGGGAAAAACAACAACAAACCACTGCAACAAGATGGAAAAAGAGACCTGCATAGAAACAGTGCAGTGATTCTTGATACAGGCACAGGTACACTATAATGAACCATTCTCTCCAACAAATACTTAAAACTAACTGGACATCTTCTGTTTTTAAAAAACCTTCATGAAGACCATAAACTGTTCAAAAATTACACCGAGTCAGAGGCCTCGGTGTAAGAATGCCAGAGGTGAGAGTGAGAAGCTAGACATCCTGGAGTTTGACAATGACTTTATAGACATCTCCAAAAGCATGATGTAAGAATGAAAGGACCAAGGGCTGGACTTCAACTCTTAAATGTCTGCTTCGTGAAAAGATGCTACGTTGAAAGTGCAGGCACAGAGAACGTATCTCCAAAAGGCATACTTAACAGAGGATGGTCATCCAAACTGTTAAGACACATTCTTTAAATCTCCAGAGTATCAAACAACTCGACAAAGAAATGGGCTAAAGACCTTAACAGACACCTCAGATTGTAAATAAGCATATGAAAACAGGTTCCACGTTATATTTGGACAAGGGAGTACAAGCTAAAAACATCAACTAGATGTCACTGCATGACTAATAAAGTGGACAAAACCCATACTACTGACAGCATCAAGCATTGGCCGGCATGTAAGTCAACAGAAATTCTACCTCATCACTGATGGAGAGGGGGAAAATACCATTGGTTACCAAGGGGTTGGCAAGAGGGAACAACACTAAGGACAGTAGAGGATTTTGAAAGCAGTGAAATCATTCTACATTATGCTGGGGAGCATTGGTAGTGGGGGAGACTAAGCATGTGGCAGGAAGAGAGTACCTTAAAAATCTCTGCACCTTGGGAATGCAAACTTGTACAACCACTTTGGAAATCTATCTGGCACTATCTCAGAAAACTGGGAATAAGGCTTCCTCAAGACCCAGCTATTCCACTCCTTGGAATATATCCAGAGGATGCTCCACCACACAACAAGGACATTTGCTCTACCATGTTCATAGCAGCCTTATTCATAATAGCCAGAACCTGGAGACAATCTAAATGTCCTTCAGTCAAAGAACGGATAAAGAAATTGTGGTACATTTACACTATAGAATACTACTCAGCTATTAAAAACAAGGAGTTCCAGAAATTTGTGGACAAATGGATTGAACTAGAAATGATCATAATGAATAAGTTAGCCCAGAAGCAGAAAGACTCAAATGGTATATACTCACTTATGTCTGGACACTAGCCCAAGGGGCATGTCCCCTGAAAGTCTTCACTTACCAAGAGATTGGGATATCCTACTGGGACTCTAGGTGAGAGAGGTAGGGGGGAATGGGGAAATAGAAGGATCTAGACAATTCTAGAAACCTACAAGAAGAATATCATGACAGATGGATCTGGGCCCAGGGGTTCTGCTCAAACTACTGCACCAACCAAGGACAATACTTGCAGTAAACATCGAACCCCTTCTCAGATCTAGCCAAGGGACAGGACATTCTCCACAGTTGTGTGGAGAGCAGGGACTGACTCTGACATAAACAGTGATGCCCCATATTTGACCACTTCCCCATGATAGGGAGGCCTGGTGGCACTCAGAAAGAATAAGCAGGTTACCAAGATGAGACGTAATAGCCTATGACCATATCGTGGAGGAGGAGGTCCCCTTAGGTCACAGACATAGGGGAGGGGAATAGGGTAAAAGTGGGGGGGGAGGATACAAGGGATGGAATAACAATTGAGATGCAATCTGAATAAAGTAATTAAATAAAAAAAATTTAAAGATGTAATTAAAAAATCTCTGTATCTTGCACCCACTTCATCCATTAACTTCAAACTATATATATTAACTTCAAAAGACACATATATACATTTTTAAAGGCAAAGCAAAATATAAACCTGCCAACTTTTTCCTGCCCTCTAAGTCTGAATCAGCTGAATTTCTACCTACCTAATCCCAGAGCTACAGCTGGACAAAAAGAAGAGTGTTGACAAAGAAATCCCTCACCTCCAACACTTTCCATTTCAGTCCCTCCTGTGAATTTCTTACCTACACAGCCCACCACGAGTTAACAACTGTCAGGCAGGCAAAAGTCACTGTGGCCCAGAGGTCAGCAATCTTATTAAATCCCTGTGCCGCCAATGGGACTAAGTAATGCTCACACTGCTCAGTGCAAGTCAGGGTGAAAATGATTGAAGAGAAAGAGTTAGAAAAGCCAGAGGGAAAAAAGAAAAGAATAGGAGCTGAGTGAGAGCAAGCAATAAAGAGAAAACCAAGCAATTCCACACAGAGGAAGACCCTACTTTTCTTCTTAAGAATATGCCAGTCAAGAAGCCATTTGCTGTAATTAAATAATCATTGCAAGGGGGAAATTCCTCTAAGCCGGAGCACGATCTCGCACTTTTGTAATAGATGTCATTTCTTTTCTGTGAATTCACTGCCCACACCCTCAAGGGCCAGGATAGTCATCCTTTGGCATTTTGTAGACAAGTGCTAAAATTCTGCAAGTATGAAACATATTGACTTTTATTTTTATAATGGCAATGTTCCAAGAGAGAATGCACTCTGTCGTTTTAATGAACGTGAACCGGCTTGGAACAAACACACAGAATACAATTTCTCATTTTTAATCTCATTATATGTGCTAAATATACAATTAGACTATCTTCCCAACATTATATCTCAGCTCTACTATTGGAAGTTTATGTCTGTACTGTTTGTGATTATTTAACTACTAACCACTTCCAAACACTCTAAGTTGAAGGAAAGGTTATTGTTAAGAAAAATCACCTGCTTCATAGTGCACGCAACATTAATTATTTTGAGAAAAGGCTTCTGTGATTCCATCAATGTAGTGCTCATGTCATCCAGAGAGTGCATGTACCAAAAGAAATTATCAATCTAAAGATAGCAGGAAGGTAAAAATATAGCATGTGAAGAGTAGATAAGGTCTGTGGCCATCAAACTTGGTGCAATCAACTCAATTCAATAAAGGAGATATATATATATATATATATATATATATATATATATATATATATATATATATGATATGATGTATCATATGTATCATATACATCACATATATGACCTTGATGACAACAATATGTAACTGGCCAGCCTCTAGGATTAATTAGCAACCCAGTTGCTGCAATGCCAGTGCATCACCAACAAAACCTAAGTAACTAGCATTTATTTCCTTCCAAAAATATGGGTTTAATCAAAGAAAGCTCAGTAAATGAACCAATAAAATACTCTAAACCTTCAATATGGCACCAAATGCAGTTTAAATACTTCATTTCCCTTTCGTTCTCCTACTCTCAAGGCCATTTTCCCCTGGCAGACAAGATGAAACAGAAACAGATCAAGCAAATACAACAGAAGAATTGGTTCTGATCTCTCGAGTCAATAAGCCACTTTGGTGCCCCCTCAGCGAACATCGCAGATCACGCTAATATAATTTTCCATGACTCCTTTGTAAACAGTGGTCTAAGCAACAGGCTAAGGGCGAAGCACTTATGGATTGTATCTCTTCTCACTGGTGTTACCATCATGTACTTCCTGTGACACCTGCTAAACCAACGTTTTAGCTTGTTACCATGGACATAATACTTGCACAGCTGCTCTAGGTAGAAAAGCTGAACTAGATCACTTCAAATTCCCCCCTTCAAACCCCTAAGCTCGTGCAGCTTGGAGATTAAAGTGACAAACTGCAAGCAGCATGCCAAATCAGAAGAATAGTTTTTAAAGCTGCCATTTTTCCCTCTCTCCTAGAAGGTAGGATATGTTCAAATTAATTTATTCAGAATTTAGTGAAGACCTACTATACACTAGATATTTTTCCTAGGTACTAGGCCTACATCAATAAACCACAAAGCTAGTGCTATCATGAGCTTATACCCTAGTGGCACATTAAAGCTGATGTAAAACATTAAAAACCATTAAAAATATTCACTTGGGGCTGGAGAGATGGCTCATGGTTGGGGTGAACAAGAGGACTGAAGCTCAGCTCCTCAGACCCTTCTTATGTGTAGGTAGCATCTTCTTCTATCCCAGTCTACAGTATATTTGAGACAGGGTGGCTCACTTGAACCCTGACTTGGTGATTCAGCTCCTCCATCCAGCCAGCGTGTTCAGGGATCCCTTACATCTGCATCCTCACTATTGGAACCCAGGTAGACAATAACAGGAGTGCTAAGGGTCCAGATGCTGATCCTCTACTCACACACTAGGCTCTGAGCCACCTCTCTAGCCCCGGAGCCCAGTTCTGAGCCTTTTATCATTCTATGAGCCCCAAACTCCTCTGTGGGCATTGATTGTACCATTCATTTTACTTGTTCTTAATGGATCAAGTATTGTATTAGACAATACACAAATTCCAAACTCTGAACAGAAGTTTCAGTTACTGTAAGATAAACTTCCAGAGTAATGAATTTTGCCATATCTCATTGAATATTCAACACCAGTCATTGTAAAATAAGATATCATGTTACAAGAAAGGAACAAAAATATTAAGTAAACACAAAGGGTTGGTATAATAGAGAGGAGGAAAAAAAGAAGCATCAAATAACCAAAAGGTACCACAGATTACAAAATATATCCTGGAGTTAGGGGGTAGAGCCAAAGTGAATGTTTATAGAAATATTCTGTATACATGTATAAAATTCTCCAAAAATGATTTAAAAAAAAATACTGTCTTTAAATATTAAACCCCTCTTGAGGGGCAGTCTTGGTACATATCTTTAATCTCAGCCCTTGGGAGGGAGAGGCAGGTGGATCTCAAAGTTCAAGGCCAACCTGGTCTACTACAGAGTGAGTTCCAGGATACCCAGGACTACACAGAGAAACCTTGTCTCAATAAATAAATAAACACACCCTGATCATAGATGTTTTTTAAGGCATGGGATGATTTGTTTATTAGGATCAAAGAAAAAATGATACTTAACAGTAATTCGACTAAAGGCATGGGACAATTTGTTTCTTGGGATAAAAAAAAAAATGATACTCAACAGCACTTTAAACAATATCCTTTTTATAAATCCAAGCCCCCCAAAACATGAACTATTCATGTTGCAGTGAAGATTAACTCAGTCATGGGCTAGAGATGCCCCATGATGCAGAGGCACACAGAGTACCACACTGACCTTGGAAAGGCCCTTGAAGAACATTTTTCTTACTAGAGCCTCATTTGACTTTACTGCCCGCTAAGATACAATCACTTGGAAAATCTGCACACATGTGCTTCTCCCCCTCCCCACCCAAATGCACAGTTATCATTTTTAATGCCAAAAACTATTAACTTTCTTCACATTTATTGTTTTAAAATGTTTATATATGAGTGATGTGTTCACATCACTTCCATCCCTACACTGTCCCCATCCAACTCTTCCCATGGCCATCTCTCAAATCCATGACTTCTTTCATTGCTATTGTGAGATATACAAACACACACGCACACACACACATGCACAAACACATATGCACATACACAGAGAGAGAGAGAAGAGGAGAGAGAGAGAGAGAGAGAGAGAGAGAGAGAGAGAATATGAGTCCATTTAATGTTGCTATTATGTAAATGTATTTGAGACCAACCATTTCAGATTGGGAAAACCTATGAGAGAACACACAGCCTGAAATCTCCCTCTCTTAGCACTGAACCCTAACCTACCCTAGTGTTTGTTTGATGAATCGGTTAGTGAATGGCTCTTCAGCATACCTGAAACAACAAACTGAGCTCAAGACAAGCACTAAGACATCACCAACAAACCTCTTCCTGTGTCTATTGTGTCTGACTCTCATTAGAGTCGGATCCTATTTGTGCCCACAGCAGGTCTTATTTTTATAGCTTTACTGAAGCAACCTAGGTGATGTCTTTGTCTGCCCAGCCTTGGGTGATAATCTTCTAAAAGGTAAATTCTATATTTCTTTCCCCTTTTTATTTTAATCATCACAAACACTTATCTTCACCAAATCATCATGCAGGAAATGCATAACAACACTAATGGCACCGACAAAAAGTACGTGCAAAGGACTAACATTCCTGAAGCAATAGACGACTTTCAACATTGCCTCTACATGATTTTTCTCCTAAAAGCAATGGCTGACAACTGTGTACCACGAAATACATTCTCAGTGGCTAAATATGTCTTATGTATATTCTGCTTTCTCTAGCTCTTTTTAGTTTCTTCCTAGAAATTATGTACTCATATGAAACTAGTTATTATGTGTATGGAAAAATAAGGCGAAGTTGGCACTTGGGTTGTCATACATATGAGTTGCTGTTTCTTTTCCCTGCACTGAACATAATGCCCAACTATTTCAAAACATGGTATACCATTTTGGATTATTATCTGTTCATTACCACTTGGTCTAATTTTGTATGGGCAAGGAAGAAAATTACTTGAAATTTTTAAATTAAAGTTTGTAATTGAGGGTTCCATTATCAAGTTACCCTACCATACAACATAGAAGGTATTGCTTGCATCCAACTTTTTTCCTTAGAGTTATATATTTTTTTCTAACCAGAATGTACATGTTAAAGTATTTTTTCAGACTGTCAGTCCATATTATTGTAGAAACTATTAGAAGGGGGGAAAAAGGGAAAGGGAAGCAAACATTTCTAGCAGATGGGACATGCAAAAGTTATCAAAGAGTAACAATAGTCTGTATATGATCAAGAGAAATCCTTTTATAGATAATAGTAAAGAGTAGACAACACAGAAAAAAAAAACAACACTGTTCTGAGTTAGGAAAACCACCAACCTAGCTAAATCATATACATGCACTGACCACTAGAACTCATGGGATTGCAGCCAAATACACAGCACGCCAGCCCAGCCAGGAAGGACTCTCAAGATGTCTACAAAGTAAGCAGGCCTGAAGGGCTTGGGTCTGCACCTCAGTTACTCAGATGGGCTGTGCTTTTACTCTTGTGGATTGAAAGAAAAGAAACCTTAACACCAGAAAATAACTTGAATAAAGATGTGTGCAAGAAATCACTCTGGAAATTCTATTCCTTGTGAAGATGGTTTCATCAAAATGATGGTGGTGATGGTGGTGGTGGTGATGGTGGTGTGGTGGTGATGGTGATGGTGGTGGCAATACCATAGAAAGTAAGCAAGAACGAAGACACATTTTCTCACTTGCTGTTAAAGAAAGGATACTATCAAGTGCTCAATCAGGCTTTAATAAACCTTGCCTAAATATGAAACCAGTTTCTAAAGCCAGGTTCTTTCCTTAGTAACATTACCAACTCACTTCTTTCTTTAGACGTAATTTTATATCTTTAAGATGAGTAACCAGCTGATGCTAATATGATCTTCAGTGTGTCTAAAGTGCCCAGGGTCCCTTTACCATTACTTTAATGCTTTTAAATGAACTGTGATTTAAAAAAAATACATCTTTGCAGTGTGATTATTCAATTTCTGGAAGAATGCACTCTAGTCAGCCCCTGAAAGTAGTGGTCCTTTCTCCCCTTAAAGCATCTCCAGAGATCTCATATTCTCCCACGGGATCATACTCACATACTTAGCGATGTTTACAATGCTGTGCAAACTGCTCAAAGCAATGCATATATGGAATCCTGGGCGGTGCATGCCACAAGAAATGCCTTTTTAAGATGCAGGGAAGATTTTGTGGGTGGTTGGTGTTCCCCTCCCTCCACTAAGAGTCCTGTCTAGTCAGAGGTTCGCCTCTTCAAACTCCTAGGCCCCTGCCACTAGGAGTCTCAACTAGACTCACCCCCACATCCTCCCAGGAGCTTACTCTGTCTTAGGTTGCCAGCTTGTCATGGTGATAACCCGGCCATGGTTTCTCTTCTCTCTGCAAGCCCTCTTCCCACACTGGCTCTCCGAAACAGATGCTGAGACTCCCAGCCAAACATTGGGCGGAGCACGGGGAGCCTTGTGGAAGAGTAGAGGGAAGAATAGAAAGTCCCAGGAGCTGCACAAGAAGCCCAACAAAACCAACTAACCTAGGCCCAGAAGGGTTTGCAAAGACTGTCACACCAACCAAGGACCATGCATGGACTCAACCTAGGTCCTTTGCATGTACATAGTTGATGGGCAACTTGGTCCCTTAAAAAGGGAAGAGGAGCTATCTCTGATGTGGATTTTGTTGCCTGCTTTTAGAACACTTCCCCCTGGCATGGCTGCTTAGCCATGGGGGAGGAGGCATGCACTCAGTCCTGATGTCACTTGATCTGCTGGTGTGGGTTGATGGGGGGGGGGGCTCCCCTTATCTGAGGAGTACGAAAGGAGGAAACAGGGAAAAGAGGGAAGGAATGTAGGATTAGGAGGAAAGAGGTGAGGGGACTACAATTGGGATGTAATATATATTTATTTATTATATTTATTATATATATTTATATATGTGTGCATGTATGTCAGCCCTTGAATCAGCCCCTTAGCTAAACCACTGCAGAAAGTTTTAGATGGAAAAGGAAGGTCTGACTTTGGTTTCTTTCTTTACAATCACTGTTCTAAAGCATTATTTCCCAAGCAGTGTTCCATGAGATATTCACAGATGCTCACCTGGATCAGGGCCCCAAACCCAAAGCAGAGGAGAGAGAGAAAGGAGAGGGGGGAGGGAGGAAAGGAGGGAGGGAGAGATGCAACTGTTTTCTCCACTGCTGGATTTCAGAGCCTTGGAACACAGACCAACGGTCTGTACCTCGCAACGAGGCGTAAACACTGCATCATCATCAAACTTAGTTTTTACCTTCCCCGCCCCCCAAATATCCCACTAATCCTCCTGCAATAGAAGGGACATTCTTCTGGATGCTAACATATATATATTGAGGATTTTGTTCAAATTCTCCCTACACACCACACCTTAAACTTAAATTCTTCTCCAGATTACTTATCACAAAGGAAGCATTGTGCAGCTTATGGATGCCATATAAAATGCTGAATGAAAAGGAAGGAAGCATTGTGCGGCTTATGGATGCCATATAAAATGCTGAATGAAAAGAATTCTCATTTACTCTTGCCCGTTCAGGGTATGTCAAATATACCACTTAAGGATTAATTAACATTACTTCAGTGGCTTTTTTTATGGGGGTAGATTACTAAAATGTATTATGGCTCTATGGTATCTCCTCCAAGAATACGTATTTAATCATCTACCTCCTGCACGCCTTGCCAATGCCCTAAACGCAGTCGCACAATCTCATGATGAAATACATATGAACAGAAAAACATCACAGTGGCAACTGTTACTCTGGCAGCTTCTCTTTATACAACCTATAGCTGAAGGGAAGGTCAGCAGCATTAAAAAATGTGATGACTTTGAGACGTGTGTCATGAAACACAGCTATCTATCAATATGCCTGACAAGGATAAGGTGAGAGCCTATTCCAGGCTAGTCAGAATGATGGCTCTACATCACCCTCTCCAGCAGCAAGCCAGACAGAATGAGTATTTCCAAGTTGTTATGGTAACTAAATTGTAGCTGGTTCCATAGAGCAGGAGCGTTCCATCCCAGGGACTGTGTTTAAAATGCAGCACGACTCAGTGTCTATCATCCAAATCAGGCAGCAGCTAGTAGTTACACCCAGGCACAATAAGCCACACTGAGAATAAACTCCACTTGGGTGGGCACAGCAGCTTCCATAAAACAGGAGAGCAGAGAGGCTCCAGGCCAAAGGCCTTCACCTATCAAGCCCCAGGGCTGTGACATCATGACCCAAGAGGCATCCTTCTCCAGCCCACTTCGCTAACAATATGTACAACCCACTAGCAGAAACTAAACAAAGGGCACTGAAAACAGTCCATACAAGTAAATCCTTGGGAAGAGATGCATGGAGTGTGGGGGTCTGGAGTCTAAGGCATCCTGTCGCAATGCTGGTCCTTCTCAGACACTGTGTGGATGGGAGGAAGTGCTTCCTTCATGTAAGTTGACCGTCACCACAGAGGCAATCCCTCAGGGACTGTGGAATGGCATCAAGAATTCAGAACTGGTAGCACAGAGCTTGGATTTCGATCTAGTCTGCAGCTGAATAATGACATCATTTTAGTCAGATTGTTTTAACTCCCGTGAGACACAGAGCCTTCAGCTGTTAGGTAAAGAATACCACGTATTTAGTTATAAAGATGACAAAAAGTATCTCTACCTACTAGAAGGTAGTGAGAGTTTGATACATTGTATTAAGGCTGTATTACTGTATAAGGTTGCTAACACTCAGGCACTGGTAGTTACTGCTATCTGGGAGGACAAAATGATGGGACTCCAGGTGAGGATACATCCAAATATCTGAGACATGTGACCTTACATGTCAAAAAGTGACTTTGCAGGTGAGGCTAAGTGACATGTCTTAATATAAGGAGGTTATTCCAGGTAGATACATTGAATTCAGCCAAGTTCCCTTAAAATACAAAAACAAGACAGAAGAGGATGTAGAGACCAATTCAGAGGCAAGAGGGGGAGAAAATTGGGGATGACACTGAATCATTTGAAAATAGCAGAAAAAGAGTCATGTACCAAGGTGAATAGATAAGAAACAAGGTTATCTGTGAAGAGGGAAACTCCCTGGCTCCCCAGAAGGCATGCAGCCCCCCTGACATGACACTTTCAGGACTTTGACCTCTAAATTATACAACAATGATTTCGTCTTGCTTTAAGCCACCACGGATAGTAAGCTGTTACAATAGCCAACAGGATGCTAATTTGGTACCTTATTGCTAGTGTTAAGTGATTGGGAAACTGGTGGCTCATGGATTACACTTGAGGGATAGTGACTCTGGGCAGCCCAGAGCAAGCATGCTCTCACAGTCATCTGCCGCAGCCAATGCCTGTTACCTATAGGATCCGCGTGCCTCCTGCTGCACATCAAAGGGCTACCAATGCGCACAGCCTCTATCCTCTCGTTCTCAGATGACCAAATCTGAAATGGAGCAGGGAAGTAAATGGACCAGAAAGAGAGGTGCCATCCAGCCAGAAGTGGCTGGATCCTGAAGAGGAACATTGCCCAGGTGAAGTGTCATGAGCCCAAGACAAACCTATATCTCAAAGCTAAAGAAAGTTGTAGACCTTCGAAAGGAAATAATCAAGGCAAAGTCTATTTGCCTGGGCTCAGGTCTTCAAGCACTGAGCCTACAAATCTGGTCATACCATAAGAAGGACATTTCTTGTATCCCCGGGCGAAGACGATAAAAGTTCAAATGCCTGGCCTAGACAACAGCAAAGAGAGCCACAAACACACAAAGGATTATAAAGAGTAATTTCTCCTCACTCTCTACCAAGTGTGAACGAGTACTGCGCTATGTCTTGTATGTCTTGGTCTTTATATACATTGCTGACAAGGGAGATGAGGGTTGAGTTGTGCTTCTTCCAGCAAGAGCGTATGTTGCCACTGCCTACATGCAACCTGGTAGAGGAGAGATGACTTTCATTTACCTTACACAGAAGCAGAGGGGAGGGCAGGGTTAGAAGCGACATTCCTAAACCATGTGCCAGAAGATGGATGAGACTCCTACAGCTACGAGTGGGGATGGTTAAGAGGGCACAAGAGTCCTACGGAGAGATGGCTCAGCAAGAAGTGTGCTCTGGCAACTGATGGCCTGAGTTCAGTGCCTGGAACCTAGGTTTAGAAGGTGGATGTGGTGTCTTGTACATGTAATCCCTTAGGAGGTAGAGACAGGGGAGCCAACTGGAAGCTCACAGCTAGCTCCCCTGGAGCATGCAGTGAAGTGGGCGGCTCTGGTTTCTTTGAAGACTCTCATGTTGTATCACAAGAAAGCTGTCTTGTAAGAGGTTACATGATGCTTTTCTGGAAAATGTCTTGTGATAGGACATGTGATGTTTTGCTGGGAGCAGACACGTGAGAGGGTGTGGGAAGGAGTATTTTTTTTTTAAAAAGCATGCACAGTGGGGTAAGGCTTTTGACATTTCTACGCCATGCAACACTTCCCTGGTATTTTCTGGACTTCGCTGGTCTTCTCTAGACTTCACTTTGCAGAGAAAAACATTCCAGAGAACTTCTAATGGTGTTCCGGCTGATTCTGGCCGCTATTGGACTGGACTGCTGGTATCCTGGCAACTCAGGGAGGAACTAGCCCACAGAACCACATCTAAACAGACCCACAACCCGTTTTTCCTATTAACATTCTTTCTCCCCTTCCTCTGGTCGATAGCTTAGTAGTGAAGTGGAAGTGTTTAAGAGCCCTAAATCAGGCAGGTTCTGAAAAATCTAATCCTACAACGCAGTGCAGTAGAAATGGGAGAGAGAGTGCATCAACAAGGTAGAAGAAGAAAACTCCCAAAAGTTGTCCTACGTCAAACACGCTGAGGCAGATGTATCATGTGTGTCTAAACACATAATAATATGGAAAACAATAAGTAGATGAAAAGAACACAGAGAGAAACAAGAAGAGACACAAACGACAGGTCCACTGATTACCGCACTGGGGAACTCAGAGGAAAGTCGGCTGTGATTTCCTGTTCTTACTCACAGTGATTCTGAGAATTGCCTTATTGGTACAGCATATGCATCAAAGTCTTGACACCAGAATGTCCACCATGCTGATTACTATTGTGGTGCACAAGAATTTTGAACCAGATAATCTCTTCTAAAGACCGTGTCCGTGAGCCACACCTAAAATAAAATCCTGCAGCTTCAAGTATTTCAAACAAGAGACACTGGAAAGCACAGAAGAAATAACGTGCAACTCGAGCTCGTCCTCAGGTTGTGAAAGTTGAGTTAAGAAGAAACAACACAAGTTCAAGCCCCAAAGGGTGCCCAGCCATGTCAGACTCCATCCCTTTCCTTCTGCTGGGATTCACAACTTTCTTGGCATGAAGGTTTGGCATGAGATCTCATCTTGAGGGTCACGGATGGGTGAAATGACTCACAAAATGTCAGCATTTTCAAACCTTGCCCAAGATTTTACTTACCCAGCATCCCAGAGTCATGGATGTATTGGATGATCAGAAAAGGGAATCTTGCCCCATCCTACGCTTCAAATAGAATTTCTATTTATTTTCCACGTAGGGCTTACTAAAGAAAGAATACATGAAAACTGTTAAACTAATCAATTCATTTCACCTAATGATCAAATATCCTGATGCTCAGGACAGTTTCTGTCTGAAGACCCCTTGTCATATACAAGTGCATTTCCATAGGGGAAATATATCATATACCCACAACCCAGATGGGTCGCCACTGCCTGTGATCCCAGCTCACATACAGCTCTAGGAAGGCTTTGCAAGACACTTCCTATCATCCAACAGTTTTCTCTTATGAGATAGAACATGGTACACTAATTTCCCTGGTTTGGTTTTTATTTGTTTCACCCACAAGGAAGAAGAATTCCCTCAACACTTCCAAGCACTTTGGAGGAAAGAATCCTTAGTTCCTTATTTCCCCTTTTTGTTATAACAGAGTCTTTGCCTTAGATATTAATGAGGCACCAATGGAGCTTGTCTGTAAGACCCCTTGAAAAGTGAGACTACCTTTTTTTTTCCTCCACTAAATTACAACTCTTAAACTAAAAAACAAAATTCTAATATTTTTCCAAAGGTAATCCAGAGAACACAAGAATTTCCAGATTTCCAGCTTTATTGTTCATTAATATGAGTAGTCACATAAAAAAATGAACGTCAATACAAAACTTGCCACCACTTTAGTATAAAATGTAAGAAATTCTTGCCTTTCCTCCCTAATGAATCTGATGAACTTTGCGCATACATTAACATACTTTTCCATTTTCAGAAGTACTGTAAGTATTCTAAGTTCTAAGATGACTCTTTGGGGGTTTTTTTGTTTGTTTTGTTTGGGTTTTGGGTTTTTGTAACAAGGTTTCTTTGTGTAGTCCTGGCTGTCCTGGACTCACTTTGTAGACCAGGCTGACCTCGAACTCACAGGGATCCGCCTGCCTCTGCCTCCTTGAGTGCTGGGATTGTAGGTGAGCACCACCACACCTGGCCTAAGACAACTCTTTATGACAGACACTCCTGACCCATCAGGACAGCGATGAATGTGACCTCACCTGTGGCCCCATGAAAAACGTCTGACCATTGATGCTAGGGGTCAAGTCCCATGAGAGATGTCTGATACCATAGCTAGGGAAGTTAGGACTCAAGTTCCATTTGCCTATTAACATCTCAACAGGTTTTCCTGTTGGACACCTTATTGGGTATTATTAGACAGTGAAAAATTAGATCTCCTGCAGGATGAGATGGGACATAATCACACAAATGTTGACCTAAGAAGGTGTGTGGTGTGTGTGTGTGTGTGTGTGTGTGTGTGTGTGTGTGTGTGTATGCTTACCCTTGTGCTATGGAATACTGTCCTCTGGACATGGCATGGCCACTGCCCTCCTGAAATCAGATCAGCTAAGTTTATCTCCAAGGGGTTCCGGAACATCATACCAGGCAGGGGTGGTATAGACATGACTCCTGAGGAGCTTATGCAGCCCTGTACAATAGACTCCTGAGTGGACAGGTGTATCTTAGAAGGAGGTTCAACAGATGAATAAGATGTCTCCTCTGCCCAGATCACATAATTAGATGACCATCGCTGGTGTGTGTGTGTGTGTGTGTGTGTGTGTATTCCTTTTCAGTGGCTAACACCACCCATAAGTTGCCTGTACTCATGTGAGTAACTTCAATTAAACTCAACTGGTTCACTAAGGCAGATTTGGGTGAAATAATTTCTGTGAGTTGTCACTGGTCCCCTAGCTGGACTGAATGTGTGTTTATAAGCATCTCCCCGGGAAAAGATAATGTAACATCCCTGTGGGGAACATCCAAGTGCAGAGAGAAAAGAACAGATATAGCAAGCCCTTTTCAACCTCTGCTACATTTCTACCATACACTTAAACTTTACAGGTGGCAGAACAAAAATTAAGGTAGACCTGGGCATCATGGCATAGAAACATGCAGGGGAGAACTGTATCCTATCTCCCATAGTACCCAGATCGGAACAGTATGCTCAAATCTTGTACCGTTCAGAAATATTCATTGTATCTGCTCAGTGTAATAGATGCCTAGTGAGATAGGATTTCCTTTGCAACACAGGCTGCACTGTAAATAGAAAGATGGAGAGATTATGTCACCTTGGGAACATTATTACTATTGAATTTGCTAGTTTAAAGGCAAAGCCTGTGAGGAAAATTATCTATGTTCTTGTCTCAGCTCCAACACTAACTGGCCCTCCTCAGTCTCAACATACACACACACACACACACACACACACACACACACACACACACACACACGATCTTTGTGGTGGTTTGAATGAGAATGGCCCCCACAGGCTCGTGCATTTGAATGCTTGTTTCTCAGTTGGTGAACTATTTGGGATGAGTAAGGAAATATGGCCTTGTTGGAGAAGCGTCCCTGGGAGTGGGTTGTAAGATTTCAAAAGCCCATGCAAGGGCCAGTCTCAATCTGTCTCTGTCTCTGTCTCTGCCTCTGCCTCTGCCTCTGCCTCTGTCTCTGTCTCTGTCTCTGTCTCTGTCTGTCTCTGTCTGTCTGTCTGTCTGTCTCTCTCTCTCTCTCTCTCTCTCTCTCTCTCTCTCTCTCTCTCTCTCTCTCTCTCCACCCCCCTGCTGCCCATGGATCAGGGCAAAGCTTTTAGCTACCTCTCCAGCACCATTCCTGCCTTTTTGCAGCCATGCTTCCCACTACAATGGTAAGACCTAACCTCTGAAACTGTAAGCAGCACCCCAGTTAAATGCTTTCCTTTATAAGAGTTGCCTTGGCCATGGTGTCTCTTCGTGGCGATAGGATAGTGACTAGGGCAATCATCTAGAAGTATCTAAAGCCATCTAGTCCTTGGAGAAGGACCACAGACAAACCTCACAACTCTTAACCTTAGAACTCTATGGAAACTGATGATGTTTTCATTGATGCTGAAAGAGAGATTACTTCTGAACTTCCCTATGCCTTAAGACACCTAGGCTATGGAGAGAACTGACTAGTATACTAAGGGATATATGGCAATCAGCGGGCTTACTGGCAAGGACATAGGGATGTAACGCTGACCTAATTCTCTATCCTCAACACACTCAAATGTTTTCATCCTGTCTCTAAAGCAATGAGAAAATATTCCTAAAGGGAAAACAATGCCAGGCCTGAATGTGCCCATATCCAGGTTCTAAGCAAAGTGCAGGACTGAAGGTAGAAGCCACCCGAGGCATGGATAGCATTAGCCTTGCTAGGTGGCTTTTTCCATGGATGGTTGTGCTGGAGATGATGTGCACTTACAGAATGATTCCTCCCAAGCCATTCACTACGCAGAAAAACCCACCCTGCCTTATATAACTAACTGATTAAAAGTGGATCATGAGTGTACTCTAACAAAATGAGCTTGCACTGATTGAAGGACACATTCAAACCCTTCGACCGACAATGTCTGTACTTGTCGTAACATGTTCAAGGAGAGAATAAACTACTATGTGTTCAATGCTGACACTTATAGTAATGCATTCAGTTTTATTAACTTACTTTGAGACCTGAAAAAAAAAAACACCACACACACATGAGGACACTTTAAATCATCCATTATTAAGCCAGGCACATGCCTTTAACCCCAGCACTTGGGAGACAGAGTTTGGTGGATCACTGAGAGTTTGATGCCAGCCTAGTCTACAAAGAGAGTCCAGGACAGCCAAGGCAACACAGAGAAACCCTGTCTCAAAAAGAAAAGAAAAGAAAAAAAAATCTATAAATTATTGACAATGCTCATTTTTAGTAAGAATTTTTTTAATCCCACTTTATCCCTTTGTAACATATAGAAACATTCTATCTGGCACCTAGAATTCAAATCTCTCCTGAGAAACTCCAAAGATAAGACACTCCAACCCAAAACACAATTCAGTCCTCACTGAATGAAACAAGCCAATCACTGCCTCCTTCCCCAACTCCCCAGCACTGTCACTAACTTTAAAATATTTACAGCTCCTCCCAATACAGGCATAAAACCAGCAGTAACAGGTCACGGAAGTCATACACACTCTTCTGGATGGCATTTCTTAATCATGCGTAGCAGTTCCAAAGTCTAGAAATTGGTGCTTCGGGGTTTGAATTCCACTTTATCAGGAGTCACCTTCATGAACTTGAATAGACCTCAACTTCCCGCCAAGCCCCACATTAGTTGCCTGTGGACGGTTGACAAATGCTTGTCGTATGTGGCTTTCAAATGTGAATCTATCACACACTAAAGGACTTTGGGGAAAAAAATCAAAGATATAAATACAACAGATAACAAGAAAGGGTGCCTTGTTAGCATTAAATGACCCTAAGGCGCAGCATTCCTTAATAGGTCAACTAGTGGTTTTCCTAAGCCAATTTGTAGAAACTGAAAATGATGTACCACATCTCATGTACTTTAAATGCTCTTTTTGATTGTTTTTAGCTGGAGCTTATGGAATAGAACTTGAGCACTTTCGTTCCTTGGGCCTAAGGGATTCCTTTATTAGCGCTTAGAGATGATCTGACCCTGCCTATAGGCTATTTCAATGTATCCCCCATTATCACAATGGCCTATCATGGCAATTTGGTTCATTGGGCCCTTGTGAAGGAAAAAAAAATAACCAACAAAACACTTCCAACAGATAGTAAATGGATTTGGTTTAAAAGTCAGATTAACTTTTTTAAAGACAGGCAGATAGAATAGCACATCATTTTTACCTCCTCATATATAAAGCCAATCAGTTATGACTAAACTGCTGATTGTTACCATTTGTCTCAATATGTACATCAGTGGCTCTCTACCTTGCTAATTCTGCAATTCTTTTGATACAACTACTCATGTTGTGGTGACCCCTAGCTATAAAATTATTTACCTTGCTACTTTATAACTGTAATTTTGCTACTGTTATAAATTATAATATAAATATCTGATATGTAGGATATCTACCTTATATGCGACCCCTGAGAAAGGGCCATTTGACTTCTCAGGGGTCACCACCCACACGTTGAGAACCACTGATACAGAGGCTTCCAAATCCTCTAGCATATATCGCTAGTCTGTTTCCTCCAGAAAGACAAACTTAACCCCAACCCCCATTTAACCTCTCTCAACCCAACAAAGCCTCAGTGTCTGCATAAGGCAAGCACCTCTCACTGAGCTGCACAACCAGGATTCTGACCACAAAGTCATTTGCCTACAAACTATTCCCAACCTGCCCAAACCAAGATGCAAGCCTCTTTGGAGGCACAAATGTGAATGGGATTATTTCTTTGCTGAGCATGACAGTAGGGAAAATAAAATGTAACACTGCATGCTTAAGAATCAGAACTCAGGCAATGCATTGTCTGCTATATAGATGCTGAATTTCAATTTATTCTTCTGCTTCAACCAGGAGGTGGGGGGAAGGGCGGAAGGGTGGGACACCAATCAGAACATCCAGCACGTGACACAAATTTTATTACACTGAAAGCAAGGAAGATGCATAATGAAATCTTCTCCTGTCTACAAGTCAGCCTTCTAATTTGTGGGATTCACTTAATGCTAAGGTCCAATTCAGTGCTAGCTAGTCTGCAAGCTTGGGGTCCTAACAGCACTGGAAGAGGAGGCTCTGAATGCAAATGAGCAAATGAGAAAAGCGACCACAAGGTGGCCACTGGGAAAAAAGCGACATGGAGATATGTAGGTAGACAATACAAAAAGAAATTGTTTTCACACCCAGGAAGCAGAGGCAAGTGGATCGCTGTGAGTTTGAGGCCAGTTTGTTCTACAAAGCGAGTCCAGCCAAGGCAAACACAGAGAAACCCTGTCTTGAAAAACAAAACAACAACAACAACAACAAAGAAGTTTTCAGATTTAAATACCTTCTAGAGAGCAATAAACTACTGTATCAGAAATATTAAACAGTAACTCTAAGAAAAAAAGTAAAACTAATAATATTCGCAGGAGGTTAATTTTCAAGGACTTGAATATATAATTTACCACCCACTACCTTTTCATTAACAGCACCAACTCATTATTAAAAACTTCTCTCTACTTTGCAGTCCTTCGGTACCTGCAATTCACATGAGTAACAATTACTCATCATTTGGTTTTCAAGGTAACTCATCAAAGAGGGCTAGGGTGTGACTTCTCCTTTGTATTCACATTTGAAAGATTGTAGGGGAAGCTATAAACATTTAGAAGCCCTGTAGCTTGGATTTATCAGACAAAGTAGAAGGTTTCAGATATTAATCGGAATGTCAGTAGGATGAAACCCCTTCCCACCAAAAAAAAAAATGATAGTAACATAAAAATTAGACGTAGTAAAGAAGAGAAACTCATAATGTTTTTAAAGGCGCAAAGAAAACAATTATTAGTTAACAAAAATATAGAGGCCTGTGAGATTTCAAACTACTCGTTTTACAAAAACATTAGGTGGGGCTATATCGATGGCTCCATCAGTGTGGTGCTTTCTGTGGATGCACAAGGATATGATTTCCATCCCCAGAACCCATTAAAAAAATCCAAGCATGGTGGTACACATTTGTAATCTCAGTCTCACTGATGGAATGGGAGACAGATGACAGTCTTAGTCTACTTGATGGATTCCAGGCCAATGAGAGATCCCATACCAAAATGAGAAGATGGATGAAACCAGAGAAACGGCACTGAAGTTCTACTTTGGCCTCCATATGCACACACACACACACACACACACACACACACACACACACAGAGAGAGAGAGAGAGAGAGAGAGAGAGAGAGAGAGAGAGAGAGAGAGAGAGAGGTTATTTTTACTAAAATAAAGGTCTTCTACTAAAAGGTTCATCACCTTGTGATGTACATTACACACTTGGTATGCAAGGATTGCCACAAGTTTGGAAGGTACACAGTGGTTTTTTTTTTTCATTGCAAAATACTTCACACTCACTCATTAACACATGCATGTTAACCAATGAAAGCAGCCAGCCTGCTTCTCATCCTGTTTTCAATGTTGATGTTGTTGTCAAATACAAATTTAAATGGCTACCTTAAATAGCATGTGAGAAATTTTCAAATGACAAGTCAAGCAAACTGTTGTATGGCTATCTATATCTCACTGGTGATTATTTGGCCCTGAAAGGGCATCTGAACTCAACGTGCATCAATACAGTACTTGAATGCCTCAGCCTTCGGTTCACACTACCCTAGACCCAAAATGAGTCACAGGAGTGAAAGTCCAAAGGATCAAATATGCCCTACTTTTTATAAGATCACCTTTTGACAACTCTATCTTTGCTTATATTGACACACAAAATATACAAAGGCGGCGGCAGATTTTCCATATTGTCCCTCAAATCTGTCTACTTCCAGCCAGGGGCTCCATATTGTGTTTCTCTTCTGCACTGTTTGTTGTTGTTGTTGTTGTCATTGTCGTCATCTAAGTTTCTATCACGACTCATTTTCTCATTATGCTTCCACAGATAGGGAACAAGGTATTTTTTAGATTTAGAGAAATATGGAGAAGCCTCAGCAGTTAAGAGATGAATTACCATTCCAGAGACCCTGAGTCTGGTCTCCAGCAGCCATGTTGGGCAGCTCACAACTGTTGCCCTTAACCCCACCTCCAAGGCACTTGGAATCTTCTTCTGGCCTATGTGGGCAACAGCACTTAACATGCAGATACCTAACTACAGACACGGACACACAGACACAGGATTTTTAAAAGACCACAAATAAAAAAGGTTACCAGACATCTTTAGAAACCATCTTTTGGCCTTCCTTATGAGTTTAAAGTTATACATGTTGCAACTGCCTTTTTGAAGACATTTTTGGTTCCTTTATTAACCAACCTCTTCGTACACGTATAGTGGCTGCTCTTAATGAAATTAACACACAAACTAATATATGAAGTTACTGTGCACTAGCTATAATTGAGGAGTTCTTTAGCAATACCAGCTCTATTTAATTCTCCCACCAATTCTAAGACACTCCACTCTGCAGAGACTAACTGTACCATATCCATCCTGCCTGAGACATAGGTCATGTTGTGAGCTCAGGACTCACCCAGCACACTGGACTGTTTCAGCAATAAACAATTTTATATCATGATGGAATAGTCTTCAGTCTTCATTTCGTACTCAGGAAGTATCATATACATAAATATACATAATATTCACAAAAATACATACATAATAATACATAAATATATATACATAAATATCAGTGTATGTATGTATGTATTCAAATCCTGCTTAACAGTGTTCAATGTTGACCTCTATCTACAGAATAAAGTACGGACTCCTTGATCTAGAATTATACACTCTGTGGGCTTCGTAATCTTCTATCTGAACCTGTCCACCCTTTGCACAAATTCTTTCCTCCTGAGGACTAATTGTCCCCAAACTTTTCACATTGCCTGATGTTTTTTTTTGTGTGTGTGTGCACTTGCAAAGGCACATGCTGAAACACTCCCCGCTCCTGCGGCCATCTGGCAGGCTCCCACTCATCCTTCATGACTCAGCGTTGGCATCTCTCTGGGTCTTCTTCCCTGCCGCCTAGCCACCGACAGAATTATCACACCCACCTCTGCTCTACGTGCAACTCCTTCCCACAACTGGTACAATGGCAAAAGTTTCATACCTCAAAACTTAGAAGCAAGGGAAAAAAAACTGTCGGTCCCATAAGCACTAGGACCCTTAAGAGCAACAGTTTGTCTTTCATATTTGTCCCCTTTGACACTGGGCAGAACGGACCTGCTTCAAGAACACAAGGGTGTGTGCGTGGCCTGAGGGTAATCCAGCAAAAAGCATCCTCTGCATACAACCTCTATTACTGTAGGACTTTGTAGCTGATGAGACTGAGCTGTGATGATGCAATTAACAAACTCCTACGTGTCATAATGAAGAAAACAACAACAACAAAGAATTCATACTGCACAGATTTATTTACAACTGTCCCTATCATCTCGGATCCAAAGTGGCTTAAGAGACTTTGGCTCTTGCTGGGCACAACTCACTCTCTTAAGCTTGGAATGCATGGGAAAGAGATAGTTGAGTCCTACAGGCCTACCTGTCAATGAACACACTGAATCTCGCTTGAAAACTTAGCTGTTTCTTCCCCCATTACGATGTGCTTTCTTCCGCATATCCAAACGCCACCCTTTCCAGTTCAAAGCCACTCGCTGGGGTAGGAGTCCTGCATTCTCTCCCTTAGACTTCCTCTCCTCTCCATGGAGGGACATAAAATCTCCAGACTTACCTTCTTTGCACATCTTACTTCACCTACCAGGCACCAAGGTTACATCCATTTTGCCGCAACTCAACCCCAGTGCCCGGGCCAATGTCTGCTCACTGCAGTATGGAGAATACAACATTCTAGGTTCTGCAGCCTCTTCAAACGTGCACATAAACTAAAACTCAGCACGTTTAACAAATGTTGGAACCACTCTATGATTGTGTAGGAAAGAAGTCCCAGGATGCATTTCAAATAGGAAAACTTCTCTCCAGAATCCTCTATTAGATATTTTTCACTTCGGTTGATGATCCTGATAAGATTTCTTAAAATTTGGCATCAGTGGCCATCTTGCTACTGATTACAAAGACACGGTGGATTACAAGTCTAGGGTAAGCTGTGAGGTTGGAATTTAGTTCCACTGGCCTTTATCCAAAGGAAAGATTTTTTATTAATGTGTAGAATTTATGTTAGAGGACAAGAAATACATAGGTTAAGGACAAAGAGGTCAGGTGGTTTCGGTGTGGGATAAAAAAGGACTCGTGCACGTGATTTCAAACTACAGCCAAAACCTTATCAGTCTCTAGAAAATGGAAGAAAGAAAAATAACACAACCATGGACACACACGCAGTTGCTAGGCAAACTCATACACATTCTCCTCGCACTTAGACATCAAAAGAATCAAGAGGACCACTGATGCTCCTGAAGAGTCGGATGCAGATCAAGGACAGGACAAGGTGCGTGCTTGAAGTTAGAGCTCTCATTTGAATCAGAAATAGCATCACCATTCTGATATAGTGCATTGAAAACATCCCCTAAAATATGAATTCAGACAGCCACGACTGTTTCTCAATAATGAAATATAATAAACATTTAACACAACACACAAACACACACACACACACACACACACACACACACACACACACACACACACACACACTGCCTTCCCAGTGTGACTCCTGTGCCTTATGTTAAAACACACTTTTCTTAGCTGACTCCTCTGTGCAGACTGCATTCTGGATCCTGACAGATGTAAGACCACAGAATAGATAACCCAATCTCCATTTAATGAAATGGTGAAGTTCTGAGATACGCGGGTGAGCCCAAGGTTCTTTGGCCACCAGGGATTCATCACAGATGTCTTTGCCCTCGCAACCACACACACTGTGGAGACCTGGAACACAGAAGCAGGATACATACATCCATGCTGTATTAGCTTTACAGTACCAAACCTATCTTCAAGCCACGTTGCCTCATTGGCCAGCATAAAACCCATAACACCACGCAGGAGAGATGACTCCTTCCTGGGAAGCAGGAGGGCCTCCTGAGTCTGATCTCTAAAACCCAAAAAAGTCGGCTGTGACAACCGTTGTTTGTAATCTCAGCACTGGACATGGAGAGACAGGCAACCAGCTTCCTCAGGCTGACTAGCCCTAATCTAGCAGGCAATCTCCTGGCCAATGAGAGACTGTCACAAGATAATGTGGGTTGTTCCATGACCCTCCAATGTGCATGTACATCTGCCCACATACAGGTATACACACACACACACACACACACACACACACACACACACACACACACCATAGATCCATAATAAGTAAGGAAACAAACAAGAGAGAGACTTAAGGAAAAGCATCTCAAGATATTTAACTAACAAGGCTTTCTTCTAGAGAACTCGTCCAACCTCAAAGTCAAAATCAAAACACAGTTAAGATCTCTGTTGACAATACCAAGGGCCTGGGATGGTGGCACATGCCTGTAATTCCAGCACTCAGGAGCCTAAAGCAAGAGGACCACAAGGTCAAGGACAAAATGAGCTGCATCCCAGTTCTAGACAAGTGTGGAGACTCTGTCCTGGGGAGGGAGGGAAAGAAAGCAAACATCTGCGCAGGTCTGCAATCTCCCAATGTCATTCATATCCAAAAGCTTTGGGGCTTTTATACCCTGACCTGAAGCTAAATAAAGCCATAGCCTACATATTCACTTTCTATTGTATCTATAGTAGATTATCATAATATTAGTGAAAGGAGAATACCAATGCGTAATCGTACAGTGCCTGAGGTGGAGGTCAGAGACCCATCAAGTCTCACTAAAGTAAAACTCAGCTCATCAGCAGAACTCAGTCTTCCCCTCCCTTGGTTTTTCAAGACAGGGTTTCTCTGTGTAGCCTTGGCTATCCTGGACTCACTTTGTAGACGAGGCTGGCCTCGAACTCACAGCGATCCACCTGCCTCTGCCTCCCGAGTGTTGGAATTAAAGGCGTGTGCCACCACATCGGCCAGAACTGATTCTTATTAAGTACCCGGGTAAGATGCTGTTCCTGGCTTTGCTGAGGTTTCTGGGAGCCCCTAGATTTCTTTACCCATGGTCTCTTCTTCCGTGTAGAGGCTACATGGTCGCCTTTTCTGACCCTATCTTGGTTACCATGCCTCTTCCTCTAACTCTCACTGGGAAAACTTCCCAGCCTGTCTGCTTGAGTGATTTGTGTGACCAACCTGGTCCGAGCCAAATATTCTGGGTTAAAGTCTCCATTTCGAAGCCCTTACACTTTAATCACACACCCATAGACTTCATGTTGTCATAAAGATGACCTTTCCTCTCCCGGAGAATGTGATGTGGACCCTGGAAAGGGAACATTCATCTGTCTAACACATCTGCTGACTGTGATTTTATGATATGTTCTTTCCATGACTTAGAAAACACGAGTACCAGAAAACCTACTTAAAACTTACGAAATGCCTTTCCGACTCTGAAAAATAAAATTGTAGATACAACAGAATCATTCTTTGTAGGGACTGTCTTGAACAGATAGTAGTTGGCAGAGAAAGGGATGGGGGCGGGGCGCTGTAAGTAATGGCATAGTTTCTAATGCATCTTCCTGTGACATTGGGTCTTTATCTGCTGTAGGCGGAAAAGCCTTTGTGGTTAGTGAGGCCACATGTAGGAGACCTACACAGGAACATTAGCATGCATTAAAGTGCAGAACTCGTAACGACCCTCAATTATGGTAACATCATCCCACCCGGCCTCGTGTTGAGCACAGACTGGCCATAATAAATTGCAATGTCTCACTATAAATAAGCAGACAAACACTCCAAAAAAATAAATACCAAACTTTTTACATTAAAAATTAAACAACTTCAAGGGCAAAGGAAGGCCTTGCGTTATTCATCTCTTGCTTCCTGTTATGCTCGTAAAAGTATCAAAAGCGGTTAATATACACCTACAAACTTTGTGTTGTTTTGATTGTTGTTGTTGTTGTTGTTGAAACATCATGTTTGCTTCATGGGATAAATTAACTCAATGTCAGATGTGCCAAGCACATAAAATAAGCACACAAGATGGGAGACATTATTCAACAATAAATAAACGAAAGCCTGCTTATCGAGAAGCTACTACGAAAAGCATACCCAAACTCTAGACACATCTGCCATAAATCAGTTTCCCTGGCAGCAAGGAGTAGCTCCATTTTTATGTATTGCGTGAAGAATATAAATATTGGATCTGTGTCCATCACTTCTAAAGGCAGATCTTACTGCACAGTGGGCTCAGGTATAAAAGTGTCAAGAACTATTGACTAAATGAACTTTGTCCATAGGCTTGTGATGTGACCAATTTGTCATGAAAACTAGTTTCTAAAGATGGCTATCAGTGCTTTTGATCCTTTCCAGGCCGCGCTTATTTAAAGAGCAAATGTCTGTGGAGAAGATGGTGAAGAAAGCACAAGAGAGGGGAGGGCAGGGGAGAGGAGGGGAGGGGAGGGGAGGGGAGGGGAAGGGAGGGGAGGAAGCTACTTAGAATTAACTAGCATGGTGTGGGTCAGTAAAAGAAAAAATGTGGCTGTTTTATAGCAAGATAACTTTGGATCTGAAGTTTTTCTCAGGAGCAAGAATCCTATTAGCATCCCTACCAAACAATAGAAAACATAAGAAAACCTATATGGCCCAACCCACAAGATGACTGCTGGCCCATTCACAGAAATAACCTAATATATACACTAGATATTTAAAAGACAAAACTTTTACCTCTGATCTCCAATATTCCAAACACTTGTGTGTATTAAAGTCCAGTCACTTCCAAACTATGGAGGGGATAAACTGTTTAGTTTAGATAAAAATAAACAAATTCATGAAGTAAAATGTGACAGTGTTACATTTTTTGGTTCTTTATCACATACAGTTAACATATATAAGAATGCAACCAAACCTTACAATTATAAAGAATCTATCCTTCCTTCAGCAACATACATTTTAAATAACTGGCTTTCAAATATTGATGAGAGTAGTATAACAGATGCAGTCTAGAACCGTGACTAAGTACAGCTTAGCATTCTACACAAAAATCAAATTATGAACGTATGAGAACCAGTTGTAATAATCAACAAGCAGTGACCTTTATTTAGGTCAGATTGAAGTACTCAAAATCAGCAGGATAAAGTAAGATAACACCACAAAGAAAGGCTTCTGCAACAAAGTGCCTGTTCTAAAGCCTTCATGTATACAATGAGAATAGGGATCACACACACACACACACACACACACACACAAACACACACACCAGCCCACACACACCCCACACACACACAAACACACACACCACACACACACACACACATCTATACACACACCACATACACATACACCACAAACACACACCACACACACCACACACACACACACATATATATATAAGAAAATTCCCCCTCAGGAACAGTCATAGGGGAGGGGAATAAGGGGAAAATGGGAGGGAGGGAAGAATGGGAGGATACAAGGGATGGGATAACCATTGAGATGTAACAAGAATAAATTAATAAAGGAGAAAAAATATATAAAAAAAAAGAAAATTTTCTAAAAATAATTGAATTTTTAACAGACATATTCTGAAAGAATCCCTGGGATTGCCTTCTAAGTATCTACTGATAAAAGAGAGACGATGTCTTCTGCCTTTCCTGTAGATAATGTCAACCCAGAGGCTCATTCTTAGGAGCTTGGAGAATAAAGGAAGCCATGGAGTTTGTTATTCACTGTGGAAAATGAATAATAGTCAAATAGCGCTCTGTCAACCAGATCTCTATGAGCTGTCATTTTTCAATATCTATAAAACAGCAACAATTCATGTCTGCAATTAAGATCCAGGAGGGCTGTTTAAGTTATCTATTGATGCTATATAACAAATGGCTGCAACATTACCAGGTTCAGTAAATAAGCATTTTTTGCCTATTTGGTGTTTGGATTTTTTTGCCGTTTTCTTATTGTTTTATTAAACATTTTTACATAAGCATCTATATTATTATACTTTATACAATAAACTACCTAAGCAATAAGAATCATGAAATAATCAGGAATTATATATAATATGTCATATTCCTAGTGTTTTGGCTATTTGTATTTGGCAACCCTAAAGAAAATATCTTTCTTATCTTGGTGAGTGTAAAATTCTGAATGTAAATCAATAACTATCATCATTATCATCTTAAAACATCTATCTAGACTTAAAAATATCTTAACCCCTAAACAACTAAGCTTAATTGCAAAACTTAACTATCTGGCCAAGACAGGGTAAGCAAGTCCTCAATAGTTTCTTGTCTCACAAATATGTCTGTCAGTTATATGGGGCTAGAAGGCTGAAGATGATGCTCTACTGTAGTAGAGAATTTGGGGTGACTGTTCAGGCAGCAAACCGTCTCTGTCATCTTCTCATTTGGGAAGCTGCTAACCTGCAGTCCCTGTATACTCAGGTAATCAATTTTATTCCTTCTCAAGTCTCTGATGGGGTTGAAAACAAGACAGTAAATAAGCATTTCTAACACCTATATGTTCTGTGCGCATGGTTTTCAGCAATAGCATGACTGGTGGTCACGGCTCAGAGACCAAAGGGAATGGGGTCAGATTCCACCCTAAACCTGGCCGTAGACCTGGGACTTCAGGCACACAGCCCCACTGAGCATGCTCACAACATGGCCACTGGCTTCTTCCAAAGCAGATGACCCAACAAAGGAGCGTGGGCAATGTTTTGGGCGGCCCTAGAGTCAGTCACCAGCACATCTGCCACCTTCTACAAGGCATGGGAAGGGATGCTCCAAGGGGCATGAACAGCAACAGGCAGGGTTCAGTGGGCACCATTTGGACTCAGATTGTTACAACTTTGAAATGAGCCTCCAAACAAAAGGAAAAAAAAATAAGTGCTTCATGCAGTTTTAGAGCTGTTTATTACTATTTGACTTCTTTAAGCTGATATTACGCATAACAATACAGTATTAATCAGGACACTAGAGGGCTAGCTCGTGCTCAGTGGGAAGCAGTTAAGTGTCTATTGAATCAAAATAATATCACATTTTTTCCACCAAGATTTACAGCATTTGTTCAATTTAGCATGTTTTTCATGCATCATTGTGTATGTTATTTGATTGACTTTCCATTAAATACTTATTATTATAACCGCTATCATCTTAGTATCAATATTATTGACAAGAGAGGTCAAAATTTGAAAGTCAGTTATGCTGGAGCCTTAAAATCAGAGTGAATAAGAATTCTTATCAATTGATAACCACAGAATCACAATACTGAGAGGAAACCTAAGAGATGACCTCATTTTCAAAAACCGGCAGGTGTATTGGGATCCAGGGGGTCATCCTCTTACTCACACACTTTTTCAAAACTCCCCATCATCAAAACTCCATAGAGTGATATAGTAATTTAATTTTTTTTTCAGATAAGACACACCACCAATGTACAATGAAAATTACCTGTGTGGTAAAGTTATACATGCTGGAAAGAATTAATAAAAAAAAAAAAACAAAAAAAAAAAACAAAGTATGGCATTATCATCCAAACAGCACATCCCTGTCAGTGGAATTTTAGACGGATACATGTACAAAACAATTGTTCAGCAGCCTTCTGTAGCAGGCGCTTGCAATGTGTTGTTTTAAAATGACACCTAGTAAGCAGCTAAAGCTACAGATTTTATGCTTGCTGCGTTTTTATCCTAACAAATTACCACCATAGCCACTTAGATGTTCAGTTTTGGGGGGTGACTGTCCTAGGGCTCCTTCTACAGCTGTGATGAACACCATGAGCAAAAAATACTCAGGGAGGAAAGGGCTGCTCTGCCTTGCACGTCCATGACACAGTCCATCATTGAGAGAAGCCAGAACAGGGAGTCAGGCAGAAGCCAGAGACCTGGAGGGACGCCGTTTGTGGGCTTGCTTATGGCTTGCTCAGCCTGCTTTCCCACACTATGCAGTGCCACCTAGTATAGGGGTGGTGCCGCCCATAGTGGGCTAGAACCTCACACGTTAGTCAGTAATGAGAATCGGCCCCCAAAGCCTTGCTTGCCTAAGAGCCAATCTGAGGGAGGCATTTTCTCAATTGAGCTTCCTTTCTTCCCAGATGACTCTAGTCTCTATCAACTTGACCAAAACCTAACCAGAGTTGATACATAAACACACCACTATGAAACTATAACCTCTCCTTTCTTATTTGTCTGCGATGTCCTGTTACTAACACTGTATAAAACATTGTCTAACTTTTAAAGTCCAACAGCCTTTAAGAAATTCAAATAGATTAAGAGCTCAAAAAAAATCTCACAACTGTGGGTTCCTGTTAGAACCAAACACGAGTTACAAACTTCTCCTAGCTAGAGGGAATGTGACGAGACGACAGCTACAATCAGATCAAAGCAAAACCAAATCCCAGCATCAGTGTCTGATGTGTGGGACTCATTCATAATGTTCTGGGCTCCAAATGCCTGGGGTACCCCCTCACCCCTCTGACCCTGCAGTACACAGCACTCATAGCTTGTCTCACGGATTAATACCGGCGGCTCCACTCCTCATCTGCCTAATCCATCAATGATTATCTCACTGGTCCTGGTATCTGCAGGATAGGCACTGCCACGGAGGCTGTACTCTCACCAATGGCCTCCTGGCCTCTCTAGGGGGACTCTGACCACACAGTGTCAAGCCTCAGGTTCTTCACAACTGCGGCTACACCCTCACCGAAGGCGTCTCCTGACCTTTCACAGTACCAGGCCTCATATGTCCTCCATGACCCCTTCAAAGCCTACAGCTTTCAGGATGCTAACTTGGACCTCTGGCTTCCGATGCAGCAGCTTTAACCCCGTGGGACCCACTAGTCGGCTTCTGTGTGCTGACCCTGAGGAAACACTTCCCATAAAAATGTGCCTCAGTGATGCCGCTCTCTCCTTCATCACACTGATTTTCGTCCCCACCTGACCAGCGTCATTTGTCCCAGTAAAGTAAAAGCTTCACCTCAGCTTCTGGTCTCTGGTTAATTACAGCTGACTCTTTGACCCCAGCTGACCAGAAACCATATATTAACTCAACACAGCACATAAATAGTCCTGACCAAAAAAAAATTTTTTCTTCCCTCTGAAATCTCAAAAATCAGCACACACACACCCCCCACATCATCAACACCTCTTTCAGTATTTCCACCTTCCAAGATCCAAAAACATCAGCCAACTAAGCTCTGAGTGTTTGGTGGCTTTTCCATGCCAAAGATCTAAAAATCAGCCCACAGCCTTTTCATGGGGTGGGCGGTGGGGGGACGGTTTGTCACATAATCAGATACACTGCATATCAGATATTTACATTATGATTCATAAGAAGATCAGCAGAATTACAGTTATGAGGTAGCAATGGAAACAATGTGATGGTTGGGGGGAGGCGGGCTCACCACAGCATGAGGAGCAGTGTTAAGGGTCTCAGCGTTAGGAAGGTTGAGAACCTCTGCTCCACATAGCAACTGGCAGAGCTGTCAATTGAGTTCTACAGACGATATTTGTAATGTGCTGGACAATGCTGCCTAAAAACATAGCAACAGTAAGGCATCTGTGGGCCCGCGTTCTATCTCAGGAGGGCAGCATGTGAAGAGGATGTTCAAAGCCCAGATGTTTGATTTGAAATAACATCCCCTAATGGACAGGACTCTGTGGTCACACTTGAATATGTAAGGTATCGTTTCATTCTCCGCATTTTGCTTACAATCTCTCTGAAAGTCCTCAGGTAAGATGAGGATTGAGATGACTTTTCAAGTAGGAAAAGGCAGAAGCTTAATATAAGACCTATAATCTACACATAAAAATACAAAATACAAGGTCAAAGGGAACAAGCACTAAAGCTTTTTTTTTTTCAGGCATTCCTATCTACTTGGCCCATTTAAACCACTTCCAGTCTAAACAATGGCTTTATTCTCAGGATGCCTCCAGACCTGCCATTTCTAGATCTCCATTATTGCAAATGTGGGGAGGGGGGGAAATGAACACAACTTCTGTGAAAACGATGTTGCAAAGATTAGCAACAAGCAAGGCCATGCTAACGCCTTGCAATCCAGAGTCAGAACGTGAGGCTTTTACACACTTTCTGAGATCAAGTTTGTCCTGGGGACGCTGCGAAGTCACTTTAAGTAAGAGGGTGCTAAATGCATATTGTTGGGAAGGCCTGTGGCTTCCATGTACACGACCACTGTGCTGTGTAACCAACTTGAAGGACACATTAAGATCAGAATCTTTTCAACTGCAACGTCCATTCTGAGATTTCATCTGGGACGGAAGAGGGTGGTACCCCACAGAAGCACCAGCACTGTGGGTTCATATCAGCAGATGCTGTAGTGAGACTAGGAAGGAAAAGATCAAGTGTGAACAGAAACACAGCACTGGGAACTTTTCCTACCCTTGAGGGCAAGAAATGGGGAGAGGTTTTTTGTTTTGTTTTGTTTTGTTTTGTTTTTAATGTTTTCTTTTTAACTATAGCAAATTTACTCCCCACATGTATAGGTAAAAGGGTGATACCTGCTGGGCTTACACAGCTCTGCATCTGATGTGAACAGATTAGACCCCAGTACCTACTGTCTCCAATGGTCCAAAGAAGCATTTCTATTTAGAAATTCTCTACAAAAAAAAAACAAAGAAAAGAAGAAAGAAAGAAAGAAAGAAAGAAAGAAAGAAAGAAAGAAAGAAATTCTCTCCTACTCCCTTCTCCCTCTCTCCCTCTCCCCCCTCCTTCTCCCTCCCCCTCTGCCTCTCTCTCTCTCTCTCTCTCTCTCTCTCTCTCCCTCCTCCTCTGTCTCCCCCTCCCTCTCTCTCTTCTCCTTTCTCTGCCCCTCTCTCCTTATTCCTTCTCCCTCTCCCTCCCTCCTTCTATTTTTCTTCTGGGAAAAGGCAACACTAGGTAACACCTGAGAATCTAAAGGCCACTGCAGAAGTAACTCTTTAAAGACAGTGTCAAGTAGAAATATAAAGATCTATTGCTTCCTACTTCCAGCACTAGTTCCTTGACATCTCTCATTTCTGTAGTTTTCATTTCCTCACGGGTTTGATATGGTGAAATCCCCACTCTAATGAACCCAGCTATACACAAAGGCAATTACTCACATACACTTCTAAGTTCTTTAAAATACAAGTGAAATTCCATGTATGTGTTTCCTGAAGAGTGTTACATCACTCCTCAGGCAAATAAAGAAGTAAGAAGCACTGCAAAGCAAGCCTGAGACGTGTTCTCTAAGTCAGCATGCTATCCCCCATGTGATCAACAGAGCCAGTTTACTAATTCTTCTCATATGGAATCTCTGACATACTCAGAAAGTGTAGGCCAATGTCCATACCTCAGCTTGCACCTAGCACAACCATTTCCTGTTGCCATGGGTTACAAGGATGCGTCACTTAAGAGTGCTCCAGACAACTTCAGGAAGATATAGCAATTTCAGAATGAAATATATTCTTCATAGTTACCAATTTGCAACAACTCGGTATATTAACTGAACAGATCACAAACCTTATTAACCTTACTGCATAAAATTAGATAAACTTAAGATAGATAAACTCGAGGGGGCTCTATTTTCCTATTATGAAGCAGATAGCTCATCACCCATCTCTCGTTAAAACAATCTATATATAGACGCAATCACAACTGGAGGGGTGGGTAGTTACAGAATCAGTGTACTATAAATTACAGTGACTTGTGGCCATCGCTAAAATATCTTTTGACCTAAATCCTTCATATACACACACTTAAACAGGAGTCATTGCAAGAAATATTAAAGTGTCCAGGGGGCATAATAACTCTGATATTAAGAGCAAAAAAACCCCAAACATTTTTGTTTGACCCTGTAATTTATTAATTGTACATTCAAATGCACTCAGCCTACTGGAAGCATCCTGTTCCTGTGTTAGAGAAAACCTGTGCATCCAGGAAATGCCAGAATTGGAAGTCAGACATAAAAAAAAAAAATGTAGCATCATTCCTATACTATCATCGCTTAAAGAAATGTCCTCAGAACATGGTTTAGGGGCTCCAATGGCAAACGCTCATCTGAACATCTGAACTGGATAAGTACGACCTCTGGTTCAATCAGTAGCATTTGTACAAATAAGAAAATGAAGCACATTTAAGACACAAAGCATCCTAATTGGCTAAACATAAAGATGACGCTGTGGAGTGGCGTGGCAACTGTTATTTCCTTCGCTTTGGGTTTGTTTCCCATTCTGTCAGTGGTTTCTCTTCTTCCTGATCCATTCTCTGCCCCAGTATCCTTCATTCTGTATTAATAATTTAATTTAAAGACGAATGTGCACACAAAGGAAAGGAGGTTTGGATGTGCTCTGAAGCTGAGCTCTCCCCTGCATCAACTCTCTACCTCACTGAAAGTGGAGGAAATCAGGTGATAGGTACCATTTTCACATGGGAAACATTGTGATCTCAGGACGATGACGGCTGTAACAAGATTTCTTTTTTGAGAAAAAATTTTGAAAATCCAATAAACCTCTTTTTGGCTAAATAGAATACACACACACACACACACACACACACACACACACACACCCTTTGTTTTCTTGTGCTACATGCATCTTATATGCCAAATAAAAACTAAAAGCATAATGAGAAAGCACCAACAGAAGCAAGGCAGGATGGGTTCAACTCCAGTGGATCATTTTTAAACAGCAGGTACAAACCTACACCTTCGTAACATAGCAGTCCATATGTCAATGGCCAAAAACAAAAGGCCTGACTTTCTGGTATTTTTCACATACTCAGCACCAAAGTCCAATTCTAATTTCACACAGAAGTTGCTAATCCTTTTCTCTTCTTTGGCAGGTCAGACCAGCCTACAGGCTCTTGGTACTTCCCACTTGGACCAGCTTGGATTTCAGGAAGCAAGTACCAGAACCTTAATTGTGGTCTTTTCATTCTAGTGCTTGGCTAATAAAGACTCAATCCGGCTCAAGAGCAGATAATTACAATAAAAGTTGCATGTTCCTTATAAACAAGAGGAGGGGAAGGGGCTGTTTCCCAAGTTCCCTACAATTAAATGTCAAAGAGGAAGGAAAGGCACAGTCATAATCAAAGAGGGAAGTTGTAGTAAAATAAGTCTCTAGATTTTTTTTTTCAAAGATGCATTTATTTATACCGATGGCTTATTCGGATTTAAGAATACATGTGGTACTTAAGAGCTGCAGAAGTCCAGTTTTGACATACAGTCGCCCAGCTTAGAATGCATTTCTGCACAATCCTCGGAGATCAATAGACTCAGGAAACAAATATGTTGATGGATGAGGGTGGCTCTGAAAACAACCAGGTTAAGGTAGCCTCGTTGCTGGTTTCATGGCTTTTCTCATGCTGGCAGAACCAAAGGGCTACAAAGGATTCCTCCCTTTTTTATAAAAGAGGGAGGGAGGAAAGAGGGGAAGACACGGGGAGGAAAAGAAGGGAAGAGAACGGTGCGGATAGTGAGAAAAAGAAGAAAGAAACAGAGGATGGTGAACAAGAAAGAGAAATCCAAAGAGGGGCGGGGGGCGGGGGGGGGCATAGGATGCAAAGCTATGATGTATGGATGCTAGCCAGCCACCCAGCCAAGTGCTCCATCAACCGCAAGCCTATATCCCTCGCTTACAGACTCTGGGTTCAGTCTGTAGACTTAGGGCTCCCGGTCACTGACAGCCCTCCCCACAATGCCAGTGCAAGCAATATGTGATGCTCTAAGTAACCCAGAGCATCTAGCCCATAAGAACCCGCCACTCCCTGGACCGTGCTCACCAACCACCACCACCACCATCCCGGACTTCTCTTCGGCACCCCCATCACTAGTCTCGGGTTGGGGGGGGGGTAGGGAAGCCTAGAAGAGAGCAGCATTGGGGAGGGGGGCAGTATCGTAAAGGGGACAGAGTGAAGGAAGCAATCAAAATAATTTTAAAATAATGTGATAATAGATGCTGGGGAAGTGCCAGGGGAGGGTGCCCGTGACAAGCACCTAGGTAGCACAGCACGCTGTTGCAAATCCCCCAAGGCTGCATAGGGCTGGGCGGTTTTCCACAAAAGGAACTTTGCAAGAAGCGCAGCGGTTTGCAAGGCGAGAGGAAGAGATCGCAGCGTTACCTGGCCGAGGTCAACGCCGCTGGCGGGGCGCCGAAATCCTCAGGTTTGCGGTCCTGAGCCACTTGATCGGGTTACTATGGAAATCGTCTTAGGGAGGACGCGGGGAAGAAGGCACGAGCCCGGCGCATCGTCGTCGGCTGCCGAGCGGGCGCGGGACCGGGTGCGGCGCCTCTCCCGGCCCGGCTCGCTCTTTCTTCGCTCTCGGCCGGGCCGCGCCTCCCCGCCCCGCGCCGCCGCCGCCGCCGCCGCCGCCGCCGCCGCCGAGCAGCCCGCGGGCCGAGCCGAGCTCTCGCCGCGCGCAGCCGGCAGCCGAAGCGCGAGCTCGCAGCACCGGCCTGGGCGGCGAGTGGCGCTGTTTCCCAACAGCGCTGCTGGGATTTAAAGAGACAGACAGCGTCGCGGGGGCTATAGGGGGGCCCTGGCCCGGAGGGGAGCCCCAGCAAGCTCGCCCAGGGTCCCTGACGGAGCCTAACTGCCCCAGCTCCGCTTCCTCGTTGAGCAAAGTTTCCTGCGGAGACGGCCGGGAGAACTGCCTGAGGACCCGCCTCAAGGCCACCTCTCCTGACTGCAGAACAGGCTGCACGGAGAGTAAGGGATTTTTTTTTTCCCTCCCTTGGAGACTAAGGGGGAAATGATTTGTATGCTCAACAAGTCATGCACCTATTTTCAGCTGCTCTCGCTTCCGTCCTTGTGCACCGGCTTTTTCATTGAAAGCACACAAGCAAATGGGGGGTGGGGGTGGGGGTCAGACTCTAAGCAGAGAAGCGTGGGTTTGAGGGAAGGTAGTGGTGGAAAGATATAGCTGTCAAATATCCTGGAATTTACTCTCCCCCTTCCTCTTCCAGCTAATGTAGCCTGGTCTCTTTTTCTCTTCCTTCCCAGGCCTGGAGAATGTGCTTAGAGGTACAGTCCAGTCACTACCCCAGCATTATCCAAAGGCTCACCTTTCTCTAACCGCCTTTTCCCTGCAACTAGGAACACAGGGACTTGGCGGGGGAGGGGGGGGGAACACTCGTCTGGCCCACTTCCACCCTAACTCAAGACTGTACATCTGAAACAGAACGTGTTGCATGGTTTGCCACGACCACGCACATGTAAGACTACAGAAATTACAACCCAATAGATTTGCTTCCCCGCTAACCATCAGTTTTCATTGCTTCCTAGGGGACCCAGGACCCTTGTGGGTACCAGTTCAACCCAAAGTTCCCCCTAGAGGAGAGGCAGGAAGGGAGCTCTCTTGAGATATCCAGGGTAGTAGATGCTTCATAAATAGCGAGAGTGTTCTATAACGGGGGTTGATGGAAGGTGCCCTAGGGAGGGCGAACCTGTATCTCCTGTATCTAGATAATCCTCACCTGGCAAGCAGGATTTACACATTGTCCCGTCTTCAGACTTTATACATGATATGAGCTATGGACATACCACCAGGAACCTTCAGGCCGCTACCTGCTCCCCTCCGGAACTCACCAAGCGGCCTTTGCTTCCCTCCACAGTAAGCCTTTCAGACAAAGAAATGTGGTCTTCCTAGTTCCTACCCCCTTAAAGAAAGTGAGCGATTTCTTATGGAGGACAGATGCTAACAAAAGAGCATCATAATAAAACGGACTCTTGAACAGAAAACAATGTAACAAACTACCCAACAACACAAACCTGTTACTCACAGCTCTGGGCTGGGGAGGATGGTTTGAAAGTCTCATCGTCCTGAGCATTGAGTATCTCCCCTAAAATACTTAATTCCATTCGCCAGAGAAGAACCACCATGGTATAATCCTCATCGAAAAGCTCCATCTGTTGGTGCTGTTACATTGCTGGAGGTTTCAGCAGGAAACCCAAAGGGACACAAGCCTTCCAGCCACGGCGCAGCGTTTCTAAAACCTTAGCATGTCTCATTACATGCAGGATTTACTTGAGCAAAGATTAGGGAGGTCTCAAGACCAGAACTTACTTCGTTCTGTGGATCTCGGTAGGTAACACATAAACACTTGTGTTTCCAGCTGGATCCAACCTGTTCAATTTGCTAGTCTGGGTCGTCTCTCTGCCCACCTGTAACACATTAAGCATTATAATAATATGTTGTCTCCCTAAGCTGTGTGTGTACTGATGGGAGCTTATTTTCTTTTTTTTTTTTATTAATTTATTCTTGTTACATCTCAATGGTTATCCCATCCCTTGAATCCTCCCATTCTTCCCTCCCTCCCATTTTCCCCTTATTCCCCTCCCCTATGACTGTGCCTGAGGGGGACTTCCTCCCCCTGTATATGCTCATAGGGTATCAAGTCTCTTCTTGGTAACCTGCTATCCTTCCTCTGAGTGCCACTGCTTATTTTCTTTCCACATTCCAAGCGCATAACCCTAATGCAGTCGGTGAGGAACAGCAGCAGCCGGAATGAGAAAGTAGAGGAAGAGAGACAGCCATCAAAATGGTTGACGAACCCACTTCTAACCAAAGTTGAAACTAGTAATAACGTTAGAAAGGACAGTGGGTTGAAGACGACATTTGCATTTCTGAACTGCTGGTACGTATCAGGTGCGGAGTTAAGTGCTCGACAGGTTATACCACGGTATCCCTCCAAATGACCTTGCAAGATAATTACATGTGAGAAAATTAAGACCTGGAAGTTAAGTTGCTTGCTCAGTGTCATGTGGCTGCCGTGGAGGTCGAGGGGCGGGGTGAGACAAAATGCTTTATAAGAAGCAGGTGATTTTCCATAGGTATGAAGTTAGGCGTGAGGACTGTTCATCTTCATGAGTGTTTCGTTACTTTAAGTACATGCCACTTAAGCTCTGTCACCTCACCCAGAAAGGGTGTGCCTTGCAGCCGGGGGTAGAAACTTCCTTGAGTTCCTCAGTGTCTCCTGGTGTATGTTCTCTCCTAGTTCACAGAAGAGGTTGCTTGGGCTGTGTGAAGTCCTGCTCTGCCTGTGTCCCAGATGCCGTGGAAATATATGATAGGGCCAACCAAGCCAGACAAGTAAACCTCTGTTCTAGAGATGAGGCCACAAGACTTGGCTGGCGTGTGTCTGCTGTGCTGCATTTGACTAGACAGACAGTGTCATTACCTAGGGTGGAGATCTGCAAACAAATGCAAAGGATACAAAATGAAATTAATTAATTCTCCCTTTACATATTTGCCCAAACAGCAAAATACATACATTGTAAACAAAAGTGGATTTGGTTGAAAATAAAAGTAGTTTATCCCCGTTTACCATAGGGTTCATTTCAGAAGGTAAATAACATACTCTACAAATACAAATTCATAGATATTAAGCTCCATACAACATAAACGTGGAGCCCGCATGATGACTCTAAAATAAATCAGTGTAGAAGCTTCCTTTCCTTGAGTATGGTGCCCTTCACAGAGGAAGCCTAAGAAACATACCACGCTTACAGCTGCATGGGATGTTTAAGGTAGCAGTTCTTAACCTTATGGTATTAGAATCACTTGGGGAACTCTCAAACGCACAGGTTCCATCTCAAATCAATTATATCTCGTCCTCTGGGATTTGAAATCTAGGCGTTGGTTTTTTTGTTTTGTTTTGTTTTGTTTTGTTTTTTTTAGCTTGCCAGGTGGTTCTAATGGGAACTGAAGGGGCCACTTCTTTACAGTAAATCTCCAGTGGAATCCACACCTGGCTGCTCGTTAGCATATCACTCGGGATGTTTTAAAGGCGCTCAGGCCCACACCCACCTGCAGAGGTTCCGAGTAATATATTGTTCGGCCTCTCTATATATTTTAGGTTCAGTGAGGCTGATGTTGAGTCAGGGTTAAAAATCACCATCTTGAGACGGCGTTTCTCAAAGTAGAGCCCTAGGACAGCAGCGTGAGCATGGCTAGGAGATGTGTTAAGGATGTACCTTCTCAGGCCCGCTCCTCCTGATCTGCAGGTGTTCAGGGTGGGGCCCATCAATCTGCAATCCCACAAGCCCTCCTGATCGCTCTAATGCACCGTAAACTTGGGAACCAGTGATTTACAGCATAGCATTAGTGACATTATCCTCTCTGAGTTTGAAAGCCAGCACCGTCTTCAGCAAACACCTACAATCCTTCACTAGGAACTCTCAACTATTATTTCTGGCCTGTTTCCAGCTGTTGCTCACGCTGCAGGTCCTAAAAGCCCAGTTTGAAAAGTACAGTTCCGTGGTGAGTTGAGCTTGACAATTACATGCTAAGGGATAAGGAAATCTTAAAGTAATTTTCTTTTGGAAAGGAATCTGTCCCGGAGTAAAGTCAAAGTGTGATGTGTAGTTGCTCAGTTGAGAGAACAGATTTTGCTCTGGCAAGATGGTCTCAGCCAGTTAAGTGTTAGGAAGCAGGTGTTCCCCCACCCTCACCCCTACCCTCACCCCCACCCCCACCCCCACCCCTCCAGCCCAGCTCCAGGGACTCCCACATCATCACCAGTCACTAAATATGTCCCATTTTAAAAGATCCCTACCATCAGTCTCTCCCTCTCCTTCTCTCTGTCCCTCCTCCCTCCTCCCTCCACCTCCCTTCCTTCTTCCCTCTCTCCCACCTCCTCTCTCTCTTTCTCCTCCACCCTCACTCAAAGGTGGACTTTGCATACCCCTTCCCCAATAAATTTCTCCTGTGAGGTCTGATGCATGGTGCGACTTTGTGGCATTCCTTGGCCCTGATCCACCAAGGTACTCTTCCGTAGGCAGTCTAACATCGAGGGCACTTGCCTTCAACTTGAACAACCCAAGTTAAATGTTGGGACCCACCTAGTGAAAAGCCAGGACTGTCTTCATTGAGTTGTCCTGAGTTCCACACATGCACCATGACACAGGAACCCCGCACCCATACACACAGTAAATAATAACTGTACATGTGTAGAGAGTAAGATTCTTCAGAGCACTTAGCCCTAAATGGCATGACTTTGTCTCATCACTCCCCTAAAGGCTCATGGATCTTTGTAGAAGACGGTGTTAGAGAGACTGTGAGAGCCAGAGATGGTGGAGGACCACAGGGACACAGCAAGACTGATGCACAGTGAGCTTGCAGAGACTGTGTGGCAGCAAATACAAGACTAAACAAGTTCAAGCCAGACAAAATTCCAGCACCAAGAAGGGGGAATGGACACAACATCCCACCCCTAACGAAGAAGCTATTTGCCACTAAGACCTGCTGGGAAAAGAAATATCTGATTTATTAAAATGGAATGGCTTTGGGGATGTCAAACATATACCAGGACTCAGGTGTAGTTGGACAACACAAACTCCATGAGTTGTTTTTTGTCTGTTTTTTTTTTTTAAGAGAGAAAAAGAACATGAAGTAGGGTGGGTTGAGGGGAAGGATCTAGAAAAAGTTGAGAGAGAGGAAAGAATATGATTAAAATATATTGTATGAAATGCTTTAAGTGAATAACAGATTAAAAAAGAGAGAACAGATTCTTTTTAATGTTTTAATCTTAGTTTTATGTATCAATGCTGTGCCTGCACACTTATATGCCTGCCCACCACCCTCATGGAAATCAGAAAAAGGATTCAGATCTGGAACTGGAGTCACAGATGCTTGTGAGACACAGAATAGGTGCTGGGAACTGAACCGGGTCCTTGGCAAGAGCAGCAAGTGGTCTTAACCACTAAGCCATCTCTCGAGCCCCGAGAACAGCTTCTAAGAACAAAATTCTTGCACCTAATTCCCCATAATGTGAGGCTGTCACAGGATTCTGCATGTGCCCATAGGTCTCTGATTTATGATGTAGGAGTGAGTGTTGGCCCTCGCAAATGAAAGCTCCCCCCACCCCCACCCCCCCCACCCCCACCCCCCGTGTCAGTTGTGAAGGGCTCCTCCTCTGCACAAGACGGCAAGAAAACCTCGGGAAACGAGATGAGGCTTCTTCTCCTGAAACCAAACCGCTTGAAGGCATGAGAAAAGAACTAATCAAATTTTCAGACAGTATACAAGAGCCCCACCTGCTTTCCTGCTGGCCGCTTCTCTAAGGAAAAGAAAACCCTGCTTTCTCTCAAAAAGCCAAGTACTTTTCTTCTTGATGACTTAGAGGGAGAGACGGTGTGTCAACCCTATCTGTCCCAAACTAACAAACGTTAAGAGGACCCTTGGCTCCCACGGTCGGGCCTCAAGCCATGGAAAGGAGCATGGCAGTAGATGGCTGTGTTGCTAATCTTCGCCTCTGGTCAGACAGCCAAAGAAAAGCCTGAGTGAGCCAGATCGCTCAAAAGAAGACACCCCAGACCGTGAAATCATCTTTCATCCATTCAGTTGCTTGAATTGATTTCAGGCCGCCGCTAACCTGGATCCTTGAAGGAAGACCTGTCAGGCCTAAGCTCTTCTTTATAGCTTGAGACCAAGCCTTTCTCTGCTCACCATTGCTCTGAGAGGTCCTGAGACTGATTGCTAGACCGTATTTGCTTCCTGGGACTTCTCTTCGATCAATAGCAGTTCTCTGCTTTAAGAGATGGGAGCACCAGGGGGAAGATTCTAAAAGAGCTCTGAGCTGCCAGCCAAAACATCAGGTGCGAAGTTGCTGACAAGAAAGAAAAAAAAAAAAGCTTTTCTAAGAGGGATCTACCAGCCTGTGTTTGCCTGGACTTTTGCAAATGGCCCTGATGTTAATTACTGCATCAGCTGCTGAACTGAACTGCTTACTCTGGGCCGTTTGACAGTTTGAATGAAATCTCTTTCCAGTGGGGCTAGAGGAAATAACAGTCATTGCCAAACTGCAAAAATATCACCTAGATTTCTTTCTTTCTTTCTTTCTTTTTTTTTTTGAAAAGTCATATCCACTTAAAAAAAGAAGCAATGCAGCTCCCAGAAGTGTAATTAAGTTGCTTGGGAGAACAGGGAGCTGTCTGTGGCCTTTAAAAAATTATCAATTGCAAGGGGAAACCAAAAAGGGAACAGAAAGGTAGACAAAGATGATGAAAAAGAAAGGGCAGGTAAGACTAATCAGGAAGGAGGTTCCTGTTCATGGCATGGGGTCTCCATTTGCCAGGCACCCATTATAAATGAATGTCTGGGCCTGTTTCCTTATGGAGTTGATCTCCTTGGGGAAAAAAAAATAAGAGTTCAGTCTTCCCATTAGATGATCCTCAAGGGCAGGTTTCTACCTCAATGGCAAGTCAGTGATGAGATATCAAAAGGCATCATATGTTCTTGAAAGACTACAACAGACGGACTCCTATCCAAGGGAAAGAAGGTGTTTACACATTATAAGTGTATGCGCATGCGTACATTTGTACATATATTTTGAGAATGCAAATGTGGAAAAGCTACAAAGGAGAGGCACACAGAGGTAAATGCAGATGCCTTCATTCCAAGAGGGATGTAACTTCTGTGCAGCTCTGAATGTGTTTGTGATGGTTTGAATAGGAATTGCCCTCATAGACTCCTGTTTGAATGCTTGGCCCATAGGGAGTGGCACTACTGGGAGGTGTGGCCTTGTCGGAATAGGTGTGGCCTTATTGGAGGAAGTGTGGAGGAAGGCTTTGAGGTCTTACATGCTCAGGCTATACCCATTGTGGTGCGAAGTCTCCTCCTGCTGCCTGCAGATCAAGATGTAGGACTCTCAGCTCCCTCTCCAGCACCATGTCTGCTTGCACGCTGCCGTGCTTCCCCCCCCCCCCGACCCCCACCCCTACCCCCATGATGATAGTGGACTAAACTTCTGAACTGTAAGCCAGCTCCAATTCATTGTTTTTCTGTATAAGAGTTGCCTTGGTCATAGTGTCTCTTTGCTGCCGTAAAATCCTAACTAAGACAGTGCTTCAAAATAAAAAGTTTAATAGATTAGAACAGTGTGGTAGTTCACTCCTGTAATCACGGCACTAAAGAGGTTGAAGCCAGCGAACTGCAAAGTTAGCCAGAAAATAAAATGAGATACTGAGTGAGACCCCATCTTTAAAAAGAAAAAGAAAAAAAGAAAGAAAGAAAGAAAGAAACTATGATAAAATTACTTCAAAATAAGTTATCCATAAGTACAATATAAGAAAAGTTGAAAACGAGGTTCCTGGCTGGCTGGCACCTGTTCTTTTCTTGGACCACATCTGAAGTCATAAGAGATGCTACACATGGGTTTTTATACATCATGCCTGGCAAGCACTGCGGCCTGCTACCTTAGAGCACAGTGACCTTGTAAATACCCTGAAAATTGATTTCCAGGAGGATCCTACTTCCCTTGTTGATAACCATGGCTTCCTGGATTCAGATGTGCAAGACAAGCCAGCTGTGGTTCTTGAATGCCTGTGCTTGTCAGCACCCAGAACTATACATCCCCCACCCCAAGGTTTTGATGACATCATCACTGTTGGTCTACAGAGCAGCAGCACTGAGAGTCTTTCAGAAGAACAGATTTAAGAGATATAAGTGGTTAAATAAACTCACCGCATGTGCCTACCTAAAACAATACCACTGATTGCTATGTTTTGAAATATGACAGTAGACTGTAAATCTCCTGGAGATGGAGACAATGATGCACAACCTTTGAAAGCATAGGTCATCCAGATTCTTCTGTACTTTTCCACCATTAAGCCAGTTGTACCTATTTTTTTCATGAATTTTATGCCTAACAGTATCCTTTATGTTACATTTATATTAATGTTGAGAACACTAATTTGTGCTGTGGCATTAAAAAAAAAACCATAGTAATCATACCCCAGATATCTGACCCAAATCACAAAATACAAGGAAGTTGGCACCTGCTTTTCATTTATGGCTAGAATCCTACCCCAGAGACACATATGTTTCCATGAGCAGCCAATAAAATAGAATTTTAATAATCTTAATATATTCAATTTCTTCAACCCTGTTACTCCTAACAATCATAATCCTCTAATAATGAAAGAAAAGATTTTTATTTCTGCTCATCGGTCAACTTTTATTTACATAGGATTCTTATCTTTTAGGGAGAACAAACAAAGCCAAAGAATTAACATAAAAATAAAACAGAGCAGAGAATGACTTGTTTTGTTGTTGTTATCTGTTTTGTATTATGTCTATTTGTTTTCTTATAAAGGACAGAATTTAGCATAAAATGTGGCTATTTTTGAAAAGCAGTAATCTATTTGTTCTTAGTGAAAATGATCTTGCTCTAGAAATTGTCACTCTCCTCCAGCCATGTTCACATTTTCTCACAGCTTTCTGATACCTATTGTCACCTTCTTCATTAATGGGTTATAAAATGAGCCAATGAAGGAAATAAAGAAAAATATTCATTTACTTTGGATTATATAGCTTAGTCATAGAGCTTAGATTTAAATGTATACACTTAAAATTCATATTCCTTTTTTTTCTTTCTGAATTTTTTACGGAAGTCCATAGGGAACATTTATTGCAAAGAGAAAGGCTTTAGGTTAAGGGGATTTTACGGGAATTGATAGAAACCCTGAGGCAGCGCTGTTGCTTTTTTTTTTTAATCTGAATTTTGTATTCTTCTCTCATGTATTATACCCTGTCCACCACCCCCCCACACACACACATAGTCAGTCTCTTTCACCTTCCCTCTTCCCCAGATCCACCCTGCTCTGCCTTCCAGGGGCATCAACCAAACACTGCATAACAAGCTACAGTAGGACCAGGCACATACCAGGCACATACCATCACATCAAGGCCGGGCAAGGCAACCCAAGAGGAGGAAAAGGGTTCCACAAGTAACCAAGAGTCAGGGACGGCCCCCACTCCCACTGTTAGGATTCCCTCAAAAACCTAGATCAAACCCATGCAGGCTTCCCTGATCTCTGCGGGTCCCCGTGAATCCCAGTCAGTTGATTCCGTGTGCTGTGTTCTTGTGGTGTTCCCAACCCCTCTGATCCCTGCAGTCCTTCCTCCCTCTCCTCAGAAGGAGTCCCAGAGCTCTGCCTAATGTTTAGCTGTGGTCCTCTGGGTCTGCTCTCATCTGTTGCCGGATGATGTCTCCGGTATCTCTGACGGAGATTCTGCTAGGTTCTGGTCTCAGAACACTCTGCAGGCAGGACAAATTGCAGGTTGAAGGTTTTGTGGCTGGGTTGGCGTCCCAATCCCCCCTCTTGAGGCCTTGCCTGGTTACAGAAGATGGGCAGTTCAGGCTCCATGGCCCCGTTACTAGGAGTCTACGGTAGAGTTACTCTCGAACATTCTATGGAGTTTCTATTGCACTAGGTTTCCACCTTGTCCCCCAAATGCCCTCCAGTCTCCCTCCCCACCTCCTCCTACACCTGACCCAAGCCCGACCTGCCCCAAGTCCACCAGCGAAAGATATTCTATTTTCCCCTTCCCAGGGAGATTCATGTGTCGCCTGCGGAGCCCTCCTTGTTACTTAGCCTCTCTGGGTCTGTGGACTGTAGCATGATTGTCTCTTACTGTAGACATAATACCCACTTATAAGTGAGTACATACCATGTGTGTCTTTCTGGGTCTAGGTTACTTCACTCAGAATAATTTTTTCTAGTTCCTTCCATTTGCGTGCAAATTTCATGATGTCTTTGTTTTTAACAGCTGAGTACTACTCCAATGTGTAAATATTCCTCATTTTACTTAGCCATTCTTCAGTTGAGGGGCATCTAGGTTATTTCCAGATTCTGGCTATCACAAATAAGGCCGCTATGAACATTGTTGAGCAAATATCCTTGTGGTAGGATGGAGTGTCCTTTGGGGACAGGCTCAGGAGTGGTATAGCTGGGTCTTGAGGTCGCTCTACTTCCCATTTTTTGAGAAAGCACCCGATTGATTTCCAAAGTGGCTGTACAAGTTTGTACTCTCACCAGCAATGGAGGAGTGTTCCCCCTTTTCTCCACAACCTCATCAGCATGTGCTATCACTTGCGTTCAGCCATTCTGATGGGTGTAAGATGGAGTTCAAAGTAGTTTTGCTTTGCATTTCACTGATGGCTAAAGATGTTGGACATTTCTTTACGTTCTTCTTGGCCATTTGATATTACTCTTGAGAATTTTGTTTAGATCTATACCTAATTTTTCAAATGGATTATTTGGTTTGTTGATGTCTAGTTTCTTGAATTCTCTATATATTTTGGAAATTAGTCCTCTGCCAGATGTAGAGTTGGTAAAAATCTTTTCCCATTTTGTACACTGCAGTTCTGTTCCTATTGGCAGTGTCCTTTGCCATACAGAAGCTCTTTAGTTTTATGAGGTCCCATTTATTACTTGTTAAGCTTAGTACCTAAACTATTGGTGTTCTGTTCAGGAAGCTGTCTCCTGTGCCAATGCGTTCAAGGCTCTTCCCTACTTTCTTTTCTATCAGGTTTTGTGTATCTGGTATTGTGTTGAGGTCTTTGATCTACTTAGATTTGAGTTTTCTGCAGGGTGATAAGTATGGATCTACTCTTCTCCATACTGACGTCCAATTGGACCAGCACCATTTATTGAACATGCTTTCTTTTTTCTGTCTTCTTATCATGATTTGTTCTTAATTTGCCCAAGTATAAAGAGGAAAAGATAAAATTAGAGAAAGTTCATTGCTTCCTGCCACACACTGACAGTGCAAATCAAGAATCAAGAGTTATTCATTGGGAAGCCAAGAGAAGACCACTCCCTTTCTTTCCATGGATAAAACATGTAGATGGGAACATCTGTTTGAATAACTCAGTATATAAGGGGAGGATTTACACATCAAAATGTTCTTATCCATGAACACGGGACACATGTTCAATGGGCATTCGGTGAGTAAAAATGTAAGGAATGAGAAGCCACTCAAGTCACTGTTGGAAGACCCAGAACCACCTGCATTCCTGAACCAGCCTTCCCTCCCCCACCTCCCAGCCAGCTGACCCTCCCTAACTCAGCACCAGCTGCCATACCATCACCAGCCACCAAATGTTCCTTCTGCGAATGCGCTATAATCCTTCATAAAGCCCATGCCTTCACAGGCTAGTCTCTTTCTTCTCCATCCTCCTCAGAGGCCTCATCTGTGTACCACCCCCCCACACACACACACCCAGGAATTCTCTGCTGTAAGGTCTGTTGCATGGCGTGACTTTGTAGCATTCCTTGGCTCTCTAATCACCAAAAACAAACCCTCATAGACACTCAGTGGTCTGCCTCATAGAAGGTCTGCCTGAATACATAAAGATTTCAGAAAAATGAGTTTGTCTTCTCACATCAGTAGGTCTTTGTACAGTTTATCTCCCCCAAAGACAACCTGGGTTTATTTATTTGTGTGTATTCCAAATTCCAAACCCTAAGCTGCAAGTTATATAGAACAAAGAGAAAAGGGAACATCCTACACATTTGCTTGTACTGGGTACAAGGAGGCATCAGTGCAGGTTTACTCACTCTTTATTCCACCTAGCATGAGTGGAGAAACATCTTTTCTTACCAAGGGTGATGTTAGGATCCATTTAAGGAGGATTGCATTTTTTTGCATTTCTTTTCTGCCCCTAGTGTGTTAGTTAAGTTTCTCCTAATGTTTTTGGTAAGGTGACTTTAGGAACTAAAACAGAAGAATAGACCAGCTTATTGGCATGCTAACCAAACACCCCCCAAACAATAGCTGCTGAAAATTCAAGCATAGAAAAGTCAACATAGCATGTGGATATACACAGTATCAGATACTATCCACGTTAAAAAAAAATCACTAGTGATAACTGTCATGAAAACATCTTTTATTCTACAGCCTCATGTAACCCAGAGCTATTTGTCACCACAGGCACCACAAAGTCCTCCAGCTACCCATTTTACAAGCTATAAATTTGATTCTATAAGTGTCAGCTATTGCTGAAAACATTGCTAATTTATTAAAATATACTTCTCATGGTCCAGTTTACATGGTTGATGTGGAAAGAACAAGCATTTTTTCTGGTCTATATGTGTTTCATTAAAATTCACCACTTAAACTCCTTATTTATGGGCACCTAAATTACAACAAGAATATATATATGTGAGTGTGTATATATGTGAGTATTAGTTTTCTACACTAAAAAATCACCCAGACATCTTCTGCATATTAAAGGGAGTATATTATTTCACTTAATTGGGACTCCAACTCTCTTCCCAACAGTTTGCAATACTTCATTTTGAAGCCACTGACATTTTAGTTACTGCATAGTTCTTGTGCATAAACATTGACTTGAGCCACGATCTGCAATCTGAGGTATTAAAGAGATTGGAAAAGACCAGACCATGTGACATGAGATGCAGAGCCATATCTCAGCTCCTGTAATAACTGTCATAGGAGCACAGATGTGAGGTGCTTCTCCTTGATGTTTTGCAGAGTATGAAGTTTCTTTACTAATTCACGAACCTGCTGAAGTCATAAGCACTTAAGGAAGGCAGTTACGTGTCCAGCTTTATTGGGAGTCTTACTGAAAAGAGAATCCTTATTACTTCTAAGAAACTGTGCTTGTTCTGTGTTGGCACCAACACAGAGCCAATCAACCTGAAAACCAAAGCTGACGTAAGTCATTCTCCATCTTTATTTGTGTGTAGGATCCGGTTAGGACATTAGCTTCTGGGGATGCTGAAAACCAACAATTATAGCATTTGAAGGGAAACTGCACTAACATCTCAGTAAAAAAAAAAAACTAAGAGAATATTCCATTAATTATAAAAATTAATACAATGAAAAAATCTCACTTAAAAGGAGGTAGAAATGAGAGTGTATGTTCCTTCCAATTTCTTTCCTGAATTCTAAGGTTTTCAGACAGGTTCTAGTTTTCATGAGGAAAGGGTTAATGTTACTGTAAACACACATTTCTCTCACAGAAGGCAAACCTTTGGGAAAGCACACATTTTTTGAAATGTGTATGTCCGCAAATTTTACTCTGGCAAATAGGACTTCTTCAAAGGTTTAAGGACATGATTCATTCAGTGCGTTCACTTGAAAACTGAGACCCAAAGTCTGCAGTCAAAGTTATGAACATTTTATTCCTGCTTCCGCTAAAATTTCCAGTCTGATGTCTGTGGGAGGTTTCCAACTCGGCTGCAAACACAAGCAGCATCTATAGCAAGGTATTTCTGTAGACTGTCTATGCTTTGAAATCCTTCAAAAGTCTGCAGTGGGAACCCTTGGCAAGAATAGAAGATTCTTCCTGTATCAGTTGATAGCGTTTGTACCCAATGCATCAGTCTATTATAAAGAAATTTAGGTATTTTCAATCTCAAAACACCATACTCAAAGGCAGTGAAGTGCTTGCCAGGAGGAGGTAAAGACCGCAGTTTGGATCCTGAGAACCCACATGAAAAGCCACATAAACGTGGAGGTCCACCTATAGTTCCAGACCTCAGGAGTCAGAGACAAGCTAGCCAACCAGACTGTTGGAAATGGTAAGCTCCCATCTCAAGATGTGTGTGTGTGTGTGTGTGTGTGTGTGAGAGAGAGAGAGAGAGAGAGAGAGAGAGAGAGAGAGAGAGAGAGAGAGAGAGAGAGATGGAGGAAAACACCTGGTGTCAACCTTGATCATCCACATATTGCATACATAGGCACACACACCACACCTGTGCCCACCCTACACACATTCAAGCACACATATACATGTGAAAAATAATGCTCTAATCAAAGCAATGACAAATGTTCTCCTTAACCCTGATTCATAAGGCTTATGATGCACAATGCACTGTAAAAACTTGAAAAGGAATGTCAGAGAATCTGCGTGCACTGAACTGTCTCATTTACCTGGGTCAATAGCATAAGAAACGGGAAACAAATAGCACTGCTTAAAACTGTGTGCTTCAAACAAGTCAGCTGCTCTAGGAGCAGCCAAGGTAATTTTGCATCTCTTACTGTGGATGTTGCTCCAAAGGCAGTGGAGTTAAGTTAAAGCAAGCTAGAGGCTTTCAACTAGATCTTGCAGAGCTCTGGGACTTAGGGTTTGGTCCATAGGACCAGTGGCCATACATCATCTGGAATGGGTCTCTGGCCCCAACAAAGACCTATGAGTGTGAATCCATTCTTAGTACATCACAAGATTACCCATGTACCTACCATATTGTTATGGTCGAAGTAATGTGGGAGCTAGTGTTGGAAGAATAAGATGGACACAGAGTCTAAGAGAGTAAAGGACCTTGAACATTCAATTGAAGTTATCTTTGTCTGTGGTAGTCAAGTGTAATGTGTATCAGAAAAGGGGGGTGGGGGGGCGGGAATGGCCAGGCGCAAATGCACTGATTAGAAAAACACAATCTAAAGAGATCACGTGCGTTATTTTGGGCGTGGTTTAGGCAAGTTCCTTTCTCCTGAAAGGAAAACAAACTAAAAAACAACGTCCTTTGTGTGGACTAAGCATGCCAGAGCAAACTGTGCACATACCACTTACTGAGGAATGGCCAAGAGATGAAAGAAAGTCTACCTCCCTTCTTCACTGGACAGGTGAGGCAGCCCCCTGCCCTTGATCTGTCCATGGTGCTAAAAAGCACTTTCCAGGGGAAGACTAAATAACACCTATGCTTTTACCTGAGGTCCCAACAACAAACTGAGGCATGATTCCACTCTGTAGGAATCAGTGGATTTATTGGACTTCCTTACAGACCCTAGGGGAGGGAGGGATGTTGGCACTTCTCGCCTAACCAGCTGCATATGAAAAGCTTTCCCCAGCCAGGATAAGGCTGCCCTGTATAGCCACATAGAGGGAGCCCCTCTCCAGTCTTCCCTGGCCTCTATAGACTCTAGCCCATCCTGCAGGGCCACACGCAGATTTCTCAGGTTGTAGGGTACAGCTATACCCAACTCTGCCCTCTCTATACAGAGGTGTTATACATTAACAGGCCCATCTGGCATAATCTGTTGCAAGGAGGGAGGGAGTACAGGGTACAGCTGAATTCCCCAAGATGGCAATTGCTTGGCTTGGAGAACAGTCAACTACACTGAAAATAGGACACTGTTTTCACTTGGTTTCTTGTTTCACTTTGTTGTACTTTCTTTATGAGGACCCAAGTCTCAAGATTTGATGATGTATCAGAAGAGGCCTCTCCTGTGACAGAAGACTAGCAGTGAAGGGTTTTAGAAAGGGTAGCCACGTGACATATCATCTAGAAAATTCTTCTACACTACAGCAGAATAACAGACAGAAGCTGAGATCCTCCTCAGTAAATAAGTACTATTCTATAAATCATAGTGTGAGTGTGTATCTATAAATTGGTATCAAATGCACCAGAAACTAAAAATGTAAATACAGATAATTTTTGCATTTTTCCCAATGAGATCTTGATCCCTTAATTTCCCTTTTATTATGCAGTTATATGTCTTCTTTAACTAACACTCTCTCTCTCTCTCTCTCTCTCTCTCTCTCTCTCTCTCTCTCTCTCTCTCTCTCCCTCCCTCCCTCCCTCCCTCCCTTTCTCCCTCTCTCTCTCTCTCCCCATTCACCCAAACCTCCAGAGTTAATGTAGCCCAACCAATGCCTCTGATTGAAACAGACACCAGTTCTTGTATGTTGCTCACTGCTGAGTAGCTGACACTGTTTAATCTGGTTTCTGCCCAATCAAAGTCTCGCTTCTAATCTACTACTGAGATAGTAAATATGTATTCCTGATCCAGGGACACTATGACTGGGTGAGGAGGCAGATGCCCACTCCTCCATTGGCAGGCAAGGACAAGACAAGGTCATTGCCCCTTCTGTGAGCTCCCTAAGGCTGACGCCCCTGTCTAGCAGAACTTGGTGTCTAGATTCATTAACTATCAACCAGCTTTTTGTTTCTTTCCCATGAGCATTGAGCAGCTGTTCATTTCTTTTATGCTCCAACACAAAGTTCTTAGCTTTCTGTACAGGTAACTTTGTGTCCCTCCAAGGGAGACTTACTCTGCTATGGAGAAACACTTCAATCTTTTAAGAGAGAACTGCGGTTGATGATTCCTTTATGATACCAGGGCAAATATTGGCACCTATCTTGGAGAAGAAAACTCTAAATAAACTATATCATGTTATATACAAAATAATAAAATAGAAAACTGATCTAGCATCAGGGTCCTAGAAATCTGAAAAGGGAAGACACGCATACAGAAAGACTGGTGTCAAGTGGGTCATGTGCTCTGATGGAGATGTGCCTGTGGCAGCCCAGAAACTCAGCACAAGTATTGTGTGTATCTGAAGGGAAGAGATGAGTTTAACTGATCTCGACAGGAAGTCTCTGTAGGGGAGCAGCCTTCCTGTAAACATAGGGGAGGAGGAACACTGTCAACACACAAGTTGGGAAGGGAAGGCTTTGCAATCTCCATGGGTCTGAGGCATTGGGGTCCTTGACATGGCTGTGGCCATACCAACAATACATATTCATATTATTATTATTATTACATATCTGTGTATATAAATAGAACTTTCTGAGTCCATTTAGTATTGCTCATATACATATGTTCTATGGATATGTGTTTCAGAGCTAACCACTTGGGGTTGGATAACCTTCCATGCAGCTCATTGCTGGAGAAGGCTGAACTTCCATTTCTCAGTAGCCATTAATTGCCTGTAGCTCTTAATCTAGTGGTGGAACCTCTCAAGACCCCTGTCACTCACACTCAGACACACACACACACACACACACACACACACATGCATATTGGCATTTTTACTGTAAGATAGATTATTTTTCAAGAACACATGATTAGTTTTACTATAGACAAGGAAGCCCTTCACTTCTTAGAGATTGGTGGGTATCCTGGGGATGAGCTCATCCGGGGAAACAGGGGTATTAGTAGGGATGAGTCATCAAAAAGGACGTGGAAAGTGTGACACAGTGTGTGACATACAGATGGAAATAAATATCAATGCAAAACAGAACTCTGAGAGAGATAACACAGAAATCCAGGAGAGAAAACCAACTGGGTAGTGAAGCCAACAGTATCAAATGTCATAGAAAAAAATCAGAGGACCCAGGACTCCACATATCAACCTATATAATTCACACAAATGAGAAAAGTAAAGATTTCTCAGTCCAAAAATATACTAGATGCTCTAACGTATATTTAATAATCTTAGGATGAGTTTAGCAGTGACCTTGAAAATGAAGAGAATCCTGGCAGTAGAGGATTAAGCAATACAAAGTGGTACCTCGTGGGGAATAACGGGGTCAAGATGGAATTCGTTTTTGTTTTATTCTTTTAAAGTAAAAGGGAAAAGACCGCTTGTTTGAAGGCAGGCAGTCGTAAGGGAGGGGCTGACTGGAGGGGCTGTGGATGAAACTAAATGGTTGCAATGAGAAATGTTAAAAAGTTAAAGTTTTGCATTACTTAGCAATTTTTGCTTTCTATGAAAGAGTTGGCTTAGTTTACTAATGCATGGAATAAATATATTTTTTCTGTATCAGCTCTCTTTGTCACTGTGCCATGTGCTTTCATGGCTCTTCATTCTTAAAAAATTATCCCATTTGGATCCTTGTGAAGTTAATTAATTTTACAATGACATACAAATTTTGAGTCATCAGCCTAATTGTTGATTCAATTCCAACTTTATAAATTAGGCTGCTTTTTTTTCTTTATTCCCCCACCCCAGGGAATTTCAAATCTTTCCTGAAGAAAGAAAAAATAAATTGCATGTGGGTCTCACAATTTATTTCAGTAAAAAATAAATAAATAACAATAATCAGTTCTAGCTCATACACTTCTATAATCCCAAATCATCTTACCTCATAAAACCTTCTCTAAAACTTACACAAATGTATCTGTGAAGTGGCATAATTAACCAAAAGCAGTGACTTCATGTCTTACATTATTAAGCTCTTCCAAATACAATGTATTACAATTAATATTCTAAGTTGGCACTTTATTGCCTCTGTTCTGAGTCCAGTGTCTCACCTAGACACAGACAAGTTCCTGCAGTGCCTCTCCTTGTACCCAGAGTCTCTTCCCTTTCTTAGAAGACCCCGCAGCACAATTGTGTAGCACAAACATCCAGCCTCAGCTAAAGCAGCTGCTCCCTTGACATTTCTTGGCGAACCTCCCGAGCCTACATGTCCGTTGGGCAAGATAAAATTTCAGTGTGGCGGGATATCAATTTCTCTGACAATTAAATCCTGTCCTAGGCATGCAGGTATATATCAGCAACCTCATGGCCACTCAATAGCTAGCCGCTTTGGGGAGATGGCTGTTGGGTAATTTCCTCAGAAACAAGAAGCAGGGGTTGACAGATGGATCACGCATGGACATTGCCCTACCACACTCAGAAACAGGGTGAGGGGCTGAAATGGAAACAAGCAACAGTATCTGTGCCTTTGCTACATCAAGTATAAACAGCAAAATTCGGTCAAAAATGACAAAAATAACCAACCTCCTGCTTAGGCAATAGAAACCATTCCAAATTAAATGGAAGGAGGCTACTTATGCCATCTATTCCAAGTACATGCTAAAACATTTGGAGGTGCTTACACTTCCATAGAAATCTACAAAGTGTGTGTGTGTCCATGTGTATGTAGGTTTGCAAGTGTTTGCAGGTGTGCATGAATACATGCGTGCATGTGTGTAGAGGCCAGACATCAACCTTGGGTCTTTTTCATCAGATACTGCCCATCTTATTTTTTGAGATAGAGTCTCTTTTACAGACCCAGCACTTAGCCATTCAGCTAGGCTGGGAGGCCAGCAAGACCCACCTGTCTCTGACCTCCATGTTAAGTAAGCACCAAAGTACCCAGTTTTTTTTCATGTGCTTCCTTGGGATGAACCCTAAGTACTCATGCCTGCTAGGTAAGCGGTTTGCTAACTGAACTGTCTCCCAGCCCCCATAAAGTTTATTTATAATGTACATTACAGCAATCTTATGACAAAAGTATAAGCAGATGGCAATTGTGACATATTGTTATTTAGGCAACAGTAAAACTGGAAACTCGGCAGGCATATAAAGTTTTCCTCTTGTCATTACAAAATTACTTACCCAATGTTATGCAAAATTCTCCCCAAAAAACTCCTTTGCGATAGTCTCCCTATTGTGTCTCTCCTGAAGTATTAATGTCAAATAATTATAAGGTTCTTTTGTACTGTAGAAACACAAATTATAGGCAAAGACTTCAAAACACTATGAAGAATTACTTCTCCAATGTAATGCGCACGCAGTTCACCAGGGGATCGGGGATCTCGTATAAATGCTGACTCTAATTCACTCAGTCTGAGGTGGGGCCTGAAAAACTTGAGAGCTCGCGTTTTTAACAAGACCTCACTTTTGAAGAGCAAGAATCCAAAAGGAATGTTCAAGGTTGGTTACAGAGCACTCCAAAGAACCAGAAACGTGTTGTTTTTATGTATCAGCACCGGTGGCAGAGAGACTCCATCCAGCACAGACTACATAGGCTAAGCAACAGGAAGATTTGCCGTGAGCAAGTTGTAGTTCCAGCTCAAAAACTGGTACGATGGAGATCCAGGCAGAAGAAGAAGAGTGTCCTAGTTCAAGACGGAGTTTCTCTTGCTTACAAGGGCCTCCGCTTCTTGCTTCTATTTGAGTTTTCAAATGCTTGCAAAGGAACTGCAAACATTACTGAGGAAAAAATTCAGCTTTACTTGCTCTACTAATTTAAATGTTAATCTCATTCAAAAACACTCTTTTAATCCTACAAAATTAGTGTTTGACTAAACATCTGGGTACCAGTGGCCCAGTCACGTTGACACATAAAACTAACCATCAAAAGTGCTATTGTGACTCTGGCACAGTAAAATAACAAACTCTCAGCAAGCCTCCATAATCACAAACAAATCTGTCAAAGCTGGAATTTATTTAGAGCCTGACCTACGATAAGTTAAGGGCACAAGTAGTGTTATTTGATTACAATGTTTACTATTAGAGGTAATAAAAATCGTACTTAAGGACACCAGATACATACATCAGAAACAGCATTTTAGATGCCGAGAAGCCTTGGAAGATGGCAGACAACAAACCACACAAGAATCTCTTGAGAATAGAGAGGAGAGAGTGGGGGGATCAGCTATCCTAAAAACTGAGTGACAGCAGAAAACACTCTAGTTGGTAACAGAGGAAAAATGGGAAACTTCGGATAACACAACAGAAGTTCAGAACTTCACACACACACACACACACACACACACACACACACACACACACACCGGGGGGGGGGGGAGAGAGAGAGAGAGAGAGAGAGAGAGAGAGAGAGAGAGAGAGAGAGAGAGAGAGAGAGAGAGAAGCCCTACATGGATGGCAGCTGCATCCACAGACATAGAGGAGGGCCCAACAAACTCTTGCTGGCACTTGCCAAAGCAGCCCAGCCATTCTTAGGAGTCCTGCTGCGTAGACAGGTTTTTGGCCTAGAATCAAATGTCTATTCCTGAACCTCACACTCTAGGAACCCAGAGCAAGTGTCCCAGGACTGTACTCTGACTTCCGGCTGGCAGCACACTTCTCTAGTTAGGGACATATGTTTTTGAGTCAGAGAGGTAGAAAGCTGGTCTAGGCTGTAGCCTACAGGGAGGCACACAAGCTCTCAGTGCTGTGAGGGACTTCCTAGAGGCTAGACTAGCAACCGCACCAGGTGACAGTTTGCCGATGCTGTGCTCTCACACACCTGTCTTTCCTTCACTCCCATCCTTGCCTCATTGTTAGAGGAGCAGCCTCATTTTTTTCTAATTATTTTTCTTTCTCTCTTTTGTTCTTATTCTTTTATAGGCTTTCCCAAGGAGCATAGGCTGACCTGGAGTTATGGGGGTCTCCATGCCTCAGCTTGCCAAGTGCTGGGATGGTTAAAGTTATCTGACTATATTTCTTTAATTTTTTTTCCCTCTTTTTGCTCCGCCTTTAGGAAGAGCCATCTCCTCTCCTCCCTTTATCTTTGTTGTTCAATGTTTTCTTTACTTTTCTCTATTTTTTCTATCACCCTAAAACTATTCTCTAGTCTTACTTTGCTTATTTCCTTTGCATTCAGAGCTTCAGTTACAAATATCTTAGTACATACAATACTCCCATGTTCATTTACTTCCTTGAAAGTATTGGAGTTGAAAGTGTAGTTTGCTTTTAATAGACTATTACTGTGTTTCCCACACTGAGCTTATTCATCAGCTGTGATTGTTTCTGTTGCTACAATGACTGCTTTCAGACTGCTACTGATGACTGAGCCCAGAGCTCTGAGCATATGGGCTAAGAGTCAAACTGCAGAACTGTATTTTCAGCTATTAAGCCTACTTCTCCTACATGGACACTGAAAGTACATTCACTGAAAGGAAATAAGCACATTAATAAAATAGTACAACCACTGACATAATTCCAGACACAAAATACCCTTGAAAACATGAAAAAGTTAAGCAATATGTCTCCTCTGAATATTACTAATTCTACAATAATGGCCCCCAATAAAATGAATGAAATAAAGTCCCAGACAAAAAATTCAAAAGCATGGTTATAAGGATGTGGGATGAGGTCAAATAAGACATGAATAAACTCCTGAATAAGTTCCAAGAGAATATAAACAAATAGCAAAATGGAGTCCAGAAGAGGTATTCAAGAAAGATAATTATTGAAAAAAATCAATTTGAAATATTAAAAATGAAAGGTTCAATAAATTAAATAAAAAGCAGTGGAAAGCTTCATCAATATAATGGATCAGATGGAAAACAGATTATCAGGGCTTGAGTAGAATGAAAGTATATTAGAATACTCAGTGTTAGATCATAAGAACGTATAAGCAGGACATACAAGATCTACAGGTGCTCCTAAAAGACAAAATCAGTAAATCACGGTCATAGATGTATTTCAGGTTAAAGCCAAAGAAGACACATCCAATAAAGCCACAGCAGAAATACCCCAAATATGAGGAGGCATTCTGAATGCCAGAAGACAAGACAAGAAAAATGATCTCAAATTTATTTAAGAAACTGTTAAATATGTCGAACAAGGAAGGCATTTGAAAAGCTGCAAGAGAGAAGCACTCAGTTACATGCATCAGAATATAAGCAGGCTTACCAAGAGAAACTTTAAAAATCCAGGAAAGCATGGAACAACGTATTTAAAGCTCTGAAAGGCAACACTAAGCCAGATTCCAATACACATCAAAGTTATTCTTCATAACTGAAGAGAAAAAAAATTGAAGGAAAACCTCCACAAGCTAAAGAATTCATGGCCATTAACCCAGAAGAATAGAAAGTGCTTGCAGGAACACTTCACCCAGAAGAGAAAGAGAAGGACACTAATACAAACAAAGAATTCACAAGGGTAGTAAATAAGTGTGGATTAAAAAAGGTTATGGTTACTAAAAGATTAAAATGAAGGAGGAGAGGAGGGTGGAGGCTGGGATCAGGATATAAAGTGATTAAATAAATAAATAAATATGAAAAAATAATAATTCTATTAGACTAAGCTTTCCAGGGCTTGAAAGGAATTCAGCTCTAAATGAGTTGTTAACATTTTCTTTCTTTCTTTCTTTCTTTCTTTCTTTTTTTTTTTTTTAACATTTTCAAAGTAAGGGGAGCAGTCAGAGTTTCCAACTAATAGCAGGGTTTGTAGCTCTAAGTAGTTTAACAGATCTCTTCCTACTTAGCATCTGTGTCACTGAACCAGATACAGGAAGAGGTCTGAGAGATGCTTTAAGTAATGGCAGTTACAATTGAGCATATCATCACAAATCTGTTTGTTCCTCCCTAATGTTGGTGTCACTGTTGAACCATGGGTTCACAATGAGACAAGACTATTGGTGATTTCTTTTCCTATCAGCAGTCTGCATATAACACTTTTCCAGAACCACTACAACTAATATTCAGGAAAGAAGCTTAAAACTTGACTTTTTCCCTTTCAAAGTTGGTCATCGTACCAACTTGTTCATGTCCTATGACCAGATGTTGGTGTGTTTTCAGCAATAGCTCTTAAACCTTTTATTATAAAATATTTATTAGGTTATCAACAACTGATTATTTAATAATAACGGCTGATTTTTGAAGTTGAGAAAATATCTCCATACTAATCCAAATTTTTCATTTTGATTTATTTTCAAGAGAATTAGTCTAATGAACAAAATTTCATGTAACTAGAAATGTTTTAACAGTAACATATACTAAGCTACATGCAAAATAAATGTGTAGCATACTTTAAAAAACACCCCTAGCCAGGTCCTAGCACTCAGGAAGTATGTGGATCACTGTGAGGTCAAGGTCAGTCTGGTCTACAAAACGAGTCCAGGACAGCCAAGGCTACACAGAGGAACCCCATATCAAAAATAAGATAAAATAAACAAAATAAACTTAAAAATATCCCTAACAAGCAGGACAGAATTACAATGATACTGTAGTGGACTGCCCCAAAACAAGAACCTCTGGGAATTTTAGAACATATTCTGGTGGTGAAATTTAAATTAATCAAGAAAAAAATCTTAGGAACTTCAGAAAGTATTCTGGTATCATATTGCTTTCAAATTATGTAAACTGTATATTCCTAAAGTAAATAAATATAATAAATGTTTGATAAAAATAAGAAAGTTCATGGTTACTAAAAGAAGAAAAGGAAATGACAGGAATGAGGACATAACTTTCGAGAATTTCCCTGGATAGTAATGATCTCAAGTCTCCGAGAAAAGGATACAGACTTGCAGATTGTATTTAAAAAATACTGAACCCATCTATTTATTGCCTGCAAGAAACCCAGCACACTAGTGAACACAATGCAGCATTGGGGTAAAAAAAATGACAGAAAAAAAAAAGTTCCAAGATAACAGAACTGGAAATCAAGTAATGCAGTAATTCTAAATTCTGACAATGGATTCCAACCCAAATCTGTCAGAGGAGATAAATCAGTGACTACATATTGATTGAAAAAAATCCTTCTACACCATATTAAAATTTAAACATATGTACACTGAACATTAGTGCACCCAACTTCATAAAAATAAATAGTACTTGATGTTAATGTATGGATTGATCTCAATAGATGAAAGTAGGTGTCTTCAATATCGTATTCTCACCAATAGGTCATGAAGACAAAAAAAAAAGCATCAACAAAGAAATATCAAAGTTTAATGACATTGTAGATCAAATAGATTTAATAAACATTTACAGAATAGCCTATCTGCACAATGTACAATGCATAATCTTCTCAGCAGCTTACGAAACTCTCTAAGTCAACTACATTTTAAGAAACAAACTTTTATCAGAAACAGAAAATTAAAATAATTTATTGTATTCTATCTGATTATAACTAAAAAGTAACAACCAAAGAAAACTGTGACACATACAAAGACTCATGAAGAAGTAAGGAACACACTATGAAACTGTGAATGAGTCATTGAAGAAATGAGAAACTTGAGGATTCACAGAAATAAAGGAAAATGAAAACACAACAGGCCAGAACCAGTGGAATAGAAGCAGTACTAGTTTATGGCTGTAAACACCTAAATTACTGTATTTTATGCATCAATTGTGATTGTCTCTGTGGATACGAGGCTACTCTCAGAGTAGCCATAGGGATTGAATTGAGTGATCCTAGCACATGGGCCAATAGTCTAACTACTGAGGTATGTTTTGAGTACAGTGGACAGAATGGCACATTCTTGCATATACTATGATTTTGTACACAAGAGACCTTTAGAGACTTCACCAAAAGTTTCTAGAGATAAAAATCTTTAGCAGAGTAGCAGGATGCAAAATTAATCTACATATAATCCATATATCAATAATGAACATGCCGTAAAATAAATCAAGAAAACAATACCATTCACAGTGGTTTCAAGAACACCTAATAATAAGCTTACTGAGGCAAGAAAAGACTTATACAATGAAAATTCTAACACATTAAAAAAATTAAACATTAAAAGGTGGAACTAGTGCCCATGCTCATGAATCAACAAAATTAATATAGTAAAACTGGGTATGTTACCTAAAGGGATCTATAAAGTTAAGGAAATTCCATCAAACTTTCAGTGACATTCTTGGCAGAAATGGGAGGGGGTTTGTCTTGAAATGTATATGTGGGAAAAAGAATATGTTGGATAACTAAAGCAATTCCCAGAAGAAGAAAAAAGAAAGAAAGGAAGAAAAAAGAAAGAAGAAAAATAGTACAAGTGTCACAATAGCAGACTTTAAGCCCCACTACAGGGCTGTAATCATAAAAACCAGCATATTTAATGACCCATAAAACAAACATGTAAATCAACGGAACGGAATAGGTGACCTAGAAGTAAACCCACAGTGACAGCCACCCAACTTTTCACAAAGATGTCCATTTGCTGGTAAGTTCTTTTGTGCTTCTGCACATTAATACCCTCCTGAGGCAAATGGAGACCACCTCTAAGGTTCCCTTAGCTTCACACGGTGGCCGCAAACGCCAATAAAAATGAATACATATGATAAATTTATTCTAAACCTTGCATTCTGCCCACTCTGCTACTATTATTGCATTACTTTGAAAAGTCCAACTCTTAATTTGAGGCTGGTTTTGTTATTTATCTGACATAAACTATAAGGCTCCCAGAGAAACTTTATTATTGCTTCCTGGGCATCTTTGTCACTGAAGAACACCATTAAACAGTAATCATCATGAAGTCCTGAGAACTGTTTTATTTGAGATAGTAACCATAAACATATAAAAGCAGGCCCCTTGTGGCTCAGTAAATGCATTCTGTGTGGACTCCCTACAATATTAATTAAAAATCAAAGGGTTGCTTTTGTTTGCACTGAGGATAATAATCATGAAATCCTGCTACTACTAAAGAATTCTTATGAAAGTGTGAAGATGAACATCATTTCACTGGAACTTTATAAGGTCCTGGCAGGGAGGCACATCACTGTCTTTTACAGATTAGAAAAATTGAAGCTTCCAGAGGTTTAGTGCCTGGGATAAACTGTCTGGCTCACACAATCACGCCGTGGCTGAGGTTTTCATCTTGCAATGTCAGGCATTGTTAGGATTCAACCTTAACATGTTGGGATTTCAACTTCAGCACCGTTAACTGTAGATGGGATGCAGTTTGAGTTGGGTAGGGACGTCAGTGAGCACTGAGGAAACCTTAGCAGTCTTCAGCCCACTTACTAGGTGTCAGTGGCACTCTGCCCCAACTCAGCACAGTAAAAATGCCGCTAAGCATTTCCAGATACCTCTTAAACAAGGGCTGGGAATGGGGAAGGCAAATACTGTCTCCATTTGAGAATCTGTCAGATCCATCCATCTTTATGCTAGTATATGTATAATGTTTCAAATCCGTGCTTCTCAACCTTCCTAACACTTCAACCCTTTAATACAGTTCTTTGTGTTGTGGTGACTCCCAACCATAAGTGTATTTTCTTTGCTACTTCATAATTTTTCTACTGCTTTGAATCCGTATTTTCCGATGGTCTTAGTCAACTCCTGTAAAAAGGTCACTGAAATCCCAACCCATAGGTTGATAACCACTGTTCATGACTATGCTAGCAGAGAAGCCTTCTTGGTCTCTCCCAGGTTCTGGCGTTCAGATGCTCCTTGGCTTGCAGTTGCATAACACTGGTCCCTGCCTCCTGATTCAAGTGATCTTCCTGTCTGTGGGCTCTCCTATATCTGTCCTGTCAGGGTTAGGGCACACCAAGGAATCCAGGATGATTTCAGCTCACAAACCAGATGTCAATCACAGTTCCAGATGGTACACTTAATCTAGATTACGTGGACCACAAATGTTTTCTAAGAAGTGAAAGCGATCTCTGCATAATCTATCAGTCTAGCACCTCCTTAACTTTGTAAATGCTCCAGAAAGTAAGAAGGAATAACAGGGCAATGATGGACAAACAGATTAAAGGCGAACTTGCTAAGAACAATGTATTACAGTCACTAAAATGACCCTCTAGTCTATGACCAGGTTTTCTGCATAGAGGTATCACAGGATGGGTGAGGGGACCAGTTGAATTCTCTCATGGTTGAGGAGCCATAAGTTGTACTGTAAGTTCTGTGGGAAACTGCAAAGCAAAATATAACATAGGTGGATCTTCAAATACTTACAGGAAAATGAAATCAGGTCTCTAAGATCAACAAGACTTTTAAGACCCTAGCAAAAGAAACCAAGCACAGAGCATCACCAGACCATTTAACAAAGCTGCTTCCAAGTGTAGAAACTTCCTCTAACATGGTTTTCGTGAGTGGTGCATCTGTTTTTCAACGATCTGTGGTTATGTATGGAGCCATGAACAGAAACAGACATTCGTTTCATAAAGCATAGTGCTCACCCTGTCTACAAAGAGAAACTGTGAGATCATGCTACCCCAAGAGGACTTAGTCACAAAGGGATGGTCTGCTGATTTCCCCAAAATGCCACGTTTACTTTTTTGGTACCTCTAAGCACTGTTGACACTTTAACCAGAGAATCCAGAAAGTGATGAATCACCAGCAGACGGCAAATGACTCACTTATAGAATTACAACCATCATTTGTACAGAAAGGCCTTTTCAAACACAAGTCATCATGACTGGGCCACTCCTGATTTCTCTCAGAGAAGCCTCTCCCTGCCTCCTGTAGATGACTGTGCGCACGCCCAGTCACTCGTTTTCTTTATCTGTTTACACTTGTAAGTTATCACTCAGCATCCCAACTCTGCAGTTACAGTCCCTATTGTGTGTGCTATATTTGGGGGGACTATTTATTGAAAAGTTATAAATTCATGTGGCTTAATGTGCTCTTTTTAAATAGAAAGCAGGGATACAGAATGCCAAGTGACTTTCATTCCTGGCCATGCATGTCTATGCCCCAGTGCAGACAGCCAATAGATTTAAGTGTGCCTTTTCAGAAATATTTTTATGGATATTCATAAATACCAATCGTTTTTATTTAATCACTGAATTGCCACATTTTTCAAGGCACAATCTACTAGAAACTTAATCCCAATTCTTCTGAGATTTCAAATCTTTAGTCTCAGTTGGCACCATCTCACAACTTAAAAACCTTAGTGTCTATTTAAAGCATTTTCCTTTTATCAAAAATAGATTTTTTTCTCATATAATGTATCCTGATTCCTGTTCCCCCTCCCTCTCTCTCCACAGTTCTCAGCACATCTCCTGCCATCCACATCTACCCCCGCTTTCTGTCTCTCATTAGAAAACAAACAGGCTTCTAAGGGATAGTGATAAAATATAAAATAAAGATAAGAAAAAAAACCTAATACATCCAAATAGGACAAAGCAAACAGAATAAAAAGAGCCCAAGAACAGGAATTTGAAACAGATATGGTCAAAGACCCACTTGTTCACACACTCACAGATATCATAAAAACATTAAACTGGAAGGAGAGATTTGATAAAGATACCCCCCTTTAGGGCTGGGTGTTCTAAGGTCTCTCACACTCTGAATATTGTCTGGCTGTGGGAATCTGTATTTTTTCCCCATCTGCTGCAGGAAGAAGCTTCTCTGATGATAGCTGAGCAAGGCACTGATCTACGGGAAAAGCAGAATGTCATTAAGAGTCATTTTATAAGCTAGATATATTGGCACACACTTTTAATCCCAACACTTGGCAGGCAGAAGCAGGCAGATTACTGTGAGTTCCAGGCAAGTTTGGTCTATGTAGTGAGTTCCAGGCTAACCAGAACCATATACTGAGACCTTGTCTCAAAGAGAAAAATAGTAATTTTATGGCTTCTGTGGTTCAGTGACAGTGGTGGCAGTGGGTTTTATTGTTTGAGTTTTTTAGTTTCTTTTTTTCTTTTTTTTTAAGTAGTAAAGTACTGTTGTTGGTGTTTGGAGGGCTTGGGGTGAGTAGTTTTTATTTTACTCTTAGGTCTATGGGCTGTTTAGTGTTAGGTTCTTGATCACCCAAGCACTATCAAATATGGGCACATCCAGGTTCCATCACATCAAGTGGGCCTTAAGTCAAATCACATATTGGTTGGTTACTCCCATAAGCTAATATTGCAGAGCAGGACACAATTGTAGATCAAAGAGTTGCTTATCTGATCTTGAATTAACTTTGGTAAGTGGTATATATCAAGAAAATTATCCATTTCTTTTAGATTTTCCAATTTGATAGAGTATGGTTTTTTTTAATGTGTCTTCATGATTGTTTGGTTTTACTCAGTTTCCATTGTTATGTCCCCATTTCATCTCTAATTTTGTTCATTTATATATTCTTTCTCCACCTTCCAGTTAATTTCACTAAGGGTTTGTCAATGTTATTGATTTTTTTTCCAAAGAACCAACTTTGTTTACTTGATTCTTTGTACTTTCTTGTTTTCAGCCCTGAGTTTGATTAGTTCTTGCTGACTGCTCCTTTTGGGTGTAATTTACTCTTTTTGTTCTAACGCTTTCAAGTGCACTATTAAGTTACTAGTATGAGGTCTCTCCAAGTTTTACGTAGGCATTTAATGCTACTTGCCTCTAAGAACTGCGTTCATTGCTTCCCATAAGCTTGGGTATATTGTGGATTCATTTTTACTGACTTTCAAAAAGTGTTTCACTGTTTCTTAATTTCTGTCTTGACCCATTTTTCATATCAGGAGAGAGCTGTTCAGTTTCCATGAGTCTGTAAGCTTCCTGTTATTGTTGCTATCCATCTTTAATCCACGATAGCGAGAAAGGATAGAGCGTGTTATTTCAATTGTCTTATGTCTGTTGAGCTTGCTTTATGGTTGAATATGTAGTCAATTTGGAGAAAGGTCATGAGGTGCTCTGTGTGTGTGTGTGTGTGTGTGTGTGTGTGTGTGTGTGTGTGTGTGTGTGTGTGTTTTGCTGGTCTGGGTTTATTTATTCCTTGTGTTTTCTTCAGTGTGGTTAACCTCTCTAAGTTGTAATTTTTCTTCTAGCACCTTCTGGTGGGCTAGATTTGTAGATAGATCTTGCTCAAATTTGTTTTTTACCTTAGAATTTCTTATTTTCTTCATAATTGTGACTGAAGGTTTTCCTTGGTATTGTAGTTTAAGCTGGCACCTGTGATTTGTAGAACATCTGTCCAGGCCTTCTGGCTTTTAGAGTCTTGAGTGAGAAGTAAGGCACTATTCTAATAGATAGGCCTGTGTATGTTACTTGGTCCTTTTCCCTTTCAACTTTCAATATTCTTTCTTTGTTCTGGACATTTAGTGTTTTCACTGTGCTGAGGAGAACTTTTCTGGACCGGCCTATTTAATGTTATCTATGCTTCTTCTACCTTGATTGGCATCTTGTTCTTTAGGTTAGGGAACATTTCTTCTCTGGCTTTGTTGAAAATATTTTGCCTTTGACCTGGGTTTCTTCTCCTTCTTCTATTCCCATTCTTCTTAGATTTGGTCTTTTCATAGTGTGTCAGATTTCCTGAGTGCTTTTTGCCAGGATATTTTTAGATTTAACATTTTCTTTAGTACCAAGGCGCAGAGGAACTTTAAGTCAGCAGCATGACTGCTCTGATCACTTCTGTGTGGTCCAGCTGAAATGCAGACACACCCTTTAATCCCAAACATTGAGATTAATTTACCATGAAGGTAAAGTTAGTTTGTAGAAGGGAGTACCCAGCTTTGAAAGTGATGTCTAATTGAGAGGCAGCCAAATTGACAAATCAGAGAAAGATTTGACAGACTAGGATAAACCCAACTCTCAGAAAAACAGAGGAAAGAGAGATGATTTAAGAGAGAACAGCACAGAGGGAGAGGAGGCAGTTTTACCAGGAGAGGTTTACAGAGACAGGTTGAAGAGAGAACAAAGTAGACACAAGTAAAGACAGAATGAGCCAGAGAATGAGAAGGAGCCAGAAGATTAGAACAGATTTTACTAGAGTTAGTCTGAAGCCAGGCAGAACAATTCAACGAGAAACCAGGAGAAGCCAGATGCAATCAATCAGCTTGGAGAGAAGTTTGAGCCAGGTCAGCTGAGTTCAACCAGCCAGCCAGAGTTCAGAAAGAGCTAGAAAGAGTGAGCTTATTTAGAAGTAAGTTTCAGGGCTTGAAAACATTCTCGGCCCAGATTAGCTTGTATGGAGGCTAGAAGCTTCCAGGACTAGGCCTAGGTTAGTAGGAGGAGGTGATAGTGCAGCCAGACAACAATTGCTTAGACTAAAGGATACTTTTCCAGTGCAGGAGCCACCACATGAGGCCCAGCACACTGACACACCTCTCCCCGACGACACTATCGTTTCCTTAGCGTGAATGGAACCTTAAGGTGCTGTTGTATGATTATAGTTGCCAGTTTCCCAGGCCTGGGCTTCTGAGCCTGCTCCCTCAGTCTTGTGTGCCTTAGCAGTGGGAGTCTTTAGAATATGAGTCATGTCTTAGTCATTGGTCCAATCAGTAATTATGATTATAGTCACTCTGAGAGGCAAGTGTTCCTCTGTGCTCCTATCTTGCTGTTCATAGCATGTCATGTGTGATCAACAACTTCATATTTCTGCTCTTTCTTTGTTAGTTCTAAGCTCTAAGCCTAAGAGGACCTAGGATCATAATAGGTCTTAGTCATGTTTTTGTTCTGTCCACTGACTTATGTTGCCCTCTGGGGTTCTTAGTAGAGTATAATAGCTGTGTGTTACCGGTAGGGAATTCCCCCAGGATTCTGCCAGATGTGGCTACTGAGGGTTCCTAGTAAAATATATCTATGTACTGGGAGGATTGCACTTAAGGTAGGTAACGGGCTAAGTAGGGGACTGAGCGGACTGAGGGGACTGAGAGGGTCCACAGACGGGAAGAAAGCAGAGGTTTCCACCAGGACTTCTTTAGTCCTCTGAGAATGGTGGCAGAGACTGAAGAGAAGCCACACCAGGTAGTCCGCTACAAAGCTGGGCGTGAACCTGGGGGGCCGGATATGAAGGAGAAGAAGCAGGGTAAAGATCTGAACCATGCCTGCCTGCCTGCTTGGCTGGTCTCCTTGCTTCTCTGGCAGGCTTGGCTGGTGGGTTCCCATGGAATGCCTGCGGGAGCTGGGGGCTGGGCTAAATAGTGGGAGGAGGGTTGTAGGACAGGATCTGCGTGGCCTGATAAAGATGGGCCAGACAGAAGGAGGAGGACGAAGAGGAGGAGGAGGAGGAGGAGGAGGAGGAGGAGGAGGAGGAGGAGGTCACAACAGAAGGTCTGCTACAATTATGGGGGTGAGAAAGGGGATTGGGCGCAGAGGTGATTCAGGGTTGGGCTACCTGCTTCCCCAGGAATTGCCTGCTGGAGTTCAAGGCTGGGCTAAAGCGGTGAGCCCGAGAAAGAAGAAGGCTTAAAAGGGAAGATCTGTGTGATCCACTGAAGAAGTGGGTGGGTCGGGAGAGGAGCTGAACGGGGAGGTCTGGTACAAAGCTGAGGATGAGACTGGAGGATCCGATTTGGATGGGAGAACGGGGAGGTGAAGAGCTGCTGTCAGCCTGGTTCCCTGGCTGGAGGGCTGCCCTGCAGTGTCCCGGGGAAATATGCCTGCTGGAGTTGGGGGCTGGGATAGTTGGATGAGTCTGGGGTAGGAAGTTTGGAGGGGAAGGTATGTGTGATCCACTGGAGGTGGGGATAGAGCGCTTCTGAGAATCTTTTTAGTGAGTAATTCTCTCACGCATTACCCTTAATGCTGTTCGTATCATAATCTGCTCACTCTACCTTTATCCTATAAGTATCTTTTTAATTTAGTTCACACAGAGAAATAATACCATCTCCCTAAAATTAGATTAAAAGTCACAAATAGTTTACTTAAAAAAAACATATATCCCCAGGGTTCTCTAGTGCATATTGCTGAGAAGCACTCATCCCTTATCTTTACTTTGATTTCTTTAAGGGGTAGGATTGTTAATGAGCTTATCCACTACAGCAGAAATGCAGAGGGAGGAAGGTGTGAATCACTGTCTAATAGATAGACATTAGAACTTCAAATGACAGCATCTGGCTGAAAGAGGTGAAGCAAGATTTAAACAGCGCATGCATAGTTACGGTCATATCGTGACATCTAGCAGCGTCATAACAATCAAAATGGCTTAGATCTGTTTTTAGGCTACAGATGGCTCTTTGTCATCTGCTACATGTCTCCTGTCAAGACGGTGCATGAGAGGGCCTAGTACATGTAATCGTGACAAAGTGTCTGAATGCTAAAGACGCTGCAGACCTATGGAGGAGCCGGCGGGGAAAGCAAGGCAGCCGGGTATGGTTAGAAGCCAGTGTCTGAGTGTGACCCCCTACTCTCTACCCACATGTGCACACAGTATACAGGCTTTTAAATCGAATCCCCCGAGAAGCAGAATGATACAGGAAAAGCATTTGGGGGGATTCTCTTGTGAGAGAAAGCAGGGTAAGGTGGAAAGAGTGAGCAGTCAGGCAGAGGCAGGTCGACCCAAGGGAATGTAAGTAAGAAAACAGAGGAAAGGGAAACTTGAATGGGTGTGTCTTCACTGTGGTGTGCTCTGACTCATTCAGGGGGAACAGGCCAACGCTGACCAAGAGGGGAAGCATCTTCTTTTTTTTTTTTTTTTTTTTTTTAGGATTTATTTTTTTTTACTTTATTAATTTATTCTTGTTACATCTCAATGGTTATCCCATCCCTTGTATCCTCCCATTCTTCCCTCCCTCCCATTTTCCCCTTATTCCCCTTCCCTATGACCGTTCCTGAGGGGGATTACCTCCCCCTGTATATGTTCATAGGGTATCAAGTCTCTTCTTGGTAACCTGCTGTCCTTCCTCTGAGTGCCACCAGGTCTCCCAGGAGGGGAAGCATCTTCAAACCAAGAGTTGCTTCCCCAAGGACTCCCTCATCTCCCCGGGACAAGCCAGCGTGTCAGGGTATCCCAGCTGCACCCATGGTTCTGTTCTTAATTCCTAGGCATCCTATCTGTCCTATAAATAGTCACCGTTCTGACTTCTACCAAGAGAAGTTAACTTTGCCTGTCCTTAAAGCTCAGATAGATGCTATCGGATAGCATATACATATTTATATACAGATTTTTTTTCCATTTAGTATTTTGAGACTTATCTATATTGTTTCAAAAGAGGTCAGTTTTCCATTACTTTTTATGGTTGTGTCTGTTTGGTTGTATGGATATATCATGGTTCGTTTCATTTAATTCATATAGAGAAAGAATACTATCTCCTTAAAATTAGATTAAAAGTCACAAATATTTTACTTAAAAAATAAAATATCCCCAGGGTTCTCTATTGCATGCTGCCGAGAAGCACTCATCCCTTATCTTTACTTTGATTTCTTTACGGGGTAGGATTGTTAATGAGCTTATCCATTAGAGCAGAAATGCAGAGAGAGGAAGGTGTAAATCACTGTCTGATTTAAACTGGGGAATAATAAAGATATATGATAATATCTATCCACATGTTGGTAGCCATTTGGGTTGATGCCAGATTGGGGCTATTGCATATTTGCCTGTATTTTCTTGGGTGAATTCTCAGCCCTAAGATATGTATAGCGTGACAACTTTATAATAAAATGGTTCGCTAAAGTTTTTATAATTTTGTTCTCCAGAACTCGTAGAGTTTTAGGAAAGATTGTATGACATTTAAGCTGTATTTAAATCTCTGACAGGGATAAAAGAAAGAATCCATGCATCTCTCCTAGCCAACGCTGCAGGTGCCCATCACCCCCCACTCTATTGATACAAAGAGTTCAGGAAATGTAGGATTTAAATGAGCAAAGTCAAATACCTGATGAGGGCCACCAAGCCCTCAAACTCCAGACTCAAACTTCACCCACACCACAATGAAAGAAAGCAACAAGCTTCCCCTTGAACAAAATGCCAAACTCGTAGCACCAAAGAGCTATGAGCTCCAGACATTTACCAGAGGCAGGAAGCTGACACAGACACGGACACTAGGTAGTGGGAACCTCTTCTCAGATGAATCCAAGCTCGGAGGCGATAGACCACCAACTCTCTCCCTCACAGGTCCTGCCCACGACTGTAGTTCAGCTCTGTCCACTGGGTTAGAATCATCAGGAGTTGCTCAAAAAATCTGCTTCTTGGCTGCCGATTTGGGAAACTCTAAGGTGGCTTATAATCCACTTTGTTTCTCTCACCTCACGCTGATGACCCTAAGAGATTCTTGTTATTATTTTAGTTACTGACAATTAAAAAGACAACACAAAGAATAACTATTTACACGATATGGTTGAATTTCATAGCTCAGTGCCTTTGGCTTCCAATCAGATACTATTATGCATTTTTTACATTGTTTAAAATTTATTCACTTTACGCCCCGATTGTAGCCCCCTCCCATGTCACCTCCTGGTCTCACCCTCCCTCCCTCCCTCTTCTCTCTTCCCAGCCCCCCACTTTCACTTAGTCCTCAGAAAAGGAAAGCCCTCCTCCCCTTCCACTTGCCCCTAGCCTATCAAGTTTCATAAGGACTGCTTGAATCTCTTCTTCCTCTGTGGGCGGGCATGGCCACCCCACCAGGGGAAAGTGATCAATGAGCGGGCAACAGGCTCCGTGTCAGAGGCAGTCCTTACTCCCCATATTATGCTGCTCACATAGAAACTGTGCTGCCTCTCTGAGCAACTGTGCTACCACATCTGAGCAGAGGGTCTAGGTCCTCTCCATGCATGGACCTCGGTTGGTGCATCAGTCTCTGTAGGTCCTCCTGGGACCAGATTTATTGGCTCTGTTGTTCTCCTTGTGGAGAACGGATAAATTCTGGTACATCTACACAAGGAATGCTACTCAGCTATTAAAAACAAAGAAAGCCTGAAATCTTCAGGCAAATGGATGGAACTAGAAATGATCATCCTGAGTGAGGAAACCCAGACCCAGAAAGACACACACGGTATGTACTCACTTATAAGTGGATATTACCCATATAATACAGAATAACTACACTACAGTCCATAGACCTAAAAAAGCTAAATAGCAAGGAGGGCCCTTAGGCAGGGGATGCTTAATGCTCAGTCAGAAGGGGAACCAGAATAGAAAATGCAAGTTCATGAAGAGAGGGAACCGGACGGGAGCCTACCACAGAGGTCCTCTGAAAGACTCCACCTAGCAGGAGATCCAAGCAGACCCTGAGACTCACAGCCAAACTTTGGGCCAGAGAGCAGAGTGACTTAGACAAGAGTTGGGGGTGGAGATGGATAGCATTTTCTAATATCATCCCTGCATTGCGGGACAAAGACAATGTAGGTTACTGCCTCATTGGATGCAGACTAATCAAGTCTTCTGGTTTCAAGTTCAGAGGTCTTTTCATCAGGTAACATGTAGTAGATCCTTACATTCCTTTTCTGTGTGTGTGTGTGTGTGTGTGTGTGTGTGTGTGTGTGTGTGTGTGTTGGAGGAGCATATTTGTATTGGTGGGTACATACTGATAGGTGTGTAAACGAGTGTGTGGGAGCCAGAGATTAACCTTTGGTGTCCTTCTTAAGAAGCTGTCTACCTTGTGTTTTTAGACACGGTCTCTCCCTGAGACCTGGGAGTCCCAGAGTAGGCTAGGCTGGCTTGCCTGGGGCTCTCCCTGTCTCCACCTGTCCAACACTAGTATTACAAGTGATTGCCACTATATCTGCTCGCCCCACCGCGCCGCCCCCCCAGGTTCATGGATCAAATTAACCTTCATGCCTGCAACACAGCATGTTCTTCTCCGGGCTAGCTCAGCAGCCTCTGCTCCTTGGTTTTAAAACCCTGAGACTCAACAAGATGATCGCCAACACTCTGCTCAGTTCAGAAAGTCTAGGTCTCCGTGAGTCTGCATTCAGTACAAGATTTTAAAGAGAGAGAATAGAATTTTCCCTGACAGCACTTTCTGTTACTGAAGAGAGAGATCTGAAACCTTGAGTGCATCAGGGATGCCTTCTGTAACTAATGAGTAAGAGGCCCCGTGGGATAAGGTCTGTCAAGACATTAAAAGCTAATCCAAAGGTGACTTTGAACACATTCTTTCTCTCAAGTGGCACAGGGTTGAAAACCAGATTTCCATTTCTGGAGAGGTAACAGAAGTTTCTGAAAAGTCATTTTCATGGAAAAAATATAAGTACTCTATTTGCATATATGATAATAACACTCTAGGGAAAAATCAGAATATAGAAATATAAGTTATTTTAGGTAACAAGAGGAGTGGAAAAATCACTGCACTGCACTGCACTGCACATAAAAACAGTTACTTCGCTGTCATGTGTACAACCCCAGACCATCTTCAGCACTGTCTGCCTCCCTGTGGCTGTTGGCTAACCTCAGTGCTGTGGCGCCTCAGCACTTGCCTTGTATCAGATTAAATGTTAGAGCTAAAAACTTGCACTTTGCCAGGTGGCTGTCTCTGATGTCAGCTGAGGGAAAAAATTCCCAGACAGTCACTCTCAAATCAATTAAACCTACTTTCCTCTTTGGAGTTAGAAGTCATGCCAATCCCAAAGTCACAGTCCGTGTTTACATTTACAGTCCAGATGCCCAGGCAAATGGTAAAGTGCTCTTGTTTGTGAAATATCAAGAGATAATTCACTATGGGGTCCCTCCGCTCTATTGCACTTCTATCAACAAAATTTAATCTATGGAGAAATCACCCTGAACAGTAAGCTGATCTGTTATTTTACTTAATTTTTGTTTTTAAAAATATTTTAATAGCCACACAGTAATTGCCCATGCTTCTGGGGTACAGATGGAGTACATGTGCACATGCATAATGATCACACCTGAGTAACTGACTTATCACTCCAGACATTTATCATTTTCATATAATTTGATGGAACTCCAGTTCTCAATCCACTGGGGATACAATATCACAACCATCAAAGCATTTTCTTAGGCATAACACTAAGTCTTCCATGAAGCCAAGATGATAGTGAAAACACACAGTAGTGCAATTAATGGTTATAAAATCATCTGCTTTACTTCTAGTGAGTATCTGTTCTTCAATTCAGAATATTGTTCCTTTTGAAAAGAGGACATCCTTTCTCCTATAGAGAGAAAATATGGCCCTATTTTTATGTCTGGGGAGCTTCAATTTGGGTTCTTAACTACGCCTCATTGTACATAAGATTGGAAATACTATAATTAACTTTCTAACAAGTATTAACTTGAACTGAGAAAATAAGCGAAGACAAATACCATCTTTCTAAATGCATCTTTTACCTCCAACTCCATTCTTACTTATAATTGTCGATAGCTTTTCATTATTTTTGGAGGGAGGAACAAGCCACTGTCTCCATATCACCCTGAACCAGCAGAGCAGGACCAGCCAACCTCTCCTTCACAGAGCCTTCCTGTGGGCTTTGGCATTTTTGAACCTACTTTATTTGGGGTTCTTTAATGCTCCCACCTCGCTTCCAAGCCACCTATCCTAGATAGGAGAGAAAGGAGGTTAATAGGGACAGGAGAGATAGACCTTTTTAGACTCAGTTCCTTGAGGGCAATTACACTCTTCTTCATCATCAGGATTCCAGCAGACCTGTTAAATAGCAAACCAGAAATTCAGCGAAAAAAAATCAACCACAACCACAGCAGCCTGGACCTCAAAGTGTTCTCTGGAGCTTTTCTCTCTAGGAGCATCTGGAAGTGAAGTAATAAGCAGCCAAGTGACGTGAAGTGATGCAAAAGCTATTAATCTTTGTTTTTGGTGTGTGTGGAGGGGGCTATTTATACTCTCCCATAGTCTATATAGGATACTTCTCAGCTGGCGAAACCCATGCATGCTCTCTTCACGAGGTAGTTCCCTTTCTAGTGGACAAACATCACTGTGCCCTCCCATGAGGCAGTTTCCAATGGACAAACGTCACACACCCTCACACAAGGCAGGTTCACATGCCACACTTGGGATCAAAACAAAAACATGTTTACATCCAGAACACCTCCCACCTCCCTACTCTCTGGGGTACCCCCTACCCCAACCCAGCCCCCCCCCTCTACCAGTTGTTTTCTGTTTGCTGGCTGAATGAATTTTTATAGTATCATAGCATGTGTGCTTGATGAGTTTTCACTTATAGTATATGATTGTTGCTGTGTGACCTTCATGTGGAAGACACGGACAAATGTCTAATCATCATAGCACAAATGATGGACCCAATAGATGATTCTACCCAAGTTTGGTTAAATAATGAAGTATATGGGGGCACTTACAGCAACAAAAACCCCACCTCAGCATAGGCGATTGCTCCAAAGTGCATTCCTGGGCCCTTGATAATTGCTTGGAAACAGCTCCTGCCTCTCAGGAATCATTTTTGCTGCTTCTATAACCTCTGCAAAGGTCCCTGAGAATCTTGTAACTTCCTGATCTTAGGATGTTCCTTCTTCTCCCTGGAAGGGAATGTTTCCATTCTGAGGAAATAGCTACACACAAATTTGATCATTTAATAAAACTATGATGAAATCTTTACCTTGGAACACTGTATAAACATTTAAAAGGTCAAGCGAGAATAAAGTAAATATAAATTATAAAACTTGATTGAGACTATGAGCAGAAATGAACAAATTTGGCAGTTGAAAACTATGCCCACTATCTACTATGGTTTTAATAGCTATTCTACAAGGTCCCCCAGAAAATGAAGGCTTGGTCCCCAGAACAATAGTCCAGGGAAATTCTATAAACTTATAAGTCGCATAATATGAAGTTGGTACAGACATGTTGGGGGAGACATGGGGGGTTAGGAGAAGGGAAATGGGATTAGATATGATCATATTACAACGTATGCATGTATAAACTTCACAATAAGAACAAATTATGAAAAATGAAATGGGGCCTAGTGGGAGGTGCTTGTAAGTATTGAAAGTGTGTTCTGGAAGACTGAAGGCTCTAATCTCTCTCTCTCTCTCTCTCTCTCTCTCTCTCTCTCTCTCTCTCTCTCTCTCTCTCTCTCTCCCCCTCTCTCTCTCCTGGCTCTAGCTGTGAGTTCCTCCTCAGATATATGCTTCAGACATAGTGTGCCTCACTTTCTAGTGGCCCAAGCAGTTATACACCCCAATATAAACTTGAACTCAAGCAGGGTAGAAACCTTGAGGCAGGAGCTGACTGATGCACCTCGTGACCTGTTCAGCCTACTTCCTTGTAGAATCTTGAACTACCAGCCCATAGATAATGCCACCCACAATAGCCTGGGTCCTCCCATCCTTAGTCACTAATTATGAAAATGTCCTACAGGCTTGCCTATAGCCTGGTCTTATGGGAGTATTGTCTTAATTGAGGTCCCCTTCTCTCAGATGACTTAACTTCTGTCAAGATGACATAAAACTACCCAGAGTGCAGCCATTACTGCGATTCTACCTACTTCTGGTTCTCCAATGAGGAGAGAATACCTGAAATATTCTCTTAGGCAAAAGAAAGGGGGGAAATGAAGCCCTTATCCCCAACTGAGTAACAGAGTTGGAAAAGAGAAAAAAGCATTAACTGAACAAGTATTTGTGAAGGATTTCAAGTTCCTTGGGCATATGCCAAGAAGTGGTACAGCTGGGTCATGTGGTGGCTTTCTCTTTAGTTTGTCTTTTGCTTTGCTTTTGTGGTTTTGCTATTGTTGTTGGCTTTGTCTGTCTGTCTTCTTTTGGTTTGTTTTCTTTTAGGAGTCTCCACACTGCTTTCCAGAGTGGCTGCACCAGTTTGCATCCCCACCAGCCATGAATGAGACTTCCTCTGCGGTGGAAACAACCTTCGATCTGTCCTTCAACAGATGAATGGATAACAAAATGGAATGGAATGCTGTATACAATGGAATAGCATAAAGAAAAATGAAATAGTAAAATCTGCAGGTAAATAGAGGGACCTAGAAAAGAGTGAGGGAGGTAATAAGCACCATGTGTTCTCTCTTGCTTGCAGTTCCTACCTCCAAATCCTCAGGTGTGAACATACAGGTGTGGGTATACAGGTGTGCGTATACAAGTGTGCGTATACAGGTGTGAGAATACAGGTGTGGGTATACAGGCGTAAGTATACAGGCGTGGGTATACAGGCGTGAGTTTACAGGTGTGAGTTTACAGGTGTGAGTATACAGGTGTGAGTATACAGGTGTGAGTATACAGATGTGAATATACAGTGTGGAGTAATCACAGAAACTAGGAAGGTATAAAGGAGCTGTGGTGATTTGAATGGGAAAGGTCCACATAGGCTCATATATTTGAATAGTTGATCTCCAGTTGCCAGAATTATTTGGAAAGGATGAAGAGATATGGCTTTGTTGGGGTAGCTATGGTCTTGTTCAAGAAGGTGTGTCACTCAGGTGGGCTTCAAGGCTTAAAAGGCCTAAACCAGGCCTAGTCTTATTCTCTCTCTACCTAAATCTTATGGACCAGGTGTGAATTCTCAGCTACTGCTCCAACGTGATGCCTATCTGTCAGTCGAGCATTGCTCCCCACCTTGATGGGCACGAGCCCACCCTCTGAAACTGTACTCAAGCTACAAATGAAACATTCTATTTTATAGCTTGCCTTGGTCATGGTGCCCCAGAAGAGTAATAGAACATTAACTAAACAGAAAGGGAGCTATTCAAGAGCCCTACCTAGCTGCAACACTACGAACCACAATGACCAACCAGCACTGCAAGACATCTGTAGCGGTGTAACAGGTGGAACCTCTAACTGGCCTTCAAACCCACTCAACAGGAGGGAAAGTATGCCTGGTACTGAAAACCTAGTCATCTTCCAGGTTTTTTTTTTTTTTTTTGTAGCAATGTTGTAATATATAAATATAGAGGCCATGCAACAGATCTGGTACAAAGAGTGTACCTGGTGAAGGAAGAGGGAAACAGTGAGAGAGAGACAGAGAGAGAGCAACTGGGAGGTGGGGGAGGGGTGAGAGAATGAGGAAATGGAGGCACCCCAGACACAGGGAGAAGAAGAGAAACCTAGGCACAAATAGTGTGCTGCGGCCCGGGGCTGGTCCTTTATATCTGATGCACTGCTGGCAACTGCAGGTAATCATGTCAGGTTGCTAGGCAGCCTAGGAGTGGGCTATTGGATTGGCTTGCGAACGAACACTAGTGGATTCAAAGACATTAGAGAAGACTCCACTACTACCACTTTTCTAGACCAGCATGGTTTATTACTACATTCCAAACCCTACTCTTAGGTGCACAGCTAAGTGTAGCTACCACCCCTCATCAAAGAAACCTCTCTTTACAGCAGATGGAGTCTATCATAGAACACCACAACTGCAGACAACGCAGACCTCAAGGGCTCATGGGATTCCCACCCTGACAAATGCATCTATATCAAGGCTCCACATCACGGAAGAGAGGATGGAAAGGTTGTGAGACTCAGAATACCAGGAAGTCAGCTGTGAGACAGGCTCTCCTAGAAATGGCTTCAGAAATAAGACCAGAACAAGAACTGAAGATAAGTAATACTTCTGAAAAAGGAAGATTAGCCCTCCCAGGGATGAGCCCCTAATTGGTTGTGCAAGGCAGAGCTCTGAAACCATATACATGCAAACCACAAAAAGGAGTTAGCAGGTTGTATTTCAATATCTGTGCATGCATACATATACAAATGAAACAATAATAAAGAAAAAGAGGCTACAGACTTGAGAGACATGGGAGTGGCCTAGCACAGGGGTATGGGGGCGTGGCCAAACGGAAGGGAAAAAGTGATGCAATTCTATTTCAATTAAATTCAGCTTTTAAAGAAGCTGGAAAAAACAAATAAATGACCTTTTCTCCTTTTAGAGAAAAAAATCCCCTCAGCTGCCACAGTCAGAGTATTGCTCAAGACTTTTTCTGTCATTTTACAAAAAGTTACCAGAATTTGCTTGTGTGTTTGTTTGTTTGCTTGCTTGCTTGCTTGCTTGCTTGCTTGTTTTTGTCTGAAACAACTGGAACCTTTACTCCTAGATTCATTTTTTTTTCACCACACTACTTCCCTATGCTCACAAAATGCTAATAACAAATGACTCCCAATAAATCTATGTAAATTGTGCTACTCTTGAGAAGCTTCACTGTGTCCATGTATACTGAGCTCAGTAGGATGGTTAACTCAACCCTTTGCACTTTTTTTTTTCAAATAGAAAATGAGAAAAGAATTGCACTTTAATTTTATTTTAGTGATAAGAAAATTAAATTTATATTAAAAATTTTAATATGCTTTGAAAATCTCAACCATTTTTTTTCATCGTCTGAAATGACTTTAATGGATTTTTTCCTCTAGTACGCCATTATTACAATTCCATTTTGCTTTATTGAGGTCAAACTACATTCCCTCATATTTTCCTTGGAGGAGGAAATTGGGTAAAAATTAGCTCTCTGTGGTTGTATTCCCTTTTTATTGCTGCATAAAGGAAAGGGCTAACTAGAGGGCAAGCTGATACCTTGCAAAGATCAAACATTTTATACTAAAGTAGAGTTACTGTGATATGAGAAAATGGGAATAGCAATCAATAAATAAGAGTCAAAGAGCAGTGGAAAGTAGACGTGGCTGGCTTTGAATAATTGCTCTTAAAAATAGTATGTGCTTTATATATAAATACATAAGTTATTAATCCACCATGACCATCACTCAGAGGCACATATATACCTACATCTTCCTTAGCTGCAATTATAAATAACAACACACACACACACACACACACACACACACACACACACTGAGAGAGAAGGGGGGGAGGGGGGGTGGAGGGAGGAAGAGAGTGTAAACCGGAAGTCATGGAGTGGTTTTGCTCTTACGCCAAACACTGGTGGATTCCAGATAGTCTTGTGTAGTTTCTTCAGTATAGTCATTTCTTCTCTGGGAGTCCCCTTGCCACATCTGTGCTGGCTGTTTGAGGTGAGTCCTTACAGATGAAGCCATCTACTGAACTATTCTAAAAACCAGCTTACAGTGTTCCTCTCAATAATTGGCTCTCATCCAAAGCTTCTGCAACTATGGTTCTTTTATTGTTTAAAGTATTCTAAGGATGTTTGCTTAAAGAATTTTTCTCCCAAATCTGACTAACTTTATGTCTCATGGCATTTGTTCTCTTCCTCTTTAAATTTCTCTATTCCAATCTCGATAGCACTTTTATGCTCAAAATATTTAAAGGTCAATATTTTGTTGTGTCTGGTGCAGTCATTATTCTTCCCTCTTTTCTCTTGGGTAAAGACAAGTTTTACAGAAAATCATTCTGCTTTGGGTTTTGTTTTTAAGCCATAACAATTCATCAAAAATCATCCCCTCAGGTTCATATTCCTTCTGTGGGGAAACTTAACCAAAGAAAATGAGCACCAAAAATTAAGAAATAACTTTTGTAAAGGTCTGCATTTCTCTCCTCTATTTGGATTGCTAGGGAATTTTCTTTCCCTATACGCTTCTTGTCTATTCCTAGAAGGTCTTACAGGGGCAAAGCCCGTTAACATCATGGGCCACGACTCCCACAAGAGACCACAGGAAAGAAAGTCCACCACTTTCTTCACCCCCAGCCCTAACTCATGACCACAGAATGGAAGTCCATGCCTAGCTTATCACCTCCTCAGCCCAGTCAGTGAAACTTCTCCAAAAAGCAGTATGGAGCAGAAACCCAGACTGTTGTCCAAAACCTTTGTGAAGTATCACTGACAATAATGTACCATGTCCTATCTACAAGGTGGGTTTGCTTCTGGATGGGCGGTCACATCCATCCATCCATCCATCCATCCATCCATCCACCTTCAAACCATTTATTCATTCATTCATTCATTTATTCATTTATTCTCTCCCTGTCTCGCCTTCTCTGTCTGTCTCTGTCTCTCTGTCTATCTTGGTCTCTGTCTCTGTCTCTCTCTGTGTCTCTGTCTGTCTGTCTGTCTGTCTGTCTGTCTGTCTGTCTCTCTCTCTCTCTCTCTCTCTCTCTCTCTCTCTCTCTCTCTCCTGAACACATCAATACTGGTCATATTTTGTGGGTACTTTCCATCTGTACTCCTTGCCTTCCTTCTCATTCTCTGGTGTTTCTGAGATTTTGAGTTCTTTCATGTATGTTTATTCTATCCCCTCTTGTTTGTGTTTTGGGGGCTGGAATTTTGTTTCCTTTCAGACAGAGAACCCTAACAAAGGGTCCTTTAGTCTAATGCTCCCTCCCTGCCCTGTTTCGCCCAAGTTGATTCAATTCCACAAGAAGTACATTGAATTGGGCAATGCTGGGTGTGAGCTTCCACATTCTTCCATGAAACAGACTGAAATCGTCCCAACTGATTTCAGCAGCTCAGACTCTAGTGTTATCTACAAGAGAGAACACAGCGCACAGTGATGTTTAAGGAAAGAATTATGAGAGAACACCAGAATCCTACTGGAAGGAGTGTGGGCATCCTATCAAGGGGATTAAAGAAGAGTGGGCACTTCTGGCTAAGAGAGGAACCTATCTAAAGCAGCGTTGCCTTACAAACTGGTAGGGCTATGATAAACTAGAGTCCAGATGAAACTCAGAAGGGAAGAGAAAGTGGACTGAAGTGAGGAAACAAAGCAGATCAACAGAACAAGCTTGAATCTCACTCAGAAGGGGAAATAATAGCTAAGTAGTATTCCATTGAAATTTTCAGGAGAATGCACAGAACTAGAGAAGATCATCCTGAGTGGGATGACCCAGACCTAGAAAGATACACATGGTACATACTCACTCAAAGGCAGATATTATCCACGTAATATGAGATAACCACACTATAATCCACACCCAAAGAAGCTGGATAACGGGGAGGAACCTAGGGAGGATGCTTAATGCTCATTCACAAGGGCAACTAGAATAGACACCAGAAGCAGTTGAAGAGAGGGAGCAGGACAGGAGCCTACCATAGAGGTCCTCTGAAAGACTTCGCCCAGAAGGGGATTGAAGCTGGTGCTGAGATTCACAGCCAAACTTTGAGGCAGAAATGCAGGGCGACTTAGGGAAGAGTTGGGGGATAGGAAGACATCAGGGGACAGGAGCTCCACAAGACAAACAACAGAGCCAATAAATCTGGGTCCAGGAGGACCTACAGAGACTGATACCAACCAAGGACCATGCATGGAGAGAACCTAGGCCCCTGCTAGGATGTAGTCTAGTGAATAAGCAGCACAGTCTCTGTGTGAGCCCCATAACATGAGGAGTAGGGGCTGCCTCCGACATGGACCCTGTTGTCCACTCATTGGTGACTTTCCCCTGGCAGGGTGGCCATGCCAGCCCATAGAGAAATAGGATTCAGGCTATCCTGTTGAGACCTGATAGCTGGTAGGTAGGTGAGGAGGGCTCCCCCTTTTCTGAGGAGGGGGAGGATGGAGGGAAGGTAGGATCAGGAGGAGACAAGGGAAGGGTCTATAATCGGGATGTAAAGTGAATGAATTAAAAATAAACAAACTTAATATAAAAAGAAAGAACAAAAAAGAAGGAGAAATAAAACAGGCATCTGAAGTAGATGGAGGGAGGGAACTCGATGGGAGAGAGATAGAGAAGGGAACGTGGGTGGAGATCAGGAGTGGGGAGGGGAAGGCTGGGAGAGAGAATTGATCTCCAGAATGAGGGAGTCCATGGGGGTGACCCTAGCTGAGACTTCTAACAGCAGGGGATATGAAGCCTAAAGAGGCCACTCCTGTAACCAGGCAGGAAGTTAGGGGATACCAACCTACACACAAAACCTTTGACCCTAAACTTGTCCTGTGTCTACAAGTAGTTCAGGGATAAAGATGGAGCAGAGATCGAGGGAATGACAAACCAAGGACTGCCCCAACTTGAGACCCACCCCATGGGAGAGAGCCAATCCCTGACACTATTAAAGATATTCTGCTATGATTGCAGACGGGAGACTAGCACAACTGTCTTCTGGGAGGCTTCATCCATCAGCTGATGGAAACAGATTCAGAGCCCCACAGCCAAACACTAGGCAGAGCTCTGGAAGTCTTGTGGAAGAGTAGAGGGAAGGACTAGGGGAGCCGGAGGGGTCAAGTACACCACAAGAAGACCTACAGAGTAAACTAACCTGGGCCCATGGGGGCTCACAGAGACTGAACCACCCAACCAAAGAGCAAGCGTGGGACTGACCTAGGCCACCTATGCATATGTCACAGATGGGCAACTTGGTCATCATGTGGGTCCCCTAACATATGGAGGGCAGACTGTCTCTGGTTCTGTTGCCTACCTATGGATCTCTTTCCCCTGACTGAGCTGCTTAGTCTGGCCTCAGTGGGAGAGGATGCACCCAGAACTGCTGTAACTTGACATTCCAGGGTGGGTTGGTGCCCATGAGGGAGCCTCCCTTCTCTGAGAAGAAGGGGATGGGGGAGGGGGGATGGGGGAAGGACTGGGCGTAGAGGAGGGAGGGGCTGTGATCAGGCTGTAAAGTGAATTATGAACAGGAGGAGGGCAGATACTGTTAGAAGGTTCTTTTTCTGTTCAACCATTGTTTCTAGTTTGCTAATCTACTTTGTAAAGAGAACAATAACAAAGCCCACTTCTCTGATAGGCACACATGTGTAATAAAAGCATAAGAACATAAAAAAAAAATATTTTAAAAGTTCCCTTCTCCCAATCCCCTATTTCATTCTCAAAGTGTTTTCATTTCAATTAAGCTGGAAACACCAATGTAAAACCCAAGCAATATATGTGCCAGCTTTCTTTTTTTTTAATTATTTCTTTTAGATATTATAATGTAATTATATCATTAACCCTTTTCCCTTTCATCCCTCCAAACTCTTCCATATACCATTCCTCACTCACTTTCAAATTCATGGCCTAGCTTTTTAAAAAAAAGTTGTTATTACACACACACACACACACACACACACACACACACGTATGTATGTATGTATGTATGTATGTATGTATGTATTTTCTTATTTCCAGGACTGATCATTTAGTATTGAATAACTAGTCAACTTTACGTAGTTTAAGCCTTAAGTAATCATGGCAGGTATATAACCCAAGTGTAGCTAGAAGTGACAGACAAATCCATCCTTAGAACAAACTCTTACCTCTAGCCAAAATCATTTCCTATGAAACTGTGTAGTTATTAACTGGCACCATTATGTGTGTGCCTTCTCTTCTTCCTTTTTTTAATATAAGAATTAAGCTCAGATCATATGTGTGGATATTTTTAATCAGTCTACAAAGAATAATCTTGACAGTCACATTTGAAGGCCTCACGGTCAATACTCAAACCCAAAAGAAAAGTCACAAACCCTGCCTTGGCATTTTTGGCTCCGATGTTTCAAGTAGCTATGACTTCCAAACTGGACAGAACTGTACTCTGAATGCACTGACATTGTATAAACATTCTTGAATCCATCCAATTAAGAGTGTCTTTACATCATTATTATGATCCAGGAGGTCTGTCTGGCACCAGGAATTCCAGACAGATAAGGCTCCTTTTCTCGAAGGAACCAGGTTATTCTAACATATAGTGATGGACGAGACAATAGATGCCTAGAAAACAAAGATCCAACACAGATGGAAGGATGTGGGGGGGAAGATTCCTGATAGACTGTTTAAACTGAGAACAGCCTGAGTCGAAAGAGACGAGGAGGAGGGAAAAAAACATAAGGAATGGCGGGAAGAGAAGTGTTGGGGTGAAAATGGCCTCTGAGCCCTCCACGAAGTGAGAGTTTCCTCTCCTCCTTCCGGCCTCATTCCAAAAAGACACTGCCTTGGGACACGTTCTGTTGATTGTGCCCTCCCTAATACCACCACCACCGACATTCCTGCAGCTTCCAAATAGCCAAATGAAACTGTAGCAAATGAGACTCCACGTGGATGTAAACACTGGGGTTGGGCTCCCACCCGCCCAGCCACCATCAGCTGATCTGTGTTTTCTATCTGGTGTTGTTTTCTGTGATGGTCTTTGTTGGCTGTAAAGACAGGCTTCTTTGGTGAGAGGTGATAACTACACCTATCTGTGGGGATGAGGGTAGGGTTTAGAATGTAGTAAGTAATTACGCTAGCCTAAGCAAAATGGAGGTAAAATATCCTTTATTAGATAGAGTCTATGGCCTCAGTCGCCTTGGGAAGCTGGAGATGTTTCCAGTACCAAACATGATTTCCATCCTTTTGAGTGGGCTTTAATTTCATTAAACAGCTGTTGGTTGCCGCTCTCAGGTGGGAGCACCACTTACTGCGCCTGTATGCATATCTTGTCGTACTGATCTTTGCTGTGGTCCACAGGGGCTGTAGCTGGATGCGTCAGATCCAGCTTGAGTTATCAGAGTCCTGTGTGCTCAGTGTGCAGTGTTCTCAGCAACAGGGGCCTAACCCTCCACCACTAAGAGGCAAGCAAGAGCTACATCAATAATCTATATTGTTGAGGAAGTCATTTCCACTACTCTGGCCAGCCATTGACAGGTTCCTCATGTCTGGTACGTGGGTCTTTGTTAGTCTATGCTTCTTGCGGGGAGCGCTCTGTGTGTGTGTGTGTGTGTGTGTGTGTGTGTGTGTGTGTGTGTGTGTGTGTTTATATCTTTTGTGTATAATTGAGGTAGAAGGAGGTAAAACTAGTGTAAGAGCAAGAATATCAGGACATTTGCTGTGAAACAGTCTCTCCTAGAAATGGCTACGTAAATAAGACCAGAACACTGGCAATAGACATATTAACATGAAAGGGAGTAAATTCCATAGCGTCCTCACCCCTAGACAGAGAACTAAGGTCAACAAGAAATTGCCTTTACTAAGGATGAGCCTTTTATCCGTTGGCCAAAGAAAAGTGATCACAAACAATAACAAATGGACTTAGCAAGGTGTATGTGTGTGTGTGTGTGTGTGTGTGTGTGTGTGTGTGTGTGTGTGTGTGTGTGTCGTAGATACACATACATATGTAAGAAATATAACCAAAGGAAATGAAGCTATCACCTTGAAAGGAAGAGTGAATGTGGGAGGGGTTTGAGAGAAGGCAGCTGGGAAAAGCTGGAAGGAGGAAAGGGAGGGGGCAAGTTATATAAGACTATTCCAATTAAAAACATTTAAGGAAAAAAAAGGTGGGGAAAAAAAGAAATTCCATATGGCTGAAAATCAAAGTGAGCATGGGATGCAGTGACAAGGATTGAGTCTGATAGTCTGGGATTTATGTCGCTCTGGCTTTGACAGCATCCATTCGCCTGCCACCCATCCTTGGTCTCTGCTGGTCAACAGTACTGGGCTGCCACTAACTGAAAAGAACAACACACAGCACGGCCATGCCTGCCTATGCAGAGGGTGACAGGAAATGGGTTTCCCAGCCTTTGTGCCCTTATGTGTGCTCCAGCTCAAGGCGGGCGGGGGTGGGCAGGGAACAGGGAGTAGAGTTATTCTATGATCACCTATCAGTAATCATACGGTAAAGATGAGGGGCTTGTCCTCGGTTTTTGATAAACATTAAGTTCAGAGTTTTCTGCGTGAAGGTATGTACACACACTGTGCTTTTTCTGGGCACCACACAAAGTCTTGGTGTCTGCAGCCTTCTGGAAAATGGATAGACATAAGAGAGATTTCAAAGCATTGTGAGTTTGGAACCAGGAGACAACATAAACAGGAAACTAACCTAGTTTACTTAATTGTATTTCCTTCTTTATATCCGGAGTGGGGAAAACTGCATCATTGTTACCAACACTGTACCTGACGTGGCCCCACCTATTACACACAGCGCTTTAATACCCTGCTTACCCAACTCCAGCCCATGGCTCCGTGATTTGTATTGTCACTGAGGGATGTTTTCCATAACATAAGTAGAGGGGGGAAAACATAAACTGAGAATTCTCACAGCAAGAATTGTTAAAGAACAGAATATGCACTGAAGATTAGGTCATGTTTGTTGGTATCCTGGCAAGCTCCGTTTAGAAATTTCCTATAGCGGGCAGTGCTGGTGATGTCTTGTTGGGCTTTCTCTGCAGCCATCAGTGAAATGGCTTACTCCTTGATGAATAGATGGCTCCAGACTTCAGCCAGTTAATATGGAAAAGAACACAATTTCCTCCCATAGTAGTTAGATGTAAACTAGATGTAAGTAATGAAAACAAATAGCCAGACAGCCCTGGAGCACCATCCACCAGAAAAGCCTGCAGAACACACACTACCCAGCAAAAACTCAGGGCTCTTTTTTCAGGCTCACAGCTCACTAGGACCTCACTGAGCCACCACAGGATTTGAACAGGATTTGAGGGGCCTGAATACAGGAACTGGAAGTCATCAAAAACACTGACTGATCAGATTATAAATATGTGAGATTTGTCCTTGTTCCTTAATATAAACAAAAAAAATCATATCTTCCATTTATTTTCTTCTACCTATACTACAAAATACTATATTTGGGGTCACCACAAGTTTTCAAGTAAGTAAATAAATAAATAAATAAATGGAAAAGAAAAGAAAACAAAAAAAAGAGGGAGGAGGAAAATATTACAATATATTTTGTGTGGTTTTAGTAAGCCAACTGGATTAATCACTCTGTGTGTGTGTGTGTGTGTGTGTGTGTGTGTGTGTGTGTGTGTGTCCACATATGTGGAGGTCAGAGGACAATCTCAGATGTGGTTCCTCAGACTCTCTCTACGCCTTGGGTTTGTTTTTTGTTTGTTTGTTTGTTTAGGGGTGTCTTACTGTGTCCCTGGTAAGATTATAAGCCCATGCCATGAAAAACCAAAACCAACCAAACCAAACAAAAATCCATCTCTGTTGGTGTGTTACATCATCTGCCTCCTCTGCACCCGCCTCACTCTCATCTTTCCATCTCCATCTGCACACGCACATAATACAACACGTTCACCACGTGCACGCCCACCTCGTCCTCCAGAGCCTCAGCTTGTTCAGACCCGAGGGGTTGTTTGTGTTTGTTTCTTTCTCCTCCTTGTTTGCTTTTATCTCAAGATTTCACTCAACGCAGACTTCTCCAAAGTCAAAAGCGACGGCCCTCTCTTCCGACCTTCCGGCCAGCATCATTTGACCGTGATATTCTCTTTGACTGTGTCTCCCCTGACTCTAGCAGCCCAGGTTTTCCTGCCTTGCCTTCTGTCCTCAGCCAGCCAGCTCAACCTCAACGATCTTTAAAGATGTCCACTCCTGCTGTCTCCGTTTACCAGTGGTCCTCACATTTGAGTACGCACCGGCAACATCTGGAGGCCAATCACTGGGCACGATGCTGAGTCCTATCTCCGAGGTTTTGATGCACTGAGGATTTTTTCTTCTTCTTCTTCTTCACTCTGTCAGATTCCCAGATGATTTTTACACCATTGTCCCAGGACTATAGCTAAAGAACCACACTATTAAACATCACAGTTCCTTCAGGCTCCTGCTTAGCTCCCTTCTCTTTATATTCTCTCTTCCAGTCGGTGAGTTTATGGGCATGCCCACTTTCAATTATCCACTTGATTTGATGTACACAAACTCACATCTCTATTCCACACTTCTTAACTTCTATGTAGACTTAAATGGAGTAAAAAAAAGAACTCTATTTGTGTGCCACGAATTACTCAAAACTCAATGTGTGTCTTCAGATGGACTGGTAAACTAATGTCTTTATCAGGGCTCACTTCCAAAAGATGTCAAAGTCTCACCCATCATATGGCGGAGTTACCCTCTCACCATGTCTAAAATTGTAACATTTCCTCCCACTGGACCTCCTAAATCTCTCTCTACACACCACCCATGCCTCTCTGTGTACCAGGAGCCCCGGCTTTCATAGACGAGGCAGCCAACAATGAGACTGGAAGGAAGCATAAAACACCCTACTGGATGGAAACACTTGAAAACCCCACGTGCAATAGGAGCCAGACACAGGCAATCAAAGATCAGTAAGCAATCAGTAATAAGCCCAAAGTGCCTGTAGCCCCCTTTACCAGCTGAGTACCTCCCTCCTGCCATCACCAGTGTGGAAAGCAAAGGAGGCCATTGATGGGATTGGATGGCAAATGCTCTTGGTAGGCTACCGTTCTCACCCTCTTCACCAGCTGTGACAACTTCCTATGGAAGTGGTCTTGTTTTATACTTCGTGTGTGTGCATGTGTGTGTCACACACACACATGCACACACATGCATGCATGCGCACACATATGCATGCACGCATAGCCAACCAGGGCCCACATGACTCTCTCTATAACAGAGTATGCAAGCTCACATTCATCAGATCTTCCACATTTGTAGAGACAAAGGAAAAAAAGGGCAGCCACTGAAACTGAGGACAGCCTCATGGGAGACGTGTTGCCCCTGAAGCTTCTGTCTCAGGCAGGGAACTCACTCTCCATCCAGTTGCTTCAGCCACCAAGACTTTACCTGCAGCTGCAGGCAGGACCCAACCCTACACCAGCCTCTGAGACTCTGCCCAGGCTGAAAATCCAGAATGCATTCTTGCTGGAAGACCGGCCTACTACTTACTGTTCCTTGCCTACCAAGACCCACCATTCCTGAGACTCACAACTCTAGCCCCAAAGACTTTTGGGAGCTGCAATACTATTTTTTTTTCAGCATGAAATGTTTATAACATTTGTCAGATGTCTCTTGGCTAGCCCTCTACTCTACCAAGAATTCAAATATCTCATTGTTACATTGGACTGTCCCTCCAAGTGTGGCAGCCCGCTTCCTCATTGAATTGTCAGTCCTGTGTTAATAAAGTTCTCCTTGTTTGATCATCACTCTCTGTCAGCCCAATTTGTTATTTAAGAAAGCAAGATAAGAACATATTTGGGGATGGGAAAACCAGCCACCTCTCTTGTCTAAAATGCCATCCCCTTTCCTACGACTCCAGCCACAGAAATTTTGTCTTCTCCCAAAGTATGTCTTCACACCTTACCCAGAAGTGTAAAGGCTTGTGCTGCCCCTCTGCCTAAATGTCTAAATTCCTAAATGTCAGTGGTTTCCCGTTGTTTACAGAGTGAACCTAGTGCAGTGTTTTTCAAACTTCCTGATGCTGTGACACTTTAATATGACTTTAATACGACTTCATGTTGTGTTGATGCCCCCCAACCATAAAATTATTGTCATTGCTATTTCGTAACCATAACTGTGCTGCTGTTGTAAATCATAATGTAAATATCTGATATGCAAGATATCTGATTTTTGACCCCTGTGAAAAAGTCAGAGGTCCCTGATCCCAACAGGGTCCCAAATCACAGGTTGGGAACCACTGGTCTAATGTCCGCCTAGCTGTCTCTGTCTCCACTCACAGTTTATCCCTTGCTCTCTGACCTCTAAATCTTCAGGCATTCTTAGTCTCTTAAACCTTTTAGCCAAGACTTTTCACACCTGGTTTCCCTATTGGATTTCTCTTCTTCTTCAATTCCTAACAATGCCTCATATCCCCTGATCTCCCTTTTTGGTCTAAGTACTTCCTCTGATAAATACTTTTCCAGCACTAGACTCCTTTGCTCCAAAGCTATTTTCATAGTCTACAAACACACACTTAGTTATGTGGATGTTTCATTAAACCCTGTCTCTCCGTAGTCTTTAAACTCCATGAGGTAAAGATAGAGTTTGTAGTTTCTCACTAAGACCTCTCCGGGGTCTACACAACATTGACATAAAGAAGGCCTTCCCTAAATAAATGTTGAATGAACAAATAGGATTGACTGTTTACTTTTTAAACAAGGAGGGTATCCTGGTTTCATAGAGATCTTCACTGTGAGCCTTGGGGGCTCCATTTCAGCATCAGAATTCCATTAGCTGATATCAGCATCTTGGTTATTATTATGCAAAAGCTACTAAGTGTGTATCCCTGAAGGCTGTATTTCATTAGACCCTCCTAGGAAATGTGAGTGTTCGTACATGCAGGCTTTGGATATTTAATATTAACTGACCTCCCCCTGTGTTGCTCAAAAAGCAAGTTGTGATTTGCCACCACTTTAATTTTCTCACTAATATTGTATCATAGCTTCTGAATCCTCAATGGGCTTAAAGCAGCTGTTAGGGGATAGAAGAAGTAAAATTTGATTGTGCCTGGAAAATTGGCTTGCATATGAGACAAATAGCTCTGGTTTCTTTTCTCCATTTACTGTAGTGCAATTATCTGAAATCCAAACCTCATTGGAGTGCAAGAAACTGCTGCAGCTTTAATTAATGCTTTTGCCACTGCTCCTATTGATTATTGCAAATGTCTGCCTCTCTCTCAGAAATGTTGCTTCTGAGGGTTCTGGATACTTCAAAGAACTGCACTGTTACTGCAAGTGGGAGCTCATTACAGCTCGTGTGATAAACGGCCCCTCTGCTCTGCTTTCTCCAGGTCCCATGCCGGTTTCCGGTTCCATCCCTGGTCCTTGTTAGGAACAGTTCTGCTTCCCTCAATGTACCTCCGCGTTTCCAGATAGCAACTCAAGTTTCATTTGTAGCCACATTGTTTAGGGGACACTTCTTATAAGAGCCCTGTGTGTACCAGCTCTCAAATACCATTCTGTAGTTTGCTAAGCCACATCATCAACTACAAAGAAAACCTCTGAGAAGTTTTTGGCTTTGTGTTTTGGAAAGGCAAAATGTGACACTGTTCTTCTGAGAAATCTCTTCCTTGGTTTGCTGCTTGGGAACTGAAAGTTAGCTTTCATCGGGGACTTGGGGCCCTAAGAGGTTATCCATCCATGCTTTACTCGATGGTTCTACACTACCATGAACATACAGGCAGCACTGAGAGATTTTGTTTCTTAAGGGAGTGAAGTCAGGAGGCAAAATGATGAGAGTAAAGAAAAATAATTAAAAGGGTGGGATGAGAGAATAGTTACTTAAAACGTATTATATGCATGTACGGAAGTTTCAAACAATAAAAAGATAAAACATTATAAATACCATTTTTAAATTTTTCTCTTTTTGTCCTTTTTCTTTTTTATCATTGTGGAAGAGACTTTTTAAATTTATTTTTAAATTATAATTTATTCAGATTACATCCTGATTGCTATCCCCTCACTTGTATCTTCCCGTTCCCACCCTCCCTCCCTCTTTCACCCTATTCCCCTCCCCCAGACAACTGACAGAAGGGGACCTCCTCCCCCACCATATAACCAAAATCAGTGGATACTGACTTGCTTAGGAGAAATGTATGCGAACTATAAAATGCATTACTTACATTTCGGGTCATCTGTAGTCATCTCCTTTCAGTCTAATTAGGACCCATAAGTTATAAAACACCTAAAGCAAATCTATTAAGATCCAACTGTTCCTCTTCTAGATTCGTCCTACACTGACTCACGAGATGTCATCATCTCATGCTTGATGCAGACTAATGACATACAGCAGTCATGGTGTCAAAGGTCAGGTTACAGCATGGCCATAGGAATGGTAGAGAAGAGGGGAAACATTTGCAAATGTGGCCCTCCCTCCTTTCACTGGGGTAGTGTCAGTAGCAGAGCAACCTCCAGTCGGTGTCTATGGTGACAGAGAAAGGATGCTACAGTATCAAGGTCTCCTTTGCAACCATGTCTACCTGGAGGAGCAGCTATGCGGGGGTTCTTGCTCATCTCCCTTGTGTGAATGAACATAAATTCCGTGCTTGTCAGCAACAGCTTCATCTTCAGTGATAAAAGATCAGTGGGGAAGGAAAGAAGTGGCTGCACTTACTCTCCCGTGTTCCCACGCGTCAGGCAAGGTGACAGCATGCTGTGGGCTATGGCAAGGAAGGTGGTATTGAATAAATGAATAGGCAGCCTTTTCTAGAAGTCAGGGCAGCTTCAATGACAGTCAATTGTTGGAACCAAGACAGATTACAGCATTGTGAGGGAGAACTGCCTGGCCACTCAGAGGTACAAGTAAGTCAGTAATTCTCTTCTTCTCTTCTCTTCTCTTCTCTTCTCTTCTCTTCTCTTCTCTTCTCTTCTTCTCTCTCTTACACATATACACAAGTGCACAGGCATGTACGCACACACACATGCACACACATCTTCCTTATACTTTTTTGGCTTATTAAAATTTAGTTGTTATTTATTCTTGCCATCTTTAAGTTAGTAATTAAAAATACTAGTGATTATAAGCTATAACCATAAGTTGGTTGAATTTTTAACAAATGTTTTCACATTGTATAAACAAGTCCATTTCTCTTTTTTGAAGAAAAGAAGAAGAAGAAGAAGAAGAAGAAGAAGAAGAAGAAGAAGAAGAAGAAGAAGAAGAAGAAGAAGCTGTTTAGTTCAAACGTTCTACTGGTCAGCTTTCAGTAAGCTTCTTTAGGATTGGCTCTAAGAACCTGTGGCATATTCCTTTGAATACTGTCCAGAGTGGTCATTCTGTACTGATTTAGGGTATATCTAAAATGGAAAGCTGGGAATCGAAAAAGTATTCAGATCTAAGCTCAGTGACTGAAACAAATGGCTAAACTGGAGCAAAGCTTCAAACTGACACGCAGTTCTACATTAGTGGGTCTGTTTTTCTTTGTCATCTCACTGGCTGACCTGCGCCCATCTAAGGTAGCCATACACCTCCTACTTATGTGTATAGTTTTTATCTAGTAACACTACCTGTCCTTGGGTTTCTTGGGTTCAGTGACATTTCTCAATTCTATCTCGTCTCTGCCCTATTCCAAATTTTCAGATCTTACTGTAGAATTAGATTTTTTTTTTTACCTCTGGGTGTTTGAACTGGGTATAGAAAGTGGCTTCTCCACTGTATGATCTGCTATTTTTCCAAAGGACTCTGACTGAAAAATGTTCTCTTGTCTTCAGAGATACAATATCTTGTCTTCAGAGACACAATATTTTGTTGACCAAAAAAGAAAACTTCTTATTCTATCACCGAAACATAAAACTATGATGTGGGTAATGTAGCTCACATTTTGAGAATCTCTCTGTTAGGAACACAATTGCAAAATACGTGGAGAAATAAGACAAACATAAAACCTTTTATGATAACTACCCCTAAGAACAACCTCTTGCATGAGTATTTTCTGATGTAAATGCTTAATTTTTTCCCACTTTCTGCTACATTCATGCTCAGTTCCAGCAAACATTAACGCTTCTGCTGGGCTGCTTTCTTAGACCTCCTCTTTGTACTTTTGTTTGTTTGTTCATGTGCCATTTCTACAATATTCTTGGACGAGGTTGCTGCTCATTTCTTCATTCCATCTTGTCTTTTTAACTATTATATACTAATTCTGTATGGTGGGTTTCATTATGAAATTTTACTCGTGTCCACAGTGTATTCTGGTTACATTTGTGCTATTCCTGTTCATCCTCTTCCTCTTTCCAACTAGAGGTGTCATAAGTTTCTCTTTATCCATAACAAGATGTTGACAGGGCCAACATTTTTTAATAAATATTTTTATCAGTTCTTTGGGAATTGCATACAGTCTATTTTGATCATATTTGCTCTCCTTTCCCCAATTATACCTAGATCCACATCTCTTTCCCTCCTACCCAACGTTTTATTTTTATTTTTTCCCATCTTATTTTTTTTCTTACAATATATCCTGATTGTGGTTTTCCTACCACTAATCCTCTTAGTTCACCCCATTTCCCCTCTTATCTGGATCCACACATTTTCTGTCTCTCATTAGAAAACAAACAAGCAAGGAAGAAAGAAAGAATGAAAGAAAGAAAGAAAGAAAGAAAACTTCTAAGGAATAATAATAAAATAAAATATAAGATAAAGCAAAAACTAACACATTGGAATTGAACAAGACAAGCAAACAGAGGAAAAACAACCTAAGATAAGGCACAAGAAACTGGCTCACTCATTCATACATTCAGGAGTTCCATTAAAACAGTAAACTGTAAACCATAATATATAGAGAGAGGTCCTAATGTATACCCCTGCAGGCATTGCTGTGGCAGGGCCAATCTTGTGCAGCTTTTCTCAAGGTAACCACAGATACTATGAGAACAACAGTACAGATTGCTTCATTATGCCTCCAAGTCAGAATTTCACAACACTCCCTTTTCTCCAGCCTTCATATTCTTTCTAAAAGTCCAACTTTTAAATTGAGCTAATATTTTTTCTAAAGTATTTTAAAATCCAAACACCATGTTATTTCTTCCAGAAATACTTTAACACTTATCTCTAACCAGTATGAAAAATTTGTAACATTTATTTTTTTTTCTTTAACAATTTAATACATGGAAGGGTCCCATTGTTCTCCACCCCAATGAAGCCAGTGTGGCTACCAAAGTAGCTTTCTATTTGGATGTCTTTTCACCTGCTCCCCAGGTGCCTGGCCCACCTTTGTCAGAAACAGTCAGTGAGCAGAGACAGTGAACCCACAGGAGGTGACTTGGGTGTGGGACTGAAGCCCCATTGTCTACACCTACCCCCAAACTCTCTGCCCATCAGAGATCACCAACCCTGCTAGCACCAGAGACATCACAATGGGAAGAGGACAGTGTAAGAACACAAGCAATGACTCCCAGGGTCATTTGACATCAACATAAACCATTAGTCTTACTGCAGCAAGCCCTGGAGATTCATTCACATTCGTCACACAAGAGAAAGATTTCAAATATGAAGCTATGAAAATGATAGAGGCCTTAAAGGAAGAAAATAAATCCCTCAAACCAGAAGAGGGATATACAAAGAAACAGGTGAAAGAATTGAACAAATTGCTTAAAGAAATTAGTGAAAGACAGGAAACTATAATCAAGCAGGAGAAGGATATGAATAAAAGGATTCAAGACCTAAAAATGGAGATAGGAGCAATGAAGAAAACACAATCTGAGACAGTACAGGAAATGGAAAGTCTGGGGAAAGGACAGGAACTACAGACACAAGCATCACCAACAGAATACAAGAGATGGGAAAGAGAATCTCAGGGGTAGAAGATATTATTGAAAAAAATCAAAAAGTCAAAGAAAAATGTTAAATCTAAAAATCTCCTGACACAGAACATCCAAGAGATCTGAGACATTATGAAAAGACCAAACCTAAGAATAATAGGAATAGAAGAAAAAGAACACTCCCAGTTTCAAGACCCAGAAAATATTTTCAGTAAAATAATAGAAGAAAATGTCCCTAACCTAAAGAAAGAAATGCCCATAAATATGCAAGAAGCCTACAGAACTCCAAGTAGATTGGACCAGAAAACAAAATCCTCCAACCACATAGTAATCAAAATACTAAGCATACAGAGCAAAGAAAGAATATTAAAATCTGCAAGAGAAAAAGGCCAAGTTACATATAAAAGCAAACATATCAGAATTATACCTGACTTCTCAACAGGGACTATGAATGCCAGAAGAACCTCAATGGATGTCATGGTGGCGCTAAGAGAACACAGACCCGTACCTAGACTACTATACCCAGCTAAACTTTCAACCACCATAGATGGAGAACACAAGATATTCCACGTCAAAATCAATTTTAAATAATACCTATACATAAATCCAGCCCTACAGAAGATACTGGAAGGGAAACTCCAACCCCAGGAGGCTAACTACACCCAGTAAAACAAAGGAAATATATAACCCCATATCTACAAGACCAAAAGCAAAGAATCTCTCTCTCTCTCTCTCTCTCTCTCTCTCTCTCTCTCTCTCTCTCTCTCTCTCTCTCCATCACCACCAACAACAACATAAAAAACAAACAAACAAACAAAAAAACCAGGAACCAACAACCACTGGTCATTAATATCTTTCAACATCAATGGCCTCGACTGCCCATTAAAAAGATACAGGTTAGAAGAATGGATGCTAAAACAGGACCATCATTCTGCTGCATACAAGAAACACACCTCAGGAATAAAGATAGACATCACCATAGAGTAAAGGTCTGGAAAAAGGTTTTCCAAGCAAATGGACCCAAGAAGCAAGCTGGAATCGCCATTCTAGTATCTAATAAAATAAACTTTGAACCAAAACTAATCAAAAGAGATGGGGAAGGACACATCATACTCATCAAAGGAAAAATATACTGGGATAACAATTCGATAATGTACATTTGAATTCCATGTACACAATACATTCCATTTGCATTCACCCCTACCCTCTTTTATCTCCCTCCCTCTCACCCCTACCCTCCCCATCTCCCTTTCTGGTCAACTTCTCCCCTTCATGTAAGCCCCGTTCATATCTTTTTGTTTTGTTTTGTGTCCCACCAGTTTAACAGAGCTGTCTGTGTGACAGTGTGTGTGCTAGCATTACAGGTGTGGGCTGTCACACCCAACATTTTACCTGGGTAGGAAGCTCTGAATGCAGATCATAGTACTTGAATGTTAGGCATTTGCGGTCTGAGCATCTCCCAAGCCAAACATTTAATATAAGTTATTATATTATCCCTACATTATCATCCATGCTTAATTTTTCCTGTTATCTGAAAAATGATCCTTTAGACCTAGTAATCTAAGTCAGGATCCAAACAAATAACAAATAACATGTAGTATGTCTCTGTATATCTCTTTTCATCTTAACCTGTGTTTTCATTTCATACACTACAATGCGTAGATGCACAGAGTTATCAGAAATTAATGTTTGTAGCAAAATTATAAAGAAATGTTTTACTCTATCATATTTAAGTAGAATTTCATGCATGTGTTGAGCATACAATTCTCATTAAAATCATGTCATTCATGGAGGGAGTAAGGGAATTCAGTTCTATAACCTCCTAAATGAAAAAAAGCTACAGGTGCCTATGACCTTGAGTTTGATTGACTTACATTTCAGTTTCTTCATTTTCAATTTTAATTTTATAAAATATGAAGTTGTCATTTTATAATAAATTTATTCTTTATAAACAGTGTTTCTAACTATCTGTCTCTTATCTTCCAACATGAGCTCTCAAAAGCAATTTATTCCATTATGGACGGTTCTTCGCTACATTGTTTTCTATTCCTTTATGCTATGTTGCAGAGATCTCTGCAGTCTTCTAAGCATGACAGGACTCAGTGTTGGTTAAAACATTGGAAATCTGACCCTGGGATTCTGAGTGGTTGATTTTAGGCATATTTAAGCACAACACAATCTGGATGAAACTGTTCTTGAGTTGATTTTTCTCAGTCCTGCATGTACAACAAATCACACATAAATCTCGTTGAGAAACAAAGTAAACAATACAGATCAGACCTGAAAATTTTAAAACTCTTTGTAAAGTACACTCTACACCTTCTGTAAATATAGGCTCTACAGAGACAGCCCCTGACATTATTAATGACACTCTGCTACTCTTGCAGACAGTAGCCTAGCCTAACTGTCTTCTGAGAAGCTTCACCCAGCAGCTGATAGAAACAGATGCAGAGACCCACAGGCAAACAATAGGCTGAGTTGAGGAATCTTGTGGAAGAGTAAGAAGAAAGACTGGGGGAGACAGAAGGGTCAAGGACACCCAAGAAGACCTACAGAGTAAACTAACTTGGACCCATAGGGGTTCACAGAGACTGAACCACCAACCAAAGAGCATCCATGGGCTGGACCTAGAGCCCCTACACATATGTAGCAGATGTGCAGCTTGGTGAACATGTGGGTCCCCTAACAATGGGAGTAAGGGATGTCTCTGACTCTGTTGCCTGCCTTTGGATCCCTTTCCCCTAGCTGGGCTCAGTGGGAGAGGATGTGCTTAGTCCTGCTGCAACCTGAGGTGGCAGGGTAGGTTGGTACCCATGTGGGGGCCTCCCCTTAACTGAGAAGAAAGAGAGAGGGGGGTAGTGATGGGGGATGGGGTGGAACTGGGAGGAGAAGGGGGAGGAGGCTTGGATCAGGCTGAAAAGTGATTGATTAAATAAATAAATAGGAAAAAAGATAGGCTTTATAATTTGACTGATAAAAATAAGTTTATAAATAGGGTCTGGAGGATAGTCCAGTACTGCCTTTGGCCACTCAGATTGTGCAAAAGTTACCAGGCTAGAGAGCGCATCTGCTCCAGGCTTCAGGGTGGAAAACAGGCTTTGTGTCCCTTCCTTTGAAGGAATGACCCTGTGTGTTTAACATTCCAGGCTCCCTAGTCCTAGGCAAAGACCTTTGTGTCCCTACCCTACATAAACCTGGAAGTCAATATACTTAATTTACAGCATAGTGTATAACAAAGAACATTTCAAATAAAATTGGTAGGCATTTCCCAAAATGATATCCAGGTGATAAAAATATTTTTTAATGTCTAAAAAATTACAAAAATACAAAACAAAACTAACTTCTTGCCTAGTATGGTAGAACCTGCTTATAATCTAAGTGACAGGGTACATGAGGCAGGAGGATTGATAAATTAAGAAGAGACTGGCATACATAAAGCATTTTAGGCAAGCTAGGATACATAAAAAGTAAGTCACTACTAAGAAAGAAAGAAAGAAAGAAAGAAAGAAAGAAAGAAAGAAAGAAAGAAAGAAAGAAAAAAAGAAAGAAAATCCTACTTACTTGCCACCAGTATTTTTTATACATTTAAATCTTATACATTTAAACTACACATTTATACTACCTTCTTATATCTCCAGTCTGTGTTGCCCTACTCTTGGGTAGGACAGCATATATTCATATATTGAATCTAAAGGGTTTTTATTTGTACCCTGGTTCCATTATAATGGCATGAGTAAATAAATATAAAGTAGCAATGTAGTTTTATCTTCTTACAGTGACTGCGTGCCTTGGCTTTCACAGACTCAAACCTGGCTATTAAAAGCATTCCTATCTGGCATGAGGAAAAAAGACCTTACGCTAAAGCAGGACACGCATGTGCTCATGAACATGCACACAACAGTATCTATACTTCAGGTGTGAAAATGCCCATGCTACTTATGTGTGTTTGATATTTTTTGTTAATAACATATCTACAGCATATACATATATATGTGATATATAGATATATATGTATATGTGTATTTATACACACAAATTTTTCCTGTTCATGCAGGGAATTAGACGCAGAGCCTTATACATTCTTTGAACATGCTCTGTCACTGAGTTGGACCCACATCTGCCCCTATCACTTTATAGTTGAGATAATAAAAGATCAGTACCCCAACTCTTACAGATATGCTGTATATGTGTGTGAACACATGTGCACACACACACGTACACTTATAATGTGAGCTTGTGCCCACTGCACACAAAACAAGTGGCTACAATTTTGCCTGTAACACCTTTAGAAGGAACATGTAGGACAGTATCCAGCCAACAGCCTGATCACTTTGTAAATAATAAACCTTTAAGACCTAGCAAGAATTCAATTTACTTGCTTTCTCAATACGTTCTCTTGAAAATTCTTTTCAGTGTGTGTTTTAGTGCAAATGGGAGACTGATTTTCAAAGAACTCTCAGGGTAATTCCTCCTGTATATAAAGGGAAGGAAGAAAGGAAAAAAAAAACCAGAAAGAATAGAGGAAGCTGTCCATCTTCCATCATGTGACTAATGACCTGCGAGATTGCTTATGCGCTTCCAGCTTTGTAAGTTTCTTCTAAAAGAAGGCTCCACCAGGCCTCAGCATTGTTCACAGATAGATAATGAATTCTGCAGATTATTGAGAACAGCTGGCCAACTGTGGCTTCCCCACCTGAGACCCCAGCAGGTTGTTAGACCAGGACAGCTGGGAAAAGCTAAGCAAGACTTGTATTGAAGAATTAGGGAACTGAATAGCCTGTGTCCACAGCATGGACTCCAATGCTCCCCTGAAGTAAATACAATTTATTTCTTACAGTTTTTTTGTTGATTTGAAAAAAACCTGCTCTAACTTGCTCCTTTCCATGTCCCTTTCAATTAATATAGACAAAAGAAACTAAGCTATTGTGTGCAATGGCATATAATCTTTTTCATTAGCTCAATTATTTGTTAGGCTTCTAACATTTAAAGTTTAATATTGAAATTTAAAGACTTAATATACTAGAAGATACAGAGGTTAAAAGATGTTGATGGAATATTTTGCATAACAGCGTACAGAATACAATAAAAATTAAAAGTAATTAGGGAGATTTTTTTAAACTAGCCATTAATTAATCATATTATGGAGAAATATTATAAATTATTAGTTTACCTTCTACTCCCAATCAAGACTTTGGTCCCCATCTCAGGTCACCTTATAAGGTTGGGGAGCCAGGCCAAAATTGAGTCCCCTACCCAGTCACCATCCAGCTCTTATTACCTTCTGCAGCAATTTCTTATTATATAATGCACACAGTCAACACAGCAGGCCACCTGGTCCCTTGCTATTTGTGCCTCCTTTCCCCCTTTGTATCTTATTAGCTTCCTTTTTATCTCTCCCAAAGAGCACATGGTGCCCCAGTTTACAGTCTCTGTGACTCAACCTCCTGAGAGAAGAGACTGTTCTACATTATTTGAGTGCATATCTCCTCTCTTTTCCATCTACCTTTAGCCCAAACCCCCGACACCTCACTCCCATCTCTTCCTTTCTTCTATGTTCATCCTTCATGTATATCCCCTTCCTTTACTCCTTACCCGGCATCCTAATCTTAATCACTACTTCCAGTGTGGTTTCTTTCTTTTTCTTTTTATTTCCTCGACCCATATCCACAGTAACTGATACAGTAACCACACTGTACTAGCATATCCTTTCAGCCCTCCCCCCAAAAAAACCTCGTACTTGACAAGTGACTGTCTCATACTCAGCTGACATTGTTTTCGCGGTGGTTTACTGCTGGAGAGTGTCTATAGTTTCAAACAGTACTTAGGTCGCAGTAGACGTCTGGGGATGTGGCCTAGTGTCCTGAACAACAGCCCAGGAGAAGAAAATATCACTTGAACCCTAGGACAGTGTAGTCCCTCCTGAAAACTACAAACACTTCTACTAAATGAAATTAAAAGGCAACAACAAAAATCATAACCAATGATCTCTTCCTAGAGAGGCAGATCCCAGCACAAAACCAACACATCTGTAAAACCAAGATAGCTTGTCTCCTCCAAAACTTATTAGTTTCACAGTAACAGTACCCACCCCCATTAACACATTCTAGATAAAATCCCAGAAATCTGGCTCAAAAGAACAATGAAATGAAAAATATAACAGGCCAAATAAAAAGTTCAATGGAAAGCCTCACCAATGTAATGGGTCATGTGGAGGATAGAATTCCAAGGCTTGAAGACAAGGTAGAAGATTTGGATCACTCAGTCAATGTGTTTTAAAGTCTGAAAGATCGTAATGGCCAACCCAACCTGATACACTAGTCATAACAGAAGACTTCAATCATAATTGAAGGACAAAGAAAAACTTTCCATAGCAAAAGCAGACTAAAAGAATGTATGACCACCAAGCGCACCCACAGAGGATGCTGGGAGGAATACTTTTGATTGAAGAGAAAGATAAACACACCCAAGAGAGTACAGGGAATCATATAAAGAACTGAGACAATTGTGAAACAAAGGAGTACTAAGAACACACACACACACACACTTATGAAAGTATAAAAATCAGTACACACCAAATAGCTTTCAACAGTAGCTCTGAACTGAATGCGACGATCTCAAAATGCCTGTACCAAAGGACTACGACGAATAAATTGAATTAGAAAAGAAGGTAATTCCTTTGTTGCCTCCAAGAAACATCTCCTGTCATCAAAGATAGGCATTATCTTAGTGTAAAGTAGTGAAAAGGGGTCTCCTAAGAAAATGGTACTTTAAAAAAGTAAATAAGCATTGCTATTCTACAATCTGAAAAAAAAATAGACTACAAACTGAATATAATCAGAAGAGAAAAAAAAAAACAAATAGTCACTTCATACTGATCAAAGAAACAATCCATCAAGGGAGAACTACAGTTCTAAAAATATACTTGCAAAACACAGGTTCACCCAACTTAATAAAACAAATACTGCTAAGATATAAAGAAAAAGATTAATGTCAACACATTAATAGTCAGTGCTTTCAATACTCCAGTCTCTCCACTAGACAGATTACCCAGACTTCCATGCCACCCTACAAAATAAACAAACACTGTAATTAAATGATAGCATCAGCCAAATGGAGCCACTGTTGCACCAGTAGTGCACAGTGCTTGGAAGGTCAGCATTACAGCATTTCAGGCTCCACACTGGGTGAGGCCATAGTTGTCTTATCTTCCCTGGCAGCCTGCGTAGCATTTCCTGGTGCTATGAAATCTAGCTAGAGGAAGAACGTTTTCTACCTGGTTCGAGATTGCCTTCTCTACATCCTGCCGCCAAAGTACATGGTATCTTAAGAATTGGGATCTTAGCACGTAGTTATGGTAGGTAACCAAGAGCGTTGCCAATGGCCATGCTGTTATGAAGACTTCTGGATTCTCTGTGACTTATACCTGATAGCGAAGTGTCCTGTATCCTGTGCTGTAATTTAACCAGTGTCTTCTGGGAGTGACTTCATCCATCCATGCCCACACAATAATTCCATTCTATTTTTTCAGGCTTGTACTTTGAGCCCAGGATGAGGAAGAGTGAGGTCAGTACAGTCTTTTGGACAAGACATGTCATCAAACTCACGAATTCACAGATGCTGCGCCTGCCTTTACAAGACCTATACAAGAGTAAACCACCAAAATCTCACCATATAGATGGGGCAGATGCTCTCCAGATCCCTCCTTTGCTGAGAAGCTATTGTTGATGGATGGTTGCTAGGAGAGGGAGACTCCTTCTGTTTTGAGGATGTGGCCACTTTTAGGTTTCCCGTGTGCCAGTAGACAATTCACCAATATATAGGGGGCACTTGCTGGGCTTAAGGCGCTGTTTATTTGTAAAGATATGAAATTGAGAGAGACGACTTGGGGGCATATGAGAGACTTGGACGTGAGACATGGGGGAGGATATAGTGATATTTTATTGTACGTTATATGAAATTCTCAAAATCAAGAAAAATGTCTGTAATATAATAAAAAAAATTAGCTATCAAAGAAACCCAAATTAATCTACTTTGAGATTTCATCTTACAGGCTGCTAGAATAGCTATAACCAGGGGGAAAAATGAGTATAAATCCTGGCAAGAATGCAGTAATTAACAAAACCGAGAATACGCTGAAAGCTGCATGGGAACCTATTATTTTACGTTACGAGCTTATTTAAAACGTAATCAGGAATGAAAGAGTTTGCGCAGAGAATTACCTTCCAAGGATAGATGTTGTTTCTAAGAGAAGCCATTGGTTGTTAAAAGAAAATCCCAGTGCCAAGTATGAGACACCTTCCAATGAGCTGTCCACCGAAGAGGTCCTATAGCTTCCCAAACCAGCATACGCTACAGCCGTTGCTCTTGGTTGGCCACCGGAACGTTATAGTAAGGGACTACTGCTGAATACACTATACTCTTTGGTCATAGTACATAAAGAAATGAAGCTAAAGCTGAGCTGGAAGACTCTGCCCTAGCCAAAAAGATCCCTGCAGGGCTCTGGAAGAAGAAAAAATTGTCAACAGTCTTACAAAGCTGTGCAAAGTATACACTCGAGCACAGTGGTTCTCAATATGTAGCTGGCAACCCCACAGGGGTCACCTTTCAGACATCCTGCATATCAAATCTTTATCTCACAATTCACAACAGTAGCAAAATTGCACTTATGAAGTAGCAATGAAATAATTGCCGTGGTTGGTGGTGGTGCAGGCGGCGGCGGGGGTGGGGGCGGGGGTCACCAAAACATGAGGAACTGTATTAAAACATTACAGCGTTAGGAAAGGTGAAGACCACTCCTTAACACAATATTGGCGTGACTGGTATGGAATGGCCATAGTTTCTGTATGTATCTGAAGCCTGCTGCTGTCCTTCATCACGGGAGTGTCCTCCAGCAGCAGGTGGAGGTTAATGCTGAAACACATAACTGGTCAGAGTACTGAGAATATGTAATGGCGGTGTGCTAAACGAAGCAGTTATGTCACACCCACCAAATGCTCAGGAAGCACTGCAGGAAAAGAGGTGAAAAGATTTTAAGAACTAAGGCCGGGCATGATGGCGCACATCATTAATCCCAGCACTCGGGAGGCAGCAGCAGGCGATCACTGCGTGTTCGAGGCTAGCCTGGTCTGCCCAGTGAGACTAGGACAGCCAAGGCTACACGGAAAAACCCTGTCTCAAAAAACAAAAATAAATAAATAAAAATAAAAATAAAAAAAATTTAAAATTAGATAACAGAGAGACATGTAGCAAAAGGACAGCTTCTTCCATGTTATGCCTATTACACTCGAAGACTCACCACAAGTTAAGTCATCTATACAAGACCTGCATCTGACTGGACCTGTCAGCATTAAGCCGTGAGGACCACTCTGCCAAGGATGTTGGCAGCTAAAGACTGTTGGAGAAAGGGGTTCCATTTTTATTTTCCAATGGTAAATGTAGCCACTGATAAGTTTTCCACGCTCCGGTAAACAATCTATCATCATTATGGGAAGACACTAATTAAACTCAGTTTACAGGAACTTGGGAGTCCCAGAAGCTTCTGGTAGGTTCCAGAAGGCGGTACATGCAGTTGGGTTGGGAACGCAGAGCGCACGAATTCGATTCAGCGGGGTTTCGGGCCAGGCTATAGAGCAGGTGAATGAGCTAAAGGAGAAAAGCAATAAGGCCCTGAGTGCTGGGAACATTGACGATGCCTTACAGGCATCTGAAGCAATTAAACTAGATCCCCAGAACCACGCGCTCTACCGCAATAGCACTGCAGCCTACGTCAAGAAAGAGGACTGCCAGAAGGCCTGTGAGGATGCCTGCAAGACTGTTGATCCGGAACCTGACTGGGGCAAGGGTCAGTCAAGAAAAGCAGCAGCCCTTGAGTTTCCAAACCGATCTGAAGAAGCCAAACGAACCTATGAAGAGGGTTTAAAACATGAAGCCAACAGCCTCCAGCTTAGAGAGGGCTCGCAGAACACAGAGGCCAAGTTGTCAGGGAGGGAATCCATGAATCCTTTCAATTTGCCTAAGCTCTACCAGATGCTGGAGAATGATCCCAGGCTCTTCACTGCTGCCCCCAATTCCGAATGTCCTTCCCTGCCCACCCCCCACCAAGCCCTGGTTATTTTTTATTTGGGGCAGTGGTACATATGCGGAGGGGACAGCACTCTTCCCAACTGAGAGTCCCAGCTGTCCTCACTTGTTGCTCCATGTCCCTCTTCAATAAAACAAGCCAGTCAGGCATGGTTATATGCTGAAAAAAAATTAAAAATAAACTCAGTTTACACAAAAGAAGAAGGCTTGAAAGTAGGAAAGAACCTACTAGGAGAAAAGGGTTTCACCAGAAGAAGGAGACAAGAACTTAGGTGTGAAAGCATATAAAATTCGTTGACGAAATTGGTGAGACAATAAAAATATATAAGAATTCTGTTTTAATTTCTTACAATGTATGAAAGGGGGACATAAAGATACTTAAAAATTATACTTGCAGTTTTACAATTAAGCTTAGTTGTTTAGGGATTAAGATGTTTTTAGGTCTAGATAGATGTTTTAAGTTGATAATGATGAGATATGATAGATATTGATTTACATTCAGAATTTTAGATGCACCAAGATAGGAAACATATTTTCGTAAAGGCTGTCAAATACAAATAGCCAAAACACCAAGAATGTAACATTTATATAATTTCTGATTGTGTCATGGTTCTTCTTGCTATAGGTAGTTTATTGTATATATGTGTAATAATATAAATGTACATGTAAAAATTTTAAAATGTTTAATAAAAAAGATACAACTATCAAAAAATCCTGAAAATGAATTCTCCTTCAGGAAAATGTATTTTAATGTCAAAGTGAACAATAAAATTACATTACATATTAACTCCAAAAAATTGTACTTGCATTTTCAATATTCCTCAACCAAGAAATCACTGCAAAGAATGTCTTAAACCTTAAAACACCCTCCAATCTATCTATGAACACACTGTTCTTCCCAAGAAAGAACCACTATAATAAACAAATAAGTAAATGGTTGCCTTCCTCTCCCTCTTGCTCTGCTTATACCCTGAATGGGGGCTATTTGCAAAGTTCACAAAATATTTGTTACTTCCATAGATATTACAATACTTTGTTGGTTAAAGTTGGTATTGAAGTAGTTCATTGCGGGAGCTCAGCGATGGCTCGGTAGTTGAGGCCACTTGCTAAGGACTCAAGGTTGGTTCCCACACCCACTTGGCAGCTCACAACCATCTGGAACTCCAGTGCCAAGAATTCATCCCCCTCCCCTGGCCTCCTAGGCACTGCACAAATGTGGTGCACAGGCATACATGAGGGCAGAGTGTTCATAACCATAACAGAGTTTTAAAACTTAGGTGTACCTGTATGAATGTTCCAACCTTATTGAGTTTACATGATATTAAAATAACATCTGAAGAACACTGGAAACCAAAAAAAAAAAAAACAAACCACCTTGAAAATTATTTTTTTTCTGCATTACAGAATCATAGAGACACAATTAAACAGAACTTAGCATACAAACTGGCTTTTGTTTTTATTGTTCATTGAAGCAAAGCTCACAAATGATGATAATATCCTAAGGAAAATTCCCTTCAGTGAAGCCACTTCTGTTTCAGTTGGTGTCACTTGTGTCCATCTGTGACAGATGGCTAGGCTGCAGGCCTTCCTGGTGGGCTGGCACTGGTCTATTCCAATATTTAAAATGAGACAATATTATTTTGACTATAAAGACTCACACCAGAATACTTACTTTTCCTATATGTAAGTATAAAAATACACACACATATATGAGCTGGCTGCTCCTATATTTGGAGCTATATTCTTAGAGCTGCTATTCTAGGGAGCCCACAGAGCCTGTGCCACTTGCTGTTTAACTCAAGTGCAGAGTAGCTTAGACACAGTTTCCTCAAATGTCCCCCGTGTGGTCGTGCATCGAGCCCCCGTAGCAAAACCCAGTATTGCGTATACATCCCAGAATCACACAGATAAAAAGACTCATCTTAATTTTCTGATTAGGCTTCTTAGCCTTCCAGATCTACACGAAAGCAATATTCCTCATCAGGACGCAAAATGTGATCTTGCACACATAGCAGACTTTGCTTTCCAAAGCTCTCAAGAAAAACATAAACTAGATGCTTAGGAGAAAGAAGAAGAGTGTTATGTGCGATGTTATACAGGCCATAATTTCCCACAAATGCCCCATGTAATAATTATCTGTGAAGGTAATCATACAATGTTGAAATATTATACATTTTGGAACTCCAGAGAAGATAAATTTCCTTTACAAGTTAACTTAATCTTGGGTAGTCTCTGCCCAATGGCAATGATTCATTATTGTAGGAAAACTTTAATGGGTAATACATTGGGTTAAATAAAATAGTATTTTTTAAATAGTATTTTAAAAGACACTTCTAACACATATTGTATGTACTATGGTCCTACTAAAATATAAGAAAGTTTGAGATCAAGAGGGCACATACACACACACACACACACACACACACACACACACACACACACCCCAAAACCAGATCCTGCTAATTACTCTTCTTTCAGGGCCAAATATTCACCACAATAGACAATGGAACCAAACTAATACACATCAGTGAGGTAGAGAGGGCAGCCTTCCATCCTGCAAGTAGGCAGGTAACATTTTCCCACTTTCTATTTTCCTCTGGTTCATAAACACAAAATTTAAATAGGTCAGAAAACCCAGTGGCTATCTTTATGCCTGTAGAAAAAATAGAATAAATTAAGGTGTGATAGTTCTTGCCACAGACACTTTTATCTAATGATGCAAATGGAAATTTTAAATACTGAAATATAGAATAAAAAAAGCTGTGGACAGGGGTCAAATTTGATCATAGCCCTGGGAATCAAAAGAGGCCTCAAAAATCCAGGGTCCAAAATTAAAATGAAGCAAAAACTAAAAGTCATTTAACTTAGGGATATGCCAGCATCATAATTTTGTCACAGAACTAAATATAAATATCAATGAGAGTACTTTTTAAAAAATGAGATGAAAAGTTAATTGTATAAGGATAAGTTAGGTTTAGAACCTGAGACTGTATATGCAAACAGAGAGTCGGTGCAATGGTTCCTTGTCCTCTCACACCCCTGGTGTAATTCATCTGCAGGTGCGCTGGTCCTGCACACCTTCACACTGTGCCCAGCGCAAAGACCACAGCCACCTCTCAGCCTCTACACCAAGGTACTTTCATCTTACATTCAGAGTGTTGCCAGCAGCCTGCTAGCTCATGTTCCCTTTTATCATCTCTTTGCAGAACCGTACTCTGCACAGGGGTCCTTTGGGAAATAGTTGATTTGCCTTTTCCTATCTTTAATACACTTTCATTTGTAGAGCAAACATTGAGGCCCTTTCATGGCAACAGCATCTGCTAAAAGATGGCCACTGCTTTCTCCTCTAACCTCAGCTACCACCCTTCCCCATACTCACTCTCTGCTTTGAACACAATCTCTAACAGTCCAGACTCACATGCTTAAACATCCACACTGGTCTCTCCTGTGACTATTGGATATTCTGTAAGGCCAGCGCAGTATCAGCAGGACTGGTAATCTGTCAATCTAAGAAGCATATAGCCTAGTGCATCTTCCCACTGCCTCCCTCTTAGCCTCGCTCTCCGTTTAAGAGTCACCTTTTCAGAAAGGCAGCTCTTTGCTATCCCATTTAAAATGTAACATGCCCCTAGAAATCCCCAAATCCCCTTTCTCTGATTTACTTTTTAGCAAAGCATTCATCACCACTTCACAAAAGACAGTATTTCACTTAACATAAGATACCATTAATTTTAAGGCTCATCATTTTAAAAAACATTCTACTGGGAAAAGACACAGCCAATTAAACTATGGCGCATCATCAGTTGTAAGTGGCATCTTGACTTTGAAGATGCTAAATTGTGAAGAAATTTTATTTTATAATTCAACAAAATATCTTCTTTGACTTATTGTTTACTATCCACATTACCACTAAAATTAAGCTCCAAGAAGATGGGGCTTTTTATAATCCTGTTTTGTTTTGGTTTTGTATGTTTAAACTGAACAATGGAGAGACTCGTAATTCAAGAAAATTTTCTGGTTGAATGAATGAAATCAAATCAAAGGACTTTAAAATTCTTCATTTCACATATCGAAGATTTAAGCGTGGGTAGTTCTGTATTTTAAAACTGGTCCTGTCAATTGTCAGACGTAGATGAAAGAAGGTTCGGAAGCCCCTCCCCTCACTGCTGAACTACTGGTAGATTCAGGAAGGGGGGAGTCATCATCTTCAGTTGAACACTCACTGCTGGTCCCACCAGGCTCCAACAGATAGCTCCAAACCTGCATACAGATGGCTCTGGTAAAAAAAAAAAAAATCTGTAGATCACAAAAGAAAACACAGAGACAGGAATGTGTGGGTAAACAGGGTTGAAGCTAATTAAAGGGGAGGGTGGAGGGGGTGGAGCCAGTAATAAGTACACACTGTATACGTGTATGAACTGTCAAAGAACAATTTAACTAAATTTTTAAAGTTTAGAAACATTTTAAGTTGGTATTTCATCCTTAAAATTTATAATTCAACATAAGTTGATTTTTAAGTAAAATACTATGCAATTCAAGGTCAAAAGGCATATTCAATAAAGACCTAACTGGTTATCTTAAAGACTACAAAGTTTGGTCCTAAACACACACACACACACACACACACACACACACACACACACACGTATTGAAATATAAAATGAAAAAGACCAAAAATAATTTACCAAACTTCTTTTTGCCTTTTACTTATTTTTAAAGACCTAAAAATACTGATTGAAAATAAATAATAGGTTGGCCAAATAGTTGCATATCTATGAAGTAGTAAACGAGACGAACACATTACATTCACATGTTAAGAAATATCATCATTGGGCAGATCTGCGTCCAGGGGTCCTGCTCAAACTATGGCACCAGCCAAGGACAATACATGCAGTAAACTTCAAACCCCTACACAGATCTAGCCAATGGACAAGACATTCTTCACAATTGAGTGGAGAGTGGGGTCTGACTTTCACACGAACTCTGGTGCCCCATATTTGACCATGTCCCCTGGATGGGGAGGCCTGGTGGCACTCAGAGGAAGGATAGCAGGCTACCAAGAAGAGACTTTATACCCTATGAGCATATACAGGGGGAGGAGGTCCCCTTCAGTCATAGTCATAGGGGAGGGGAGTAAGGGGAAAATGGGAGGGAGGGAGGAATGGGAGGATACAAGGGATGGGATAACAATTGAGATGTAATATGAATAAATTAATAAAATATATTTTAAAAAAGAAATATCATCATTGGTGTTCATATTCTTGCCTTATGCATAAAAACATCTAAGAAAGGCAAATAAAGTGGCCCCCTAACTGAAAAAAAAAAGGATTATACATAGAGGACATTTGCCTGGTGCTTTGAGAACAATTTCTTGTATTATGTGTCTCAGCACTTTCAGTTTACACAAACAAAACAAAACAAAAACAAAAACAAAAGACTGCCTAACATAGGCAAATGTAAATCTTGAATGGAACATGGCTCCCTGGCATGGGTCCCACATAAAATGTCCAGTAACCATGGCATTATGGTCCAAGCATTCAAAGACCATAAAAGAACAAAATTCACATGAAACAAGGTTGCCAGAAACAATAGCATCATTGTACAGAAACAGACTAACAAGACTTCCAGGTATCAGAAAATTTGGACATAAACTGAGAAATAATTATGTTAATAATTAGTGAGGTGTTTTCTTTTTTGGTTGGGTTAGTTTGGTTTGGTTTGGGTTTTGGGTTTTTGGGGGGTTGTTTTTCTGTTGTTTTTTGTTTTGTTTTGGGGTTTTAGGGGACTTGGGTTTTTTTTCTTTTTCTTTCTTTTTTTTGTTGTTGTTTTTTGTTTGGTTGTTTGTTTGGTTGGTTGGTTGGTTGGTTGGGTTTTGTTGCTGTTTGAGACAGGATTTCTCTGTGTGGTCCTGCCTGTCCTGGAACTCACTATATAGACCAGGCTGGCCTCAAACTCGCAGAGATCTGCTTGCTTCTGTCTCCCTAGTGCTGGGGTTACAGGTGCGAGCCACCACGCTTGGCTGAGAATTTTTAAAATGGAAATGAAAACACAACAGAGGAAAAAGTCTCCTTTGCTTTCTAATAAAACATTGGATACAGTCGGTCTACTGATTGCAAAACTAAGATGCTGTACAAAACACTACCAAAACATTTTAGCAGGCCTTCTCACTGACACAAAAGGAAAGACTCTCCAGGTACTCAAAGCTCTTTATAAAGCTGTAATCCTAAAAGAAAAATGAGCTTTGGTGAGATGCCTCAGAATGTCAAGGCACTTGCTGCCAAACCTGATGAACTGAGTTTGGTTGCGAGGACTCACATGGAAAGAACCAGTTTCTGCAGTCTCCATACATGTACTATGACATGTTAGTGAATGTGCACACATGTGCATGCATAAGCGCACACACATGCGCACATACACACACACACACACACACACACACACACACACTATATGTAATATTTAAAAGACTCTAAAAGGAAAGTGGCACCACAACTGCTTTGCCCTGATGGTTTCTGATGTTCCTATGGAGGCCTCTCAACTTCCTTTCAATTCTGCATGAGACTCTATGGAAACAGGGTCTTGGGTATATCCCAGGAAGATGGAAAAAAAAAAAAGACATCTAGGTAAACAGCCCACCAGCTATCCCTCAACATAATAATGAATAAGAAAAAGAAAAGCCTATAACTCTAGTTCTTGCGTGCTGCTTTATCCTTTAAACTTTCTAAATAAAATACACGTGTGTTAACATTTGGACAAGATTTAAAGTGTAAGCCTTTATGAGGATTTGAAGGAAAGAGAAATAATGCAGAGCGGGCACTGATGGCTTGCCACTGGGTGCCCTTTCCTTGTCTTCCTTTAGCTTCCGGCCCTGGCTTGCTGTAAGGGACCTTTCCTCCTAGTCTGATGGTTTGGGTGGAGCTCCTGCTGTGCCCAGCACTGATGACATTACATCTGACCTCAAGGATGCATGTCAGCCACGGGTCCAGGAAGGGGTGCCAATCAGAATTCACCTCAGTCAGTAAATAGAGACACTGACTCTGTCACGTGAATAGAATGGAAGTCTGCTGTCATGGGTAGAAGTCAGCTTGTACCCCAAGAAGCCAGCCCTCCTGAAAATGGAGCCAATCTAATGTAAGGATTCACTAAGATGGAGACAGAGAAGACACTGCCTTCTGAGGCCCCAGAACGTATATAGACTACACCAGGGCCTCTCTGGATGGACCAGAAATGTGCACTAAAAAACGTTCTCCTGAATTCCTTAAAGCAGTGGTTCTCGACCTTCCTAATCTTGCAACCCCTTTTTATAGTTCCTCATGTTGTGGTGACCCCCAACCATAAAATTATTGCATTGCTCTATAATAACTAATTCGGCTATTGTTATGAATTGTACTGTAAATATCTGACTTTCAGGACATCTGATATGCAGGCCCTGTGAAAGGGTCATTTGACTCCCCTCACCCCAAAAGTTCACACCCCACAGGTTGAGAACCAGTGCCTTAAAACATGACAAGCTGGATTTTGTGTGGTGGAGTAGATGCACAGTTGACGCACGTGTGTGTGGCCAAGTCACCTGTTTCTGGGATGGCTGAGTCAATTGCTGGCAACCGTTCTGATTGGTGCCCACACTGTGCTCATCGTTAAATACTTAAACTATTCCATTTGCTCTTAGTTGAAATAATTTTCATAATACATTAGGTATAATTTAGAATCATGACTATATCAAGAGTAAAGATAACATTTGGAAGGTAGAGGAGACGGAAGCAGAATGTGCTGCCCTGTTAACCCCAGTGTTCGTTTGGAAGGTGGGCACAGGAAGACAGAAAGGGCAAACGTAGCCTGATCAGAGCACCCCTCTTATCCACTTTATCATCAAGTTCAGCCCGGGCAAATGATTTCCTCCCTCGCAATAAGTTTGGTTCTAAATTAGATGGAAATTTTTGAAATTTCCCTGTCTATTTTCTTAATATTCCAAGTTATTAAAGATTCTACCTACAAGAACAGTTTTGTTTTAAAACATTTTGTGTCAGGCAATAATAATAATGCTTCAAGGATGCATCATAAATATAAAGGATTATTACTGCAGATGGTTATAATACCCCATGTTTAGGTTAGTTCTATTTCCTGTTTAACATAAAATACCAATGGAATTGTCATGTTAGGGAAGAGGTACTTTGTCACTATAAATGATAATGACATCTTAACACTTAATGTCTTTTAAAATCATTTCCACTGTATTTTTTTATGTTTTCTGTTGTGGTTCTCTCTCTTTATTTTTCTCTGTGCCACTAGTTGGAAAACTATAAAGTATATTTTTCATAATCTCCCATTTAAAACTATCCATATCCTCTGAGGTCCAAAGTACTTGAATTTTATTTGCTACATCACACGATGTCAGTATCCAGGAAAAATAACAAGTAACTTCTCAAGTGTTAACTACTGTGCTATTTCTTAGGATCTCCATCTTATGTAATACTTTTACTTTATAAGAATACCATTAACATGTTTTAATATTATTTTAATATATTTTATCAATTCTTTGAAAATTTCATACAGTGTATTTTGGTCTTAGTCACCCTCTTAAGTTCTGCCAGATGCACCCCTACCACCTCTCAAATTTGTGTCTGCTTTAGTTTTATTCATAACCTACTGGGTTCAATTTGTGCTGCCAATGTACTCATGGGGCCATCAGTGGAAGCATGGTCAACCTACTGGGGGCCACCCCCTTAAGAATACCTGACTCTCTCTCCCCTAGAAGCCATCAACTGGCACTAAGAGTGTCTAAAAGCCTTATGAAATCCTACTACCTTCTAAAGTTTATATATGTATGTTATATGTACACATATGTTTGTATATATACATATAAAAGAGCACAGTTGATTGAAGTCATTCTACACGGGGGATAATGCTCCTTGCAGAAGCCATAAGTTTCCAGTGCCGGGTACAGATACTTCCTTCACTCTAGCTGTTGTTCAGGGTGTCCTGAAGAGCCCCAAAACAATCAAGGCTACTGCAATGCTCTAGACTTCCTATCAGAACCTGATGGTAACACTCTGTTGCTGAAAACTACACACACTTTGGCCACAGAACATAAGGAAATCAAGCTGGTAATATCCAGGAAGCCTCTTTCCTGATCACAAGCTTTCACAGCACTAGTAGGTGCCATGGAGCCAGCTCTGGGCATAAAATTGTTAATATTATAGCCCAGCTGGGAACCTATTCCATATTAATAATTGTTATTTTAAAGGAGTCTCTGATTCATATATTAAAGTAGCATTGATTTCCATCACTGTGCTACTGAATGCAACCCAGGGCATAAATCATTTTAGGAAATAGACTAGGCCACATGCCAAAAGATCAGTTATACTAGACAATATGAGAATGAATGGATCAATAATTCTTTAATCTACTTTACTTTAAAAATAATTTATTATTACATTTGCCTCATCTAGTGGTACCATGAACTATAATCTTAACAGTAGCAGTCCTGTCGTGTTTGATTATTAACAAGAAAAAGCCATAATAGAGGTAGTGACAGTCTCTGATGCAAAAGTTCTACTGGCCCAAACCATGCTGCAGAGCCACCATGTCTTTCAAATGCAGTGTTGATCATTTTAATACGTGCTCCATTTACCAACTGGGGAATGACTAGAAGACATTCTACAAATGTGGCATGATTTAGTCATGCTTTGAGTCAAACGCCATTAATGACTATTTTAGAGAACTCCTAGATTTTAAGTGTAAGCTGATATCTGTACTATTCAGTATGTGTGTTGACTCGTTTTCCTGAGCAATGTGGTCAAATAAATCACTTGTCAGTTCTACATCAGATTGAAAATATCTCCAGGGACATCATCAGATGATAACAACTGCACGAAAGACTTTTGTGGGAGCTACAATTCATTCAATGTAATATTTCTCAGGCAAACTGATCTTGAATGATTTTTTAGTTTTTGAAGAATCATTGACATTAGTCTTTAAAAGTTACTACGTGGGGCCTAAGGATATGTAGATTATCCCTACGGAAAAAACTTAGTTCATCTAACAACCTCTCAGAGTTTTCGGTTTCCTATTGTTCAGATAGGAGGGCTGGTGCTACCTCTTTAATGATATGAGAGTAAAAGGAGGGCAGTGGATGAGTCGTACTGAGCGGCACTGCACTTACGCACGTGCCATTGGCAGTGTCTGGTGACCCAAACTGCATGCTGAAACTTCTAAGTCAGTGTTGTATTTCTTCAAGCTTTTCCTAGGAAAACGTTTTATGAAGAACTAAACTCAGAGAGGTGTCAGAGTAAACCTTTCTAGGGACTAATCGATCAATACAGACGCAAATAGTAAAAGTAAAGGGAGAGTGTCTATTGTTTCATCAGATGGATGGATGGATGGATGGATGGATGGGTTGCAGTTTTTCACATTTTCTGTTTTCTTAATTCTGATAAGACTTGACTCCATAGTCCAAGAAATATTTTATCATTTTTTAAAAGATGGTCTTGAACAAGCACTGGGATCTTTTCTGATGCAATAAAAACAAAAGAGAAAAGAATGGAACTTATGCAAAAAATAAGAATTGGATTACTTCCAAGTTTGCTACGCATTGAAATGTTTGATCTTATTTTTAAAAAAATACTCTTTATCTGGTATAGAAGTTAGAATTACTGTGGCATTCACTATGCGGGCTCAGGACTCTTATCAGCTTGTTAACTTCTCCTAATGTGTCCTTTGAGGATGGTGGATAAGCCACTCCCTGGCAGCTCTAGGTAAACACCACTGGATTCCACGCATGATGAGTACAGATGAACACTCACACTCTCCATCAAGTGAGCTCTTGCGACCCAGCAATCCTTCTATGCCCATCTTGGCATATTCATAGTAATTCCTCAAGTCGTGGTCCTACTTACCACCCATATGAGGTCAATGTGAATTCAAACTCTGCACATAGGCACAGGCCTGCCTCTAGCGGCTGGTTTGTAAAGAGCCAGCGGGACCATGGGGAGACCTCCCAAAACTGTCTTGGCGGCAGAGTTAACTCCTGCACAGTCGTGGTGAACAAAGACTGTGGGAAACAAGGCTCTTTTTTTTTTCCCTACATGTCGATTCAACTGGCGTGTTTCCCACAGGCATCTGTTAAAAGACCAAAGTTGGAGACATGGGAGGGGTTAAAGACAGGATACTTGAGGGGCTGAAGGGAGAAAGAACGTGATATGATGCTCTTGGTACCCACAGAGCCAGGAGAAGGTGTCACATCTCCAGGAACTGAAGTTAGAACTGTCGCAACCTGCCATGTGGGTGCTGGGAACTGGATGTGGGTCTTCTAAAAGGACCGCAAATGCTCTTAACTGCTGAGCCACTTGTACAGCACTGCCCAAAAGAGTTTTAAATGGAGTTTTGTATAATACGTTTTTTTTTTCAGACACAAGAAAGGAATGGGGTTTTTTCTTTTTTTAATTAATTTTTATACACATACATTTATATGATTACACACATATACAATAGATTACCTATGACAAGAAGAACCGTGACACAATCAGGAATTATATAGATGTTACATCCTTAGTGTTCTGGCTATTTGTATTTGACAGCCTTGAAGAAGACATCTTTCCTATCTTGGTGCATCTAAATTTCTGAATGTAAATCAATCTCCATCACATATAGTCATTATCAACTTAGAACACCTATCTACACCTAAAAACATTTTAACCAGAGTGGGGTTTTTTAAAGTGAAATTTTTAATTATCCATTTATCAGTAGATATGAAGGTATCTGTTTAGTCTTTTTTTACATACTTAACCATTGATGCTTTGACACATTGAAGACATGAATAAACTAGCAAGTTATTCATTTCAGGGCATCAAGTGATATTTATAGGCCAGTATTTTACCACCACCATAATTTATCTACTTTATCCCATAGCCTTAAATATTTGGACAATGCAAAAGGAAAAATGAAATTGAAATGAAAATACTTGTTTTGAAATTAGACAACTCATTTTTTACATTATGGGGTTTTTTCTTTGGGGATTTTTTAATCGTTCTTTTTTTTTTTTATGCCACTGACAAATTTTTCTTATTGAAGAGAAATATATGGCTCTAGTACAACTTGCTCTTTATGAAAAAATTTAGTATTAAAATTGAAGACTATTGATATGAGGAGTCTGTTTGTATCTTTTACTCCACTTTGAGCAAAAACAGTATAAAAGGCTTTTTCTTTTTTTTTTTAGACAGGGTTTTTCTGTGTGGTCATGGTTGTCCTGGAATTCACTCTATAGACCAGGCTGGATGAACTCACAGAGATCCTCCTGCCTCTGCATCCTGAGTGCTCGGATTAAAGGTGTGTAAAACCACTGCCCAGTTTATAAAAGTCTGTTGTTGTTGTTGTTGTTGTTGCTGCTGCTGCTGCTGCTGCTGTTGTTCTTGCTGTTCTTGTTGCTGTTGTTGCCGTTTTACATCCTGACCACAGCTTCCTCTCCTTCACTCCTCCCAGTCCCTTCTCCCCACCTCCCCTCTGTCCTCCACCCAATCCACCTCACCTTTTCTCTTCAGAAAAGGGCAGGTCTCCTCCCATGCATGTCAACCAAACATAGCATATCAAGTTGCAGTAAGAGTAGACACGGCCCTCTCTGTAGGAGGCTGGAGGAGGCACTCCAGGAGGAAGAAAAGGGTCAAGGAAGCTGTCAGAAGAGTCCGAGACAGCCCCCGTTCCCACCGGAAGGAGTTCCACAAGAAGACCAAGCTACACAACTGTAACATTCAAAAAAAAAAAAAAACACTTGCTTTAAACTTTGAATCCTGTGTGTTGGGTGTTTATGACGTGGAAATAAAGATGGAGCTACTACCTTACATTCACACACACACACACACACACACACACACACACACACACACACACACAGAGTTTTGCTTAATTTTCTTGAAAGCCCCGTACCCTCAGATGACCATGGAGCTTAGTAAAGTTGGGATCCTGATTGAGAAGGCAGACTCAAAGTCTAGAGGCACAAAATAACAGCCCATATGCCAAACCACATGTATTGTAAGACTCAATACTTCTGAAAGCAGCTTTCAGAGGCAAGAGAGAATTCCAAATCTGGAGCCCACAGAGACATCTGGTGTCTTAGAACTTCCCATTTTCCTTTGGCAGATATTTTAGCTAATTTTACCACCTTGGTCAGAATGTGTAATTTCTTCTAAAGCTAATTCTAATTTTAATATATTCTCCCAGTTTCTGGGAGTATTACTGTGAAGTGTCTCTACTGTCAGGATCAACCATTTAATGTTACCAGTTAGGTCATTTAGTGATTTTTTTAAAGGGCAAAAAAAAAATAAAACAGATAATGTGCTTACTATTATGGGTACACAATCATGTTTTCATGTTTGCCACTATGCCTTATAAGGTTGGGGAGGGCAGGGACCGTACTACCTCATTCTTGCCAACAAGTCTCAAAGAAAACTCGAAGCTTCTACTGAGAGACATTTGTCTTCCTGACCTAGAAAAGTCCTTTTCTCCAGTCCATCCCCTGAATCAAGCGCTATGGCACCAGGCCACTGTGTTTCCTTGGCAGCCATTCTGTGGCTCAGAGTCTCGCACACTGATAAACTAAAGATGTCAAAGCAGAGCATAGAAAACTTCTGGATCCCTGATAAGCTCCAAACCCAGATTCCCAGACTGGCCACTTCAGTCTGGGAAAAGCAAAAAAAAAAAAAAAAAAAAAATTGCCGTTTCCTTTTCTTTTACATAATATTTTATTAATTCTTTGAAAAATATCATGTAATACAGTTTGGTCATATCCATCTCCTTCCTCCAGCCCCTCCCAGGTCATCCCCTCCATCCTTAGTTCCTTATGCACCCAATCTTGAGTTTTGAATCTTCTTCTTCTTCCTCTTCTTCTTCTCCTCCTCCTCCTCCTCCTCTTCCTCTTCCTTCTTCTTCTTCTTCTTCTTCTTCTTCTTCTTCTTCTTCTTCTTCTTCTTTTTTGAAACTTATTAAGTTCAATTTGGATTACCTAACTACTCTTGGGAAAGGAGCATAGATATATGTGTGTGTGTGTGTGTATTTATATGTGTGTGTATATATATATGTATTACATATATATGTGTATTACATATTTATTTTAAGCAACATATGTATATTATATAATATTTATTTTAATCCATTTTTATTGGACTCCACCCCTAACTCTTCCCCATCACAGTTTCACATCCTTGTTTGCTTTTTATGGTCCACTGGATCCAACTTTTGCCAACCAAATATACTCATGGATTTAGAGTCAACCCGGCATCACACTTTTAGAGAAAACTGACCCTTCTTATCCTTGCAGGCATCAACCATCATCAGGAGCTCCTCAGCAAGGGGCGTGGTCTTGTGAGCCACCTCTCCCTCCTTGCTGAGGCATTGACTAGCTTGATCTTGCACAGGTCTTGCACCAGCCTGTGAGGTCCTGAGTGCAGTGCTCTTATTATGTCCAGAAGACACTGTTTCACACCAGTCCTCCCAACCTCTGGCTCTTACAACTCTTCCCTCCCCTTTTCTACAAAGTTCCTTAACCCTTGAAGGCTGGGGGTCTAATACAGCTGTCCCACTCATGGCTGAGCACTCTGCAGACATTTATTCTCTGCCCCTGAGCCAGCTGTGAGCTTCTGCATCAACTATTGTACGCCACACCAACCAGCTTCTTTGGTGAAGGTTGAGAGGTGCGTTGTCCATGTGTCTTGTGATAGTTTACCTCTCAATATGCACACAAATAAATTCTAAACATATCAAAGACCCCAGTGCTAGACCTGAAAATCCTCTTCTAGAGAAAAGAGTAAGGATTATATGTGAGACTATAGGACCAAAGGACCAAACTAAAAAGGATTCATGGGCATTCATCCTGCTTTACTCTGGCTATCATAGAAAAGAGTAGGGGAGGAGGGTAAAGACAATATTTGGCTAGTAAACAGAGGCCAGGGAATTCATACTCAGGATATATGTCTATACTACTTCTCCCTCTGGTAATGAATTTCCCCATAGTCTTGTATGACATGACATGTTCTTCTTTAATAGAAGTAATACCAAAGAAGCTTTAAAAAAAAAAACTAGCAAAAGCAGTCAACAGACTCTTCAATCGATTCTGTATCTTGCCTGTGACATTTTGTTTTGTTTGGCCTCTAAGTCAGTGAATTTATTAAAAGCAAACATTTTGCTTCTAAGAGACATCAGGGAATTCAATAATGCCTACAACTCTCTCAAATGCTAGTTTATATGTGTAGAGCTTTACAGTTTCATTTAAGTGTGTGTGTGTGTGTGTGTGTGTGTGTGTGTGTCTGTGTGTGTACATGAGGTGGAGAGATAGAGGAGATAAATTTTATTTAAAGATGGAAGCTATATTTTATATTTACCTTCCATTTTAAATTGCCCAAGTTCAGTGAACATTTGCAAGTCAATGTGTTACATTTACGGGACAAAATAAAATCTCGATAAATATTCACTTTATACTGTAGACACATTATATTACTCAAGTGTTATATAATATCACTGCTGTCCTCAGCATAATTTTTGTTTCATAAATGTCTGAAGAAGCAAGGAAAATGATAATAAGAATGTATATTTAAACAACAAAAACTCAAAGCTTCATTTTGTCAGTCCTGGCTTGGATTGAGTGATTGACTTGAAATCTGAATTTTCCTAACATTTCCTGTCTCTTCAAAATCTATACCAACACCCAACTCTGCTTTTTACCCTTTGCCTTTATTATGATCACCAAAAATAGACAGGAGCATCTGTTTTTAGAGTGGGGGGAAAAACATTTTCACACTTGCATAACTGAGTTGAAATAGCTTGAAATCAACAGTCTCCACAAGAGCATCCTTGGAAAGAGAAAATGCCTTTTTTTTTTTTTTTTTTTTTTTTTTATCAGTGGCTGCAGAGAAGGGCTGGGAAGGAATCAGGGGGAGTGAGTACCTGTGCTTCAGTGCACAGGAGGTGATCAGTCCTTAGGCTGGGAAGTCTTCATTCTGGAAACACAGGGGTTTAAAAAGTTTCACGTGTGCGAGCTGGGGGTGGAGGCAGTTATCAGTACAATTTTCCAGAGTTTACAGATGTTTGAACCTCCCACATTAGCTAAACAACTGTTAGGAGAATACAGTTTTCAGAATAGCCTTCTGCTGACTATAATATTGAGAGAAAACTGGTTTGTAGGGGGGAAATAACAAAGACTGAGTGTGGCTACATCCACACAAAAGGAAAGAGAGAAAATGGCAGAAGCAAATAAGCAGCAGAAAAGGGTTCCTAGGGCGGGTTTGCAGGTATGGAGAGAATGCAACAGCAGGAGCAGCTGATAGGAAGGAAATGAGTAGGGGATGCTGAGTGAGAAACTCCTGAAAGGGTTTTACTCAGACAGAGACGTCTCAACAACGAACCGAGTCCTCTGAGTTTCTCCGTGTGACTTAGACAGTCGGGCACGCTAACAGGCGAGCACGCAGCTCCCTGTAGCGGAAGAAGGCAGATGTCCAATGTCTGCGTGGGCAGATAAAGTGAGCCAGAGTTGCTACAGGCTAACATTCTCAGGGAAGCGCGAGTAGGCGCTTAGGTCCCAAGGACAAGGCCTTGTGCGTGTCACTATCTGCTGGTACTTATCTACTCATATCCTCACACAACCCTCCCAAGACGTGGGAAGCTTGTTTGTCATCCTTCGCTCCACTGGAAAAAACAACAGGATGTCTGTGTTCACTTCCTATTCTTAGTCTGGATCTGAGGTTTGCTGCTATTGCCTTTGCCTGGGGGGGAGGGGCCGTGGCGAGGCGTGGCGGGGCATGGCAGGGCGTGCTGGGGGCGTGCTGGGGGCGTGGCGGAGGGGCTCTCCCTTCTTCCTTGCCTGGGTGACACAGAACACTCTCATGAACTCTGGGCCTTTTCTGAACTTTGGCACGGCAACGTGATGTCAATGAAACATATTAATACTCTGAATCCTTGCCAAATCTAGTGTAATTGAGCGTCCTCAGATATGAGTGAAACCAGGTGATCTTCAGTTGCCTGAACTAACGTAAACAGTGCTTTGTGGAGTTATTGGATTGTTGGGAGTCATCAGTGGGTCTAGGCTAGGTGTAGAATATTGTGAATCTTTATCGGTATGTTTAATTTTGCCACTATAATGTAATAAACTAGAATTTTAAAAGCACATTCCTATCCGTGCCCTACTTCTTTTCGTTGTTATATGAAAATATGCATGTACATACATATTTCTAAATATAAGCTGTTCGGTTTACGTAATGTTACTCATATGTATGTTTTCAGGGCTGGCCATTTAGTATTGGGTAACCAGTTGGTTAGCCCTTCCCTAAAGAAAACTGTTCACCCCGCTCTCGTATTCCTTAGCTGCCCGCAGTTTTTTGTGTAGGGTTGAGTCCTCGTGGCTTCTTCCCAATCTGATTTGTCATGTCTTCTGATGCCATCCTTGTTGAGCTCATGTTTAAACAGCCACGTTGGTGACACCGTGGGTGCAGCTTCAGACATTTCTAAGGTACCCAGTCTCACAGCCGGCTACCTCATCCTCTGGGTCTGACAGTCTTCCCGGCCCTTCCTTCACAATGTCTCCTGAAGCCTTAGACGCAGAAGTGTTTTATAGTTGTGTGCACTGGCACTAGGTGTCACAACTCTGGATTTTGATTGGTTGTGGGGTTTTTTTTTTAATGGTCTCCATTTGATACAAAGTGTGTTTTCATAGATTCTCCTTCCCTCGTTTCGCCATCTACCTGTTCTTTCAGAAATGTCGTTATAGCAACCCTAAGACTCTTTTTCCCTTCTGAGTCTCATAGCATTTTGTCAACACATCCTTTATCACCTATTTTTGCCCTCACTTGCTCACCTTTATAGTTTTTTAGCTTTACTCACGTTTATAACCATATGTGCATATGCATACATATATACATGTATGTGATGTATTATAATCTACATGTGATATATTATATATTACATATATACGCATACATTACAGGCTAGAATCCCTTTATAATGCCTTCCAGACCAAATATACATATTTACCATCTTTTCACTATATATTCATCAGTTGACAGACATCTAGACTAGTTCCATCATCTTTTTATAATGAGTAGGGCAAAAATAAACACAGATGTGCAAGTGTCTCTGTGGTGGCATGTGGATTCTTTGGGTATAATCCCAAGAGTAGTTTAGCTGGGTCACAAGTAATTGTATTTTTAACCTTTTAAGGGCCCTTCATATTGATACCCATAGCAGCTGCACTAGTTTGCACTCTCATTAGTACTAAATACATAGTCTTCTCACATCCTCCTCAGCATTTGCTTCCAGATTGCTTATATTAAAAAAAAAAAATGGCCACTCTGACTAGGGTGAGGTAGTATCTCAAAGGAGTTTTAATTTGCATTTCCCTGATGACTAAGGATTATGAACAGTTTTCAAAACACTTATTGTGGGTCTGGAGAGATGGATTAGCAATTAAAAGTACTTGTTGCTCTCACCGAGGATGCAAGCTTAGTTCCCAGCACCCACATAATGGCTTATAACCATCTGTAACTCCAGTCCCAGGAGATCAGACACTCTCTTCTGAACTTCCTGTGCTTCAGGAGCACACATGGTATATAGGTACACACACACACATGTACGTATATATATATATATATATGTGTGTGTGTGTGTGTGTGTGCATATATGTGTGTGTGTGTGTTTTCAGAGATAACACTCATACACATAAATTAAATAAGCAAAGACCTAATAAAAACAAAATAAATCAGTCAGTTACTATTTTTGTTTCTTTTTTTTTTTTTTCCGAGAACTCTTGATTGGTTGGTTGGTTAGTTGGTTAGTTTTGTGTCATTATCCCATTTATTGACTATAAATTTTAGTTTGGTTGGTGTCTCAGTTTTGAACTTCTTTGAAAATTCTAGATATTATTTCCACATCTGAAGACTAGCTGGTAAAGAATTTTCTTCCATTCTGTGTTCCCAAGCAAAGCTGGAAGTAGAATTTAGTTTAGAAAGATGATGTTGCCACTCTTCTCCAGTGTGCAAACTAACAGAAAGAAGAAGAGGAAGGAAAACAGACAAAAGATCATCCAATGAATCAGTTAGTTTTTTCAACAGTCCTATTAACCAGAAAACATATGTGTGTCTTTAAGACATGCTCGCAGTCTTCCCAGGAGTGCCGTGCATCGTGTCTCTTCAGAACCCAGGCACTTTTCCTGGTGTGGTGAGTCTTGGAGGAAATAGTACTTTGTTTCTAGAGGATTTTTGTCTAATGTTTCTTAGGAAATCACTCCTTAAAACTCTTTGGAAAACAAAAATCGTTCGATGGATCATGGCTGTACATGGGGTAACGATGGAAAAGCTAAACCTGAACTTTCAAAAAAAACCAACATGCATTGGAGAGGGCTCTCCCCTCTTACTTCTCTGTTCGTTTTAAGTCCCCCCTCTCTCCCTGCCTCTTTGTGTGTGTGTGTGTATGCATGCGGTACATGTGTGTGTGTGTGCATACATGCAGTATGTGTGTGTGTATGTGATAAAACACTGTGAAGAAGAGAAATTACTGTTTTAAAAAAAATTAAAGAAAACGGAGATCTGAAAAAGTTGAGATGATGATGACAGGCACCCACCTTGGCAGCAGCCTCACCTCAGACTCCTTTGGGTCACCACACCAGCCACAGGGCTTGAGCACCAAAGATATCGCTGTTTGACTTGTCCACTTGAGCCAGTGGGGACTTTCTACCTGGCCAAGCTCCTGCGTGTCTTTTCCAGACCCTCTGCCCATCGAGCTCCACAGTAAGTACCCAAACCTGGATGTCCCTGCCCTACCCATCTGCATACAGAGAACGGGGAGGATTGCATCAAACAAAAGTGCGCTGTTGTTGAAAGCTCTAGCTTCTAAACTGAAGGCTCGGCTGTCAAAAATTAAGCTCCTGAGCAGCGCGATCACCTTATACACGGAAGGTCCACGGCAAATGTTAGGTGAATACCGAATGAGTAAACTCCTCCCCTCCCCACTCCCCAGGCTCTAGTGAAAGGTCATCTTGAATCAGATTGCTTAAACAGTTTTTTTTTAATTTTCAAGGTCAGTTCTGCTACGGTTTCTTTCTGGAGCAAAGCCAAGTGAGTCTCCAAAGGCAAGGAACTGTGAGGTCAGACATAGATTAAAGGGAAGATTGGAGAGACTGCAGCCAAAGCCATAAAACACCCAATCTCATTGTCTTCCTCTTCCTCCGTCTCATCCACACGTCTCTCTAGCTCTGTTTCCATCTCTCTCTCTCTCTCTCTCTTTAATTGTTTGTTATACTCTGCTTGTATTACCTGCTTACAAGGCATAGAGTCTGTTATTTCTTGTGGACTATTGTCATATCGTAGGAATTTTAAATGCCCATGGCACAGTTAGCACTGTCATGTTAGTTCTACACATCTGTTGTTTAATTAATTTGTTTGGCCAACACAGTGCATTTTCTTTGGTATTCTTCACAATCAGTATTATTTTATATTCACTAATTAGAACCCAGAACAACACTAGGCAAAGAAAGCGGCTTGATGCTGAGCTCTAGTAGGCCTGCACTTAGTGAAAACTATGTAGCCTTCATGTCTTCTTCGATACCCTCCCATTAGCTCATGGACTATCATTTAAATAGTTTTAGGAATGTAAGTTTTGTTTGTTTGTTTGTTTGTTTTTTGAGACGGGGTTTCTCTGTGTAGCCCCGGCTGTCCTGGACTCTCTTTGTAGACCAGGCTAGCCTACAACTCATAGAGATCTGTCTGCCTCTGCCTCCCCAGTGCTGGGATTAAAAGCGTGCACCACCATGCCCAGAGAGAATGTAACGTTTTATGTAATCGCTTTCAATGAAGAAATTCTTCATTAGTCATATGGCTTGCCTTGGCCGTAAAACAAAAGGCAGCTCTTTGATTCCTTATGGAAACTGATCATGACTGTTAGTAAGCACTGTTTTCACAGCTCCTTCTCCCACCACCATGTCTATGACTAGTGAAGCCAACAGTTGGTAGGAAATGTATCAACTTGCCGTTTTTGATTCCTGAAAGAGTTAGTGTTATCATCAGCATGACCAAATGCCTGACATAAACAATCTGTAGGAAAGAGGACTTCTTTTGGTAATGGCTTCATAGAGTTGGGTATACAGTTCCTTGGTCATTTGTGCTTGAGCGGAGGATCAAGGTGGCAGGATTACATAGGAAAGGTGTCTCCTCATTTCTGTTCATATTGACTGGGGTGCAGATAGAGTCTCCAAGGACACGCTCCCTGCTAGGTTCCACCACTTCCCAATATAATGCCCCCAACCAAGGGCCAAACTTCCTACAAACAAACCTTCATTTTTTCAACTGCTACAATAAACAGCACTTGTAATCACCATTAATGATAGAAAGACAAAACAAAGATGAAAAGTGTCATCCTAATTATTACATTCCAGTTACTTTCAATGGCATGTCTAATACAATTTAGATAAATATTTCAACATAAAATATGATAAAGTAGATTTACGTATTCTATAATCAAGGACAAAAATGAAGACCTAACAATATGAACTCAGGACTCCAGCAACCAGAAGGCTACTCTGTGGACATTTACACCGCCATCTCCTCAGAGCCAAAGAGCACTGTCCACTGGCGCCATCTCCTCAGAGCCAAAGAGCACTGTCCACTGGCCCTGACTTCTTATTTCGGTTCAACAAGGCTTACTGGGTGGAAATCTAGAGCAGCACCTACAGCAGAAAAGGACATAAAATCCAGGAAAAGAAGTTCATGTTCAGATTGGGTGGGTTAGGCCTAGTATGATGCCAAGCATCCAAGGAGGGGGTTCCAACTCTGTCTTCAAGAACGCACACATGTGGAACAGGACAAAATATATGCTCTCAAATCTGTCAGTCTGCTGCAGCCTACATGAGCCCACCATTGACCAGTCGTCTGGAAACTATGGGTACATAAAAGACATGCTGTCATTGCCCCTGGGAGAGCTCTCATTCCATCTCTGCAGACATGAGGAAATATGTTGACAGCCTTTTTACTTTACAGCCTTCTATGGGCTGCATTTGGGATATTTATAAAGGATTGATTTCCTCAATAGACACTGTAACATGAAATTTTAACTTCTTAAGCTAACTAACACTGTTGGGTACATAGAAAAAATGGTATAAGGGTTGCTATAAATTTCCTTGTATTAAAAAAAAAGATTGTCATAAAATAGAGAATACCACTTTAGGCAAAAGGATACTGAGGACTAAACTATGGAAATTTTTTTGACTTGCAGAAGAAGCTTCTACCTGTTAGAACTTAACAAAGTGATACCGGGAGATCCCAGACAGGAATAGTCCTCCATCATCAGCGTGGACAAACTGAACCCAACCAGTCTCATCATCACAGTCACCCACTTGATGAGCTCCCTGACACATGTCACGCCCTACAATAAGTGCTGTGTCTATAGTATTTCATGCAGCCTTCATCTCCAAACCCATACAGTATATTATTATTTTTCTGCTTTTCAGACTATGGAGGACACAAAAGATAAACTTCTCTCAAATCTGGAAATAGTGTCTTAGTTACATTTTTATTGGCTGTGACCAAACACCATAACCAAAGCAACTTATAAAGTAAAGCATTAGATTGTGGGCTCATAGTTCCAGAGGGTGGTGGAATCTGTGGCCATCAAAGTGGGGAGCATGGCACTGGAGCAGTAGCTGAGAGCCTACATCCTATCCTCAAGTTGGAGTCAGGGAGAAAACTGACTGGGAACAGCATTGCCCTCCCCCAGGGACACACCTCCCCTAACAAGACCACGCCTCCCAATCCTTACCAAACAGTTCTACCAACTGGGGACCAAGTATTCAAACACATGAACCTTAGGATGCGAGTTGGGGAGGACGTTTTCATCCCAAGCACCACAAATAGCCAAGCAGTTGAGTGAGGTTTTAGATTTAATTCTGACCCAAGTCTGTAACATAACATTCTTTCACTGGTGTTGTTATGTAAAAGACTTAAATGGGGCTTTTTTCCCCCTGAAGGGACAGCTAAAATCAATGGTCTTATTTATATTCAGTCGCATATTGTGTTTTCAAACCTATAGACTTTACAGCTCTACAAACATGAAAGCTGGGTAATTAATGGGTGAATACTTTAGTACTAATCATGGTAAAATTGTTATAGAACTTACTCCCTTGGTCTCAATCATTACTGTGCTCTTTGCATATTGTTCCTCTGACCTAAGATAGATCTGGGTACAGGGAACAGAGAAGAACAAATACGCAGCATGGAATACTCTAGTCGGCTCATGCTGAGAAGCGAAACAGGAGAAAAGGCATTTGCTTCTCAGATGGTGGAAAATGGATAAAGAAAGAAAACGTAGCCAGGAACTTCAAGCTTCACAAGTAGATGAGAAAAGTCCTTCGAGTTGGAAGGAGAGCTGAGCTGAAGTGAACACATGCATGGACATCAGCTTCCACACCCATGAAGCTCTTCTTCGAACAAAGGAAAGCTTCCACGACGACAGTCACATGTCGATGCTCCTCTGGGTTTGTTAACCTCTTCCCTATCATCCATCACATGATACCATTTATTTCCTTCTATATTCTTTTTGAGGCTAATCTACTTTTCTATCATTTTTCTTGTCAAACTCTCATTAATAATCCTTCATGTCAACAGGAAATACTATTAGCCTGTTTTTATAATGAGCCTCGCTTTAGAATGAGGAAAGGGCGGGCCACGAAGGTGATTAAAATGACATAGTTTTGCATGTGGCCAGGTAGAACAATAATAAGGCTGTGCTGACTTGCAGAACAATGTTCTTATACTACATAGACTCTCTTCTCAGACCTCAGGACACAGGGGATCTAAGATGTAGGGGACCTAAGAACCACCATGCTCTCACTAATGTGTGTTGTTAACTTTCTACCATTACTGTTTATCTTTATAAACCTGAAGATTGTCCACTCTGCAGAACTAAGGTACAGACAAATCCTTTGTGAATGACAGTTGTATATATCCATTATTTACTCCTTAGGTTTCAAGACCTAGATGTGTGTGTGCGTGCGTGCGTGCGTGCATGCGTGCGTGCATGTGTGTGTGTGTGTGTGTTGAACACTATATTTTGGGGGCTAAAGAAAGGGCTCTAGGTAAAAGATTCATTGTACAAATTTGAGAACCCAAATTTGGTTGCCAATCCATATGTACCAAGCTGGGTGTTGGGGTTGTACACTCATAACCCAAGAGCTAGGGAGGCAGAGATAGGAGGATCAGTGAGTTCAAGTCACAATGAGAGACCTTATCTTAAAAAAAAATAGCTGGACTGTTCTAGGGAATGACACCCAAAGTTAACCTCTGGTCCCCACATGCACACAGATATGCATGCCCCCCCACATACATGTGTATATGAACACACAAATCTGCATGTGTACACACAAATAGATAGTAACTAAATACTATATATTAATACATCCAATGACATCTTTAGACCATATATATATATAATGTAGTTTTCGTGCATATATATATATATATATATATATATATATATATATATATATATATAGCTTGGCATCTCCAGCTGATGATAAAAACAAAAGGATATATTTGCAAACTAGTATATGGGTTATTTAAAAATATGCTCATTTGGATACACAGAAGATTTCTAGGGGAAAAATAGCAATCAGGAATACACATATTAATAATCTGTACATTAGCCAGGTGTGGTGGCACACACCTTTAATCCCAGCACCTGGGAGGCAGAAGCAGGAGCATCTCTGCAAGCTCAAGGCCAGCCTGGTCTACATAGTAAGACCCTGTCTCAAAAATATATATCCATATACATGATTAAAATATATCCCAGATAAACATTATTTTTAATTTGGTATTATGTTTTAATTATCTATATCCATTTTTTCATAAAAATAATTAAGAAAAAATTTTCAAGAATAACAAGCTAGGGATTAAATCCACCAAATCATCCTGTTTGTGGAGCGTAGAGCTAGAAAAGACAAGATTCATAACATCAGCAAGACTAATATTGAGGATTCCCAAGGCTTTTACTGAGATCAAGGAGTCCTCAGTGGACAGAGTGGTAAAGAAAGGAAACAACTGGCTTGCATCAGCTGGAGATGCCAAGCTATAATTCTGTTTCCAGACTATGTCATTGTTTGGGAATCGCAGTCCTTCCACAGAGAATCCCCTACTTACCTGGACTTGCAAGCAACAATGTTAAAAGGAGGGAGCATAATTATTTCATTATTTAATTATTTTTTCAGAAGAAAATCCACTTCATGATTATAAAAAAAATTATGCCACATAGATTATAGCTCAAAGCAACACTATAGAAGGGAAAATCTGTATCCCTGCCCCTCTCCCAAAATGTCTGCAAAGTGGTTCATGCATTTAAATTGTTTGAATGTAGACAATAGATTGCTAAGGGTTAACAGCTAATTCTAATATGTTAGGCACTTGTAGTCTTGAGGGTAAGAAAGTACCAGAATATAAAGGACAGCCTTGAAACACCCTAATCAATGCTCCAAGAGCTGTGTTACCAAGGTAACAGTAAAATGCATGCTCTAGAAAGCTGGATTAAACCAATAGGAAAGAGGTAATTCAAAGTGAAATATTGACAAGGAAAGATACCTAACTCGGCATCATCAAGACCGTATATGTGGAACCTGCTCTCTTTTTAAGTAAAATTTACCAAAAAGAAAATTTATGAAATCTAACATCGAACATGTGTGCATCCTGGAATCACACACTGTGCCTACAGGCAAGCTATTGATAAAGAGTGCCCATTATCCCTCTTTTAAAGATGGGAGCTCAACCTTCAGAGTTGAATGCCATTCTCAAAGTCGCACAGCTAGCAACTGATAGAAATCGTATGGCCTAGCTCAGCCCAATGCTGGTTCTCCTTCAGCAAGGCAACCTCACCTATGTAAGCTTCTACGTAATGCCTGAGACCATGTGGACCCCTGTGTGAAACGAAGCACCCCAACTGGTTTTGATGGCTATAGCTCAGTCCCCATTCTGTTTTCAAGGCATCTTTATAGATCCCTTCATAGATACTTGTGGATAGATCAAAGCAGCTCAAAACACGTCTCCTGTTCTGTAAACACCTGAAGACTTGAAGTCCTCTGCCTGTCAATAGCGCATTAGCTCTAGACTTTTAGATGTGCTAAGACAAGGAACAAGAGAACAGCAGAGAGCCGGTCAATTCCATTAAAAAGGTGGATAGTTAATGGGGTCAACAAAAGTACAAATGGAAGGGATCAGGAGAACATCACTTCCTCCTTATGAAAGTAAGATCTGAATAGTTAAGGAAAACCCCCCCCCAAAGAATAAGGCCAGAGAATTCTTCAAGAATAGTGGACTCTGTAAACATCCCAGAAAGGTCAAGTACGGTGACATAGTTTTACGAAGCCCAAGCTCAGAAACCATTCCTGACTGCCATAAGAGACTAGAGAGAATACAAGACCTTGTCCTAATGAGTCCAGGGGTAGATGACTCTATACAGAGATTCTTCTTTTGTGCTAATGCTTCCAAGGAAGCTGCTACTTCAGGGAGCCAGGCCACAACTGCCAGAGCTGGGAAATGAGACTGGCTAGCTCACACCAGCTCTCTGTACATCAGACAGTACAGGAATTCAAGGCCCGTCCCCGAGACCCCTCTCCTTAATTCACTTACAAAGCCCCAAATACACCTCACTGAAGCCTTCCAAAGCCATGCCTTCATCTCCTACGTGGAACATCACCTCCCTCCGGCCCGCACTTCCATGGTGGTGTCTAATTATAATGATGGGAATGCTAACTCTCACTGACCATTTCCCTATTATGTGCCAAGTGCTTCCCATGTCCTTTATCTGAATGTTTCAGATCTGACCTCAGAGTGGTAAGGGGGCTACCCAAGACAAGCTACCGAGAAGCAGAAGCAGTATTCTGACCCAGTCTGTCTGTTGCCCCAAGTTGACTTCTTCACCGTTGCAACATATGTCAGAGGTTCAGAAAATGCATATCCCACCAACTCAGTGCCAGTAATGAAGATGACACAGTAACTGTGAACAGCGTGCTGTGCATTATTTTTAGTGCTCTTTTAGGGATTCACAGGCAGGCTAAGCAGTGCCATCATAAAACCATAGTTTCCTTCATTAGCGCTTACTGAAGATGATATTCTCACACTCTAAAAAAGGTGTTAGGACAGGTAAGGCTCTTCAAGATTTCTACATCGGCTTATGATCTATGGTGTTGGTGAGTCAGTCCTGAAAGGGCCATGAAATTATCTAGGCAGATGTAAGTTCAAAACAGAATGTATTTTTAGACCCTATTAAAATCTCTGCTACCTAATTCTGCCTCAACTCTAGTTTGATGGGGTCTTCTGCAGGTTTTTTTTTTTTTTGAGAAGTATAGCTTTTAAAAAATACAAACAAGGGTACAAAACACATTACAACCTCAAAAAAATTTAAGAAGTATTTAAAAATTAAAATGCAACTATATAGCCAATGGGAGAACTGGTGACCACTGCTTAGAACACAGATTATGAGCTTGACCCCGTTGGCTGGGAAACACTGGGGAAAAATCTTTCCTTTACAAAGAAAAAGTTAATATTAAATGTCAGAAGAGAGTTACCAAGTGAAAAGGGTTAGTGTAAGGTCAGCTACTACTGGAAATTAGTGAAGCTGTGGCAAGCCAAGGCTCCAGCAAATCAAAGTTACGGTGTGAAAGATGCCCCGATTTTTCTCATGAGAAAGTTAGGCAAAGAATTCCGGCTTATTTTTACTTTAGCTACCCAAATGTTTGGTACTAAATTTGAAGCTTAGTTATAATAAGCATGGTTAGCAATTGGGGTCTTTACAAATGATGTTTTTCCTTCTAGAAAATTATACTTAACTCAATTCCTAAATTTTACCTATGATTCATTTAACCAACTCGCTATATGCAAACTTTTGAGGACAAACTCCTATTATATATAAATAATTAGGAATGATAAAAATGACAGACGATGGCTAGGTCATTAACATGTCATTGACATACAGGGAACAAGAAGAGACTTAGCAGGCACTTCTGACTCGTTAAATATGAGACTTCAGCCAAACACGGCCCTACTGGTTCTGTAGCTCTTCGCCTGCTCAGAAAGTATCTCACAAGTAGGCTAATCAGTTCAGTTTGTTCTGTTGAACAGCAAGAACTAACAGTAAAGTATTTGACATGAGAATGAAAGCAGCAAGAAACTGCAATGAGAAAAGGTCTGGTTTTCCTGAGCTTCGCAATAATAAGATCGAAAACAATTCAAGGACAGAATTCCCATAAACACCAGAACTGACGGGGAAAACAATGTAGGAAAGCAGGCAAAAGGTCCCCCATGGAAGCAGGAAAACACGGTGTTCACAAAACAAAAAGACCAAGTGTCCAGGGAAGTAGAGAGGCCCAGTAAGGAAATGCTAAAAGGGCTGAAAGTTGGGACAGTTAGAAAACCATGCCAAGTCTTATCAGCCTCAGTCTTCAGAGCCTGGTGGAAGAAGTAGCCTTAAGAAGTGGATCAGGACAGATCCTGGGACTCTCAACCGGACTCTGGCCAAAGCGCTGCTGGGTGTATAGAAGAGTCTGGAGATGGAAGGACTCGGGTGGGGATGGGGTGTCAGGAACTCCACAAGGAGACTATCGAGGCTGGCGGATCTGGACCTAGGAGGACGCTGCACAAACTGATGCACCAACCAAGGACATTGCAAGCAGAGAACCTAGACCCCAAGTTCAGATGTAGCCGATGGACAGCTCATTCTCCATGTGGGGAAGGTGAGGCGGGGGCGGAGGGTGGAGGGCAAAGCGGCAGGGGTGGGGGGGACTACCTCTGACATGAACTCTGTTGCGGGGGATTTGATCACTTCCCCTTGGCAGAGAGGCCCTGTGGGCACACAGAAGAAGGGAAAGCAATCTATCCTGATGAGACCTGATAGGCTGTGGTCAGATAGTCGGGGGCTGGGGGGAGGGGGTTGGGGGGGAGAAAGGGAGGTGGGGGAGGAGCCCACCTCTCAGAGGTCTAGGGGAGGGGAATAGGGTAGAAGAGGAAGGAAGGGTGGGAACAGGAAGATAAGAGCCAGGGGATTACAATCGGGATGTTAAAATGAATAAATTATAATAAAAGAAAAGAAGCAAAGAGGAGAACAGGAAATACAGAAAGTGGGAACTTCCGCTGATGTCATAGAAAATTTGATGGAAAATCAAAACCAAAAGGGATCTGAGTTTAAGTTTATGTCTACTTGGAAGCTTGAGTGCAGGTCTGCTAGACAGGTAATGAATGGGTAGAGGGGGAAAAAAGGTAACTCAATGTTTATCCAGAGCACAATCCTCAAGGAGAACCACATATTTCAGCCTGGTAGCCAGTAACATACTGAGGGTTTCTTCTCCATGACCACCAAGGGCACATGGAGGTTCTCTGCTAAAAGACCCAAGAAAGCAAGATTACACTTGGCCATCTCTGAGAAAGCCACAGACCATAGGGTCCATAGGGAATAAACCTGTAGTGCCACTAATGCTTGTTAACACTGGGACATACAGTCCCAAAGATAGATTCTAAACATCTGTAACACTGCATGTTTTCTGATGATAAACTCAAGTTTTGAGGTAAGTGTATGTGTGTGTGTGTGTGTGTGTGTGTGTGTGTGTGTGTGTGTGTGTGTTATCTTTCCCACTATGAGGTAAATAGAAGCAAAAAGTCGATATGAGATCAATTATAAAAAATAAAACCATACTATTTTTATATAGCAAATGCAATATATAAATAGTGATCCTTCTGTACTTTCGAACAGAATATCATAACCAGTAGAGCTAGTAGACTGGTCTGTTGTACTGTAGAGAAGGATGATAAAATAGTTTATTGCAGTTTTATTTAATGTGAGGGACTTACTGATAGGAAAATAGATGACAGAGACACAAGGGGATAAGATGTCTTCCCAGACGCCAGAATCTTTAGTGAGTGGTAGAACTTTTACCCAGGAAGATCAAAGACAGATGGAAATTTTAAATCTGCTTTGTATAGAATATGGCCACCATCTTTCATACAGTTCTCTGCATTTGAGAGGGGCTGATGGAAATCATGTTTATACTCGGAAAATCCTTTTTTTTTTTTTTCTTTCTTGTGGAAACATAGCAAGTGTGTTCTGTAAAGTGCTGGTCCATTTGGGGAACAAGGTTTGTGTGTGTGGTTGGTGGGGGAGGGTAGTGAGCTTCAGTCCTCACCACACCTGGAGGCACAACAGTCAAGAGACCAGGCTAGAAACCCAAAGCAGAGAATATACACAGACCATGGATAAACTGATGCTACTAAAAGAATATTAGTGCAGACGGCTTCAGTAGAAACTGTGGCTATCTGTGGAGACCCTGTGAGCTTCACTGTAAGTCACCAAGGACAGGGCCAACTAGTCGCACTCAGAAAAAGGGACCCGATCGGTAGGTTTGGAGGTCAGCTCTGGCAAAGGCTCTGTTTAGGACTGATATGGACTCTGACCAGAAGTCTAAGGAAGAAGTCTGCTAACCAAATAGTGAAGCCAAGCTATCTCTGATTCTATTTGGTGAATGTAATCACCAAACCAAAGGACAGACATCTCCCAAATCACCACACCTCTCACCACCCAAGTTCTTTGATGTACCAGTCCCCTTGCGATGAGGTAGGGCCCACTACTGAGGCAGACATCACTCAGAGAGGGCACAGCTTAGTTCAGTGATGGAGAGGACATCAAAGCATTAAGTGGCAAGCCAGCGCTCTATTAGATCACGCAGAACTTGGGGAGAGAAAGCAATACTGGGAAAACAGATTTCCAGTAATATGGAGTGGTTTGAACCTTTTGACCTCAAAAGTGAAGGCCAGCAGATGCACAGTTTTACCAAGAAGAGGCCAAAGTCTTGACCAAAGGGGGTGACATCGATCCACTCCTGATTCTCCCCACCTTAGACAACATTTCTGTTGTTCGTGTTGCCTTGCACCCCAGGCTGCACACTGGACTCATCCCAGAGACGTGTAGAAGTGCCAGTTTTCATGAGCCCTCAGACTTTTAAACTATTACTCTTTGGGATTATCCAGTGCAGGATTCATACCAGAGACCAGGAAGGGAGAAAGGAGAATTACATGTGAGTCTCACTTGCTCAGGTCAGACTTTCTGAATCCTGTGCGTGAACCTTTCATTATTTGCCCTTACAGTTACTTGTAACACTGTTCTCGCCGTGTATGCGCAGAGGCATCAGACCGAAGGGGACCTGGAGAAGCCTGGAATGGGAATTGATGGGGGTTCATCTGCTCAGCATCTGAGCATAGAGAAGGTTAGCTTCTCTCCCTGCCAATCTCATGTCTTCAGAGGACCAAGCCTACCCCAAGCTGGGGTTATAATGTTAGGAGGGTTCACTAAACTGAGTGAAGTTTCAGGGGACAGACATGATAACATGGCGGGGTGTATGGGGGAGATGGCTCAGTGGGTAAGAGTGCTGTACAAGCATGAAGGTCTGAGTTCAGGCCCCAGCATCCACGTAAAAGGCCAGATTAGGCTCCGCCCATACCTCAAACCTCAGGGTGAGGGGCAGAGCTTGCCTTGCACGGTCATGTGGCTAGATTAGGCTCCACCCATGCCTCAAACCTCAAGGTGGAGGGTGATGCTTGCTCCAGGTGTTGGGAGAGACCTGGTTGAAAAAAAAGAAAGGAATAATGAACAAATAGTGAAAGAAAGTGATCCAGCAGGACACACTGTGTATAACTCTGACCTCCGCACATGCACCTACGCACACACATGCACACATGTATCACATTCATGTACATTCACACACACAAATACACACACACACACACACACACACACGATGTGCTGCTACAGCTGGAAAGGAAACTTAAGGCAGAAACAATAGTTGTACTTCAAGGTTTAGCTCTGACCCAAATTCGGGGAATTTAACATTTTGAAAGTAAATTTCTAGCCCCTTCCATTCATTTGAGGATCCTAAAAACACACCCCAGAGAGGAAGCACCTAGTCTCAAAAGAGGTTGTCTGAAGCCAGACTGGGCCTCTTCCAGGGAATAATGCTTGGCTCTTGCGTTTTATGGCTTGGTTTCTTATTGTTTGTCTATAGCTTGCAGTCTATTCTCTCCCTGGCAGTGTGGCCTGCTGTATTATGTCAGACGTGACCTTCTCTGCATGAAAGAGGAAAATTAGCTGTGAAGATGTCCCTTGGCACCTCCTCTACATCACACAGGATATTCAGATATTCCAGATGAGACTGTTAAGCAAACATTGCATACATGGGATCTGAGGTATTTAGTTATAAAAATAGCGGCCATTTCTGTGAACTTCTGCCTTTTTGAGGTGGCAACGTAATCCTTATGCAAAAAAAAAAAAAAAAAAAAAAAAGCTGATGTACGTTCAGTTGAGCAGCCTGCTGCCTGGTGGAGAGCTGACACTCAGTCATGTTAATTAAATCCGAGTCTGGGTCTTATTCTTAGGAGAAATCCATGGGCATTCTTTGAACCCACAGATTTGATAAAGAGAGCGCTCAGAGGGAAATAGTCATAATTCGGAATTAGAAAAGCCAACAAAATATATCAGCGGATCCAGTTTCAGGTCTGGGATGCTGTAGCAAATAACTCAGATCTTTCGTGAAGCATCTTCAACCCGCCAGGCCACACTGAGGCAACTTCATTTCTGAATCTGTATGAGTTGCCTTGTTTGTCTGGCTTCCTGCCTATTTTACATTTTCACTTTAGTGGGACCCTCGGTTCTAGATGCCATAGCCTCATTTACAAACTACATTTCCCATTCCCTGCCTCCCGTTCGCTGCTACCTTGGCAGTCAGTATTCAATCATTGGCCTTACTAGACCCAGACTAGGCGAGCCGTTGCCTAGGAACAGCTTTACAACCCACTGATTGCCATCAAAGCACCAGACGTGCCACTGACACCTAGACACCAGAGAGCAAGGTTTTGGAAGCTCTAGAAAAAGATAACCATGTGCCATACCAATGCCAAAATAAAGAACAGTCCCTTAAAATAAAAATTAACACATTTAAGTGGGCTTTCCCCCCTCTTTTCTCTTGTTTTACCTCAGAACACTACAATTCTTTGATTTTCATTCCCAGTCATTTTGTCTTCATTACCTGCACTCCTTTTTAAGTGATTTCATCAAATCTCATGGTCATAAATATATTCATTCACTGTTGACTTTCAAAATGCTATCTACAGCCTAATCCCTCATTCTGGACTCATGTCTTGCACACTCTGACACCTATAAAGTTTTCAAACATTAAGTTTCCATGTCTGCGCTGAATGCTTGAATTCCTCTTCTGCAGCCCTTACTGCCCACCATGCTCAAAGGGAGGGAAGGAGGTGTGAGAAGGGGGCAAGAAAGAGGGTCTCACAGGTACCTGGGTAACTAAGATGATAATGTGCTACTGAAAAGAATGTGAGGAGAAACAACCACTTTTAAATACAATTCTGGTGGACAAACCCTTTAAAGCTGCCCTCAAGGATTAGTTCTATTTCGTTTGTGGATCCGGATCTCAAATGATGAACTTTTAGGAATGAGAGACGGGATTCCCGAGCTCCACCTAGTGTTTGGGTCTCTGCATCTGTTTCGAACTGCTGCTGGATGGAGCCTCTCAGAGGAGAGTTCTGATAGGCTCCTGTCTGCAAGCATAGCGGAGTATCATTGATAGTGTCAGGGGCTGGCTCTCTCCCACGGGGTGGGTCTCAAGTTGGGCCAGTCATTGTTTGGCCTTTCCCTCAATCTCTGTTCCATTTTTATCCCTGCACACCTTGTAGGCAGGGTAAATCTGGTGTTGAAGGTTTTGTGAGTGGGTTGGTGTCCCCCTTCCTCCACTGGAAGTCCTGCCTGGCTGTGAGGTGGCCATTTCAGTTCCATATCCCTTGCTGCTAAGAGTCCCAGAGTCACACACATATCCTTCCAAGAGCCTACCCCATCATGGGTCCCTAGCTTGTACCAGAGATTACCCGCCTCCATCGGTTTTCCTTCCCACTCCCAGCCTTCTCACCTCCCACCCCCACTTGCCCCCCCACCTGGTGCCCACCATCATTCCCCTCCTCGTCCAGTTCTCTCTCTTCATCCACTTCCAATGTCTATTTTTCTGCCTTCTGAGGAGGAGTCAAGCATCCTCCCTTGGGCCCTCCTTGTTACTGAGTTTCTTTGGGTTTGTAGATTATAGAATGATTATCCTATACTGTACGGCTAATATGGCAGAGGAAGAGATGGAGGAAGGATAGCGAGAGCCAGAAAGGACAAGAACTGCACAAGAAGACCAACAGAGTCAACTAACCGAGGAGCATGAGAGCTCACAGAGACTGAACAACTGACCAAAGAGCATGCGTGGACTGGACCTAGGCCCCACCACATATGTAGCTGATGGGCAGCTTGGTCTTCATGAGAGTCCCCTAACAATTAGAGTGGGGCTGTCTCTGACATAGACTCTGCTGCCTGCTTTTGGATCACTTTCTTCTAACGGGGCTGCCTTGTTGGGCCTCGGGGGGTGGGGGGGGAGGGGGAGCAGCGGGAGAGATGTGCTTAGTCCTGATGCAACTTGATATGCCAGAGCAGGCTGGGGAAGGGGCTCCCTTTTTCTGAGAAGAAGGGGAAGAGGGAAAGAGTGAAGAGGATGCATGGATGGGACCAGAAGGAGAGGAGGGAGGGGGCTGCAGAAGGGACATAAAGTGAATAACTAAATAAATTTTTTAAAAGAATGAAAGACAAGCATCACACTGGAAATATATATATATATATATATATATATATATATATATATATATATATATATTAGGAGATAAACATGAATGATAGAGTCAGCACCTTCCTATCACCAAAAAAAATGTTCTACTAAAAACTGTTATCTATTTTTTGAAATATAATCATTACAATATGGGGACTAGCCATTCTGACAGGTGTAAGATGGAATCTCAGAGTCATTATGACTTGTATTTCCTTGATAACTAAGGATTCTGAGCATTTCTTTAAATGCTTCTTGGCCATTCTGGATTCCTCTATTGAGAATTCTCTATTTAGCTCTGTGCCCCATTCTTTAATTGGGTTATTTTGTTTGTTGGTGTTTTTTTTTTTAGGATGTGTGTGTGTGTGTGTGTGTGTGTGTGTGTGTGTGTGTGTGTGTGTACACACACACTAGCCCTTTGTCGGATATAGGATTGGTGAAGATCTTTTTCCAGTCTGTAAGCTGTCCTTTTGTTCTGTTTGACAGTGTCCTTTGCCTTACAGAAGCTTTTCAGTTTCATGAGGTCCCATTATTAGTGGTTGATCATAAGGCCTGAGCTATTGGTGTTCTGTTCAGGAAGTTGTCTCCTGTGCCAATGAGTTCAAAGCTCATTCCCACTTTCTCTTTTAGAAAGCCAAACCCTGGCACTATTAATGCTTGCAGACAGGAACCTCTGAGTTATCCTCTGAGAGGCTCCATCCAGCCAGAGTTTGAAACAGATGCTGAGACTCACAGCCAAACAATGGGTAAAGCATAGGGAATCCTGTGAAAAGGGGGGGTGGGGAGGACAAAGGGACCTAGAGGTGACAAGAGCTCCACAAGGGGACCAACAGAGCCCACTAACTAGGACCTAGAAGGGCTTGCTGAGACTAAAGCACCAACCAAGGACCACGAGTGGACTGGACCTAGGTCCTCTACACAGATGTAGCCAATGGGCAGCTCAGGCTTCATTCAGGCCTTCTAGTAAGGGGAGAGGGGACGGTTGGACTCTGTCGCCTGGGTGTTGATCTCTTACTCGCCCCTGGAGAGATTGCCTCATCAGGCCACAGGGGAAGAGGGCATGCTCAGTCCTGATGCGATTTGATGAGCTGGAGTGGGTGGGTGCGTGCGTGGGGGCTCCCCTTTCCTGAGGAATAGAGGAGGGGAAAGAGGAATGGAGGGTGGGAATGAGAGGAAAGGAGGGAGGGACAATGACTGACTGGGATGTAAAGTAAAGAAAGAAAGAGAGGGGGAAGGGGGAAAGGAGGGATAGAGAGAGAATGAAAGAGAGAAAGAAATAATAGAAAGAAAGGGAGGAGGAGGAAAGAAAGAAAGAAAGAAAGAAAGAAAGAAAGAAAGAAAGACAGAAAGAAGAAAAAGATACGAGGACTACATGCTATATGTTAAGGAAAGGAGGTTTGGGGCATAGCCATTTTTGCAATGCATGCTAAGATGTTATTTTCATTATTCCAAGGCAGTATTTAAACCCAAATCTGATGACGAAGGGCTGAGAAGAGTCCCCGGCACCTTCTCCTTATCTTGTTTTCAAATGTGTGTGTGTGTGTGTGTGTGTGTGTGTGTGTGTGTGTGTGTGTGTGTGTGTGAGATCCTCACTGACTCCGTGTTCCCGCCCAAGAATTTGCCCTTGGATAACAACCAACATCTGGCTGTGATTAGAGTTTCTACTCCTACAAGTTTCTGTGCAACAGTGGAGTGTGCCCAGCTCCCTCACACACCATCAAGCAAGTCCACAACCGCTTATTGATTGGGTGTCCCTCTGGCAGGCAGCTTAGGTTGTGGCCTGGAAAACACCTTTCTCACTTCATCCTTTCCTGAGAGGCAGAACTCTGTATTATTTTATTATCACTAGTTATTAAGTTTTAACTAACAATCTATGAAGCCCTATCTGTATCAAAACAGCCTCCCACCCATCCCCCACCCCCGAGAAGAGACTAAACTGTTGTAATTAAGAGCTGATTGGCGCTTGGGGTGGTTTGCCACTCTCCTCCTCTGATTCCAGATAGGTTTTCCTCTTCCTTTTTTTTGTTCCATCATGAGGTAAAACAAGCTGATTCCAGCAATTTCACCAGATACCACTGACTAATCGCTGTGGGGCTTCTGCCAGCTGCCCTGCGAACATGGTCCTTCCCTTAGGCTCCATCTTGACTCATCATCCCATTCTTCATTTCACTGTGTAAAGAAGCTGAAGAATACAAAGTAATAGGGCTTTCCAACCCATTGCTGTGTCTGGAGATGTGACCCTTTAAAGGGGTGGGCGGGGGATAGTGCAAATGGTGCCATTTGCATTTAATTTCAATCCAAGCCACAAAGCTAACAGCACTAGAAATTAAAAAGCCATGTTGCTCTACTCTCTAGAGGTGGCTGAGCACAAGACCAAATAAAACCTACCATCCACAGGGCTGGATTTATTAAAACTGAACAGTGTGTGTGTGTGTGTGTGTGTGTGTGTGTGTGTGTGTGTGTGTGTGTGTGTTGGGAAGAGTGTCTCTGAGACAGAGGAGGCTGCTGGAAGTCTATGGGGGTGACCCTAGCTGAGACTTCTAGCAGCGAAGGGATATGGAGCCTAAAGCCAACACCTCCTGTAGCCAGGCAGGACTTCCAGTGGAAGGAGAAAGATAACAGCCCACCCATAAAACCTTCTATTCAAAATTTGTCTTGCCTATAAGAAGTGTAGGTATAAAAATGGAACAAAGACTGAGGAAATGACCAACCAGTGACTGACCATGGGAAAGAGCCAACCCCTGACACTATCAGTGGTACTCTGCTATGCTTGCAGACAGGAGACTGTCAGAACTGTCTTCTGAGAGGCTTCATCTAGCCGCTAATGGCAACAGATACAGAGACCCACAGCCAGTCAATAGGCAGGGTTAGTGGGAGTCTTATGGAAGACTGGGAGAAAGGACTGAAGGAGCCAGAGGGCTCAAGGACACCAGAAGAGACTTACAGAGTGAACTAACCAGGACCCATAGGGGCTCACAGAGACTAAACCATCAACCAAAGAGCATGCATGGACTGGATCTAGACCCCCTACACATACGTAGCAGATGTGCAGCTTGGTCATTATGTGGGTTTCCTAACAAGTGGAGCAGGGGCTGTCTCTGACTCTATTGCCTGTCTCTAGGTCCCTTTCCTATAGCTGGATTCCCTTGTCTGGCCTCAGTGAGAGAGGATGTGTTTAGTCCTGCTTTGATGTGATATGCCAGGGTAGGTTGGTACCCACGGGGGGGGGGGGGTGAGGGACTCCCCTTCTCTGAGGAGAGGAGGAATGAGGAATAAGAAGGGGCATATGACGATGGGCCTGGGAGGTGAGAAGGAAGAGGGCTTCAATCTGGCTGTAAAATTGATTTAATAAATAAATTAATAAAAAAGAGAAAAACTGAACAGTGGAGCCAAGTCACGTCCTAAGCAGGGAACCAATGAGCCTTTCCTCCATTTTTAGAGCATCGAAGTCTAGGTGAAAGATTTCCACAGGTGGAGCAAAGTACCACACTGAAAAAACACTCCATGTGCCAATATTGATCTTCCAGATACAAGCATAAAATTTTCTTTAATTTCCTTTAATGAGAACTTTCCTTATAAAACAAAATGCTGAAGAGATTTATACAAGAAAACGTAAGGAGAAATTTTGACCTGATTCCAGTTTTTTGGCTCAGTCTCCTTTAACAATCCATGCATTATATGGGACTCTGAACAGATTATAATAAGATAAAACCATCTTTCCATTGGCCTCATGGTTTGAAAAAGAAAAAACATGAGACTTTTTCTGAGGTAACAATAAAGCACACTTACGTTTATAGAGTTTTGTTGTTGTTGTTTTTAATCTAAGAAGAATCCAGAGTTTTTCAATAATTCAGTTTGTTTCTATAGCTATTCACCATAGGACTGTGTGCATGGGGAGTTCAGGGCGGATAGCTATGTTTTCATGGAACTAGGCATGGGCTCAAGGCCAGAGATTGAAATCTTAAATATGAAACAGCCTTTTGCTTTGCTTTCCTTATCCTTTGCAAAGCTCATTTTGTGGCTTTAAAAATATTTACTCAAGAGACGCTATCCTCAAGGAGGAGAACCACGGAGTTGCTGACTTGATATTATTTGAGAGGTTGCCAAAGTGCATCCTTACAGAGACTTCCTCCCCCTCCCAGCTAAGACACATTCAAACTCGATGGCTGTAATATAGTCCGTGTTCTTGGTGGGTGATAACTCCCCATGGTAACGAGGTAGGGAGAGCAAGGAGGAGATAGGTCCTGCTGCTTATGGGACTCTCTGCTCCCACAGCCTCAAAAAGATGCCTGCACTGTGCAACCACACAGCGTGGATGTCTCTGTATGATTCAGAGAGATGCTGTATTTCCTTCTGATAATTTACTGATACCCAGGCTACGTCATCACTGGAGAAAGTGTTGGCAAACACATTGAGAGAAGGAAAGGGAGGTCTCTTGAAAAGTCCTTGGGTAAAATAAAAGGATATTGACAGCTAAGGTTGTGAGCAGAGAAGAGAAAAGAAAGCAGTATATACCCATATATACCCATACACCCATACTCATGGAGACACACACACACACACACACACACACACACACACACACACACACACACACACACTCGACACCCTAGAATCAAGAGGAAAGTAGGCCTTGTGGTGGTAGCTCATGCCTTTAATCCCAGCACTCAGAGAGGCAGAGGCAGGTGGATCTCTGAGTTTGAAGCCAGCCTGGTCTACAGAGTGAGTTCCAGGACAGCCAAGAGAAACCCTATGCCAAAATTTCAAGAGAAAGAGAGAGGGCAGGGCAAGGGAGGGAGGGAAGGACAGAGGGAGGGAAGAGGGGAGGGAAGGAGGGAGAGAGGAGGAGTAAAGTAATATTGGCTCCAGTAACCACTGCATTTGCATCTAAACACCTAGGAATCACACTCTGGAGATCGTCTCCGGAACGTGAACAGAAATTTGCTCTTTGAAAAATTAGGACATTTATCTATTTTATATTCTCCCTCATTCTCCAGATTTTTCAGCCATTGCTGGGAATTTCAAAGAGCTCTAAAATAACCCTAAAATGTTACTTCAGCATCCTTAAATATAAGTTGGTGAAGCGTGAGCACGTGAGCTCATCTAAAGTAGGTCATTTTCTCTTTGCATCTTAATCTACAGTAAACCACCAGTTCCCCTATAGGTTACGTCACAGACATTTTCTTGTCCCTTGACTAACAGAGAAAATGCAATGGGAACAGGAGCTGACTGACTTTTTTATGCTAAGGGCCTTTTGTCTTAGTAAATCTAACAGGACTCATTGCCTAATCCAGTGTGTATGCATATATATATTTGATTTTTTTAAGTGACATTCAATAAGGCAACAGTGGCTCTGGTCTATATTGTTCTAGAGGCATTGGCCACATTTTTTTTTTAAGACATGGTACAGAGTCCAAAACATCTGCCAAATTTGGTCCTTGCACTTTTTCATCAGGTGCTTAGCACTGAAACTTAAAAAATTTTTGAATTTTGTAAATTGTGTTGATATCTAAACTTTCCAGGTTTTATTGTCAAAAGGCCTTGTGGGTATATTTTATATGAAAGACCATGGGATGATTTCTTTCTGTTCCTATTTGTTCCTCAAGGAAAAATAAAGATTAAACACTCAAAATGATGGGGATGGACCGAAGCAATGAATACTGGTGCTCCACACAGAGTGAGACGATGATGGCTCAGATAACCTGTTATATATTTCATGAAGGTCAAGAGACGCATGCTCAAGGGCTCCAAATACAAAGAGATGACAAAGAGAGAGGAAGCTTATGACCCTGATTTAATCAGTACATCCTATATGTGTGTGTCGGGGGGAAAAATCTCATTAATATGCACAATTAATATATGTTAGTAAGAAAAAAACAACTGATGGGTAAGTAATGAGCCATTTACTCATAGAATAAATGTAAATGAAATGGCTTGCTCCCTTAAGTGACACCAGCTACTCGTAAATTACTTAACTGTTTCTGTGCGTTACAAAGTCTTGTTCTTGAAATACAGAACACCACCAAGAAAAAAGAGAAAGAATGTAGCAGTGACTGCTCTTGGCCAGAAGTGACTTCTCATTTTTCCCCAGCTCTGGCACATCCCTACTCTCCATAGCAGGGAAATCTTAGCCATGCTCAGGGATGGGAAACCTTGACTTTAATATTTCCATGCTGAGTCTAAGGGGTGTTTTGCTGACCCTGGCGACAATGAAATCTCCCCGAAGCTTCAGCAAGTGAACCTATCTCTACCCATAATTCCTTTGTCTGTGCAGGGAGCTGCTCCAGAGGTGGGACTGTGACCTTTGAGGTAGGTGTGCTCCTTCTTGTTTAAAGGCACTTTAAATTTGTTTGCTTCCTATACTGGCAAGAAATAAAGACTGTGCCTTTATAGAACCAATGTCTCTTTAATTTCTTTTTTCATTTGAGATCTTGAAGCATTTGAATGTCAGTTTGCCAAAACCATTACCATATAGTTGGGATTTCAGAAGGCTTGCTTCGCACACCTGCTCCCAAGCCCGGGAGACGAGAAACAAAGACGCCCCATCAATGGTTGCTCATTGTCCAGCTGCTGTTGTAGCTGCTTATCTGTGACTGCAATGGCTTTTTTTTTATTTGCAAAGTGGCTTGTACTCTAAGTTTCACAGATTGTTACAAAACTAAATAACATATAGAGTGCCGTTGTCATGTATTATATATTAAGTCACAAGGAGTTGCAGCTATTATAATAAAAATCGTACAACCTTTGTTATTATTCTGCCACATTCTCTACTTAGCTGCACCCAATCTATAGCCCCCCATATCTGTGCTGATTTCATGTTCCCCCCCCCCAAGAAATCCTTTAGGGTTAATGATGGGATCAAGATGATAGAAGAACAAAATCTCCAAAAGATCCTAAAGTCAAACAATCCTGTGACTATATTAGTCCATTTTCATTGCTATAACAAAAAATACCTAAGGCTGGGTATTTTATACATAAAAATAGCCATTTCGTTCACAGCTCAGAGGCAGCATTAGTTATTTTTCTCATCTCTATAACAAAGTACCTGATATAATCATCTTATGAAAGAAAAGATTTGTTGGCTCCACACAGTCTCTGTTCAACATAGCAGGGAAAGTGTGGTAGAACGTGTAGCAATGGTAGTGTGTGACAGAGTCTGTTCATCTGGCATCTGATAAGGGAGCAGAGAGAGCAGGGCCTAAACCAAGACTGGGACCTAGCTTTCAAAAGCCCACCCCTCATGTCCTACTGCTGCTGCCACCTCCTAAAGGTTCTGCAGATTCCATTCAAAACATGAGCGATGGTTTAGTTTCAGACCATAACAAAGGCTGGAAGTCCAAGATTGGCCAGCCTTAAATGTTCAGTCCCTAGGCAATGTTACTCTTGACTGTGTCACAACACGGTAGAGAATTAAAACAGAAACTAGGGGTGAATAGAAAGGACCAAACACACGGGGTGGCCTCGCTTTATCAGAAGTCACTTTTACAAGAAATAACGCGGTCCTACAGTAGCTACATTCATCTGATCCCTTCCAAGGGCAGAGCTCAAGTGACAGTCACTTTGCTCAGGGCACTTCCTCTTTCGAGCTCCCACCACCTTCCAACAGGGCTACCCCGAGAGCCAGGCTTCTAGCACAGGGACCCCGGCGATTCATATGCGACCCTCTGAGTTGAACAAAGTGGAAGAAATCTCCTGGCCATGTGAGTAAGTAAGGCTACAGAAATGTCCTCAGAGACGCTTATCACTGGGAGACTAGTAGCTTCCTGGGATGTCTAAGTCATAGGAGCAGAGGGACAGCTGGGACAAAACTGTTAGAGTGGAGCTAGCCACCTCTGGATCCTCTTCAACAAAATGCAGTGAAAGGGGGGTCCTGAGGACAGACAGCAGGTCAGACCAGGAAGGGCGTAAACTCACTCTTAGAACTCAGTGGGACCATTAAGAAGGTCAGACACCGGCGCCGAATTTTTCTAGAAGAGGGAGGAGTGTGATTAATTCTATGTCAACCTGGCTGGGTTGTCGTCCCCAAATACACAATCAGTCGTTATTCTAGATATCTTTTAGGGCCATTACTGGATGGAATTAGCATTTAAGTCAGTGGAGACTCTCTTCGCCCGTTGAAAGCCTGAGGAGAACAAGAGCGAACACTCGGAGACAGCTCGCAGAAAGTTCGTCACTTCCCACTGTGCCCGTGGGTTGCCCGTACACCACGCCTCCTTCATTCAAGAGGCATTTCTACTGGCAGAACTGAACTTGATCAGCAGCTAGGATCTTCTGTAGCTCTTTGCCCAGGCTCTTCCTGAATGGCGGCCCTTAGACCAGATACAAATTTATTTTTAAGTGCCATAGCTGCCACCATGTGAACTAATTACCTTAAAAATCTCTTATGCAACACATACTTTTGATTTGCTTCCTGGAGAGCCCTCATACAATGAAGCGATGTCTGGGAAGATCCCACTTCCCACCAAGTGTAGAAGGAGCCAGTGTCAACCTGGCTACTACCCGCGTCCCTTGATCATCTGCCCTTTCTTTACTGCGGGAGCAGACTGAGGAAGGAAGGAAGCTGCAGCCACAGCTGGGAAGCAAACATCTGTGTACTTAACTTGTGCTTGTTTATTTCCATGAATTGGTTCACTGGCGGTTCTTTCTTACTCTTCCCGTATGATTCAGAGGCAGCCTACTGAAAAATAAAGAACGCAAACAATACGACTATAAAATAATAAGGAACATAGCCTAATAATGGGAAGAGAGAAAGGAAAATACCTGAAGAACATTTAGTTGGGGGAAAAAAAAGTTTATCCTAGAATTAGAATTTGAGTTTCCTGTAGTTTAAAAAAAAATAAAAAGAGCTATAATGTTTTTACAGCATGTTGGCTAATGTGTGCAAGACATGTAAAGAGGAAAGAACACGCTCACTGCTCCCAGTCTCCTCCCCTTCCTAAGCACATGGAAACTGCATCTTTCAACCTCTTAAGGTCCAGCAGGGGTAAGAAATAAGTTTTTACCAATGAATTTTGAACAGAAACAACACGGGTCCTTCTAGGGGGAAGCCACATAGGCTGGCACCAAGGCCCTGCGGCACTCACATTGATTTGTGACTGATGAGGGGTCCAGGCAGCTTGGACCACAAGCAGGCAGGGATTCTGAGGTGTGACATGAGGCACAGAGAACTCTGTCTAAGCAAGAAGTCAATTCTGAGCATTCGGCTGGTGAGCCCTAAGTATTCCTACTGCCCCAGCATAAGTCAGCCCATTCTGAGTCCCCTGGGGGGGGGGGGGGCGGGCGGGTGAAGTCTGGATTCACCGAGCTACATGGACCCCTTAAAAGGTTAAATAAGTGTCTGCATCTTAAGAGCAAAATGTGAAGGGGATTTCTAGAGCTAAGTCCTTAAAGAATTTATTTTGTACATGGCGGGAGGGGATAACAATAATCTATAGGGAAAAGATCTTCACATGTAGATGGGTTAGGCAAGTATTGGGATGGGTTCTGTTTTGTTTTGTTTTGCACACCATTGTACTATAGTAATAAAGCCCAGGTCATTCCTGACATTCTGAGAGAGTGCAAACACAGTGTAGGCATCACAGATGTATGCCCTGTCAGTCAAGTATGGGCAACAAGATTATTTTAGCTGGCATGGTAGGTGCTATCTTTTGGGGGGGGGTTGTTTGTTTGTTTGTTTGTTTTTCTTTCTTCCCCAGTAGCTGCCAACAAGGAACTACAAAGGGCACACTAAGTCCACATTCTCAAGTGGCAAGGCACACACACACACACACACACACACACACACACACACACACACAGTGGAATGGCTGCTACCCGCTTACTGCGGTGTGCTCTTTAAGATCCAGCGCCAGCACTGAGTGAATCCTCCTTACCTGACCTGATCTTTGCGGCATGCCCATGTATGACTCTAGGCTGGAAGACCCAAGAATACTAGAACCACCCAAGGGAATCAAAGACTCATGTTTGGAAATTTGGTCCAAACTGGACCCGTTCCCCTAAAGCAATCAGCTCCAATTTCACACATCATCCATACTGGACTTCCGTATCCAGTAGACTTGGCAGATGGCAAGAAGGCAAAGACACAATAAAGGTGAGAAACATTGAGTGCTTCATCCTGTGGGCAGGGGGTGGGGGAAGCCACCTGGGTTAGAGCAACAGCCTGGGTGTGGATGGGAGGGAGTGGTCAAAGAGAGATATGATGTCATCCATGGAATCCAACAGGAGCCATGGCTTTACAAAAGGGACCTGAGACTGAAACAGGCCTGGGCCTCCTCTCTGCTTCTCAATCTCTTGCTTGTGTAAAAGCCAGAGGGAAATACCTGTTGATTTTCTTTTATTAATTTTCATTTTAAACTTACTTAATTTTTAAATTATACTATGGATTTAATGGAAATCCACACGCCGCAGTGGATTTCCTCTGGGATACCCATTACCTATATGCCTTTGTATTTTGTCCTTATCCGTTCCCCTCTTTCCCCAATTCCTCTTGCCCAGCTCTTGCTGGTCCCTTCCTCACCCTACAGCTGTCTGACCATTGGCTTTGCATCTGTTACCTGTTGTACTTAAAGCAAGAAGAGGGAGGTGATGGGAGGATCAGGAAGAGTCAAAGCCAGAGCTACTTTCAGCAGAAGCACAGTCAAGAAATGGTGATATCTCTGCTAAACAGATTAAAATGGGGCGTGAGTTCACTGATGCAGAGAAGCAGACACTCGCTGTATGGGGTTGTTAAAGCAGCCTTAATAAAGCATGGACGGGCGGCGGTGGCGTAAACAATGGGAATGTACGCGCAGGAGCCTTGACGTACAAGATCAGACTGTCGGCTCTTTCTGAGGACTACAGGGGAAAATGAGCTTGTGTCTCATTCTTGGGTTCCGGTAGTCAGTGGCCACCTTTGGTGTTCTTCAGCTTGAGACACTCACACCACCCTGTCCCTGTGCCTTCAGAAAGCATGCCCCCTGTGTGTATGCCTGTCTCTGTATCCACAAGTCTCCTTTCTGTGTGGATGCCGGTTATGGTGGATTAACCACCCCCACCTCCAACCCTATCCCTATGTGCGCATGCGCTCTCTGCAAAGAGCATCTTTCCAAATAAGGTCACTTTTGCGGGTTGTCATAGCTTGAATGTTAAATGCCTCCTCAAGTCCCCAGCTGGTGGTGCTGTTTCCTGAAATTGTAGAAACTTTAGGATTGGGGGGGGGGGGGTCGGGTGTAGCTAGAAGGAGTGGACTTCTGGGAAGGTGTGCATTATGAGTTGTGGAACAGCCCTTCTTAAACTCTGGGTCTCTCCTTGACTGCCAAAGCGACGGGATCTGCTGCCTCCCTCTCCTGCTGCTGTAGGAACTACCCTCCATAAGAGGCCGTCTCTGCCATGACGCCTTTCAAATGGTAAGTCAAAATAAGTATTTCTTCCATTGCGCTCTCTCTCTCTCTCTCTCTCTCTCTCTCTCTCTCTCTCTCTCTCTCTCTCTCTCTCTCTCTCTCTCTCTCTCTCATATAGCATTGGGGAAAGTAACTGATACGCCAGAGTGACGGTCTAAGACTTCAGCATCTTTTAAGAGGATGTGATTCAGTTCTCAGTGCCCACTTAGTCCTTAAGTTAGAAGTTCTCAGCCAACAGTAAGTAATCAATCAAGTAAGGTGGGATGTTCACGAGATGCAGTGAATGCTTTCCATAAAACGTATTCATGTTTTCAGGCACGTTTTCTCACACTTCCACCATAACAGTAAAATGCGTCCCTGGTGTTGGCACGGCAGTCTATTGTTTTCATGTTTTCTGAGGCACCATAGCATTAATTGTGTATTATGAAGGAATTGTTTTGATTTTAAAACACTAATGTAATTACTGCTGCGGTTGGTTTGTGCATTTAAGTTTAACAATAATTCCCAACAAGATAACAGCAACATTTATACCCTGTAAAAGGTGTGAATTATATCTATGCTAACAGTATGCCTCTAAACATAGAAGTGTTCTTTGGGGGAAAAAATGAGATTTGTTATCTGTCATGGTGAGATCTAGGTCATTAGACAGAGTGGTGGTGAGTTCTACTATCTGAGAGGTTATAATTATCTTTGGCGTAATACCCGCAATAAAACTAAAAACATTTTTTTAACTGTAACTTCAAATCGATTCTAAATAACCCTCCACTTTAAATGCAATTATGTTTAAAATCACACACAGCGAAAGAGACCATTACTCAAGACGTCATAAAGCGAACACCTGAAGTATCAAAACTACTTCGCAGTCTCTCCAGGTGTCTGCTGAGATACTACAGGCCAGAGTTGACCTTCCTTAGAAAACACTTGAAGAAGAGACTGATCTACACTGCCGCTCTATCCTGATGAAGGGCCGGACCTGAAACATTTCAGCCATTCTGCTTGGCCAGGCCTGCTACTATAAGAAGCAAAACTATCTAAGAACCCCGTTTTCACGCCCCATTGCTCTGCTCCAAGGCAAAGGCAGAGCTTATTCGCTACGAGGCATGTTTTGAAGTCAGTCTCTACCATTGGTCCGCTTAGGAGCTCTTCAGGGCTGGCACTTAATATGACGTTCGCCCCTTCGTACATTCATTTGCCCTTTCTGACCCTGGAGAGCCTCGTCAGTATAGGCTCTGTACTGCTAGAGGAACTTCCGAAGCCTTATCGTCAGCACTTCCCTCTTGACTAATAACTAGATTTGGCCTTTTAGGACATTAAACCCGTGCTGTTCTCATTCCCACTTTTCCCCCGATTTTTTTTTTCTCTTTTAGAGAACCTAGAAATATCTTGGGACCGTGCAGACACTAAAGGCCGTGGGGACTCTGTTGTGATTAGTTGTAACTGCTCGTGAGAGATGGCATGAGATTTATGCTTAAATTCCTCTGGGTGTCTTCTAGAAGCTTAGCGTGGAAATTGTGGCTGGCCACGTGTCCTTCCTGAGACAGCGCTTGCACTATTGTTTCTGGAGGATGGTAAGCTGGTTTGAGAAGCGATCCGTGGCAGCGGACTTACAAAGAGAGAGAGAGAGAGAGAGATCCCGCCTTGGGGAGAACTGGGGAGAATTGAGGCAGAGGGAAATTCGAGTGCCAAAAGATGCTCCAAAATGTAAACTTGGTTGGAGCAGGGCATCGTGGCTAATCCCTGTTTTCCCAGTACTTGGCAGGATAAAGCAGGAGGGTTACTATAAGTTCAAGGACAGGCTGGACTAGTTAGTTGGTGAATTTCAGGCTAGGTTGGGTGTGCTAGAGTTGGGTGGGGAACCACATTTTTCAAAGATTAGAACTCTAGCTCAGAAGTGGAACAGAAATCTACATATGAGGCCCTAAAGGGCTGGAATTCAGGGAACAGCAAACTGAGTCACCTGATTATAAAATGCAGGCTCTTGGGTCACTTTTAACTCGACAGGTTCCAAAGCCCAGGTGTATGTAACTGAGCACACAAGACCAGAATACAGATAGCAAAAAGACTGTTCAGAATCTCATACATTGTTTTTGACCCCAAAATCTCACAAGAATCTCCATCAAATGACTTTTGTTTTGATTAGCACCTAAGCTAAAAGAGCTGTTTCTGAGGCCAGAGTCTGTCAGTCGGTCGGTCTGTCTGTCTGTCTGTCTCTGTCTCTCTGCCTCTATCTCTGTCTCTGTCTCTGTGTGTAGTGTGGTGTGTGCGTGCGTGCGTGCGTGCGTGCGTGCGTGCGTGTGTGTGTGTAGTTAGGTAAGTAAACGATTGATTTTGATTGCTAGAGACATGCCCACGCACATGAATCAATATCGGTTCAAATGCATTGAACACCTACTCTAATAATTGCTGCTGTGTTGTGGATCAACTAATGAATAGGTCAGAAAAGACAGTAGTGAGGACGCAGGGTGGTGGGGGACAGAGTAGAGGGAGAAGCAAAGAGCAGATGGATCACACAGGGTGTGCAGAGGGGGATAAGGAGGTTGAGATTTATCCAAGCACAGCTATGTTTAGAGAGGTTAGAGAGGCCTGCCATTTCTTCTATGTTTGTTTATTTTAATATATATTGCTTGGCTTCTGTGTACAAATAAAGAGATTGGTGGGGTGCAGAGTAACACAGAGGGGTCCATTTTGGGGGTTACTGCAATGATTCTGGCAAGAGGTATTGGTGCCTCAGAGTAGATCAGGATAGTGAGGAAGACTGCGGCTGTTGAACCAACAGGGCTTGCTAAAGGCCAGATGCATAACTGGAAGACAATGAAAGTTGAGCTGTTTGACTGGGGAGATGCTCACGTTAGAGCTAAATTGCCTGCTTCACAGCCATGAGGACCTGAATTCACCTCATCAAAACTCACGTATAAATCAGGCATGGCGCCACAGGTCTGCAGCCCCAGCATGGGGAGTGGAGAGATAGGGGGACCGTGGGGCTCTTTATCCATCCAGCCTCTGCAAAAGGGCAAACTCCAAGCTCTGGAGACCCTATTTCAATAACTCAGGAAAAGAGCAATAGAGGAAGATTCCCAAAGTTGACTCCTGGCCTCCATACATGAGAACATATGTGTGTGGTGTGTGTGTGTGTGTGTGTGTGTGTGTGTGTGTGTGTGTATGCATATGTATATGTGTATATATGTATGTATGTATTCTACACATGTATGTATACATATGTATGTACCTACATAAATACATGCATGTATATATATACATAGATACAATAAAATATAATTGTTGGCCTAAAAATTAAATACACAAGGCTAACACTGTACAAGATAGAGAAGCGTGGTGAAGTCTGGAGGAAAATGAGAAATCCTACTGGGGATACATTAATACAGGAATATGAGACACCCACGGAAAGCTTGCACACAAGACTGGAACAGGACAGAGGTCAGAGTTAAACCTAAATACAGTCCCCCTAATTCTTCTTGACTTTATTTTAGTTCTGAAGTATCACTCAACCTTCTATGTAATGGATGCATTCATAAAACAGGAATCTTTAAGCTATGCAAAATAGAACTTGTTATATATGGACTCACTTTAAAATACGTCATAATATTTTTTTTTCACTCAAGATACCTGAAAGTGCAACAGGAAGAGAGATGTTTGGTTTGTGATGATAAACAATTATCAGGATTGTCAAGGGAGCTGAGAACGTGAAGGTCTGGTCTCTGCAGAGCTCCCATTTTAAAAATGAGGCAAGCATGGGGGGAAATGTGAGGCCTAATGTAAGGCATGTGCGGGTCAGTGCACATGGTGATTTTTACTTGAATTGGAGTCGTAGTTTCATTTGAAATACAAGTGTTTGTTGCTGAAGTTAGACAACCATGGGTAGAAACCAGCATATACACATTTTTAAGCAATCTGGCATTTGCCTTTGTCCCAAATTTATAGGCACTCTGAATATTTCATGCTTCTTTATGATAAATATGTAATTCATGTCAAATCGTTCCTTCTGCACGAAGGTGCCCAGATCTGATAAAATATATATGTCCCGGGTGTAATAATGAATAGTCACACAAATGAGGCTGTAAGAGAGATGACATCATTCCTTTTTCTTCTCTTCCCTCTTGAGATCACCCTGTAATTGACCACATAGTGATAAGAGAGGCCTGGCTGAGGCATTTTATACAACTGGCCAAGATTGATTTAACTCGTCTGGCTGAGAGACAGCTGCCCTCATTCTTGCTCCCTCTTGCCTGCTCACTGACCCTGTGCAGAAAGTAAGTTCAGGGCCCTCCTTGGGGGAGACCAGCTTCCACAGCCCAGACGTGGAAGACAGGTCTCCTTCCATTGGTCAATGCTTGTGAAACACAGCACTCGAGAAGACTAAAAAGCCCCTCTTGCTGGGAAGGAACTTTTTTTTTTCTTTTTTGCAGCATTTGATTATGCCTGGGGAATCATGAAAAATGTTGGTTCTAATTACGTATCAGCCATCACTGATAGCTTCAATTATTGAATTCAGCACAGCCTTGACTTCTGGGGGATTCTCTGCTCACCTTTCACAGATGAAGCCACTTTATCTGCATGTTAAGATTATATACTGACTGTTATCTGCCTTCCCTAAAGAATGTGGGTTTTTTTTTTCTTAACTAAGATGTTTTTCTTCTTAGATTAAGATGATTTTTCTTAATAAAGAGAAAAAAGAGTATTTAACACAATATGCACTTGCTTTGCTATACAATGTGTTTCTTTGCATGTTGATTTGGAAAAAAGATCATTTCCAGCGGGAATAGACTGCTGTCTCTAAAGACAATATCCAGAGAGCCCCTGCCTTCATTGCTTTCAAATTACTTAAGCGTTCACTGTTTTAGTAACAGAAAATCCACCCAAACTCAAATTCCTATGTTATGATGCTTGTATTTTTAATTTTCCAAATTTTGAATTATAACTGCTCCCTAACTATCTGAAGAGTCGAGCATCCGACAGAGCTCATCAGACTACTTCCTCTTCTTCCACTCTGTATCTGAGCCTTCGCCTGTAGCATACACACACACACACACACACACACACACACACACACACATGCATGCACGTGCACATGTACACGCACGCACACAGACTGCATACTTTCTCTCTCCTAAACTTCCCCACCTGACCCACCTATCTCACTCTCACTCCCTTGCCTGCTCAGCCATCACCTCTTCCAAGAAATCCTCCCTGTTCTCCTCGTGTCTTTAACACCCATTACCGTCCATATTATCCTGCATCAATTACTCTTACACTCTTCCCTGATCTTTCCACCCTGCAATGATACTCAACAGTAATTGTGCTTTTTTGTACAACCTCACCAGTCAACGATTAATGCATATTAGCTCTCTTTTTATTGTCCTTCCAATTTGTGCTTGCCCTCGCCCATGCGGTCAACACCTCCTTTGTCTCATAATTTTACTGTGATAGAGGGAGGGATGTGTTATTTTTTTTTCACTATGCCTGCTTGTGTACTCTACTTAGTAAGTAGCTAAAACTGCTTATTAATGCCCCCTCCCTTCCATGCACATATATTTAGCTGCATTAATTACATTGGAAATTTTATGTCTTCAAGAACAAATTACAGCTGAGATTACATTATAATGTAGACATACATGATATTGCCACCTAATCACCATTGGGATTCTACTTGGACATGGGGCTTTGAGGCTGAATTAAGCAATAAAGAATGCATACTGATCCAGTATGATTATTGGGCTCAAAAGAAAAAAAAATCACTACCCACCTTCAGCACAGATAACAGCAGCTACTGTCATTGAGGGGAAAAAATGGACTCTTAAATTATAGCTACTGAAACGATTGGGACAATCATAGCAGTGGGACTTATCCCAGAGGATCATAGCACTCTTTTCTATTTTCAAAGATATTAGGAACCAGGTTTTCCTTCTCATGTAATGGCATCATAGACATCTAAGACTATATGGAGTCTAAATGTTATTAGAGAGTGGGAACTCTGTCTCTACACTAATAAATAAAACTACTATCCTGGGAAAGATATTAAAAAGAAAGAAAGGGAAGCACTACAGGTTTTCCTTTCTCTGAAACAACCAAAGGCCTGTGTAAGTTTGTGGATTTTGTTGTAACACATGAGGGGGTCATCTACATAAGGAACAGAAGATCTCTCTATGATGCCCATGGCAGCCTACGAGAAATGTTTCTCTGAGACATAACGCTGAAAGAAGTGTCCATATCTTTGTTAACTGTCAACTTCATGAAATCTCCAGTCACCTGTGCGATGGGCCTGTGGGTATTCCTGAGGGGAATTATCTTGATTCTGTTCATAGGAACAGGAAGGCCTGCCAACTGTGAGTGGCACCATTCCCTAGGCAGGGGAGCCTGGACTGTGTAAGAGTAGAGAAAGTAAGCTGAGCACATACGTTCTTATGACTCCTTTTTTCTGACTGTTGATGTAATGTGACCGCCTACTTCAAGTTCCTGACACTTCAACTTTCTTGACTGGAACCTGTAACTACAGGCTAAACAAACCCTTTATCTCCTAAGGCATCTTGTCAGATATTTTCATCACAGCAGCATAAGTGAAACTAAGACAGCGTCTTCTACGCCAATCAATCAGTTTCACTGCTGAACAGCTGAATCTTGGGATCTTGAATTTAACCAGAACATGCTTAAAGACAGAACAGGATTTTGCAAATTGCTTCTTGAAGCAAGAGAGAAGTCATAATTCTGGGTCAGATACATTTCTATAAATGCCTTTCAAATACCTCCAAATATTTACTGCGGTAACAAGCAAGCTTGGGTTAAATGTAGCCTCTTTCTTCTTTGCCCTCACAGTCTGATTCTTTAATATGCTCATTTATAATGGTAAGTTTTTCTCAGCTGTATTACAGTAGGGAAAATTGCATTTACCTTATAACTTTAATAAATAAGACTACCAACGCAATTAGAAGCTTTTAAGATAGTCTGAGCAGCGCTTTTAAAAACCCTTTTGTTGCCACGAGAAGCTTGCAAAGGCATGAGAAGTGCAGTGAGGAGCATAGGGGAGTCTCGTGTTGTTAGGCGAGTTTTCCCTTGATCACTAATTACCCAGCCCTCCATAGAACAGTTAGATATGAGGTGTGGAGGAAACATCCCCTGAAAAAAAAAAAAAGAACAAACACATGAATTGATCGCCCGTCTCCATTCTCCAGGGAGACTCAAAATAGGTTAAAATTAATAAGGGGGCCTGGGGAGATGGCTAGGCGGTTAAGAACACTGACTGCTGCTCTTTCAGAAAACCTGAATTCTATAATGAGCAACTGAACAACTCCGGTTCAAGGGATCCAGCACCCTCTCTGCCTTCCATGGGCCCCGGTCACACACACACACGGTGCATAGACAGGCATGCAGGAAAAAGAAAACACGCCCGTACACATAAAATATAATAATAAAGTATTTTTTAATCACTGAGGGAAAAGCCCTTCAATACAGCTGACAACGGTCTAGGAACAAAGGGGTTAAATGTGTTTACAGCTGAGGAGTTAGTTTAGAGAGAGCAATAAGGAAGCTCCATGGGACTTTGAACCTCTGTAGACAATGGAAGGTGTTTGTTCAGTTAACTTTTCCAAAAAAAAAATGACTTCCTGCCAAGCAGTAGGCTGTGACACTCACACACAATAGTCCGCACTTCCCACACAAGCCACTGAGAAATCCTCACTTCCTGTGGGCTGTTTCCAAGGACTCCCATTACGTTACAGTCAGTCAAGAATAGGAGTGGGAGGGAGGAGGAGAACACCGCACAGTCTATTTCTAACATGTCTGAGAAAGATCTGAGCTCCTAATGTAATAAGCTTACATTCAAACGCAAAAAAAAAAAAAAAGAGAGAGAGAGCCACAAAGCAGCAAAGGCCCCACCAGGAAGGAGTGATGGCTTAAGGACACTGACATCTGTTCCGGTATCATGTGGGATGTTATTCCTCATCACCACACATCTAATTTGAGGAAATCCTGATTAAAAGCAGCTGTGTAGAGTTAATGAATCGCCTTTTTCCTCTGATACTGGTCTTCATAGTCTACGGAGTGTTTCCTAACTCCCCACTGTCTGCTCACTGGATTTGATGCTCTGCATACTTATAGAGGAAAATATTTGCGCCCTTGTGGTGCTCTAGGTCCTTTTATTTATTTATTCATCAAAAAAGCCATGGATTTGCCCACAAGGCTGTAATCTAGGAAAGGTATTGATTTCTGAAACACTGAAGGAATATCTAAAGCTAGGACAATATCATTCAAGGTCAAGCTATTCGACATTTCATCCCACCCTGGAAGCCATACACTAATGCTCTCCTACTCAGTTTCAAAAGGACAATATAATCACCAGCCTCCACTTACAACAAAGGTAAGAATTTTAAGTGCTTTTTTTTTTTTAAATCTTTCACAATTTCTCCCTCTCTTCATTTTACAAAAAGCCAGCTTGACAGCCTGCTTCCTGGCAAACCAAGCAGTCACTAGCTACTAAAACAGGAGGATTAGCTGGGTGGTTTGGGGGGTGCAGGGGGGGGTAGAGGTATCAGTCGGTGAGGCTGTTGCCTCTCACATGTGACTTTGATGGCTCAGGCTCTAGCACTGAGTGAACTGAGCATGGGGGACACATGCCAGTCATCTCTCTGGAGGGAGAGGCAGGAGGAGCAGACATGCAGGGCTGTCCTCAGCTATAGCGTGGAGCTGGAGGACAAAAGGGGCTACACGAGGGACCCTGTCTCAAGTGGACAGCAGTAGAAACAACAGCCGCTTGAATTTATGAAGGAACTTGCTAGTTAATCACACAAAAGAGTGAGTCCTTCACAAACGGCATCTCCTTTAGACCACGTCTTCTCTACTTACAGATGATAAATGTGAGATTCTGTAAATTGGTTGTTTGCTTAGGCACTAGTACTAGAAAGTGGAAAAGCTTTTTTTTTTCTATTTATTTATTCATTCACTCATTCATTTTATATCCCGACCATATGCCCTCCCTCCTTCTGGTCCCACTCTCTCTCCCTCTTTCCTCATCCTGCTTCCCCCTCCCCTACTCCTCAGATAAGGCGAGCCCCCCCCCCCCGCCCCACCCCGCCCCCGCCCCTCCCTGCCCACACCAGCTCATCCAGTTGCATCAGGACCAGGACTGAAAGCATTATCTCTCCTTGTGGCCTGGAGAGGCCACCCCATGAGGAGGGTGTCGAAAGCGCCACTGTTCTTCCCTTGAGTGTTATTCCGCTTTCTTGGGACACCCTGTTCATCACCTGAAACTCACAGCAAGGAAATAGTAACTTTCCTCTCAGAAGATTGTACCTGTAACTGAATCTTCGGATCTGCCGGTGAGCGCCCTCCCACCACCCCTCTTTCAATCCTAGCAAGGATGGAGGGAAGGGGAGGAAGTCATTCAGCAGCGCTCACCCTGCATCCTTTGTGTTGGCCTTTCAGTCTAGGAGGCGCAACTTCGTGAAGCTGATTGGGTTCCACTGAATGTAGCTTAATTATCCGACAAATGTCACGACCTACAGGTGCTATTTCTGCAGTAAATAATCACTGGCCTGAACACTCCACAGAGTAGGACAAAGGCAGTGCCTTAACCATGGTGCTACTATATACTTCACGTTACTTCTATCCTAAATGCATAGCTAGAAAAATCATTAACTTTGTCTAAAAATAGAGCACAGCTTGAAACTGTCTCAAAGTTCAGGAACGATTAGCAAAGGGCCTTAGCTGGTAACACTTCAGCCTGAAACGGGGCGGGGCTAGGGTGGGGATGCAAACCAAGGCTGCCCAGATTCACGCAGAAATGTGTGGAACTGATTTCTCGAACGGGATTCACTTGCGCTGGCTTATTTCTCAATTCTCTCTGCTTCTCATATTTCTCTCCTTGCCCTCCCTCCCCCCCCCCGTGCCTCCGCCCCCCGTCCCCCCCCGCTCCCGTCCCCCTCCCCCCCCCCCCCCCGCATTCTGTGTTGGGCCTTCTCTGCCCACAGATCTTTATACCACGATATCTGCTAGGCTGCTGCCTCCAGGTTCCTGCTCTGAGTCCTAACCCTACTTCCTTCATCGATGGAGTAAGATGGAGACAGTTAAAGCCAAATAAACCCTTTCCTCCCCGAGTTGTTTCAGCCATGATGTTTCATCACCGTAGGTTTAAGTAGCCCTAACTAAAACAAACTCAGTCCTGGACAAACTACAGGCAAGTAAGAAATACTGAGAGCAGAAGAAATATTCTTCTCCAGAGAAGACCCCTGCCCCCAAAATTGGTTATGTAACGCCAAATGGTCAGCCTGAACACATATGGACGTAAGCCACACTACAGAACGAGCAGCTTGTATTTACATATTTAGGAATGCATGTACATATTTAAATTTAATATAATTAAATATAAAATATTTGTATATATACAATTAAAGAAAAAGAGGCAACATGTTTGAAAGGGAACAAGGAGAGCAAGAAGCTGGTACATGGGAAGATTTGAAGGGAAAAAAGAGGAAAGAAAATGATTTAATTATACTTATATTTTCAAAACTAGAAAAGAAGATAGAGATGTCACATGAACTTATGTGACATTTGAAGATAAAATATTACTACATCTTAAAACATGAGGAGATCAGAAGTATTTTTAAAGAGGTAGACAAATTAGCAAACAGCGGAAATAATATGAGATCACAGCAACAATCTTTATAAAGGGCAGAACATAGCAACAGTATAAAAAGCAGGAAGAAAAATAGAAAGCCAGTAGCAACATTGTAAAACTGCATGCAAATGTGAGGACCCGGAAATTGCTAAAAGTTGGAAGTCACATAGCCCCCACAGGCACTGGTCTGCACCAGCCAACCCCAGTTGGAGTCATGTAACAGGACGTTCCTGGTCCAGAAAGACCTCTCAGGAAAGATCTGAGCCAATCAACCACTAATGTGACCACATATGGCCTAATGCCTCTGGACTGTAACTCAGGTGACTGGCCAGTCGGCCCCAACCCAGCAGCTTACGCCCCCTGTGATTACTCCTTAGCCCACCTAATCAAATTAGAAGATAACACACCCTCCTAGAAGTCCCCTGGTTCGCTTTAAAAAGGCCTGCGTGCCTTTGGCCAGGGTCGCCACCATTTTGTATGGATGGTTGACCCCTCTCTGTTTTTAATACTATTTGAGTCTGGGAAGACTACATTGAGAACCACATATCTGGACCAGTCAGCCATATCCACCTCAAGGCACCACCATGAGAACATAAAGCCCTTTTGTATGAATCCGTGACAAAAAATAAATAAATAAATAGCAATACCCTTCCATCACAATGATTTTAATCGTGGAAATCAAACATATACTTTGGTATGAAGTTTACAGAACCCTGGCCTGGAACTATGCTGTGTGAACTAGGGAAGGAGGAACCTCAATACAGTAGGAAAATGGTGGCTTAGTTTTATTATGTTCAACCTTAAGGCTGAATCAGAAATCCAAAAGTATAAATTATCCCAGTCTTAGCTGCTGATGTAAGGACAACTGGGCAATGAGGCCTGTCCTCCCTGTGACTTGCCCGGATGTCCACATGAGCCAACTTGAGGGTAGAACTGTGGTGACTTCTTTTTACATGCCATGAGCCTGCAAAGCTAAAACTGGCTCTGCATAGCTTGTTAACCAAGAAAAAAAAAGTGTGAATTATAGCAACCTGTGCTGAGAATCTATTGTTTGAAGTAGGGTAGGCGAACGCAAACCTCATTTCTCAGCACCTGCCATCTTTTTATTCTGCACACATTTGTATTTGTATGTTTAATGTAGTCTTTGAGAATTTCATATGGTATATTTTGAATATATTCTTTCTTTTCTTTCTAAAAAGATCTTTACACAGCCCAGGACCTCTAAAGCATCAAAGTACCACTATGTCCACTGGTTCTCTTTATTTATCTAAAAATTTTGAGGTGGTTTCTTTTTCTCTAAGTACATATATTTCCTCCCCCAAACTGAAAATATTACAAAGTCCAAATGCAGTCACTGAGGCTCGTAAAGAATCTAGTGTATTATAAAACAAATAAAAAAGAGCATGCCTAATGAAAGTGGGTCCCCGCTGATCTCACATAAATGAAGATTTATTGCAGTTTAATGTTTACTAAGCATTAAAAATATTCTGAAATAATTTGTTCAGAGAGTTCTGCATCACATTTTTCCCTGTAGCGATTCTATTGTCTCCTGATGCTTCTGGGCCATCCTCTTAATGTGTACCCTGCATCGTCGCCTACACACTTGAAGAAGGAAAAGACACTGGGATGAAGTGAGTTAAAACATTAATAATGGTTGACCCTGGGTGGCAAATGTACTGCAGCATTTATTTTCATCTTTATTTTCTGTGTTTTACAAAATACACCATTTAATTTTATTTTTTCACAGTCACAGTGTACTTTGTTTATATTTTTTAAGGTAATTTTAAAAGTTCCACTCTCTCTTTACTGTCTAAGCCTGAGCTCTTTACACTATGGGCCTTTTCAGGATTACTTGAGGCTTGGCAGGACTCACGTTTACTCCTTAGGATAAGAGGCAAAGTGAAAGATGAGGGGCAGGTCAGCCCGCTAAAAGGAGCACACAGATGCACAAGCGTGTGCGCGCACATGCATGCATACACACATAGCTTCTCCTTTGAACCCAGTATTAGAGTTTGAGGACTATTATAAATATTTTCTTAAAACTTCTTCACATAATGCATGTTTTCTCTCTTCATTTTGTAATTTTACATTACATTTGCAAGTTTTTAATAGGAACATTTGTGTTTTAATTTTATCTTTACTGATAAGTAAAAACACAAAAATATATAGGTGAAGTACCAGTGGCATTTCAATAATTGTATACATCGTGTAATGTTTCAAAGAACTATTTTATTTATATTCTTTGCAAATATCATGATATATTTTGATCATGTTCCTCTCACACCATCAACTTTCCCCAGACCCTCCCACCACCATCCTAGCTACATTTTTAACTTCATAACTTTACAAAATTCCCACTGATTTTCCTCTGCTTACTCTTCCAGAGTAGAGAAACAATGTATCTATCCTGCATTCATGTTGTCAGAACACAGCGTTGTAATAAATTTATATTCTCAGAAATTTAGCAGAGCCAGACTAGTTTTCTGATCTTTTAATAGTATCATGTAGAACTAGAGAAAAAAGAAGGTGGATAAATAAATAGATCTTAGTAGCTTTAATACAGAATATTTTTGCAAACAATTCTCCACACACACAACCCCCCCCCCCACTGTATTGCACAGCAGCATAAATCTTAGATCTGTAAGAATTAAAGCCAAGGAAAAGGACGCTGCTCTCACTCACGAAGAGACCATTTCCAGGTTCTGCCTCTCCCTGGTTGCTGTCCCACAAGTGAGCTAATAATCCATTTTATAATTTCTCTACTAATAGCAGACCCTGCAGCTTTTTGAAATGATCACAGTAATGCCCCGGGGCCATTGTTTACAATGAGGTTTTTGGGTTTTCTTTTTTTTAATTCAATGCTGTCACTTCAGGAGCTTTCTTCAGTAGCATACTGAGCTTTCTGATGGTCCATTTGGTCTTAACAAATTTCCTGGGTGCTAAGCACCACCCAACCTGTAGATTCAGCATCCTATACAGAGACTTCAGGTGGCTGCTGTCATTTCTCTTAAGACTATGTAAGTTGCCCTTTAGAGATGGACATTTCAGACCACTGGTGGAAAACAATAGAGTTTTGCACACCTGCCTTATCAGGACAGATGTACTGTGAGGAGAATTCACTTCTGATAGAAGGAAGCAAAAGCTAGTCACTGAAAAATCGTTGGAAGATGATAGGAGTATGTCTTTGAGGTGCTATGGGTATGTGCTTTCAGACTACAGAGACAACTGCCTTGTCTTTGCCACTGCAAAAAGCAGTGTGCAGTATTTTATCTCCTTCATGTGTCTGGGTACCTATAGGGTAAATGGTCAATCTAACCGATTGTCAGCCTGGCATACTACAGAACTCCAAATTAAATTTAACTATCAATGTACTTATTGACCAGCTAAATTGAAATAATGATTATGGAGTTGATTATACAAATGTACATATAATAGTGCAGACAGAAAATATAGAGAATTTTTAAACAATATTTAAAGCTGATGATATGCTGTCCTCTTTTTCCTTAACTTATTAAGTGCCTATTTGAAGTATGTTATAAAAAAAAAACTCTGTGCACTATACATGGTTAATTTCCCCATTTTATAGACCAATTATGAGAGCCCAGGTTCCCTAACTCCAAAACTGCTTGTATGGACTTGATGTCTTTGCTCAATTTGACAGATGTGGCAATGATTATTATTTAATGCATGTGAACACTCTTTAAGTGACTGCTCAGAAAACGAATCCCTTTCCACACTTTGCGTCTACCACCAGAGATGCCAGATTTCATGAATTCTGCATCCTCCTGAGAGTGTTTAGAAGGCAAGTATTGCTACCCAACTCCTGCCACCAGACTCCTTTGCTAAGCTCAGCAAACCTGGTATCCCTACCTGAGATTATGAGCCTATCATGAGGATACAAGGAAAAAGAAATACTGACCACTTGCTTCTAGCACTAACAGCACCAAAGACCTAGTTTTCAGTGGTGATGTTGACAGCAGAATCAAAAATCTCAGAGTGTTGAGGTAGTGGTACCAGTCAAATTATTATGAGCTATCCATTCTAGTGCGGCCTGGGGTGCTGAATCTAATGTATGTGGCTCGCTAACCTTTCCGTCAGTTCTGTGGTCTACCTGATGCTTTGTAGGCAAATATCTTTTCAACTGTAGCTAACCATAACTGGAGGCTTACACACTTAACAGCTTTCTGAGGCTAAAGAAAACCATCTGCTTGTCCTTATGCGTCTCCCTCAGTTACGACCAACAGTGAACACGGCGTTATCAGTTGTCTCCTGAAATTCATCCTTCCCTTTTTCTTTCAGTATCTGGCTCTAATCGGCCACATAGCCACTCAGACATTCCATTTCTTACAACTAGGTTGGTTCCAGCTAAATAAACATGAGTGTGTAAGGACAACGTAAAAGTTGTGATAAAATAGCAGCATGCTCCCTTCCTTCTGTCTAGAAAACAGACGTAGCCATGGGAACTGCAGCAGCTGTTTTACACTTTGAGTGGAAGCCATGAGTAGAGAGGAGCAGAGCAACAATGTTGCAGGGGTACGGGTCCGGAATGGGGTGCAGCCTGTAACCAAAGTCTGCTACCCTTGGATGAAAACTTGTAAAATCAGCATTTGTCTTTTTAAAGCTGTTGCTACTGGGGTTTAGTAACAGAGACATATCAGTAGTCTAGTTAATATGGCCAGAGGCATCTTCAACAACTGTAAACAACTGCTTGTCAGTCATCCTCAACTTTGGCTTGTGTTGAAACTTTCTCACGAGGAAGGACGCAATGCTTCCTGTATTCCCTCACTTTAAACTTGTTGAAATTCAGTCAATTTATCCAGCAAATATTACAGCCTTCTCAGCAGTAACAGACACAAGAGGTATCTACAGGGAGACTTCTTGGGTACTTGACCCACAATGGCGGAAACAAAAGCCTACAGTTGCACAGAGAGACTCAGAACATTCTAATGAGTATGGAAAGGTCAGGTCTCCATTTTACATGCTGTTCTGAAAGTGGTATGAGGCCTTTCTGCAGTATTTAAATAGCAGTGTCCTGCTGACTTCCATTCCAAGGTTCATGCCACACTTCCTAAATAGAAACAAAAATCAAAAGAAAACAGCTGTGTTGCAGTGTGTGATACTTTTGTTACTGATGAAACAACAGTTGGGTGATTTTTTTTTCATTTATCACACTAAACAACTGCTCCAAAAGTACACTTCTCATTTTCCAATTAAACATAATCTCTATTCCATAAATTCAAGTGAACTAAGTCAAATGCAATTCTATTACAGCAATTGTCTCTTCTCAGCTCATGGGATAAAAGCATGGGAAAAGACCAGTTTTGCTGAACATTTTCGAATGCAGAGGAACCAACCCAGTGTGGATGCTATGCTGTAAGTCTGCAGTCACATTCAGGCAGAATGAACCTAACTGGCTGTCATAAATTACCATGTATCTTAGAGCCTTGATTCGACTCAAAATATCTTATAGCAGGCATTTTTCTAAACTTAAATTTCTTCTTTCTCTGGGATAAAGAGGAAATCCTGAAATTTTTTTCCATTTTCAGTCCATGTTCTCTAAGTAGGAATAAAAACAAAATATTAGTTCTGTATTGTTTGAGTTACTAAGTGTAAGTGCTAAGGCAACCTTTACTTTTGATTTTCTTTATCCATCCAGAATCCTGGAAAATGTCAAGTACAACTGAAATTGTCAGAAAAGGAAATGCACACATATGACATGGGGTAGAGTCATCTTAGAACACACCCATCTCCTTCCATGTGTGTTAGAAAAGCAAGACCCTCGTGACTTTGTCCCTCTATTTTGATACTTATCCAGACAAGCATATCTTTAATAGTACGAGGATGAGCATCAAAGAACTCAGCTGTCCTTGTCTTTGAGGTGCTGTGGTATGTGCTTGTAACCTTAGCCTAAGGCAGCCTAAGAGATGAGCATAAAGATTAACCACAGAACTTTGAATAGAACTAAGTAAACCACAGCCAAATGGATAATGTTTCACAAAGAACCTGTAATCTCTGAATGCTGGGGTCTCATCTACCACATACATCCCATAATGGCTATAAATTCCATTAGCACTAAATAGCCGCTGAGCTCTAAGCCAAGAAGAGGAACGAAATATCAAAACAGCCTTCTGTGTTTCAACTACTAGTTACAGAGTGCTTCCTCTAGGCCCGGCACTAGAGCAGGTGATAAGTGTATACAGTGAGTGAGACACAGTTCCTGGAGCCGGTACGTGCCTTGAGAAGCGGTGATTTTCCACCTTGAAATGAATCATTTCAGTGTGTAGACAGTATAATGAATAACACACATGCATACACACATACACACACACACACACACACATGCATGTGCACACACACGCATATGCATACACGTTTATGGAAGTGACTGGGTCCAAATTCTGGTCCTACTATGCATTTACATGGCTCACTTTCCTCCTTTGTAAGCCGTGGATAATAATCGGACCTGATTTATAGGACTGCTGTCTGGATAAGATGAAAGAATGTCTTGAAATGATTTTAAAATGAATTTTGATATAAAGCGCCCAATAATTACAATTAATAGTTATCATTATTTCTTTTGGCAGAGTTCTTCAAAAGAACAAAAGGGAGAGACTTTACCACAGAGGACTACTGTTGCACCGCATCCTGGAAGGAAGGAAGGAAAATCTGACAGTTGGACACATAAGGGATGAAAGAGAAGCTGTGCCATGAACACTGGCTAGTACTGCCCACATGCAAGGGCAAAGAAGTTTCCGGTGCAGTAGCCATGTGCCAGATATACACATTAGAATCTAGACGGAGGACGTAAAATTTCCCGGACATCGTGGCATCACAGCGACGATAACAGGAAGCCCAGAACCAGACTGCGCCTACCCATAAGCAATAGAAATATGCTAGGTGCATGCTCTGATTTGCCCCCATTAAAAGATCACACTTTCTCCATAAACACAGGGTATTGGGGTGAGGTGAGACTAGATGCAATGACACCTCTCAGAAGACTTTTTTTGAAGTTCAAGTTCCCCAACATTGAAAATAAAGTAAGGGTAGAGTCTACAGAACTAGGAGGTGCAGGGTAGATTCAAAATCCATTTTACATGGTAGAGGCCTCAAGACTTGATGTTTGATTTGTGTAGCATGAGGGACACAGGGGAACTGAAATTTTTCGGAATTTGTATTTGAGAAACTGTAAGCATGGCATATTTACTTAAGGAAGAAACCTAGAGGAAGAAATCTCAAACAGAAGGTTTTGAGTTCAAACCTGATTACCAAATAGGGCAGACATCTAAATAGACATCTCAGATGGATGCTTAGGCATCCCTGTGGGGTTCTTAGGAAAGAAAGATACTGTAGATACTGTATTGTGATGGGATAAAACTGCTCAGGGAAAGAAGAGGGAGGGAAAGGAGACAAGAGGAAGAAAATGAAGAGAGAGAAGAGAAAGAGGCAATCCTAGGGTGTAGCCGCAGAAGTGTCAGAACCTGATCAGAGAGCAGGAGAAGTCTCTGGAGGAAAAATCAGGAGTACTGCAAGGTGTTCTGGAAACCTGGAGGTTTTAGTTTTGTGCCAGACAAAGGCAACAGCCTGTTTGTCAAGGAGGAGGAGGAGATGCCAAAACATGCCAAGAACTACAGAGCCTTTGAGTGGGCGGGAACTGAGTACCGCCCTTTGAAGTCTTTGGGCTTCTGGTGTTCTTAGCGAGAGCCATCACTGAAGTGGTGTGGGCACAAGCAGATTGTACAGAAACGAAAAGTCAACAGGACATGGGGACGCCTGGCTTTGATAGGAGCAGCCTGCTGGGGCAGCAGCTGCCAGGTCTTAGGTGGCCCCAAAAAGGCTGGGGTGGCTTCTCTGAGACAGGAAACACTACAGAAAATGTTCAAATGCCTGGGAGCCACAAGTAGGCGGCAAATGGGAGACTCCTCAGTGAGCCTTTCCACCATCCAATATACATGCAATTACTCTTATTTCTAAGGAGCAGATACTGAGGGTCTAGCCTAACCTCAGTGCTGTAACATAGAGAAATAATGGTAGATATTAACCAGTTGTCCCACTTTGACGTTTGCTTCGCTCATTTTACTCACTGAAATGCTATCCACACAAATATGCAAATTACCTATCCAGTACCATGAATGTTTCACTCGCCAAGTAATAAGGTCTTACCATGAGTAAAATTAATTTTTTAAAGAAAAATCAAGCATGTTAAAGTCTGTCCAGCAATAAAAACTTGAGGTATATAGTAAGGGCCACATCCTACGCTTGACCTTAACTTACTTGAATGTGTTGGAAAAGGCTCTTCAGAATAAATTATTTCTTTTCTAGTTTTCCTGTAAATCTCATGTTTTAAGCATTTTGTATCACTTCCCCCTGTCCAGCAAAGCTCAACATTCAGGAGACGATTCCATAAATATTTATTGATTGATCTTTATTTTATCTGTTTGAAATGTTTCATATACAAAGCACAAAGGTCACCACTAGGCTTTGTAACAAAGCGGTAATAAAACTTTGGTGTCAACTGAACGGTTTGTGTCACCCATCAGTGTCAGAGCACTGTTTCTACAACATGGTACGTAACTGAATCATGGTAAATAGGGCCATCTAGCTGCCACATAAAATAGACAAATTGGTCTCTGTGCAGTATGTGACCTTCTTTAGCCGTAGAGTAATTAAAATTGCCAAGCTCAAATTCTAATTGCTTAAAGGTGTTGGTGTTGGGAGTTGGAAGCACAGTTCTCCCGCTCACTGGAATGTCTCCAAGAGGCAGGGCAGTTGCACAAGGGGCCAATATACTGTTCTCTGGAACGAATTTGTGCAGGACCTTGTCATTCTATGCAAAGCACAGTCGGTGCTATTTCATTACTGCTGCTCCTACAGCCTCAGGCCCAGATACACTGAGACTAAGTAGGCAGGAGACAGCTAGGATGCCAACACACTGCCTGCAATCTTTCTTGACTAAAGAAACTTAGCGGCACGTCAGTCAACTGATATTGAATTTACATCTCCATGGTAGAGGTCACTGATGCATCCGGATCTATGTTTTAGAGATAAATTAATTTTCTACAAATAGAAAATGGTAAAGACTATTTTAAGCCATGGACTCCAGACAATATCTAGGTAAGAACTGGACCTATCATTTGGAGACCGATACTTTCAGATCTGGGGCAGAGAGTAACTCTCTTTAAATCATTTCTGTCATAGTTTGGGGCTTGAAAGAAATTGAAACTCAAGTCTTTATTTCAAGCTGCTAAGTAATACCATGCTGGAATAGGGAGTTTGGAGACTGTGTGAGTTCTTTCGGAACAGGCCCCCAAGAGCACACAGCTCTAGCTTTCTTCTCACATTCCCACTGTAGTGACGTGTAGGATGCTCTAGCAGGGAACTAAGATCTAACACTGGACACTCGAAGAAAAGCACCATCTTTCCATTGGAAAAAGACAGAGTGGAGAGTCCTGAAGGATGCAAAGCGCTAGAAGAGAAGACACATTAGCCAGAGAGCATGTAGAGCCAAGGCCAGGAAACAGGACTACAGGTAGGTTTCTCATCTCCGTCCATAACAAAGTGATAAGCACATGGAAGGGTTGGCATCCAACACTGGGAAAGTCTATGTCTAGCTTCTGCCACAAACAGTGAAGCAGGCAAGGAGTAGGCGCAGAGTCTATAATGTGATGTAGAAGCCATCCCCTCTCACTGTCACCTTCCCTGACATCAGGCTCCTCTGGATGCTCTCACGCCAAGGATGTAATGTGAGGTTTTTCTTGACTCTGTGGTTTTGCTCCCCCGCCCTTTCTTCTTGTCTGGACTTGAAGGACCCGAATGAAACATTTGGGGAAAGCAGGAAGTGTGCTCATTTCTCCCAGAACCCACTCAACTCCCACAGATGCTGGCAAGTGTAGGCAACCTTCTGGAAGTAAAAGAAACTTGAAAATCGTGAGACTTTAAAACTGAGGAGGAACAAACAAAGGGAAATACTAAGAAAACTACACTTATCTGCTAACTTAATAAGCACGTTTTGAGCATTTACCATATGTCATACACTAAGCCAGGCTAAAAAGACAAAGAGCTCTGATACTGCCCTTCTTTTGAGGAAGAACTTGGCTACTTATAGCACTAAGCTGTCTCCACAACCAAATAGATCTTTGGAGAATATCCAATATAAGCATCAGAAAAATCCAAAAGACCACTGAACTTGTAGCACAGTAATAAGGACAAGTTTGATACTAAGCATTAGCTGGAAAAGAAAATACAATTGAATTAAAGGCACAATCAATAAAAGTCAAAAACAAAAAAATAAAACCAGTAAACTACAAGATAAATATGAGGCTAACACCTAGAACTCTCTACAGACTTAAACTCTGAGAGAAAATACAAAAGAGACAAAGACAGGGTGATATCTTTTAGTATTTAACCTGTGAACTAACAGAAATCTCAGAGAGAAATACAGGGAGGGAAAGAGAGAGGAATGGAGAGAGAGAGAGAGAGAGAGAGAGAGAGAGAGAGAGAGAGAGAGAGAGAGGTCACAACAATGATAGAGGAAGACTTGGTCATCCTAGAAAAGCCTAGAAACATTCTACGTACATTTTTTTTTTAGTTTAAAATGTTGAAATGCACGAAGGTTGCAGCATTACTAGTGTCTGACCATAAGACTTTCTATGACACTACGATACCCAAGGCGGAGTGGTGTAGATGTAAAAGCAGAAAAATAGCACAGCAAACCTGCTTACTTTTACATGTTCAGTTGACGGCTTACTTTTACATGTTCAGTTGACGGCTTACTTTTTTTCTAAAATTGAATATTTCTATTAGTTAAATTTGTCTTTGGCGATTTTATGCATGGATCTACCTCTCACTACCCTTATTTCCCTCCCATCCCCATTAACCCTTCCCTTCCCTCTTCCGGGTCCCGTTTCCTGTTCACGTCCTTTTGCTTGCTTTGTTGTATAACCCACCAAGTTAATCCGTGTCGTCCGTTTAATCACAGAACTCTCAACAAAGCCTGATGGCCTCCCCACTAACGATAACGGTTCCTCCTCTCCTGAGATCCTTTATAGCCAGTAGTTGAACAAGCATGGCTACAGCCCATGAGGCCCTCTAGCATCTAAGACTGGCTATTGATGGTCCGGGTTTACATAGCCCCAACGTCAGAAACCCTAGCTGCTGTGAGCACAGAGTACCAGTCAGTGTCTGTGCCATGCCTAGAAGTCGGCGTTTCGCTGCCTCTTCCCTATCTACCAGAGCTTACATTCTACCCACCCCACGGGCAACATTCCTTGAGCCTTGGAAGGAGCAGAACAAACGTCTTGTTCCGATCTGAGCACTCAGGGAAAAAAAGCAGCCAAAAGCATCTGCAACTGTTTATTGTAAAGAGAAGTTTCCCTGATCAAGGCGGAAGGTAGCCGTTGTCCGTGGATATAAACATAGCTTAGAGCCATTAGACTTCTTTCTTTTACAGAATTTATTTGTTCCCAGGCAAATAAGTTATACCTACTTATAGTATACAACGTGGTTTATCATATGTGTGTGTCCGTGGCATGGCCACATCAAGCTAATTGTTGAGTTCATTACCTGATATATCTCTCACTATTTTTGTGATAAAAGCATTGAAAATCAACTCCTGTCAGCTTTCAACTGCATGATGCATCTTTAAATACTGGTACTATGTTGGTCAAGTGTCGTGCCCTATAACTCAAACTACCCCCATTCTCTCTGCCTTCCTCACTGACATTTTAGAGTTAACATCTAATTCTAAATTCTAAACACTCACATTTCTATATCAGGTTCTTTTTTCTTAGATCCATGTTCCCCGGGTACATCCATGTTTTTGCAATTAACGCAAGCATGTTCTTTTGTAAAGGATGAACAAGGCTTGAATGTGCATCTATTTTATATATCCACTGATGGATGCTAAAGTTGAATCTACTCTTGGATATTGTGTATAAGGCTGTAATTAACTGGAGAAGAATGCTAATTCAGAACATGGCTGCTCTGGCAAGAGATCACATCCAAAGACCTTCTAGGTCTATGTGATCTGGCTGGAATACAAACACGCCTTTAATCCAGGAGACAGAGGCAAACAGATCTGAGCTCAAGGTCAGCCTGGAATAGAGCAAGTATCAGGTAAAGAAAAGCTCAGGTCCAGGTGTGGTGGTACATGCCTTTAATCCCAAATGAAGGTAAAGTTAGTTTGTAGAAAGAAGCACCCATGTGTGAAAGTGATGGCTAATTGAGTGGCAGAAAAGGTGACAAATCAGAGATTTGATATAGTAGGATGTGCTCAACTCTCATGAGAAGAGAGAGGAAAGGGAAGCTAGTTAAGTGGCAGTTTTACAGAGACAGGAGGCAGGTCTTACTAGGATAGTAATAGAGAGATGGGTTAAAGACAGAACTCAGGTAAAGACGGAACTAGCCAAAAAATGAGAAGAAGCCAGAGGGTTAGAGCAGATTTCTGGAGTTAGTTTAAGGCCAAACAGAGTGGTTCCAGATTGAGTGAGAAGCCAGATTGAATCAGTCAGCCGGGAGAAGAGTTTGAGCCAGACATCTGAGTTGAACCAGCCAGCCCAGAGCTCAGAAAGAACAAGTAAGGGTGAGCTTATTAAGCAGTAAGACTCAGAGGCTGAAAACTATCTAGGCCGAGGTTAGATTGTATGGAGGCTAGAAGCTTCCAGGAGTAGGCCTACATTAGCAGAAGGAGACAGTGAGCCTCCCAGACAATTGAGCCAGGAGAATAAAAGTTACTTTTACAATTAACATTGTCAGCATAATGTTCTTTGTTTTGAGTCAGAACTGCTGTCCCATATGGATGTTCTATTTTTATTTTTGAGCTATCTCTATATGGTCTTTTGTAATGAGTACACTGCTACATTGATAAATTTGTATATAAACATTCCTTTTTCCTCCATACCCTTGCCAACAAGTATATCCTCTATTTTTTATAATAGTCATCTTAACAAGCATGAATCTTGCTGTGGCTTTGATTTGCTTGTGTATAATCATTAGGGAAGTTGAGTAATGTGCATGCACGCACACACAAGCACAGAGATAGACAGATAGACAGACACGAGTGCGCGCGCAAGTGCGCACACACACACACACACACACACACACACACACAATCACACCTGGTTCAACACTTGTAAGTCTTATTTTGACTTATGTATTTTCAGGCCCTTTCCCCATGTTTATGTTGTTATTCATTTTCAAAAGATCCCATTAAGTAAAGACCCACCCCATGGGAGAGAGCCAACCCCTGTCACTATTAATGATGCTCTGCTATGCTTGCAGACAGGAGCCTAGCATAACTGTCTTCTGAGAGGCTTCATCCACCAGCTGATGGAAACAGATGCAGAGACCCACAGCCAAATAATAGGCAGAGCGTGGGGAGTTTTGTGGAAGAGTTTTGAGGAAGGATTGAGGGATCTGGAGCAGTCAAAGACCCCACAAGAAGACCTACAGAGTAAACTAACCTGGGCCCATGGAGGCTGACAGAGACTGAGCCACCATTGAAAGATGGGCCGGACCTAGACGCCCTACACATATGTAGCAGACGTGCACCATGGTCATCACGTGGGTCCCCTAACAATGGGAGTAGGGGCTATCTCTGACTCCGCTGCCTGCCTTTGGATCTTTTTTCCCTTAGCTGGGCTTCCTTGTCTGGCCTCCGTGGGAAAAGATGTGCTTAGTCCTGCTGCGATTTGAGATGCCAGGGTGGATTGGTACCCACACAGGACCCTCCCCTTCTCTGAGATACAGGAGAAAGGGGAAGGGGAGAAGGTGCATGAGGGCGGGACTAAGAGAAGAGGAGGAAGGGGCTGGGATCAGGTTATACAGTGATTAACTAAAGGAAGGAAGGAAGGAAGGAAGGGAAGAAAGAAAATGAATAGGCAATCCAGATACCTAGTGAAATATAACACTTACATAGTATGTATTTTCAGAATGTATGGACTACTGTGGTTCAGTTGGAAAAACACTATCAAATAAGAAAGGGAGATGGGATATAAACGGCTCAAAAAGAAGGTGTACAAATGGCAAAAGGAAATGGGTTTTGGTTTGGTATTATCTGAGACTACAAAAATGCAAAATAATACGAATCAAGTGCATACTTCACCCTCTATGTGTACAGTAAATGTCACTGACAGCACAAAAGGCTGTTACTAATGTGAAGCAACTGGCCTGTTCCTGTATTTCTCCTGTGGGTATATAGTGACAAATTTGTTTTTGGAAAATAGTTTGCCAGATTCTTACAATGTTAAAGTACTCCACCCCATTACCCAGGAATTTTTCCAAGAGAAATAACAATGCATGTCCGCAAAAAAATTTCCTCTAAGAATGTTCACAGCATTTTGGCTCATAACTATCCCCAAGCACATCCATAGAAATGAATGTTTCACCGTATGTAATTATATGTCAATAAGAATAAAATTAAAGGTTAAAAAAATGAAGAAAGGTCTGAATGTGAAAACATATAATATATCCCATGACCTAAGCAAACTTAATTTTAAAAATCACATTAGCATAATTTTCTAAATACAATAATGAAAAATTCATTTGCCTTAAATTAATATAAAGGTTGTGTATCATTTTCTTACGATGATACTTAATCATACTGTATGATGTAATCACATCTATAGCAAATTTATAAGCAATGGTTCCAAAATTCAATATCTAGTAAGTTGATAGAAGTGTCTGGAAGTGTTTAAATGATAATATCAGATGTGGAAGGATTCACCAGCCATGAAGCTTCGTTTTCAGGAAGTCATCGACTTGGTTGTTGTAAATGTTGTAGATATTATAAAACAAAGGAGGGGCAGAGTGAGACTGAACATAAGAAAGTTTTCATAGAAAACAACTGATTATGATATTAAGATATATGTGTGAAATATCAGTATCTAGCATAAGATGCTAGTGTGTGCAATAATTTTTGTTTACCTGCTTTTATATTCTCTAGTACACAATCTGCATTTCACTTCCATAGGACTTATGAAACCCCCTAAAGCATTCAAAGATGGTAGCTAGTGAGAAAATATATCAATTGCACATGCTTTGAAAGATTAACTTTTTTTTTTCATTACTCCTCAGCCTTGGGCTAAGATCAGTGTGAAGGCAGACTTTGCCTGGGACTATTGCTCTTCAGTCAAAGAGTTGGGTGTCTGTGGAGAAGAGTTTCACAATACAGTTAACATGGACAACTGTATCGGTTCAGATGTTCACAGGAAAATGAGTTTCCAGTTGTAGAATCTCAGTGTGCCCTGGAGCCGGAGCTGGGTCACCTCCTTCTAGTAGCTCCTTCAGAGCTAAGAAGGCATCAAGAACCTCAAAGCAGGAAGTTTGAGTTTAGAGGTGCACGTTTGGTCCAACACAGCTTAGAATCTCACCCGGAAGATGTACACAGAGCACATGACTGTATACCCTGAGGAATAGTACTTATGGGTAGAATTCAGCTGCTTCTAAGAGAAATAAAAAGCAGGATTTTCTTCCCTTTCATCTCCATCAATAGCTTCTGTAACAATCCCTAATAGAATTGTGTGGCTTAGGAACAACCCAACTGTTTTGTTGATACAGTTAAAAAGAGCTGACTAGAAAATAATTAATAATAATAATGATGATGATAATGATGAAGTTGATGATGATGATGATGACGATGATGATAAGAAAGAAAGAAAGAAACAAACAAACAAACAAAGAAGGAAGGAAAACTGGCCAATGGGTGATGCCAAAGCCATAGCATCCCTATCTTAGCAACCCAACTTTGAGAGGCTCCTTTATTTGAACTTAAACAATTGTGTTGGCATAGAAAGTTAGTATTTAGAGAAAGAGTCTGTGTTTAATTGCCCTGATTCGTGGATATTATTTGAATGAGTCTCTGTGCATCTTAGTGACAGTATCATTTTATTTCAGTGCCATACAAAATACATTAGAATTCATGCCACATCCAGTCCGTGAGAACAGTGACCATCTCTCCACCTCTCTGGTCTTAGGGAATAACACTGTAGCTATGTTACTAACCCACTGCACCACTTGAAGGGACAGCAAAGGAATCTGTGTGACAACAGCTCATAGTCCCTAACAGGCTGCCACCAAACATAACCATAATGCTTCCTTACCTGTGTCCATATTTCTTTCTAGACTTGACTTAGCATCTTTCAGTCACTTTCTTTATCTTCTAGAATATGGGCTAGTTGTGAAACTTGCTTTGATGTTCTGAATGGAGTGGGTCAGAAGCGTCTTTGCTACAGTTTCTTACCTAGCTATCAAGAGATGCTACAAGTCTGATGTCTCTCTTAGAAGCCATGAGGGAACTGGCAGAGCAGCTCTGCACCAGCTCCACCAATGCTATCGTAGTCCACTGTAAGACTGGTCTTAGACCATGAGACAGTTCAGCAGAGAGGATCTGCAATATCTGTGACATGCTGAATAAAGTGTGTAATATGTAAATTGTAAATATGTAAATACATTTTGACATAGTTTTTGAGAGAGCGAAAGATAACTGTTACACAGAATACAGGTGATATATATATAGATACAACTGTAAAAAATGCTTTTATATATTGTTAGAGGAAGAAGCTTTACTTAATAAGTTATGAGTAAATTTAACCTAAAATTTATTTGAAAATTATACAAAACACTGTTGTAGATAATAAAGTTGTCATGGTTTGTGAGAATCCTAAATAACATGGTTGTGTGTTCCACTTACTTATAACACACATAGTTATGCCTCTGAGCAAATTACTATCCACAGTGCTTCTTTTACACAGCACAATTTTCCAGTTTTTGAATGACTGATAATTTCTTAAATTTTAAATATCCTTTAAGAAATACATAGATATAGACGTTGACATAGAAAGTTAGTATCCATAGAAAGAGTCTGTGTTTAACTGCACTGATTGGTGGATAGTATTTAAATGTCTTCCTGGGGCAAAACCCACACATTTTCCTTCTTTAATTGCAGTAACTTGCTTTTGTTTTTGTTGTTGTTGTTGTTGTTGCCATTGTTGTTTTCCAAGACACAGTCTCTCTGTGTAGCCTTGGCTCTCCTAGACTTGATTTGTAGACCGGGCTGGCCTCTAATTCACAGAAATCTGCCTGCCTCTGCGTCTCTGTGTGCTGGGATTACAGACATGCGCCATCACACACAGCTTACATTTTACCTCAGTGCCATATACCTGTTTCCTTGAGATGTGGTATTTCCTCCGCTAAGACTAGATTTAATTCACTCAGATTTTCTCAAGTCTTTAAGAGGATCTGGAGAGATGGCTCAGCATCTCCAAGCACATACCACTCTTCTAAAAGACCTCAATTCAGTTCTTAGCACCCATCCCAGGCAGCTCACAACTGCCTGTAACTCAAGTCCCAAGGACCGCTGCCTCTGCACGCTGAGGGTACTGGCACACCCATGCACAGATGCATATTACACAGACGCACATAATTTAAAAAGGAAGTCATGTTTCATTAATCTTTTCAAGATTGCTGTGTTTGTTACCTTAAGAACCCACCCTCTTGGATGGGGAGGCCTGGCGGCACTCAGAGGAAGGATAGCAGGTTACCAAGAAGAGACTTGATACCCTATGAGCATATACAGGGGGAGGAGGTTCCCCCTCAGTCACAGTCATAGGGGAGGGGAGTAAGGGGAAAATGGGAGGGAGGGAGGAATGAGAGGATACAAGGGATGGGATAACAATTGAGATGTAATACGAATAAATTAATAAAATATATTTTAAAAAAGAAAAATAAAGAGCCCACCCTATTCTCTCTACCATTTCACTCGTCATGGTAACCAGCTCCTGTTCCTCTAGTCAGCCAGCAACACAGAAAGAAATCTGACCGAGGTCTGCTTTTGGAATCTAGGGTGATTACAAGATGAGATCTTATTTATATATAATTAATTCATTAGACTGTCTATTAGAACGCCAATACAGGAATCATGAAGCAAGAATTATGGTTTACCTAGTCCTCTTTAATCTTTGTGAATCCAAACTATGATAAAGTACAAAGAAAGAAAGGAAGCCACCACACTTGGGGCCTCCGTTCATGACAGACCAATCGTACTCTTTCGAGAATTCCAACCACACGGACACTAACTCTGCTGTGCTGAGCTCTGTGTGTCGTGTTGCCGTCCTTGATTCTACCCCCTCCTCCCCCTCCCCCCCCCATCCTTGATTCTTAAGCATCTGCTTTGCCTCTAGGTCAGGGTTTCCCTGTAGCAACTGCAAACTCTCCTCTTTCCTTAGCGGCCCTGGGAATACCAAGGCAGCAACCTTCTTTGCTGTCATGGGGCAGGCATTTCCCGTTCCTGCTCCAATAGATTATGTACAATTACATTCCTACTATTGCCTCAAAACAGCAGCCACATTGAGGGTCCGCACTCAACATCACCCACTGCTAGGAAGAAGTATAACCAAGGACACCGTGACAAGTGTCTGCTGGTGTCATAGGTGGAGTGCCATTACCTCAGGCCCAGACTCTGGAGTCTACTACGTCTCTCCATGGAAGTGTCTGGAAGTCACCTGGCATAGAAGCATCTATCTCCAAAGTTAGTGACACGCTGTGCTGTCCCCGGACTAGAGATTATTATGCAATAACAGGCACTTCAGGCCTCTGGTTTCTGAGGGAGGAGTCTATCTCTGACCTGAACACGAGTGTTCAGGAGTTGAATCGCAGAGCAATCTGTCGGACGGGATCTGAGCTAATTCTTTAAAATTACAGACCTTAGACATTGTCTCGCAAAGTTTCCCATGTAATTGTCTCCAGCCATATTGTGCTGCCCTTGAGAAAAAGTCAATAACTCAATTATCTTCTCTGGGGATGGATTCTTCCCCAAGGCACCTGAACTTCTCATGCAGTGTTCCAAATCAAGACTCGGTTTTTATTTTGTTTTTCCTTGTCGGTAATAAACTATCAAAATCGTTTTATAGCTGCAAGAAAGTTACACACTAGCCCTCCCCAAAGAGAGCCAAATAAACAAGCTCTTGTGTGATTTCTTTACTTCTAATAAGCAGGCCAGACGGGCAGAGGATAATCAGATGAGAGTTACCCGTGATAAGGGTGTGTCAGCAGTGCAGAGTGGTGGCCAGTCAGGACAGGGGATGGAGAAGAGCTGACGTCCGGGGTCTAAGAGACAACATACGATTGAGAGCAGGGATGTAAAGGGTATACACAGAACAAGCATGGTGAAACTTTGGTGACCGCAGCTGAGGGCATCACTACATCGTACTTGGAAACAGTGACTAACCCAGGCAATCTATTCCCCTACACTCTTTCACTCTTTTGTCATATCTCATCACCAGCCCTCCATTCTGGAGGATACACTCCTTGGACACCTGACCAGGGCACAGGACGTTTGAGCATCTGAGATGTTCCTCTACCTATCAAAGGAGGAGAACACTTAGGACTTTGGGCATTGAGCTGGGACATTGATCTGAGCTGAATGAAAAACAGAGAGGAATGAAAACAAAGATTCCACTCTTGCAGGTGGCTACTGGAGCCAGGTGTGATGGTGCATGGCACTTGGGAGCCATAAGCAGGTAGATCTCTGTGAGCTCGAGGCCAGCCTAGCCTACAAAGTGAGTTTCAGGACAGCCAGGGCTATTACACAGAGAAATCCTGCCTCAAAACAAACAAACAACAACAACAACCAAAACCAAGTGGGCACTGGACAGCATTCTTCCCTAAGCCCTACTGATGACCTTTGAGTCACCTTAGATGCCAAACCCTGTGACAGACACAACTTCCTCTTAGTTGTACGTCCTTGCCACAACCAACCCTTCTTCCCCGACAGACATTAAAATACTTCTCTAGGCTAAAGTTCCCTTGATCCTTCAATTAGAAAATCACCGTGCCTGAATAGAGCCACTCAACCAATAAATCCCAGCAGCATCACTGAAGCAAAAAGATTCCCATCTGCCCGCATTAGTGTAAACATTAAATAGGGAAATCCCTCTGATGCTGTGCACTGGGCAGCCATCGACACAGTGGGCCATCGGCATGGGTTTGGTGACAATTACACAAATTTAAAAACCGTATCCACGTGGAAAAATGAAGTTTACTTCATTTCACAAGAAAGCTATCTGGCCTGTTGCTGGTACTATCCTGACCAGCCAGACATTTGTGAGATCTCTGAGGACAGAGCTAATACACCATGTCCCCTCCCACTAAACATCTTGAGCACACGGTTTGCATTTAGATCCTAAAATATAAATAAATAAATAAATAAATAAATAAATAAATAAATAAATAAATAAATATTCCCACTAGTTAAATGCATGGCTGATACTTATTCTGTTATCTTCAAAGACAAAGAATACAGCTGTCTACCAAATCAGCAATGGATTTGGTGCTAAGAACTGGCAATGCTGGATGGTAATACTTCAAGATCAGGGAATTTAATGTATAATAACCCAATTCACTGATGTCCACAGTGCCCTAAGGAAGATACACTGGAATAATAGGATTAAAATACAAACTGTGTTTTAAAAGTTTAGAGTTGGGGCAGGAGAGATGGCTCAGAGGTTACGAGCATTGGCTGTTCTTCCAGAGGTCCTGAATTCAATTCCCAGCAACCACATGGTGGCTCACAACCATCTGTAAAGAGATCTGGTGCCCTCTTCTGGCGTGCAAGTGCATATGTAGGCAAAACACTGTATACACAAATAAATCGTTTTTTTTTTTTTTTTAAAGTTTAGAGCTGTATTTTACAAAAGGATCAATATTTTGACCAGGACAAAATGTTTAGATACATATGGCATTGCCTTTTTCAAGATCAAATCGGGAGAGCGAGTTCCACTGTTATCACTTATCTTAAAATTGATTTAACACGCACAGACTTAGTTATTCAACAAATATTTACTAAACACATGCTGTGTGCCACAGTGCTATCCCGCAATCTCGAATTACATTAGTTAATTATTGCTAATCATTATTAACTATAATTAGTCAACTATTGCTGCAATAGTTTTGCATAAGGAATAACACTAAAACTCAATGACTTAAAACTTCTAATATTTATTCTTCTTCACAAGTGTTTATATAAGTAGGGGTTCAACTGGACTGCAGTTCATGCTATGATGGGTTCTGGTTTACACCAAATGTTATACCCACAATACAATCTTTACAACGATATCTGAAAAATAGGGCCCATGAAACACATCTCTCTTTCAAGTCCCGTTCTAGAAATAGTTACCTCTACCCACTTCCCACTGGCACAAAGAAAATATGACTAAGGCCAACAAGAGAGTGATAGGGAAATAAAATCTGCCTACTTTAGGAGAAAAAACTAAAAGGCTACAGAATTCTTAGGGAACAAGAAAAAAAATCCCAAGCAGTCTACCACAAAGACACGACTATGTTCATGAGCCTTGGGTGATATGCTATGGGGTTAAGGCAGTGAATAAATTAGTAAGTTCAATGGAATTTGATTGATCATTTTAATGGGTTCTATACGATGGATACATTTTAAGGCCATGCTTGCAGCTCTTGCGAGAGTAAGAAGCAAAGTTATAAGCAGAGAGAATGGTCAGTGAACTGTGTCAGTTCTCACGGTGAGATTTGATGGTGGCTTTCGCTAGAGAAAGGATGGATGAAGCTGGGAGAGTTAGTGAAAGCCAAGCCACATTTTAACAAGTTTGGTGGCCATCAGCTCTTGCAGATGGGATGAACCTTGTGTGTGTGTGGTGGGGGTTACGGGGGTTGCCATTTGAGCTTCTGACTTAAATAACAAAGAATTAAGGGCAAAATGGGAAAGATAGCAAAACCTTTGTGATTAACGCCCACAATTCATTCCCTCAAAATGGCTAATTAAAACCAATAGTCCTAACAAAGCTTTTTCCCTCCTGAGGATTCTGGGAAATGGGAGAGGGGGTAAGTCAAGATTTTCTAGTGACCAAGAGGGGTTATTTGTATTTTTCATTCAGAGACCCTGAATGATAACAGTCCTGAGACACAGGATTCATAGGATAGTCACACAAAACAAAGACTTGAGTTTTCCTACCAGAAGCACCAAACACATCTCTGTTGAGAAGTTCTAGTTGAGACCCATTGAATCCAAACCACTCGACTCCCATGTGGTCAGCTAGGGACAGGAATGACTTCACTGTGGCCAGAGATACTTGAGAAGTGTCCCCATTCACAAGGCAAAGACACATAGAGAACCAGTTCCTTTCTTCCTCTGAACCCAAATAAGATGCCTGGAAACTTCTGCAGACATCCTATGTGAATCTAGTGGCAAAGCCCTCAGGATGGAAGAAAAGAGGTCAGAGGAAATGGGACTTTGGAAACACTTGTGTGTTGCTGAATAAAACAGCCTTGGACCCCACCACCACAACAACACTTAATTAGAATTGATTTGTTGTTGTTGTTGTTGTTGTATGAGTAAGAAAGCATTCTAAATCATCAATGCCAGATTTATTAAACAAAAAAATGAGTTTCATTTGCTGAAAGAATTGGATCTGTGTCTAAGTCTCTCAATATACAGGTTTGAAGCATTATATATCTTGGAGATATATAATACATAGATGATTGATAGACTGCATACACAGATGTATAAACAGATACATAAACAGATAGATAGATAGATAGATAGATAGATAGATAGATAGAAAGATTGATAGATAGATAGATATCAGGCAGATGATAGATTAATTAATAATCCATAAATTAATTAATAGAAATAAATACATAGATACATAGATAGTAGATAGATGCACAGCTACATAGATAGGTCCATAGATAAATACATAGTTGGAAATAGAGATAGATATGTAGATTGTTCTGGAAAGTGCAATGAACTTCACTGTCACACTTCATACCATTAAAGATGGCATACATAAAATTGCTGTGCATTTGATGAAGTGTTCTGGCCTTTTGCGCAAGTGCAGGCAAGATGAATATCACATCAAAGTCATAAAACACATGCTTGCTTGTGTCTCCTGTTGTCTCGTGGATACGTGGCTTCTTTTTTCATGCCTAACTGAGTTATTGCTTGTTAGAAGGCACAAATGAAATTATTTATTCCACACGTATCAAATCTTCAGTCAGAATGCATGGGACTTGTTTGGAGGGGAGGATCGTTCATCGAATTCTTATATCTCAAAACTGCATCGTCATTGTTGCTGTCACTGGTTAGAATATATCACATATCTAAACCCAAAATCACAAACTAGAGGCCCCAGATACACAGCTTAATGTGGGGCACTTGTCTAAAGGAAAGAGTGTTTGCCTGGCAAGTGTGAGAGGTCCTGAGCTCTGGACTTAACAGTGAAAACCTATATATATATGTATAACTATTACCAATATTGAACACCAAATTTCACACTGAAGCCTAGGTCTGTAGCTCCCACTGAAGGTTGGTAACACTGTTGTCATTTCCCTGCCTGGCAAGAAAGGGCTGGGGACAGCAAGGCTTTGCTCTCTATCCCTAATCCCCAGAAGCTGGCTTTACCCACACTCCAACAGGTGGCTTTAATCTTCCTGATACCAAGCCTCCTCCTCTGCAGTGGTTGGTTTGAACAACATGACCTGGTTTTAGCACTGATCTAAAAAAAAAAATCTGCCTTTTATTGTGAGATAATAGATTACTAAAGTGTTAGATTCTTCTCCCTTTTCTTTTCCGTTATCCTCGTCAGTCTTTAGCCCTAGCACTGGAAGTGCCTGGTTTGGAGCTAAGTGTACTGCCTGGTAAAAAGATAGTCAGATTGTTCTATGGCTTAGTTAACTAAAGGTAAGCTCACAGTTTTACTGCTGTGTGTACATGTGTGTGCACGCATATGTGTGTTTACATGAGTGTGGAGGCAACAGGTTGATGTCAGCTCTCTTCTTCAGTTGCTTTCGACCATGTTGCTTGAGATAGAGTCTTTGATTGGTATGTCTTGCCACACCAGCACAGGTACTGGGGTCCGAGCTAAGATCCTCTTCTTTGGGCAGCAAGCGCTTTACGAACTGAGCTGTCTCCCCAGCTCTACGGTTTACCTTTGTTAAGTTTACCGTTTACCTTGTTGAAAAGCAAGCATCTTCTGTTACATGAAGGGAAAGAGGAAAAAAGAGCAAGAGAGAGAAGAAAAGCTAGATTCGACCCAAAGTGAGCCTGTTCCACCAGCAAAAAGGGGGTAGGGTGGGGGGCAAGCCATTCATCTATTCATCTTACTGAACAAACTATAGTAGATGTCTTAAGTCAGATAAGGCAAATTTCATGCTGTTTTCTTTTTCAGGGACCAACGTTAGCTCCCGTTGCCCTCCATGACACTGGGATGCATATTGCAACTCTTGGGCCACCCTAAGGTTTGCTCTGTTGCACTAGCCAACAGACCTACTCATTTAATTGGTTTTGAAAACCCACAAAGAATAAAGACATCAGGAAGACAGCTTAGTCCTTGTTCTTATCCCATTTTGACTTTTTAAAAAATGCAAATCTATGATCAACAGCTGTATTCAGATACAAGTATGAAAAGTTGTTCACAGTATACTATGTTACCCTTTTCTGTATTCTAGAAATACTGTATCCAACACACTCATCTACAGAGCACTATATTAAGGGCTTTGTATTGACACCCAGTAGATGATATTCATGTAGAAAAAAGAAAGACTTAGTGTTTGCAACTACAGAGAAAATAAGAAGCTGAGTCCCCTGCGAGCAATGAATTGGACAAATACCCTTTATGTCATTCACCCAGGCACAAAATGTAGTAAAGGAGGGATGTAAATCAGACGGTCCTGGAAATGCTGGGACAATTATGGCTAGCCCACGACGAGGATGACAAATGAGATCAGTATCCCATTTGTCTTCAGGATTTTCTTTTTGTTCCTTGAATATAAAATGTGTCGATGTCTTTACTGCAAGAGATATGATTTTTTCTTTGTCCTCAGTATTGTAAAGATAACATACAATTAAAGACAGACAATAAGTAGTAATATGGAAAACGAGTCTTTATTCACTCAAGATGTTAAAGAAAAGACTGTTGAAGATTATTTTGACTTAGACTTTTTTTTTCCAGCTACGTGGGAATATATTTAAAGGAACGGACTGCGCTGAGATGTTTTCTACCATGATTGTACGGGGGAACTGTTATCCAAACCTGTAGATAAAGAAAGAGACTTTTTCTTTAAACCAAAGCTTTTCCAAAATGTGCTCTCAGTTCTGTGTACCCGCTGTGTGATGTAATCCATGGTACCATGCTATTTCTAATAAGGATGCACTGTTCTGTATTTCACTGATGTCCTCAGAACAGACAAGTGCTGCAATCAATAGAGTAAGACAAATTAGCCCTGCAAGGATATCTGCTTGTCATCTCAGAGGCAGAGTTAAAACCTCCAGATGTTGACCTCTGCCTCCATTTTGATAGATTACACACACAATCTTATATTCTATAAGTTCAGACCAAACTAATATTATCTTTAAGCTCCAAGAATAGAATCTGAATCCCACCATGGACCCTAAGGCTATAAGTACATAAGACTGTAGTATCTGTTCTGAGTATAAACAGTGTTTTACATATCTGATATATAGTGTAACATGTCATTAAGACAATATAGAACTAGCAGTGGAGCCCATGAGTATAAGGTTATTCAGGAAGGCAATGATATATGGCAGATATGCATAATATATGCACAACTGAAACCTTCATTCTGTTCATTCTTTGCTTGAAAACATTCTTCACGTGACATAGGTGATTTGGCAACATCAAATGCAGATTCGGGGCTATCTAAAATGTCTTAGGGATCAGGTCCAAGGCAAGAGGCCTGTGGAGCTGAGGCCAGCCTCGGCTACACAGCGCAGCTCTGTCACGTGAAACAAACAGAAACTTGAAGGTATGTAACTAAAGAAGAGTAAGAACAAGATCCCAACACTTTCTTATTTGACTTGATTTTTTTTAACTACATGTAAAAATACTCTGCACACTTTGTTTTTATATTTTTACTATGATGAACTATTAAAACTATTTAGAAAGTTATCTCTGTTTTACGCAACACTTATCTTTGCACATAGCCTCATTCATCCAATGAACGTTTACTGAGCCCTAATTATGTCGTAGATAGATGATAGATATTTTAAAAGTCCTAATTAAATAGCATTTTCCATAGTCACAATATGTGCTACACATATCCTATTACTCCTTATAGTATACTATATATTTATCAAAGTATAAAGCACATATTGATCCAATCAGTCTGGCCCATGTGCTCTCTTCCTAGGAGAGAAAAGCGTCAAGCTGCAGCCTCCTGGGGGACATGCTGCCTGCCGCCTGAGCTTCTCTAGGATGGATTAAGAAAACCCAAGCAGCTGGGACTCGCTCTCAATAGGAACCAGCATGAAAGGCTTTACATGAATGACTGGACCGCTGACGTTCAGATAAGCTAGCATCGGTCTTGGTGTTAAAGCAGAAAAAATTGATTAGATCACAAAATGAGCAGGTTTAACTTTCGGTTCCGTAAGCCTAAGAAAATGAAAAACAAAGACCTGGCCCGTCATACATCAGCCCTCGTGTGCGCTGTAGTCAGGAGACAATCAGGATTAGAAGTTCTGTAAGAAACGCCGCAGGGCGAAGAGAAATAAGATTATGATTTGTGTTAAGGGCCTCTCGTTTGCAAAATTTTAGATGACTCGCCATAGAGGCCATTCCCTAAGTTTCAGATTCGAAGAAAATAGGACCTGGTCTTTTACCCAAGGTAAGACAGATTTGCCACTTCCTGTTCCTTGGATCGCTCATAGCAGGAGTGCCACATTTGTGGTTAAGGGCCCCCTTGAACATCTTTATACACAAGAACAGCTTATTGCCAATTTGCACATGGCTCTTAGGCTGTATTCTTAGATAACAAAATATTTGCCTACTGTTTGAATTTGAACTTCAGTCAAATGAGATGGTAAAAGTCTTGGGGGTTTAGATTAGTGAATTAAAGTGAACATAAGTACTTAATTCTCCATATTTAAAGACTATTGGACGACAAGAATGACAGTCTCTAGACACACGAACACATATCTAAAATAGTGCTTTGATGGCCATGCAGCGTGAATTTCTTTTTTTTTTAATTACGTATACATTACACACACGCATATACACTATAACCATTAGAATATATCGGTCACCGTTTCACTGCAGAAATGCATGGCATCCGTGAAAACAGAGAGCAATAGCATATCACTTAATATTTGACAGTCTAAAATGTTTGATCCTTACCCTTTCACTAGTTTGAGTGACGAAGCCCATTACTGATCTGACTCCAGATTTCACAGCTTAAGAATCAGGCATAGCCAGGGGGAAGAGATCGAAATGCAGGCCATAGACTCCATGTCAGAGACAGCCCCTGCTCTACTTACTAGGGGAAGACTAAGCTGCCCATCGGCTACATCTGTGTAGGGGGTCTAGGCCCAGTCCATGCACACTCCTTAGTTGGTGTGTCAGTCTCAGTAAGCCCCCCTGGGCCCAGGTTAGTTGGCTTTGTTGGACTTTGTGTGGAATTTTTGTCCCCTCCAGGTCCTTCTGTCCTTCCCTCCATTCTTCCAGAAGGTTCCCCCCATTCCACCTAAATTTTGCCTGTGAGTCTCAGCATCTGTTTTGGTCTGCTGCTCGGTGGAGCCTCTCAGAAGGCAGCAACGTAGGCTCTGCAAGCACAGCAGAGTAGATACTGTCAGGGGTTGGCTCTCTCCTACGGGGTGGGTCTCAGATGGGCTAGGCATTGGATGCATGTTCACTCCATCTCTGCCTTGCCCAGACTCAGAGAAAGAGACCTGGTGTGACTTGATGTGCTGAGGTGGCTTGGTAAGGGGTTGGGGGCTCCTCTTATTTTGAGGAGAAGGAGAAGAGGACACAGAGAGAAGAGAGTGGGGGACGGAACAGGGAGAATAGGAGGGAGGGGGCTACAATCAGGATGGAGAGTGAATAAATAAATAAACTAATATAAAATTTTAAAAGAACCAGACATAGCTTCAGGATCATGCAAACATCATACTTTAAGATTCAAATCAAAAGCTGTCTTTAAGTTCTGAGGGTTTTCGCTTATTTTCATTATTTTTCTAATATTGTTCTTTAGTGATTACAACATGTAATTTTCATATTGCCTCAAATTTTTTTCTTCTCCAAAGAAACCAAAGAATATTTGTCATTCATAAAAGAAAACAGTGACAAAACTCAGGTACTATAGGTGTGTGTAGGACTGTTACTTAAAGGAAAATTTCAGAAAATGACACTTCAATGAGCCTTTTCAGATCTGCAAGTACCATCTTTTTCAGACTATAAGACACACCTGACCATAAAATACACCCAGCTTTTAGAGCAGTTAAACAAGAAAAAACAGTAAAAAACAGCAATCGGACCATAAGGCACACCCTAATCCCACACACACACTTTTGGAGGGTAAAGTATATCTTATGGTCTAAAAAATACGGTACTAGCCAGGCCACATGTCCAACAGTGGCCTAGAGAAAAAAAGAGGCCTGGAGAATCATATTTCTCTGTAGCTGGATCTGTAGATGGCGCAGAAAACTGAGGAGATAGGAGTACTGGATCTTCTGCAGCAAATCTTGTAGGCACTGTGTGCTTAGCTATGGAATTTGGACCTTATACGAATGCAATGGGAAACCACTGGGGCAAGAAAATGGCCAGCCAGAGTCTTCATGAGTCTTAAAAATGTCTCAAGAGCTTCAGTGTGGAGAATCCAAGGATGGGAAGAAGCAACAGAGGCTGAACACAAAGAAACAAAATCCAGTCAAATAATTTTATGTGACAACTTAAAAGCCACCAATGAGCTGAGCCTTTGGCCAGTTTTCACAGTGCGTTGTTTTAGATTAACTAAATGCCACTTATAAACTTCAGTCACATTTTTAGTGCTCAGGTGGTAAGTTCAATCCCGTAAGGTATTACTTAATTCATATATTTTGAAGTGTGAGTTTTTCATTGACTCAGCACAGCCTTATTGCTTAGCTCAGGAAAACATGTCAATCTTTATGTGCCTCAAAACTGCCATGAACATACACAGCATCAAATTTTTCTAGGTGATGCAAAATTAAATCATGAGTCCTTTTGATACATTTCCACTCAGCTGCTCTGTTAGCTGTTTTCAAATGGTAATCAACTTGGCTCCAAATGAACAGTTAACATATTCAGCTTTCTCAATGGAGTCTATGAATGCACTCACCATTACAAGTTATAATTATATTACTTTCAGAAGTCATTTACAGCAATTGAACAACCAGGGAAATTCTAAATGACTTGTGTGACAGTACAATTAAACAATACGAACCCCGAGACTCTATTACATATTCCAAAATTTAGTTATGATGTTACACTTCTGCAGAAATCATGAACTTTGCAATGAATGTGGATATTGTTTGGGCTAAGGCTTTATAGCATTAGAATCTACAGCACCAAGCAAAATAGTTGTATTATATGCTATGTGCCGTTAAATACACTTCTAATAGAGAGGAGCCTTCTCTCTCTTTCAACTAAATGGCAGGTACAAATCTTTTCCTTCAAAACACTGCCTGGGAAAAGGTAATTAATTTCTCAGAGCACCTGTGACATGCCACCGTCATAAGTGCTAGGAACTTTATGTTTTGTGAGTCATGTGGTCATGAATGCCTGCCAGAAGAACTTGCCTTTCTCTAGTGAGACTTCCTTGGTTTCTGACGGCTCATGCTATACACACAGTATTATTGCCCATTGCTACATAACACATTGCCCAAAGTCTAGGAGCTTAAAGCAACAACCACTATTATCATTTCCCGCGTTCCTGTGTAGACCACGTACTTCTGCTTCCAATGGGGAGGGCTAGAACACAGTGTTAGCTGGTAGGTCTGCAGTGACGTCACTCACATGGCTGCCTAAAGGCTTCAGTTTGCTTCCATTGGAGAGCTTTCTACATGCTTGCTTGAGCTACCTCACAGCAAGAAATTTGGTTCCAAGAAGGAATATTTGTGGAATGAGTTAACAGCCAGGAATACAAAGCCGTGTAAAGACTTGTTCCAGTTGGAAGCATAGCTGTGTGCCAGAGGCCATAGGGTAAGCCTGTAAAACTGCTGCTGATCTCTTAGGTGGCAAAGGAGGCCTTGACATTGTGAATAACTCAAGGTAAAATGGGGAGATTAAGATTTCCAGAAGAAGGCAGTAGAACAGAAATTTTTTTTCTTTTTTTTCTTTTTTTAAAATACTTTCTATTATGTTTCTTTTTCAACATATACATTTCTGTTATTACACATGAGTAAAATAAACTACATACATCAGGAAGAACCACGAGGCAATCAGGAATTATAAAAATGTTACATTCGTAGTGATTTGGCTATTCGCAGTTGGCAAACTTGAAGTAAACCATCTAATGGGTTTGAAGACCAGATAGTTTAGTATTTGAATTAAGCTTCGTAGGTTAGCGGGTTAAGATGTTTTTAGATCAAGATAGACGTTTTAATTTAATAGAGATGAGATATGATAGATATTAATCTCCATTCAGAAAGTTAGACCCAACAAGATAGAGCAGGAATTCTTACAAGAGAGAAATAAGGCTGCCCTGCTGCTGTTTTGGGAAAGGGAAACGGACGAAGGGAGTAAAGCTAAAGAAATCAGGGAGCTGCTAAAGCTAAAAGAGGCAAGAAAAGAGGGGGGTCTCCTCTAGGGCACCCAGAAATGACGCATTCTTACACACACCTTGATTTCAGCCCAGTGACACCTCTGACCTATACAGAGTTGTTGCATAGCAAGTTTGCTATGGCTTAAGCCACTATACTCCTCTAGTGTTTTGCTTTCTTTTTTTTAAGAAAAAAAATTTTTAATACATTTGTCAAGTCTCTGGATTGTTTTTGCTTTTTGTTTTGTTTCGTTTGTTTGTTTTTCCAGTTTGTTTATAGCCCACAGCTAAAGCTTTGGGTAAGTGAACTGATCTTGTGGTTCACTGTAGCCGTCTAACTGGCGCAGCAAACATCCAGGCAAGTGAAGCTTTGTTCCCTTCAAGACACTTCATGTGACTGAGTGCTTCTGTCACTGATTTAACAGTCACGAACTTTGTGACTTAAAATAATGCAAATTTGCTAGCAGAGTTTCTGTAAGGCTCAAGTCTGACATGAGTCTTCCCAGGCTCAGGCTGAGATGCTGGAAGAGCTACCGTGCTTCCACAGGCTCTGCGGCAGAGTCTCACACCGAGCCGTGGTGTCGCCTGAATCCAGTCCCAGGAGACTGCTTTCCTGCAACCACCAGCCAGGGGCCACAACCTGTGTCATCTCCCCAGTCCTCGCACATGACTCCTTAGATGCATGAAATTCTCCTCATTCTGAATCCCCAGAGTTCTGCTGCCGCCTCTTTTTTCACATGGAGAAAGTAGTTCTTTGCTGATACCGTGTATATAACCTCCCTCTCCTACTTCTTTGGTTTTCTGAGATGATGGCTCCCTGTGTGCCCCAAGCTGGCCTTGAACTTACAACCCTTCTACCTCTGCCTCAGCCTCCTTAGGTCTGTGATTATTTGCATGTGCCACCACATTTAGCTATAATCTCCCTATTTGAATACCCCTAATCTTACTGACCTCTGTAAAGTTCCTTTGCCATCTAACAAAATATCGTCTCGGGGAGCAGAGATCAGGACAAAGGCATTTTAGGGTCTTCTTTAGGGGGCTATCCTTCCCAGTTCAATTCTCCGACATGGTACTCCATCCCAAGCTGAGTTCAGAATGCATGCCAGCCTGCACTGTGCCCTGCCTAGCAGTAGACCCTTTGGAGGCAGGAACAAGCACAGGTAAATTGATCATCAATCCATCGCTCACTGGCTTCAGCAGCTTCTCTAAGAGACAATTTATCTGAGCTGTTACTCCTTCAAAATTAGTCACAGTTGGGTACTTCATTACCAACTCTGCCTCACGTTAAAGGCCAGGCTTTCAAATGAACAGCAGCCTTGTTTTGTTGTTGTTGTTGTTGTTGTTTTTGTTTTTTGTTTTGTTTTGTTTTTTGTTGTTGTTTTTTGGTTTGTTTGTTTGTTTGTTTGTTTTTTGCAATAACCTCAAAAGCTCCCTTGCTTGACAATGAAGACTACCAATACGTACTGATTCAAAATGATCTCATGACATCACACAGGAAGCTACAAACCTACATCTTACATCTTTATTTTTAGCCCTTACCCTGCAAAAATATTTGAGTGCTTTAATAAATATTCTGTATCTCCTTAGTGGCTTTGTTGACATATATGATTACAACATTGGGGGCAAGATTTGGTTATTCCTTGTGACAAACGGGAGAATTGTTCCCTACTTATAGTTAGTGACACTGAGATAAGATGGATTGCCAGAGAGAGGAACCATCTATGCTTAAAATAATTCAAATACCACAGTGATTTATTGCAAAATATTGTTTTAGTCTATTTCATTGGAGATGCTGGAGCAACAGTGAGAAAACAAAGCTAAGAATTAAGAAAAGGAACAAAGGAACGTCCAAAATCTGTGTGAATTTTATGCTAAAATTTCTGTTAGCTATTATTCAATCAGATGAGATATATTATATGAATGAGCTGGTAAAAAAAAAAAAACTCTCCTGCTAGTGATGAGAATTTTAATTCTGTTTCTCTAGGGAAAAATTGAACGTTCTATCCAGGACGTAGACAGCATCAGGAATATTAAAGCTACCTAGAAATAAGTTTGGAAGCTTTTGTTCTAAGTGTATACAGTAAGGTGGAAGAGAGCCTCCTTCTGGTCAATTACATGGAAAGGAATCTTCTCTTTCTACCTATAGCTCTTTATCTATTTGCAAAATGAAACTACAACCAGCTTCTTTTATAGAAAAATATTCTGCGATATTAATGCAAGAAGAGCCAATAAAAGAATCTTTTTAAACCTCCTCAGCAGAAACATGCCCAAATGTGCACATGCTTCGGTGTTAAAGGGTTCTGTGCACTTTCAGCTATGAGGCAATCATTTTAGCACAATTGGTCATTTCAAACAAAATGCATCCCACACACTATGTACTCCAACTATTGGAGAACTATGTTAAGGACAAACTACATAAGCCTGAAAGTGAATTTTAAGTGACCTTCCCTGTATTAAAATATTTATTATGCTGGTGTAATTTAGATGTAGACTCCTAATATTTACTTATAATAAGTGCACGACAGGGGCATAAATTGTTATTCAGACATCTTAATTTAAAATACATCAATTTGATTAATGGAGTCATTTTTTTTCTATCCTATCAAGTTAAATTATACTCATAGTCAAATCCTTCAGTAACATATAAGCTCACCCAGGAGATGTCCTGCCAGGAGAATTCTTGGCACACAGTAGGAAGCCAAGAAATGCTGAAAATGACAAGCTTGTATTTTATCATGGTCTACTTAGTATACCGATTTGCAACCATGTGTAAATTCTTCAAATTAAGAGCTAACAACAGAACATTCTCCACAGTAGAGTGGAGAGTGGGATATTACTTTCTCACATACTCTGGTGCCTCACCTTTGACCATGTCCCCTGGAGGGGGAGACCTGGTGGCACTCAGAGGAAGGACAGCAGGTTACCAAGAAGAGACTTGATACCCTATGAGCATATACAGGGGGAGGTAATCCCCTTTAGGAACAGTCATAGGGGAGGGGAATAAGGGGAAATTGGGAGGGAGGGAAGAATGGGAAGATACAAGGGATGGGATAACCATTGAGATGTAACAAGAATAAATTAATAAAAAATTTTTTTAAAAAAAGAGCTAACAAGAACCCGGTTTGTCCCATGTCCAACACACCTAGGAGTTTCTTCTCCAGGTAATTAAATTGCATTCTGGAGAAGGACATTAATTAATATTAACTGAGCTTACTATGAGTGTAAAGTGTGAAGAGGCACCAACTCTAAGTACTCTGCATACACAGCAAAGATCTCAGACTGTGAGACGCTGATGCCCAATTGTATGAATGCAGACACAGCCACTTATCAAGAAAGATAGCAAGTGGAGCTTGCATATCTCCGTTTACATCATCTGGGGAAGACTCCCAAAGTCTTTTCTCATATCTGAGATTTATTTTATGTTTACTAATGTCTACATGTATGTGTCTATGTGCATGCACATTATTGTGAGTTCCCATAGAAGCTGCAGGCATAGGATCTCCTAGAGATGGGTTTGCAGCCAGTTGTAAGCTTCCTAGAAGGTACTAAGAATCCAAATCAGTCACTGGAAGAGCAGCTCCCACCCCCTGAGTTATATCTCTATCCCAGTCTCCTAAATTCTTACTCATAGAGACTGAATAGCATCCAGGGGCCCCACACCAGGCAAGTGTCATACACTGTGACCACACAGAGGTGACAGGAGATACAGTCCTCATCCTCAAAAAACTTACAATGAAGAGCTGAGATAGAAAGAATTAAACACAAAAAAAAATGACCTTGCCTGTTGAAAATTGGAGCTAAGGGCCAGGCGGTGGTGGTGCATGCCTTTAATCCCAGCACTCGGGAGGCAGAGGCAGGTGGATCCCTGTGAGTTCAAGGCCAGCCTAGTTAGTCTACAATGTGAGCCTAGGACAGCCAAGGCTACACAGAGAAACCCTGTCTCAAAGAACAAAAAAAAATGGAGCTAAGGAAGAATTTGGGGAACTTTTCTCTAACTCTTTTAACCTAAGCACATCAACTCCCCAAGAAAAATGGTACCTGAATGTCAGCATCTTCCTGGAGAGATGTAGGGGGTGTTAAGGAAATATGAATGCAGGCAAAAAGAAGCCACAGGACAGCTAGAGGCTTATCCTCATAATCAAAGCATTGCTTGCAAAAGACTAGTCCTTAGTCACCTGGTGTGTGTTCAATTGCCAGATGGAAAGTGCAAGAATGTGTTTCACACAGGGAAGCACATTACATGGGTGCACATGCATGCACATCGTGTATTGCCTTACACTGCAGACTGATTATCAGATGCAGCCATAAATATGCAACATCTTGAAACCTTGACTTACCAAGGCCAAAGGACTCCTTCTCCAAAGAGATTCATAGGCCCCGTGCAAATGGGACTTTTGGAAGGGTGTCCCAAAATCCCCAAATATTAAATATTAGGAGGCCAGAGAGCTCCCTTCCCCACCACTACTTTGTTTCCACCTCCAGCCAGTAAAGACAATAGCCACAGCCACGTTGGCATACCATCCCCATCACTGTTCATACTTCTTTCCTGGAATCCCACGCCCCCCCCACCCTGACCCACACCTGAATTAGTACCTCATGGGATGCTCCTCAGATAAGGATGAAAGACTCAAAAAGACTCTCTAAAGATGACCAGGATGTTAATATTCCAAGATGTTACCATATGTTAGAAATTCTGTGGGGGAAAAAGATCTGGCTGGTGAAGAGCATTGTACACTCTCATTTTCTCTTCCCCACTATTTCCTAGAAGCCTTCTGACTGGGATGTATGCTCCTCATTTGTACTACCCAGGAGGAGACACGGAAGCTCATGTTGATGGCAAATAAGGCATCGTAGCCACTTTTCTGTAAGTCACCATATGGAGCCAGTTCTACCTGAGGCGTGCCTGGGTGAAATCCAAATCATTGTGAGACCTTCTGTCCAATTTGTTCTTGGATCTGACTTACCATGTCCTGCCCCGAGGTGGCACCACTGATGCTGGACTTCTGCTAGCAGAAGCAGGCCCAGGAGCCGCGCCCCTGTCCAGTAAGTAGGAGATTTCTGATCTTGGCTTTCTTACTTGTACCCTGTGTCCTGGAGCCATTATGCTTACATTTATTGCAAGAGCATTTGTTTGGAGAAAAAAATTAATGAACAAAAGGTTCATTTGCTTTAAGGAAGGAAGGAAGAAAAAAAAACACACAAGCTCAACAATTTATGGGAAGTTTTATTTGACTACCGGGTCAGTGGTTTAATTTTGCGTATGCTCTCATAAATGTAACCGGCAGTGTTTTATGGGAGAATCATCTTGTAAACCACATTGGCTGGTGGAGGGAGATGAGTTTGTGGCACCCAAGACATTAAGGAAATTGGCAGGCACTGAGAACACCTGTAATGCAGCCTCCTGGCCTCCCAGCTAACTACCAAAAGAGGCACATCCCTGTGCAAACCCTGCTTAGTGGCTTAGCTCTACTGCCAGCCAATTACTTTCTGGGTTAATTTCAATATTAAGGAGATGCTGGGACCAACCATGGCACTTATTCCAGTGATAACTTGTTATATATGGGATACTAATCTATCTCTCACAGTTTCCAAATGGCCAAGACCTACATGGAAAAGTGTCCTTGTGGGAATGTCTTAAGCCTGCTAGAGCTCAGAAATATGACACTGTAAACAATCTCCATCTGAACTTGACTGCTAGCATGACGTGAGTTTTTAATTGATTAAATGGATTGAAAGTAGTCTCTCTTTTGTGAGCATCTCTGGATGTTGGTGTCCCTTAATATGATTACAAAGGATCATGCTAGGACTCAGTGGCTAGTGTCACTATTCTTTATCATGACCTGTCAGAAGTAGACATCACTCTGGTCTGCCAAGCTTAACCTCCTTTGGTATGACTAGCATGTTAGAAGATACAAATTCTTATCCCTATTATATAGACCAGAAGCTGAACCATAGAGAAGTTAAAAGATGTGGGAGATATAATACATAAACCTTTGATCAGACTCCAAGGCCAAGTGTTTCCCAATATACATGCAGCCACTGACTTTAATACACATGATCATATGGTGTAGGAGGAGGTCCATTTCTGTCATAGGTCTAGGGGAGGAGAATAGGGAGAAAGAGTGAGTGAGAGAGGAACGGAAAGATACAAGTGAGGGGATAACAATCAGGATGTAATCTGAATAAATAATTTAAAAAATAAAAATAAGAACATACATGTACAGCATTGTTAGACATCTTCTCAGCTTGAAGGCACAACAATTTATCTACTCTGGTGAACTAGGACAAGGGACTGCCTCTCTCCTCATCCAAGATCAAGATCCATAGACCACAAGAGTAAGGAAGGTTTTCTTCTTCTATCCCTAAGAAAAACTTGATACTCTTTATTCATTTATTCAACAATAATTGACTAATACCTTTTCATGATAAATACTTCTAATGATGAAATTTGAACGACAAGTGAAAGATTGTGTCTGTAATCATGGCGCTCACAATATTAGGAAGACTGACTCCTAGCAAAATAGTGATTTCTATTCAGAGTGATAACAAGTGTGGGAACAGATGTGATGTAATGGGACACAGAGCAAAGAGGAAGTTCCCATGGGCGTGCTTTTCCAGGCTTTAGAGCAGCCTCTGGGCAGAGTGTGGAAGAGCACAGTGTAGTTATAGTGACCTGGCAAGTCTTCCAAGCAGAAGAAGAAAAAATACAAAGAACGTACTCGGGCTTAGCACAAAGGGCTTGCATGCATTCAAAGCACGCAAATCTCTGAGCACTTCTGCGCTGCTAGAAGGTAACAGGGGCAGACCATCCTAACACTATTCCAAATGGCATGGCCTCATCTTAGAGGCAACTCTTCATCATGCAGGTAGAGTCTCAGGAACATTGCATGTGACCACATCAGGAGGTATTGCAGCACCTGCAGATCCCTTATTCAGCCCTAAGGGGAGGCTGGGGTGATTTCCCACTTTGTGGTGATTCTCTAACAATCTATGATGGTTCACAAGAAAATAGAAGCCTCCAAAGACTGATGGTGACGTCATTCACAAGTTCATTCATTTGGACAGTCACACACCTAGCACAGACAAAACAATGACAATGGCTTAGAGCAAGAGCTTATAATCTACTTAGGTTGTGTGGACCAAATGTGACTCCGCAACTGCTTTCATAAATAACATATTGGAACGTGGCTATGTGTGTTCATTGTGGACTCCTGTGGCTGCTTTCATACAAGAGCAGATATGAGCTGAGGCAACAGGGACAATATGAGCCACAGAGCTAAAAACATTTGTCATGCAACCATTTACAGAAACTGTTAATATTTGGTGAGTCAGTTCAAACACTGGCTCTGCCATTAAATTTGTATCTCTCTCAGTCTGTTTTCTCATCTATAAATCAAAGGTGAAAATGATGTTTTACCTAGCAGGTTGACTTTGAGAATTAAGTACTTTTATGTATAACCCACCAAGCACAAAATAAATACTGATTAACTATTAGTTGTTCTGGGTAAACTGGGAGAGAGGGCAGAAATCCATGATGGGAGCATCTCTGGGACAGGAGAGGCTTCCGGGAGTCTATAGGCAACCTAGCTGAGATTCCTAGCAGCAGGCAATATGGAGCCTGAAGTCAACACCTCCAGTAACCAGGTGGGACTTCCAGTGGAGGAAGGGGGACACCAACCAACCCATAAAATGTTCAGCCCATTTGTCCTGCCTACAAGATGTGTAGGGATAAAGATGGAGCAGAGACTGAGGGAATGACAAATCAATGACTAGCCCAACTAGAGAACCACCCCATGGGACAGAGCCAACCCCTGTCACTATTAATGATACTCTGCTATGCTTACAGAGAGGAGCCTAGCACAACTTCTTCTGAGAGGCTTCATCCAGCAGCTGATGGAAACTAATGCAGAGACCCACAGCCAAAAAAAAAAAAAATTAGGCCAAGCTCAGGGAGTCTTGTGGAAGAGTGGGAAGAAGGTTAGAGGGAGCCAGGAGGTCAAGGACACCACAAGAAGACCTAAGAGTCAATTATCCTGGGCCCACTGGGGGCTCACAAAGACTGAACCAAAACCTGGGCCAGACCTAGACTCTCTACACATACGTAGCAGATGTATAGCTTGGTCACTATGTGGGTCCCCTAACAATGGGAGTCAAGGCTGTCTCTGACTCTGTTGCCTGTCTTTGGGTCCCTTTCCCCTAGCTGAGCTGACTTATCAGGCCTCAGTGGGAGAAGATATGCTTAGTCCTGATGCAACTTGAGATTCCAGGGTTGGTTGGTACCCTTTGGGGGTCTCCCCTCCTCTGAGAAGAAGAAGAGGAGGGAGGGGGAGGGTGCATGAGGGTAGGACTGGGAGGAGATGAAGGAAGGGGTCTCTGTAAAGTGATGAAAGAAAGGAAGGAAGGAAGGAAGGAAGGAAGGAAGGAAGGAAGGAAGGAAGGAAAGAGAAGGAAGTAAGTTAGATTAGTTGTTCCTATTAATTCAGTAATATTACAGGACTGGTTGGAGGGCTAGGGAAAGGACTGTGATGGGCACTTTGTCCAGCCCTGAAGTGTGGGACTTCTAACAGTGGAGTGGGAGTGGGAAGTAGACGTGACTCTTTCACCTGCTTTTGGGACCCTTTGCCTCCTATTGGGTTGCCTAGTCCAGCCTTGATATGAAGGCTTGTGCTAGTCTTATTGCATCTTCTTACACCTTGGTCTGTTTATCACGGGGAAGCCTGCTCTTTTCGGAAGGGAAACAGAAGAGCAGTGCATCTGGGGAAGAGGGGAGGTGGGGGTGACTGGGAGGGGTGGAGAAAGGGAAGCCTGCAGTCAGGATGTAATACATGGAAGAAGAATTTTAAAAAAGAATAAAGGTTGTCTGTGCATATACACAGTTACTGGTTCAAGAACATATGGATGGCTGGGTGCGGTGTCGCATGCCTGTAATCGCAGCTCTCAGGGAGGCAGAGGCCCAGAAATCTCTATGAATTAGAGGCCAGCCTGGTCTACAAAGTGAGTTCAGGACAGCGAGGGCTACACACAGAAACCTTGTCTCAAAACAAAACAAACAAACAAAAAAAGAACATACAGACAACAAAGTGGTCATTTGATTTGATAACACATGGGTCACTGGTGACTTAGCAAGAGCGTTTTTGCCAGACTGGTGTGCTTTCAAAAGCTGGACCTGGTATGTACAGGTAACAATTAGAGAGTGTTTCTGTAAGGGCAGCCGAGGAGTGGAGATGAAAGAAGATGTGCGTCAGAGAAGGGAAATGTAAGATGGGAACTGGTACCAACTGAGGATGCTGGTGCGGCTGATGCATCAGAGGAGGAGAAAACAAGAGTTGTCACAACACTAGGTGAGAGGGGACAGAACCCAGCGTGAAGTGGAAAAACCAGCCCCAGAAAACAGCACATTCGGTAGATTATCCATTTTATCAAGAGAGAAGACAGAATGCAAAAATACAAGGAGGAATGCCAGAAGATCCTACAAAAAAAAAAAAAAGAAAGAAAGAAAAGAAAAGAAAACGGGTTTGTTTTTTGTTTTTAGGATTACATTTTTAATGATAAATTACAAAGACAATTACTCATATAAATATAAGTAGAGAAATATGAGTAGAGCAGGGGGAATTTGAAGCTTGAAATTTTAATTAAAAGGTTTTAAAGTTTGAGAAAGGAGACAGAGTTGGTAAGAGAAACACAATAGTACTGCTTGGTTATGATATGGTCCCAAACACAGTCTGCTTATAAATATAAAGTCAGAGAAGTAAAAACTGGTATATTATCTTTCCATCCATATTCACTTATTCTGACACAGGAGGAGAATGGGACTAAAGCTAGATTAATTGTGAGTTGGAATCTGGCCAAGAACAAACAGCAAGGAAAATGAGACAAAGGAACATGGGGCATTCATTTGATAATAAGAGGCTTAACAAGGAAAAGATGGGTGCTGGCCAGTGATGTGGCAGAGAGACCAATGCACTGCAGTGCTCATGGCGCCCAAGGGCTGCTGGGGTCATGAAAGGAGTCAACGAAGTGGAGAAACAAGAATAGATATTGAAGAAGACAGAAAAGGTGATGCACAGGGGTACGTTTAGTAAATCAGAGCCTGAAGTCCGTAATGCGTGGACACAGAAGTCGGTTAGTGTTTTATCAATATCAGAGGCAGAGACGCTCTCCCAGCCTAATTCTTGTGCGTTTCCAAAGACCTAAGAGCTTGAAGAAGTGAGTGGAAATAAGGATACAGGACCAGCTTTGGGGAGGATGAGCACCTGCACAAATTAACTTGTCAGAAGGAAGAAACGAACATCCACTCAGTAGAGTCTAAGTGTAAACACTACAAAAGACTGTAATACTCAGGCAGCAAGCACCAGCTGCTCTAAAAAGCACAAACTCCCAGAGCCCAACAGCTTAACCTAACAGAAGTTTATGTCTTGCTCAATAGACGCAATAGACGCTTATCTCTTGTGTGAGGAGGGGCTCTTCTTCATGTAAGTTATCCAAGGATTCAGGTGGATGCAGGCTCTGCCATCTCCGGCACATGGCTTCGAGACAGGAAGCCTTGAATCACAAGCCAGGCCTGGGCGTGCCAACATTTTTTTCCCCTATTGAGTAACTTGACTGGAAATGTAATCTGCATTCTGTGCCCAGAAATGAAGGGAAGGTAGTCTGTTGCCTTGCAGTGGGAGTCTACAGAACAGTATCACTTCATACGTTGCTAGAACTTTCAGGGGGCGGGGGAGTCACAATATATTGTAAGACATCACGGATCGGGAGGAACTGAATTTTAAAAATCTGCCTATTGGTCTTGAGCAACTTGTAAAAACTTATTAAGTCACGTTTGTAAAACTAATATAGGTAATAGCTCTGCTGCCTCAAAAGGGGTGTGTGTGTGTGTGTGTGTGTGTGTGTGTGTGTGTGTGTGATATTATCAAAATTAGTTTCTGGGTATTAAAAGTCTGATAAGCTCTGAAACAGTGTGTCAGTACCATTTACCATCATCATCATCGTCGTTTATAACTAACATATGGCCCAATCTGACTCCTTCCGTGTAAGAACACATACCTATGCCAATAAGTATATTCCTATAAAATGTTGCTTCTAATGCCAACATCCCTGTCCACGTACTCCATTCTTCCACTCAGCCTCTGGGTCCTGCCTTCCCAGAGCCTCCTATTTCTGATATCATACTTACTTCCCATTTCTTCCTGTCTCAGAACACGCAGAGCCAGGCTGTGGCTTGCCGGGCTCCCTCTGCTGATACGCCCACAGGGTGCAGTTCTACCACTGCTACCGCCATGGCTTATTATTGTGAGCCACCCCGGGTGCTCCATGGGACTTGGGAACTTCCCTGTCACTATGCTTTTGAAGGAGCCCTGAATACAGCTAAGCAGACCACATACTGCATTATCCCAGAGACCCACGCTTACTTGGCTGCCTGTGTTGTTTGTTATAAGGCTCTTCTAACAAACGGTTCCGCCCTGACGAGACAATATCCTCCCAGACAGAACGTACACACCTTGAGGTCAAGGCCTTTCTCCTAACCCATGATCAGATGCCATGCAGGCTCCAGGTGGTCCCACGGCGAGGTCTGTCCCTGCCCATTTGTTCAGGAAAATTGAACATGAAACTCAAGTATAAGATGCTGTACTTAAAGAACCAGAGCAGACAGGTTTCTTTTTTTTTTTTTTTTTTTTTTTCTTACAAGCTGTAGATGAAAAATATTTGCTGATTTCTGGTGATACAGGGCTTCTAGTCATCAAATCAGCTGTAAAACACGTTTGGAAGTTTGCTGCACGCTTGCCTGTGTTCATTACTAAGTCAGCCCACATTGAGATTGCTCGTAACACCTCATTGATCCCTAAACAAACAAGCACCCCATTTTTCAAAATCGGTTCAAAGCACCCCACTCCTAAGAGTTAAAACACAAATGAAGCAACCCAGCGTCCACGCTTTTGATCATAGGCAGAGGGTCCTTTGTTGTTTGGATAGCACCTGTAGATGCATCCTTACATGACGGATGTAGATGCATCCTTACACGATGGATGTAGATGCATCCTGACATAACAGATGCCCAAAGCTCCACCTTGAATTGAAAACTGCCAGGTGGAGGCAGTTGAAGTCATACACACACAAGGGACAGCAGCCAGTGTATGCATAACCCAAAAAGATTTTGCCTCGAGAAAATTATCATACTTCCTGAACTTATAATCACCATGCTAACTCAGTACATATTAGAAAACATGCCCTTTGGCACTGTGCTGAATTTTTTTGGCCCCTATTCATTATTTGTTATGATTTGTCCCCATTCATCATTAAGAGCCAAACTCAATATCTATATTCTTAAGGAGATATATATTATTAGATTCTATTTATAAGAATCCCTAAAGCAGTCAAATTGGTAGACACAAAAAATAAGGTGGTGGCTGCCAAGAAATGAAGAAGAAGCTGGCTACAAAGTAGCTCAGTGGGTGGAGTGTTTCATTTTGCCAAGATTAAGAAGCTCTGTCGATCTCACACTCTGATATGAATACAGCTGTCAGTACTGAACTGCATAGGTGCAGATGTCTGAGAAGGTAAATTGTCATCTTTTTAACCTTGCTTAAAAATAAGTTGTTTCATATGCAGAATCTAGCCAACTGTGTGTGTATGTATGTATGTATGTATGTATGTATGTATGTATGTATGTAAACAACTAGACATGTAAATACAACATAATATAAAGAAGAGAAAAGAAGAAAAGCTAAATGTAAGGGGATGAGAAAGAACTGAATGCAAGTAATGGGCAGGACTTATGAATGAGGAAATAAAGCTAATTGTTCCTCTAGCTCTAATTCTGTTATGGACTGTTTGATCCGGGTGGTAGATAACTACATTCGATATACTCGATGCTGAAAGTGCCAAACTTCATATGAAGCTTTCACAGCCTCCAATTCAGATGCCATTTCTCACTCTATGTGCATTCAAGTTTCAGAGACACTGAGTCTGGTTAATTTTGGTATGTGATTTTTTTGCAAGATTTCTATAAAACTTAAAAGCAAAATTTTTAAAATTAAATGTTTATATGGGCAAGGTGATGCATACCTGTAATCCCAGAATGCAGGAGACAGAGGTAAGAAGAACTGCCATAACTCAGGGGCTATTATGATCTACATAGTAAGTTCCAGATCAGCCAGGCCTACATAAGACCCCATCTCAAAAACAAAAAACAAAATACGATTCAAATAAAATAGATTGTTTTTGAACTACATTTTTTTGATTCTGGGAAGGCAGAACCAGTTTTATTTACAGTCATAACCCCTGTGGGTCCACTGTGCTCCAGTAGACAAATATTTTGAGCAAAGTAGCAGGATACAAAATTGCCATGCAAAACTCAGTAATCCTCCTATATACAAATGACAAATGGGCTTAGAAAGAAATGAGGGAAGCAACACCATTCACAATAGCCTCAAATAATGCAAAATGTCACGGAGTATCTCTGACCAAGAAAGGAAAAGATTTATATGATAAAAATCTTAAGACAGAGAAGAAAGAAAGTGAAAAAGATCTCCCACACTCATGGATTAGGAGGATTTAATATAGTAAAAATGGCCACCCTACCAAAAGCAGTCTACAGATCCAATGCATTCCCCATCAAAAATCCAACACAATTCTTCACAGAACTGAAGAACAATTTAAAGCTTCATATGGAAACAAAAGGCAAAAAGAAAATAGGACAGTGGGGGTCAGGAGGAGGATAGTGAAAACAACCCTGAATACTGCAAGAGCCTCTAGAGGTATCACCACCGGCAATCAGGAAAGAGAATCCTTTAACGGCTTAAAACAAACCCACCACATGACCCAGCTGTTTGCTTATTATTAAGTGTATTATGCATGCCTCCTCATCTATATATGCATCACATGCATACACTGCCTGGAGAGGCCAGAAAATGGTATTTGATCCTATGGAGCTGGAGTTACAGGCAGTTCTGAGCTACCCAATAACCGTCTGGGTACCAAGCCCAGGTCCTCTATAAGAAAAGCAAGTGGACTTAACTACTGTGCTCTCTCGCCAGCCCCACTCCATACCACAGTGGTTACATCAGTTTTCAATCCTATCAACAAACATAAATCATAGAATGTAAAAGTTGTTGAAGAATGCATACAGGAAAAAGAAGAAACTTTCATAGTGTTAGTAATAATAATGATTTCCTGTCCAGAATACCCAGAGCATAAATAGAAAAGGCAAAAATAAGCTGCCGGGATTATATCAAACTGAAAGGCTTCTGAGAGGCCAAAGAAATAATCAGTGGGGTGAAAAAGCAGTTTATAAAAGGGGAGAGAATATTGGTAAGCCCGATAAGAGGGTAAAATCTAAAATATACTAAGATCTGTTTAAATATACTAAGAAACTCCTATAAGTCAATAGCAAAACAAAATGGACTAATTGTGCGAAGAGCTGAAGACATTTAAATGGACAGGAGGCTTAATCTCGCCGGCCATCGGGTTAGTCAGGAGTACAATGGTACATCCTCCTTGACGTGTGCTGTTGTCAAATGATGAGGGTGTGGAGAAGTTGGGCTCCTGACATGCTTCAGTGGAACTGTAAAGTGCCTGCTCTCTCAACTCAGCTGGGTCATCAAGGGCCCACAAGACAACAAGACATGTGGAATTCAACCTGGATCTGAACATAACATAAAGGTAGACTGAGGCAGAGTAAGAAGGACCATCGGCACTTCGCTGATGTGGACCCATGAACCCGACCCTAACTCAACAGAAGATTGTGGGGTGCCCCCCCATGAATGAATGCAACACTACAGTGACTCTGCAGAACCCAGTGTCAACACACACTCTCTCTCTCCTTGGGAACTTATATCCAGGCATCTATGACTTAGGAAAGATGAGAGGGCAGGACTAGCTATGTGGAGCCATGTCTGCCTATGGCCTGAGGCCTGAAGCCCCAAATGCCATCAACATCTTAACATAAACACAGGAAAGGTACCGTTATCTGTATTCTTTTTAATATATTTTATTAATTTATGCATATTACATCTCCTTTGCATATTACATTTTCCCCTTACTCCCTTCCCCTATGACTGTGACTGAGTTAACCCAGAAGCAGAAAGAGTCAAATGGTATATTATCACTAATATCTGCACACTAGCCCAAGGGGCATGTCCCATGAATGTCTTCACTTATCAGGAAACTGGGACAGAGGGGAGGACATCCTATTGGGACTCTAGATGAGAGAAGCATGGGAGAATGGGGAAATAGAAGGATCCAGAGGTTCCTAGAAACCTACAAGAAGAATATTATGACGGGCGGATTTGGGCCCAGGGGTCCTGCTCAAACTATGGCACCAGCCAAGGACAATACATGCAGTAAACTTCAAACCCCTACCCAGATCTAACCAATGGACAGGACATTCTTCACGTTATCTGTATTCTTGAGATCTCGTGGCTGGAACACAGCGGCACCAAGATGTGATTGAGGGGGCGTCCACAGGACTTCGCACCGCATCCTCTTACTGCTCATGAGGCTCCTCTTGCCTTTTCCACCTGATATCCAGGCATCACACTGCCCGGCGGTGCCTGGCCAATGACAGAGGATCTTTCCAGGGACTTGGGCTCATGGATAGAGCTGTCATTTCTGCCATTCAGATTCCACTTCCCTGTCCCAGCCTCTGGCCGTGGCAGGCATCATCCTAACCAAAGCTCTCTCCCTGCCTTTAGTCTGTTTAGTACAGTAGCCAAGCAGTCACACCAATCAGAGATGCAACCTTTTGTTTTTTAAAGCCCACTTGCCATCGTGGCCAGAGGAAACAGGAATCCGGGTGTTCATCTCAGAGCAGAAATGGGCCAGATTACATCATGCCTGAGTACCATTGACTCAGGACAGTGCTTTTAATTGGATAGAGACTGCCTGAATATCACTCCATACAGGACACGGGGAAGGAAAGGGGTCCTCAGGACCTTGAGGTTATCATACACTAAAACTATATTTAAGCATGTGTTTTTACTATTGCTTGGTTTATAATGCAGAGGGTCTTTTTATTTATTTATTTATTTATTTTCAATTTTTCTGCTTGGTGACTTCTTAGTCAGACCAAAGGATGAGCAAGTAAAGGGGGAAAATGATCAAGTGGTAAAAGGAACTAACTGCACTGTAGCATTTCTTTTAGCCAAATCCTTTCTCCTGTCAATTTGTTGCCAGAAACAATCAGTTATTTTGGGAATTATTAAGCACGGTGCTGAATTAATCAGATGATGCTACAAATAACATCACCAGGCCTTCTCGGAGGAAAGAAAATAATAGATGATTAAATACTTCAGTGTTGTCTTCTTAGGACAGCGTTTTCTAATGAATCGCATGGTGAAGACATTTAGGAAACTATTTTCCCTTCCAAGGAACACTCCTTAATGAGCCTTAAAATAATCAGAATGATCTCCACACAATTGCACAAACGCTTGGTTTTCAAAGAAGCATTTTTGTTTAAATTTAAAAAATGAATAGGAAAAACAGCATTCAGTGATCTGATTTTATACTTTGACAGCTTTTCTTATTCTGATAATCTTGAGTCGATGCCGGAAACCCCATCCTTGCCCTCCTCACATCTTTATTTTCATCTTTACTGCCCTTTCTCATGGCAACACACTGGTATAAAATTCTAATGTTTCAGGAAAGTATCACAGAGACTGTTTCAGTTACCTACAGCTGCCACTCTTTGTGGGGGGCCTTCCCCAGAGGACTGACAGAGTGGACCCTAAGAGGAGAGCAAGGAGTCAGCCAAGGGAAAAATCAGGTGAGGTAGTCAGAGGAATCTTGCAGCTCTGGCTGACTAGCAGTCAGATTGCTTTTTTTTTTTTTTAATACAGGTTTCACAGAACAAAGGCAGGCTAATGATTATCCAAAAAGCACACATTATATCACTTTGTCTCGAGACATATGTTTGATTTTTTTTTTCATTACATGTCTGGTGTTACAAGTTCAGTCACAATTAGAAAGTATGAATAGAACAGATTTTATTTTAATTATTAGACTTACAACTCCAATTCAAAGAATTTAAAGAATGCCTCTGTCAATGCAAATATACTTATTATATGACAGCCTTCTTTTAAGCTGGTAGTATTTGCAGTTTTAAAGCACTCCACACAAACAGAAAATACCTGAACCAGTCTTCTTATGAATAACAAATACTAATACCTAACTCCTTGTACTGTATTGTTTCATCGTCTATTCTACAAAGTAGGAAAAGCTTATTTTAGTCAATCTATCTTATTTACTGAGTTCTATTCCTCCAAATAAAGTTGTTTCTCTAAAAGCTGGAAGGATAGTAACTTTCCTAAAAAGACTCAGATACAATTTTTTTGGGAAAAGATATAAGATGAGTCACAATGCAGAAAGTCCCCAAGAACGCAGCACACAAACACCAAAACCTAAAAGTGAGAGACAGAATGCCAGCAATTGCAGCGCTTGGCTCAGCTTTGCTAGAACTGTGTCAAATAGCTATGACTTCATGACTGTCGCCATTTCCAGTGGATATGGCTGTGCCAACTCTTCTAAAAACCTCTGGCTACAGTTCAAATTTTTTTCAAGTCTTTTGGCCACTTTTGGAATCTCCTGCTTTACTGCGAGCCCAGGCCTTATTCGTTCTCCACTCAATGCACCTATCTCTGCAGAATAGACCCATCTTCCAGGTCTATGGTAACTTATTTTTTTTATTAGTGTTGCCATACAGAATAGTGGATTTCACGGTGTCCATTTCATCTATTCTTTTTCTGTCCCTTTTCCTCACTGCCTCCTCCTGATGTCCCTCTTTCTCTCTCCCACCAACACCCAGGAGACCTCCTTGTACCTTCACATCACATGTATTCTATTACCTTCTCTTCCCCATCTCCATAAGATCTCTTCCTATCCCTTCATGGTCTCCTGTGTAATTTCATGGTCTGCACACACACACACACACACATTAAAATGCAGATTTTTTTTTTACTCTCAATTTGTACATATATTTGTAACTGTGGTTTTTTGTGGGGTTTGTTTGCTTGTTTGTTTGTTTGTCTGTTTGTTTGTTTTCCAAGACAGGGTTTCTCTGTGTTAGCCTTGGCTGTCCTGGACTCGCTTTTGTAGACCAGGCTGGCCTCGAACTCACAGCAATCCGCTTGACTCTGCCTCCCGAGTGCTGGGATTAAAGGTGTGCGCCACCACACCCGGCTCCGACTGTGGTGTGTGTTTTGAAGCAGACAAGTAATAATGTCTTGTTTTTTAATCTGGCTAACTAGCCTACACCACTTAGACAAGTGGAGGCCATCTGCCTGTAAGGCAACCACCAAGAGCGCTTGCTCACTCTTGTGGTTCTCTTCATCGTTGTTTAGAATACTATCAGATCTTTTTCCCTCCTTTCTCTATTAGTATTTGAGATTTTTCTAGTTACTATATTGCACACGATGGATTCCTTCTGAGGCCTCTGTTGTTCACTGATTTCTCTCATGAGATTTACATTTCCCAGTGTTCTTGTGAATGAGACTGGCTTTCCTCTTCTTCCACGAATAGTATTTCTGAAAGTATTTTCTGCAGTGGTGTATGGCTGCAATGAATTCCTTTAGCGTGTGGTTTATCTTGAGGTGCTCTCATTTCTTTTACATCATTTTAAAAATATAAGTTTTCTGGGCATAACAATCTTTGTGGGCAAGTAATTTACTTTCAGGAACTAAAATATACCATTTCCTGCTTTCTTGGCTTTTACATGGCTGGTGGAAAATCAACTTTTAGCTTGATTTCTTTTCCTTGATTTGCTATTTGGTATCTTGACTATGGGATGCTTCCAGAAGGTTCATCTCTGATCATGTCTCTTTGGTATTCTAATTGCTTTTGTGTTTTGATAGGCATTTCTTTTTCTAGGTTTGAGACATTCTCTACTATAATTTCATTGAACAGATTATCTATGCTTTTATATTGTATCTCAGTTCTTTACTTTATCCTGTGGAATTTTAATTTGGCCTCCTGAACATATCCCAGAATTCTTAGAGGTTTTGGACATGCTCATGTATTGTATTTCATGTATGTGTAGCTGAATGTATTATTGATTTGACTTTGTTCTCGATCCTTAAAATTCTCATTGTCTCGTCTGTCAATGCTCTCCATGTGGAGGTTTTAGCGTTTCTGTTTGATTCTTTTTCAGTGTCTTGGGTTTTTTGTTTTTGTTTTTGTTTTTGTTTTTGTTTTTTTGGTTTGTTTTGTTTTTGTTTTTTGGTTTGGTTTGGGTTTTGAGGGGGAGTTGTTTGTTTGTTTGTTTGTTTGTTTGTTTGTTTCATATAATTTTTCCTCCACGTTTTTGTATTTCTACTCCAAATTACTGACTCTTTCATTCGGTTTGCTAAGGATTTTATATGTGGCCTGAAATGATATGCTTATTTAATTCATCTGTTCATGGCTTCCCCCTTTCCTCACCCCAAGCAGCCTCCTTCTGCTCTACTGTGTCTCACCAGTTGCTACCATCGCCCAACTGATCAGTCCAGCAGGAACCCAGGCCGTCAATCACTCCATCCGTGACCTTCCCACGCTCCTCACAGAATCAACCATTCAGTTCTCTTTCTTGAATCTTTTTTCTACTTTTGGTATTAATATTTCATGTAACACCTTGCAGGAGTAGTTTTCTAGAACACATCCTTACTCCCTCATACACATTCTCCTCGCTGTTTCTAACATTTATTTTGGGAAATTTAAATCTGATCGTTTCTCCTGCATTATGCCAATCAATGACTTTTCACAGCCTTTACATCAACCCTAAAGTTGTTATTACGGAATTAAAAAGAAACACAGTTTCTCTGATTTTGCTACCCATTTCACCGCTTATGACTTCAACACTAAGTTTTTCATAATTCATTGCCTTTCTTTGTTTATGCTATTTCATGTATCTTTGTCTCTACTCATACTAATTTCTGCCTGATTCTTATATATTATATTTTTAAGGACGGTAAAATGGAAGTTTTTACTGCGAGTTTTTTTTTTTGAGGTTTAAAGGATATGTTTTTGGTGATAACTGGTTATAATGATGTAGAGAAACTTCCTGAAAGAAGAAAGAATTCAATGAGCTAGGTAAGATATTTTCAAGGCATAAGACAACTACCAACGCAGAGAATTTTTGAAGGAAAAATAGCCAAGAGAGAAAAAAGTTCAAAAAGCTCAATTTTCACCCTAGGGCTTTTTATAATGTAAATATGAGGCATTACAATCACTTTAGAAGACTGTTCAGCAGTAACTGCTAATGCCAAGCTGAACATGCCATACAATCAAGCAATTCTGCCTTTATGTAATACACAAAAATGTACATCAAAAACCATGTAGAGAAAATATTCAGAGTAGGATTACTCCTAATAGCCCAAATTGGAAGTAACTAATATTTTCATTATATAATAGAATTATAAGTAATTTGTTTTATACTTACAAATTAGAATGCCATACAATAAAATTGATTGTTACACATAACACAATAGCAAGAGTGAACTGCTAAGCATAATTTTTTTGAAAATGTCAGCCTTGAAAGTATATATACTATAATACCTCATTTATACCAATTACAAAAGCAGGCAAAACAAAATACATGTTCAAAGTCCAGATAATGATTTTCTTTGTAGAGAAAAAAGGAGCACAATAATCCCATCCTGATAACATTCATCTGAATTGTGTTTCCCTTAAAGGCATCAATTTTAAAATCATTTTTTCCAGCTGTCTATGATTTGTACAAGTTTTGGCATGTATGTTACACTCCAATAAGAATTTCTTTTTCAAAGGAATAGAGTACATTTTTATCTAAATAGAAAACAGTATTGTATAGAACTTATAAAAGGGCCTACACATAAATCTATATTTTAGAGAAACAACTCATTTTAAACTTGATATCTCAGCATAAATACCTAAAATGCTGTTTTTACTAAATTACCGAGAAATTACAAGCACAAATTGTCTGATGAATATATATATTCCTACTGGAAACAAAAAATAATGTAGCAATCATACTTGTACACAATCAGTAAGCTGTTCCCACAAAAGAAAGTAAAAATCAATTTTGCTGGGCCTTTCTAGCTGGCACCACCTGTGAACTACTTGTCAAAGCTTTTGAACTGAGGCTGTTGGTTTCCTTATACTTTCCAACCAGCAGCTATGTTTCTTATGTAATTTTTCACTGCCTATGAGTATCTGCAAGAACGTACAGATGTGTGTGTGCCTGTGTGTGTGCAGGTGTGCGTGTGCATGCGTGTGTGCGCATGTGTGTGTGTGTGTGTTCCAGTACAGGTGGGACTATACTGGTAGGCACTGCCTTTTAAAAGCCCCAGAAAATATTCTGACAGTTTACGAGTGTTCGTGCAGTTTTCAGAATCAGGGGAAAGTTTTCATTTAAAGACCTATCTAAAAATGAAAATTAGAGGGCTGTGGAGACAGCTCAGCTGATAAGGCATTTACCACTAACCACAAGCACCTGAGTCCTCAAAGCCTAAAAGCTAAGAACACCTGTCTAAGTCACTGAGGAGGTAGAGACAGCAGGATCTCCGGAGTTCAGTGGTCACTTAGTCTAGCCAAATCCTTGAGCTCCAGTTTCAGTGAAAGATCCCACTTCAAATAAAATGGGAACTGGAAAGATACTGTGGTGGTTAAGAGCACTTGCTGCTCTTTCAGAGGAGGTTCCCAGCACCTATGAAGGGTACCTCACAACCAACTATAACTTCATTTCCAGGATTTATCCAATGCCTATGGGCTTTGAAGACACCTGGACTTACATGTACGTACCCTCCCCCCCATACACACACACACACACACACACACACACACACACACACACACACACACTAAAATAACAGTAAATCTTTAAAAACTGTGAAGAGCAGGGAAGACACTGACACTGCCCCCTGACCTCCACATGCATGTGCTCACACTCTCAACACAAGGACATACACCACCAGCATCACCATCACCTCACACACAATGAGAATTAGATTATCATCTTAGATCAGCATATTTAAATGGTGAAAAGATATTAATAAAGGGTTTCATACAACTCGCCTTCAGCTTGTAGCCCAGCAATAGCAAAGGTGACACCACCTGGGAAGGTGTCTCTGGCTGTAGAGACCTTCCAAAGAATTCTCTCAATCACTGCAAAATGCTGACTGTATATTCCTCGCATGCCTCTCAGAGTTTAGACAAGTTTTTAAGTAGAATGCAGGTCCTGAATCCAAGCACACCGTCGCTCTGTCAGGGGGCCCCATATCTAAGAGTCTTTTCTCCCTTCAGTGAAACGTATACTAAAGCACGTAAGACAAAAAGCTTCATAACCTATTATTACTGGGAACAACGATGTTGGCCACCCTAGGCTTTCCTTGCTACTCTCTGTGCTCAGTCGCAGAAATAATGGCACCACGTTAACAGAAATAGCATCAGCTCACAGGGTGCCACCTCTACCTGTCATGAAGCCTCTATTCCCTGAAACCTCCCCTTCTCCGGTCCCATTTTTAATTCCCATTGGGGGTCCTTCACAAAAAAAAAAAAAGGAACAGAAAGAAATTCTCTGTCTCCATTTAGTCCCCTCCTCCTGTCTCCCTCCCGCCCCACCCTAACCCAGCTGCTGCAGATCTATTTTAGGAAGATTCAGTGTTGAGCCTGCTGGTCTGCTGTCCGTGGTGCTGACTTCTATACCACGGGTCCCGGGTCTAAGGGCACAACGCATCTCATGCCACCAACATCTCCAAACACCAGAGTCTGAGACTGGGACGTTGGGTTTCGGAATGAGAGACTTTGAGTATTCCCACGGTAGTGGAGACAAGTTTCAACTGAAAATACAAGTGCTATTAATAAGCCATGGCCCTACACGTGCCAAAGTTTAATATTCTCTGTACCCACCTTGTGAACCTCTCCAATGTTTTATACCATGTTTGTTCAGTAGGCATCAAGAAAATGTTGTCCTCAGTGTGTTAGCAATTTTCCATCATTTTTAAAATTTTTATCCTCAGTCTCCTATAAATGAATTTATAATCATCAAGCTGGAGAGCGAAGAACAAACAGCATATTGTATTACAACTCGGTCTCCAGTTGTAATTATCAAGTTTGTCTGTTAATTGTCTTCTCTCATGCAACAGGATAATTCTCAAATGTCTTTTAGACTGTCTTCAAGCAGATTGTGAAGAACTGGTCCTGGGGGCACAACACTAAGATGAGCAGGATACAGACACTAACTCAGAATCCACCTACACCATATTTCATTAGTAACTAGTTTAACCCATAGATATTTATGGCTTTACATTCCATTTTGACAACTGGAGAACTAATAATCTCAATTTTAATTAAAATATCTTAATTTAGTGTTCTGGTTGGTTTGAATTTACATATTCTAATCTTGCAAGTGGTGTGATGGCTGTGCAGGAACTTTAAATTTGAATCTATCGCAGACCCATCACACCCTTACCTGTGAGACCCTCAAAGAGATGACTCATCACTGGGTCTGTGCCTCAGCACTTTTATCTATGAATATATCAATGATGTATATGCCCTAGAGCATCAGGAAAGGTTAGTTTACATTAATAAACAACATAGGTATGCATGTATACATTACATCTATATCCATGCAGTTACAATACATAGTAATCTTTCAGATAAATTTGCAATGTTATTAAACAATTGATGAGTTGCTATGACCAATTACCCACCCATACTAAAGGATTCTCACATAGTGACTATAATAAAAACTGGTGCAGTCTAGATATTTAGTTTATTTTGGTATTTAATTTATTTACCTTTTATTTTGTCTATTTATTTATTTAACCCTTCCATGCAACCTGAACTAATGAAAAATTACTCATATAAAAGATTTTATAAATTTTTGTTATTATCTATAAGATGACCTTAAATTCTAGTAAATAGTTTACAAGCAAATGTGTTTTATAGTCATGCAAACATCTTTCCTATGTAAATATAGCCACACATCTTTACTAGCAGGTGGCATAGATATATGATGTTGATACATTAAATATATATGCTAGACCAGCAGTTCTCAACAGGGCTCATGTATTAGATACCCTGCATATCATATAATTGCATTATGACTCACAACAGTAGCAAAATTATAGTTATGAAGTATCAAAAAATGAGTTTATGGTTGGAGGTCACCACAACATTAGAAACTGCATTAAAGAGTCGCAACATTAGGAAAGTTTTACTTAATATATAAACTTCTGAGTGTCAAGCTATATGATTTAATATTATTTTACCAAAATAAATGTCAAAATAGTCTTTATTTTTTAACTAGGACATATAATATCAAGAAATTTAGAAAATCCATTGTTAATTTGTGTATTTTATTTATTTAGTAGCAAAAGTAAATTAAGGGAATGAAAAATAGATTTCAATGAAAACGTCTAGACAAAAATACAAACTTTGATATCCATGACTAGTTTGTTCCTAAGCACCAAAAATAAGAACCAACCCAAGCTGCCAGTCAGTGACTGGAGAAGTCAACAACCTGTGGTATTAACTACCATACCAGGTATTGTCATACCATGATATAATACTCAGAAATAGAAAATAATAATTAATAACCTCAATGGAATTGTGCTGAGTGAAAGGCAGTCTCAAGCCACATACTGTTTCATTACACCTAGATAATATCTTTGAAGTAACAAAATTATAAATAATGATTTGTGGTAGCCAGAGGATAAGGAAAGAGAGAAAGAGATGTGGACATAAAACAGTGGAGTGTGGCTAGAGAGATGACTCAGCAGTTAAGAGCAGTTGCCACTCCTTCAGAGGACCCAAATTTAGATCACAGCATCCATGTGGGATGGTCCAGCATCCATTTGGGATGGTCCAGTATCCATTTGGGATGGTCCAGCATCCATGTGGGAAGGCTCACAGGCACCTATAATGCCAGATTCCGGAGATCCAGGATGCTCTTCTGCCCTCCACAGGCACCTGCACACACACAGCACATAAACACATGTACCCATGCATGCATGTGTGCAAAATAAAAATTTAAAAACAAGATGAGTAATGTTGAGATAGGCTGCTCTGTATCTTGGCTATGTCAGCGTCACGTGACTCCACATACAATGGAAAAACTGCACAGCACTATTCCACCACTTGAGAAGCTGAGTCAGGAGGATCACGTGTTTAAGGTCAGCCTGGACTACAAAGAAAATGCACAGAACTTCATCATCAATGAGTATGCGCAAATCTGACGAATGAAAATAAGACTGATACACTTTGTCCACAGCAATTTCCTAATTGGTGACGTTTCACAGTAGTTAGGTAAGATATTTCCCTTAAGAGACATTGGATAAACACATTCAGGACATTTCTATGTCATATAAATGCATGTAAGTCTACATTTACTTCAGAATGAAAGTTTACCAAAAATAATATGTCCTAAGAACTTTAATAAGATAACATTATGTAAACTTATCAGCTTAAAAAATGAGAAATCCCAGCAGAGGCAGGCAGATAGATATATGTGAGTTTAAGGGGTGAGGAAGACGGAGGGAGGCAAGGAGGGAGAGAGGGAGAGATCCTAAACTGGCTCAGAAGATATAGCAACTAATGTGGGGGTTCCTCTAAAACCCAGAAATAGAACTGCCAAGTGAACCAGCTGTACCATTCCTGAGCACACACCCAATATATAGATACATCCTACAAGGCACTTGAACACCTATGTTGATTGCCACTCTATTCTCAATAACCAGGAAACAAAGTCAGCCTAGATGTGAATCTACCAATAAATGGGTAACGAAAATGTATGCACGTACACAACAGAATTTTATCTCACTGTAAAGAGAAAGGAAATCGCCAGGCTAATGGATGAAAATCTAAAAATTATACTAAGTAAAGTAACCCAGGCCCAGAAGGACAAGCACATTTTTTTCCTTTCAAATGAAAAAATGTAGCTATAAATTCTTAGAGTAATGTGTTTAACTTGGAGTGCCTATAGAGGCCAGTAAGGTTAAAAAAAAAAAAAAAAGAAAGAAAGAAAGAAAGAAAGAAAGAAATGTTACAGCAGGGAGTGGAAAAAATAAGACATAAAGGATGAAATGGAAATAGATGAACAGAATGAGAGCAGGCGGTGGGGAGGACCTGGCGGTAGAAAATGTTACTGAAGAGAGAGGCGGGAGGTGGGAGTGCAGGTTAGAAAAGGGGATAAGAAGGAGCAGTAAAAATATTAGAAACCTACTATTAAATCAGCTTATTAAAATACATTTTTAGGTTGAAATGGAAGGTACCCTGCATGGGTGAACAATGGTCCTGTCAGAAACCATAGGCTACTAAATAAAAATCTTAATCCAAGGCATAGAATAGCCCCTAAAAAAATCATTTGTCACAGAAGTCTCAAAAAGTCCCCCTCAAAAGACTATACAGGCAAATTTCATTGCTCTTGGTTGCCCACCAGAACCTGACAGTAAGATCCTGTTGCTGAAGACGGGATTTATGTACAAGACATGGAGAAATGAAGCTGAACACTTTTTCCCTGCAGGCGAGCTTTCATAACACCAGAAAAGACTGTGCAGAGTGTGAAGAATAAGCATCATCAACAGTCTTACCCCAGCCTTCTCCACTACCTCGTCCACCAGAAGAGGAATGGCCTCTTGCAGGAGCATGGTCTTTGCCAACTGATAAACATCTTAGTACAGACTCTCAGAGGACACACACACACACACACACACACACACACACACACACACACACACACACACACACACGTCCCAAAACAAGAGGTGGGGCTTTTTGGTCTTAGCTGTTCATCACTCCTCTTCAAGATGCTCGTAGAGAGAACCACTCCAGTGAACGCTTCAAGGTTCCAGTTTCTGGCTGCAGCTCCAGGTTCCAGCTGCTGCAGTTGCAGTCACATTTGTTGAGTTGCTGGTTTGCTGTTTAACAAGTCTTGCTGGAATCCTGCTGACTAAGCCAGTGGAATAGCACCAAGGAACCGAACCTTGAAAGGTCTACTTCTCCTGATTCTATTAACCTCTTTTCTCTCCTACCTAGGGTAGGTGGGTTGGAAGGGAGGTATAAGCATTAAAGAACCCCAAGTGAAGTAGGTTTTAAAAAGTTCAGCGCCTAGAGCCAAGGGGACATTGTAGAAGAGGCAGTGGAAGAAATATAAGAACAAGAGGGTAAGGCAATGAGTCAGAGAAGTATGTCTCCTGGCCGTGGGAGGACTGCTGAACTCATGACCTCGCAGCAGTTGTGGCTACCTGCACAAGGCTGGACCCATCAACGTGTCATCATGAGTGAGGAAGAAATTCATGAAGCCCATCCCTCCCTGAGGAACTGTGGGTAGCTAATGATTGATGAGGGAGAAAGTTTCATTTTAACTTGACCATATACCCAGTAAGAAATACCCATGCTCTGCTAAATCACCTCCATCCATGCTCATTTTAAAAACTATAATTAAATTCAAACACACACACACACACACACACACACACACACACACACACACACACACACCCCTCATGAATGTTAGAATGTTAGAGGTGGGACTCTTAAGAAGGGGCCTTTCCACAGACGATGACATGGTGTGAGAAAGGGTAAAGTTTCACTTTATGTGTATATAAGTTGGCAAAAAAAAATGGAAATTTGAAAAATAGAGAGATCTGAGTGGTCTGACTTCCTTCTGCTTAGGTCTACAGTGTGTACCATTTGAGGGCAGCAATCCTGCCATTACGATTCAATAAATGCTCACTCGCAGTCTCCTGATCCCCAAGCACACACAACAGTAGGCATCTCAGCAAAGAAAATATTGTATGACCTTTTACAGATATCCCGGTGGCAGATGCTTCGGCTCTTATTCACAAATGAAGAAATACACACAATGATATAACGGATCTGCCCAAGGTCTTGTCAAGCTGGAGTGGAATGGAAATGGGGTTCTCCTTTTCTGAGAAATAGGGAAGGGAGGAGGGGGGACAGAGAGGGGGAGGATAGAACTGGGAGGTTAGGAGGGATGGGATTATGACCAGGATGTAAAGTAAATAAATTAATTAATTTAAAAAAAAAGAGTCTTCCCAAAGTCTCATAGGCAATATACAGCAGGCCTGCCCTTTGCTCTCAGGCTAGTGATGATTTAGGACTATAAAGCAGCAGCCATCTCTGAAAATTACAGAAATTACTCCACTTGGTTCCCCTGCACCCATCTTGTAAAATACTTAACCCTAATTTGGCCACTCTGTTTTCTTTGTCCATTCAAACCCACCGGGCTCTGAGCTACTGCAGCCACTGCAGTTGTGGAGAGAAACACCATAGCCAAGCCATGACCGCCAACCTACCATGGCCCCATCTACCTCACAAGTCAACATCTATCTCCCTACAGTATGCAGCAAATGGTTCTAACCCATGACCCATAAGGACTTTATTCTCTTTTCTGAGTGCGAGTACTCAAATATCTGAAGTTAGTTACTGTGCTATCGTGCTATGCAAATTTCTCTGAAATTCTGAAAGCATTCCAATTGTTCTCTGTCCAATCCATACTGCCCGGAAATGACTGTGCCTGTGGATGTGCATGCAGAACACAGCAAGATTGCTCCTCTCACCACTCTAAATATAGTAATTTTTTTCTATTTTTGAGAATTACGTACATGAGTACTGTTTTTATACCCTTTCCCCCTCTCTCTTATCCTACAGCGACTCCTGTATCCCCTGCTCTTGTTCAAATTCATAACCTCTTCTTTAATTATTGTTCCATATATTTATCAGGAGGCTTGTCCTTGGAGAACATTAATTCTCCCTCTCTTGGTAGCAATTTATTACCTGTAGCTCTTCATCTGGGGTAGGCCTTGTGAAATTTCCCCCATAATACAGACAAGTCTTTGTTTTCTTAATATTTTCCACTATTTATAAAATGAAACCTTACATGCTTCTTCTAAGATATGTTGTTGTTTTTTCTTTCTTTCTTTCTTTCTTTCTTTCTTTCTTTTTTCTTTACTTGACTTTGTTATATCTTTTACTAAGACACAGTTCACTTTAATACATCCCAGAAAAAAAAATTAGATATCTATTTTTATCTCTTTTTCTTTTTCGGTACATGAATAAATTATAAACAGACAGTGGCAGTTTGAAAGAAAATGCACACACACACACACACACACACACACACACACACACACACACACTCCCAGTAGGCTCATAGGGAGGTACATTACTAGGAGGTGTGGCTTTGCTGGAGGAAGTGTGTCACTGGGAGCCAACTTTGAGGTCTCAGAAGCTCAAGCCAGGCCTAGTGTTTCAGTCTCTTCCTGCTTCCTACAGATTTAGATGTAGAGCTCTCAGCTCCTTCTCCAGTACCGTGTCTGCCTGCATGCCGCCATGGTTCCCACCATGACGATAATGGACTAAACCTCTAAACTGTAAGCCAGTCCCCAAATTAAGCGTTTTACCTCATAAGAGTTGTTGTGGTCGTGGTGTCTCTTCACAGAAATAAAAACCCTAAGACAGATTGAGTTCACGGAGCTTAGATGAGTAGAACCAACTGTAATTTCTCAATACGATGAAAGTTACAAATGATGCAACCTTAACAGTGTTTCCAGAGGTCATTGGTTTCCAGATTCTCATCTTAATGACACAGTAGTAACTGGTACCTTAGGTCTGATGCTGAGCATCAGGCTCACTGTCCAAATTTTTGTACAAAATTTCGTGCACATTTCCCATTTTTTGTGAAAATTTATACTGTAATTTAACATCAGTAAGACTAAAATAAGGGAGAGGATATCACATTTTAAAAGCTCTGAAGTGGATATTGAGTCACAAGAGTTAGGGATTTCCAGGAAAAAATAAATAAAAATCACAAATGTATTACACATTTGCATGACAATATTTTTTAAAAGAAGTAAAACACAAAGATGTGCTGAGAGCTTTGTATCTCTCATTTCCATGCGTTCTAAGCTTTTGAAGTCGGATGGTGGGAGGGTGGGAGGATCTGGGCGGGGTTTGGGGAGGGAACAGAAACCTGATCATAATACATTGTGTGATAGAAGTTAATAAAATAAAAAGAGGCCAATATCCTTGTTTCAAAGTTTGTGCATTCCATGACTAACGCAAACCACGCATCATCGCTACTTTGAATGTAACTATTAATTCTTAATCAGTAATTATTCATAGCTATATCCAAAATACTAAAAGACTCGACGAACAGCTGCTTCCATGCATTTTTTACTGAAGCAGATCACCAATGCAGTGGTTGATTTTACGGCCTCAAAACTCAAAACAATGAATGCCTTGATGAGGCATTAAGATTAGCAAGTAACATCATACTCTCACAACTCCTTGTTCTTGTGAATCTCTGTAGCATTTCATGTTCCCCTGAGGTCATTTTTCTATTTAAACATGAAAAATCAAATTTGTAAACTAAAAAAAAAATCAAAGATTTCATCCCAAATGATTTTTTCCTAATTTATGTCATTTATTTGTTAAATATTGTGCAACTTGGAAGAAACAGTCATAGTATTTGGGAAGGTATTACTTAGATAATAAGTACTATTTTATAAATTTTCCTCAATGAACCAGTCATAGTGGTGCATGCCTGTAACCCCAGTACTCAGGGGAGGGAGAGGCAGGCAGATCTCTGCGTGTTTAAGGCCAGCCTGATCTACAAAGCGAGTCCAGGACAGCCAAGGCTACACAGAGAAACCTGGTCTCAAGAAAATTTTTTTCCTCAAAGCCTTCTCAAAATTAACATCTTTACCATGTTTAATTTATGAAGAAAATATCTACTTACTATGGATGGTCTTAGACTCTAGACATGGGTCTGTCACTGCTACAATCCTCATTGTGTCATGTTAGTGCTGTAACGTGTGTGTGCTCACACATGTGTGAGCTCTGTTTTCATATACCTTGCCTGTTTCCTTAAAATGCTGGGAGTGGAAATCACATCAACAGCTAGTCCTTTGGAACTCCCTGTAGAGCCTCAAAGCATTTTGACCATTGTAGCTATTTAATCACCACTGGCTCATTGCCTGCAGGCTGCAATTGACAACTCAGTCATAAAGAACCCATGGTGCTTCACAAATTTATAAAGTTAATTTCTTATGTTTCTGAGAGAGGCATGCATCAAGATATTTTCTAACCTTAAATGAGATCAACCTTTATCATCAGATAAGCAAAGGAACGTGGGGTCATATATGCACAGATGCTTGCTCTTTATGACAGTAGCATTTTCAGTGTTCAAAATTTAAACTTGCATGACCAAAATTAGATAGGGGCTTGCTCTGCTGGTATCATTTGTTCATTTTATTACAGCCCAGATTTGGGATATGTGATGCCCAACTTGGGAGAGCTGTAACTATCATACGAGCATTTTCTAAAATAATACCAAAAGCCACAGCAATACGATGATGCACATGTTGGAAGGCTGTTGGGCTGAAGTCTGGATGCTTCTCTGCTCATATCTTAAAACTACTATTTTCTTGTGAAGGCACATTTTTATAGTCATTTATTGTCCTAGGGCAGTGTTTCTCAACCTGTGGGTCTTGACCCCCTTGGGAGTTGAACACCCCTTTCATGGCGGTCATATATCAGATAGTCTGTATGTTGGACATTTACATTACAATTCACAACAGTAGCAAAATTATACTTAAGAAGCAGCAACAGTGGGCTGGAGAGATGGCTCAGTGATTAAGAGCACTGACTGCTTTTCCAGAGGTCCTGAGTTCAATTCCCAGCAACTACATGGTAGCTCACAACCATCTGTAATGTGATCTGATGCCCTCCTCTGGCCTGCAGATGTACATGCAGGCAGAGCACTGCATACATAATAATAAATAAATACATAAATAAATAAGAAGTAGCAACAATATAATTTTACGGTTGGGGTCACCAAAACATGATGAACTGTATTAAAGGGTTGAGGCATTAGGAAGGCTGAGAACCACTGGTCTAGTTTCTTGGTTAGCTTGATAAGAATTTTAAATATCTACCACACAGTGTCATTATGAGTACTGAATGAATTTGAACTTGTAAAATATTGGACGCAACTAGTCTTCTTCTGGTATGCCTAGGTCATAGGTTCATTAAACTTTCTTCTATATCTGCCTTTTTTAAAATTACAGATCTTGCTAGCCAGAATGAAAGAGGGTAAAGGGAAGAAATTATGAAAATATCTGTAGCTCCTGCTACTGACAGCAATATGCCTAATTATCATTGTTCTTTTCATCTTAGATACCAAATTTTAATTTATAATTTTATTTATAATTTATAATTATAAATTATAACTATTCCTTAGAAATTAAACTGACACGTTTACTTATGGTTTATTCTGCCTGAAACCCACTCTTATCTTATATTTACCACCTACATACTCACCACTTAAACTTACTTTCTTTTTTGGAGGTCCCTATGATGTCCCTAACCTCATATAAGAGCAACCTCTAGATAAATAATCTGACATACATCCCCATGGATTCCTCTGTCAGATTTTGCCAGTGCCATCTCTTCACATCTCCCCCCAAGTAAATGCGTAGTTTCAATTTCTAATGAGAGGTAGAATTTTAATATTTACAAATGAAAAATTGCTACCTAAGGCTAAAGGAACACTAATTAGAAGATACCCAATATTCAATCACTGAAGGGTCAGAGTGTGGTCCTAAGTCCCACAAATCAAAACCACGGAGACCATTGCACAGAGGAGCTATGTGACAGGGCTTCATGGTGGTAAAGGAGCAAGCCAAAATGAATCCTTGTTTTAAAAAGCCAAACCAACACAACATCAAACCGAGCAAGGGAAAAGCAGGAAGTAAACGGAAGTGACGGTGAACATGAGCGCAGTGAGACTGTTTACCTTAAGAGCTTCAGCAGGTGGATGCCGAAATCCCTCCCTTAAGGAGCGTTAAGCCATTCCTGAAGCCTCAGCAACAATAGCTTCTAAAACTGAACTGCAACTCACATGGTAAATCATGAGAGCTTTTCAGTGAGTAAATATAAGGAAAATGTGTTTTGTGGTATTTTATTAACCGCATAATTTCACTACACCTTCAGCCGGAGACTGCTGGGAAAGCCATGAAATATCTACTGCTGTATCTATGTTCAGAGCTGTTCCCATAGGCATGTCACTCCCGTCACGTGTTTACATACATCTCAGACATTTTATATAGGCATAATGAGATGTACAACCAAGTAAGGATTTGAAGGAAACTATAAGGTGCCTGGCCACTGGGTGTTCAAATGGACCATGACTGGCAGAACAATAATCTAAAAACCGGCAACAGCATCCTTGGGGACCAAGACACTAAGTGCAGTATAAAGATGCTATAGGAATCCATCTATGAGAGGGCATGACATAGCAGTGAGCAGAGTGATTCAGTCTTACACAGTAATGGAGGACAACTTCTCAGAGATGAGAAAAGGTAGGATGTGCTACTACAAGCGGACCTGCGTTCTGTCATGGATCTATAGTAGATTTTTTTTTATTAACCATGATGATGAGAACCGATACAGACAGTTCAAGAAATTTTTTGCTCCTCTCTGCCATGTCTTTTTGAGCATTAGCTTCATAATTAAGATACTGGGATAATTCATAATTACATTAATAAAACGCAGAGTATGTATTGCTATGTTCTCTCATATATCCCTCACAGAAACCAGTGCTGTTCCTGCAAGGGATGGCACCAGTTTTTATCTTCAACACACAAATATGCAACAACTAACACCATGCCTCATCCTCTTTTTTTTTTTTTTTTTAATATGGGCACTGAACTCTTTGAAAAATACTACACAAACTCAGTGAAAAGTTCCCCCTTTCAAGCAGGATGTCAGAACAAGCCTCTTTTAAATAGATATTCTAGATCTATGCTTGGTTAATATCTTCACAGATGAGGAAATATGACACACAGAGAAATTAAGTAATATATCCAAAATCACGGAGTTAGGGCTCAAGTCCATTTCTTTTCCTAATTGTAGAGATGATACTTTCAGTGTCTGCTCACTATTAACACTTCTAGAGAATGTTGGTAGTAGAAACCTTATAGATCAAGATATAGATTTATAGCTTATGTTTATTATGTGTGTCGTGTAGCCCTTCAAACTACAATGAGCAACTGTGACAGCAGGAACTGGTGATAGACACGTACAGGAAATGAAAGTCACGGAAAGTCATTTCAATAATCATTTGGTGTGACGTCATAAACTCATTAAATCATTCGTTCCCCCTCAGAATATAACAGACATCAGCAGTATCAACAAGCCAACAGAATCCCTGAGTGTCACCTCGTGGAATGGGCTGCCATTCTACTGAACTGGCTTCCTTTAGCCTTAGTGAGTCTTCAGGTTTTATTTTTACCCATTTGCCCTGTCCACTTGTTCTCTACTGTCACTAACAAAAATGTCTAAGATCATCTAGTTTAAGAAGGCAAGATTAATTTGGCCCATTGTTTTTAAAGTTTTACTGTATGGTCAGTTGGCTCTGGTCCTTCGCATCCTGTGGCAAGGCAGAGCATCAGTGTAAAAAACTCACAGTAGAGAAAGCTGCTCACCTCAAGAAGACTTGAGATTTAAAGAGACAAAAAGAGAAAGACACCCCAATGTACCTAGAACCCCCTCCAGGACATGCCCCCAGTGACCTAACCTCCTTGCATCCTGCCTCCTAAAGACTCTACCATCCCCTAATCACACTATGTGTTAGGTACCAGGCCTTTAACAGGCAGACCTCTGGCTACACTTCTCTAAATATCAACACTGCACACCTCACCTTAAGAAGCACAAGGTTGGTTTTGTGTCATTATCCAAACTGATGACTTCCCATGAGATGTTATGAGAAATGTATGTTTCCTTCATAAAACAGGCATGTAAAGACAGAGCTACCATGTGTCCCAGCAACCTCACTGCAGGGCATGCATCCAAAGCAACTAGATACAGACATCCATCACTCACAGTAGCCAAGACATTGAATCAAGCTGTTTCCACTAGTAGATGAATTCTTAAAAGATAGCATATGTTTCTCACACCTAAAGATTCAATAGGATGTCCTCCCCTCTTACCCATTATTCTGGTAGGTACAGTTTTTCATGGGGACGTACACCTTGGGCTAGTGTCTCGATATAAGTGAGTATATACCATTTAGCTCTTTTTGCTTCTGTGTGAACTCACTCATTATGACAATTTCTAGTTCAATCCATTTGTCCACAAATTTTGGAAATTCCTTGTTTTTAATAGCTGAGTAGTATTCCATAGTGTAAATGTACCACAGTTTCTTTATCCATTCTTCTCCGTATGAGCATATTCAGGGGGAGGAGATCCCCCTCAGACACAGACATAGGGGAGGGGAGTAGGGGGGGGAAGTGGGAGGAAGGGAGGGATGGGAGGATACATGGGATGGGCTAACAACTGAGATGTAATATGTATAAATTAATAAAAATGTATTAAAAAAAAAAAAAAAAAAAAAAAGATAGCATATGTGCACAATGGGTTTCCACTGGAGTTCAAAAGAAAGGATTCCCCATCATTTGCAACAATGTGCACGACCTGGAAAGTGTTTTTATATTGCATGAAAAAACACAGGCACTAGAAGCCAAATGTGGCATGCTATTGCTTACAGACAACATCTGAAAATGTCGAACTCTGAGAAGCACTGAGTAGGAGAATGATGCTAAAATGTGGGAGCAAGATGTAGACATTTTTATCCTTAATGCAAAGTTTAAACTAGATAGGAAGAGTAAGTTCAAGCTCTCTATAATATGTCAAGTGACTATTTGTGAGCCTAAAAATTGTTTTAAAGATTTTTAATATTCTCACAAATAACCGATACACATGAAATAATACATAGGGTAACCAGTTCAGTTTAGCCAATACAGTATATACATATTTCAAAACACCATGTTATACAACATGAATTTATATAAATTTTAGTCAGTGTAAAAATATTCTAAGAAAAACAAATCAAACAGATGGGGAAGTGGGTGTGCTGGTGCACACCTTTAAACCCAGTACTCAGGATCCAGAGGCCGGCAAATCTCTGTGAGTTCAAGGTCAACCTGTTCTATATAACCAGAGTCAAGGCTACATAAGAGATCATGTCTTTAAAAGCAAATATTTAAATAAATACATAAACAGAAGTAGAGAACAAATTTTAGAGACCATATGGGGAAATAAAACCTCGAATTTTTAACATTTACAGAAAAAAAAAAGAGAAATGTGTTTTCATGAAATAAAATCATGGTATAAAAAGGAAAACAATATTTTGACATGTTAAAAGAATTTTTATTATTTAAAAGATGATAGAAGACTTGTAGTTAAAATCCATGTGACTATGGATAGTAATAAAACTTCAATTAACCCAGAATAGGTAAAAATTCTAGAGAAAATGAACAATGATTAAATGGGACAAAGAGGAACTCAAACATAATTACAGATTTCAATTTAACTAGATTAAAAATGGTATAAAATAAAATGTCCAAATATGGCACTTAAGAGGGTAAAATCACAGTGCCTAGGAAGTCTTCTGTGAAACGCTCTCTTCTAGATATGGCTGCGTAGACAAGATCCAAATGATACCTACACCAATGAACGTGTTAACGTGGAGAGGGGAGATTTTCACAGAGTCTCAGCCCTAGACAATGAACTATAGGCAACTACGAGCATCTAGGAGGAAGCTTAGTCTGACCCAGGTATGAGCCCTCTTAGAGCTTGCCTGATGCAGTGGTCAGCCCTACAACTGTATACACACAAACAATAAAATTAGACTCAGCAGGTTTTATTTATACATATTTGTTGCATACACATGTAAAGTTTATATATGCGTGTGTGTGTGTGCATATATAGTTGCATACACATATGCACTATGTATATACAACAAATATAATCAAAGTCAAAGAGGCTATCAACTTGAAGGGGACATGGGGAGGGTTGGGGGAGGGTAACTGTCAGGGGCTGGATGGAGGAAAGGGGGAGGTGTATAATTCTACCTCAATTTAAAACATTAAATATTATTACAGAATGAAAAAAAAGGAAAAAGATACAGCCATATGCTCTGTGCAAGAATCTACTTCAAATGTAAAAATAAGCATATTAAAATCAAAGTATAGACCAGGCATAGTGGCATAGACTTTTAATCCCGGTCCTAGAGAGGCTGATGTATGTAGAGCAAGTTCCAAGTTAGCCAGGATTATATAGTGAGACCCTGTCTCAAACTAAATAAACAAATATTATGAAGAAAGACGTGATATTAAATCCTGAGAAGGCACACAAAGAAACATTTTGTTATAACTGAAATGGTTGAGAAATTAGTTGTCTCCTTAAGCAGATATATTTTATTGTATGAAAGTTATACTTCCATAAAATGGACATGGATGGGAATCTACAGCCTTTAATTTATCAGATGGGCATAATCCCTAACAACAGTCTATTAACTACAGTAAGCGTAGTCTTCGCCCCACATCAAAGAAACTTCTCTTCGCAACAGACAGAGACCACTACAGAAAACCACAACCAACCAAAATGAAGAGTTGTCAAGCCCGTCGCCATGGACACATTTACAAACACTCCCACAAACACAAACTGAGGCCCAAGGAACGTTAATAAAGATGCAGTGCAAAGAGTGCAAAAGCCAGAAGTCCAGGGACTGTGCTCTTGAGGCTGTGTTTCCCGGCAACATCAGAAGCTACGCCCATAAAGTCTTACCAATGTGACTGCCCAAAGGTGAGCTGACCAAAGACAGCACCAGTGAGCATGCCAGACTGGCCACAATCTAGACAAAGAGCTGCAAGCAACTGAGGAATGCTGGAAGGGTAAGAGCACTCCCCTGGGGAGTGTGGAGCACACAAATCAGTTATCAACTGCAGAAGAGTCATCCCTGTAAACATACATACTAGTAACACTATGCAGACTAAAATAGTTGTATGTATGCATGTGTATATATATATAATATACATGTGTGTGTGCATATGTGTGTGTGAATATAATAGCACAAACTTTAAGGAGAGCAAGCAAAACTGGGCAGTGTTTGGAGGGAGGAAAAGGAAGGAGAACTCTGTAATTATATTGTAATCTCAAATATAAATACTAAAAATGTATTATAGAAATTAAAAAGCGATGGCAAAGCTCAAACATTAAGAAAATTCCCAAGAATGTAGAAAATATCCACAAAAGTAAGGGTTATGTAGAATAAAGACAGGAAAATGAGAGGATCAATTCAAAAAATAAAATTGCAGTATAAGAAATTTGTCCCAAAATGCAACAAGTACCCTCCCCAAAAAAGCAACCAAAATATAATGAAACTGAAGGAGACAAGTTTCCTAAGTAAAAACCCTGTGAATGGATAAAAATAGTTCCATATTATAACATATAAAATGTCAGCAAAGGGAGAGAGAGAGAGAGAGAGAGAGAGAGAGAGAGAGAGAGAGAGAGAGAGAGACCACTTCTTACTAACAGTAAAAACAGTAAAACCCAACAGTGACCTGTGAGCTGCAAGGAAGCAGATGTGTCCTGTAGAATTTTGTGTCCAACTAAACTATCAAGTATGAAGGTGGGATAAATACAGCTTGGAATATGCAGATGTCAAAAGCTTCACTTCCAGTCCTATTATTTTCCAGAAGCTGAAGGATGAATTCATGAAAACGGAGAATGAGTACAGAGAAAGGCCCATGGATGTTTAAATAGTTTTCCATTTGGCAGTGAGGGTTGTAGAGGTTAGGGCAGTTCATCCTAAGAAACAGTGTATTTTGTGAATTATTTGACCAGGCTGTGGGACTCGCCACAGCTCTCTAGCCCACTTCCATTCTGGAAGCTTTTTTTTTCTTTTTTTTTTTTTGTTTGTTTTTTGAGACAGGGTTTCTCTGTGTGGCCTTGGCTGTCCTGGAACAGCCTGGAACCAGGCTGGCCTCGAACTCACAGCAATCCACCTGCCTCTGCCTCCCAAGTTCTGGGATTAAAAGCGTATGCTATCACTGCCCAGCTTCTTTTTCTTTCTTAATACACTGTCTGTTTCTAGTTAATGCCTAACTGGAAGGCATGACCTCTTCTCCACCTCTCTTCCTGATGGTAGCTGGGATTTTCACCTAACCTGTATTACATTTTTCTCTTAAAATTCTAACAAAATTGTCTTTGCACTTAAAAAAAAAATCACACTGGATGTGTGGACATAGAACTTTGATTTTATTTAAATCTTTTATAAGCCTAAAATACAATTTTAATAAAAGTAAAATAAAATTAATAGAGCAGTAATTATACAGATTTATGGAAGTAGCTGCCACATTTTTCTCTGTGTACTACGGCAATTCTCCATCCTCCTAATGCTGTGACCCTTTAATACAGTTCCTCATATTGTGGTGACCCCAAACTATAACATTATTTCTGTTGCTACCTCATAACTGGGATTGTGCTGCTGTTATGAACCATAATGCCTGAGTTTTCTGATGTTCTTAGGCGACCCCTGTAAAAGAAAGGATCATTAGACCCCAGAGGGGTCACGACCCACAGGTTGAGAACCAGCGCTGAAGTCCTCTGTCACTGGGCTCCGTAAGTATGGGAGGGACGTAGAAGCAACAATGAGGGCAGACCCCTCATAAGGAGCTAGTCTAACTTGCAAGGCTGACATCGCCTTTCCTTTGGAGGGCTCCACTGCAAAGCTGAGAGCGTGGGGCTTGGAATCCGAATGCTATGAAATTAAAAACAATACAAGCATATCATTAGAGGATAATTAAGACCAAGACCCTGAATAACTCTGGAGCTTCCCCAGGAAGCTAACAATGTAAACTAATGGTTTATTAGTTGTTTTTTCCATCCGCCATCTTCACCTTATGACACTGTTTAATCACTCCTGCCTTCCACTTTCAAATATCCCCTGAGGATCTGATAGCATCAAAACCCAACCCAACTCTAGTATGGGAACTGTGTGATCGAAGGCTGCTCGAGGCTCAGTCTTTCTTTTGTTTGTTCATATCCTTGGCTTTTGGAAGGTCAAATATTAACTGATAATCATGTGGGCCGGTTCAGCCCTGGATTCCTGGAACCTGGCTTTCTGATTCAATCTCTACTAAAGAGGCCAGCACAGGACTTGTCACAAACTGACGGTCTTTCTAAGTTTAACATTCCAGGCTCAACGTTTGGTTATTGTTTAACCGAAAGTAGCTAAGAGTCATTATCTGGGGCAAAGAACCTCTCCCTGTTTACTGCAAGCTGGGTTGTTCATCTTTGGGTTCCCTCTTCTCTCAATTTATGCAAAAACCAGCAAGTGTGGAGGAGGATGGAAACGTTGAGAATTAATTTCATTACGACTTTCACCTTCATATGTGAGAGCAGAAGAGAGTTTAATTAGAGAGTGTCTGACATTAAATTTCTTCTATTAGGCAGTCTGTCTGTGCTGGCCACTATGTTGGACCCATTATGTAATATTATGACTAATCCCCAGGGAAACACCTCCGGCTGACTGTTTCTTTGCAGTTTGTGAGTGGACAAACGCATCAAGCGCTAAGCAACGTCCTCTTCTCATGATTACCCAGCAAGCCCCATAACAGTGTGGCCCAGTTGAATCCCGTCATCCTGCGGTCCGTATGAAAGGAAGTGTGTGCGCCCTGGTTGTGGCAAACTATACCTACCTCAGAGCATTGTTACAAAGATTAAGTAAATAGAATAATATAACGCCGCTTAAGCACTAAGACCAGTGCCCCGAACTTAGAGTGTCAAATACTTGTTAGCTCTTTACACGATTGTCACCGACATTGTATGTCAGTGATACAGTAACGTTCCTGGCCTCCTCTCCATTGGCCAAAGGGAAGAGAGAGGCACTATGCCTCACAGTAGAAGGGCTTTGGTTTAAGAGCATTATTCTAGCAAAAGCTCTTGTTCCAGATCTTGTCTGCTAATTGGTGTGCAGTGCCTGTAGGAGTGAGCCTGTTCTGTAATGGACAGCCTGGATGTGTAACAGGAATTAACATCCAGCCTGTGCCTGGTTTGGTTTTTTTTTTTTTTTTTTAAACTAGCTCAATCCTTCAGCAAGGGAATTACTAAAGCACTTGTGTTATCTTCGAGTTATCGGGGCTACCATCACAAGCAAGGGCTGCTTACGCATATTGGCTAGAGTTGTTCCACTTCCTCCCTTCTTCCACAAGTACCCTGAGGAGCTATCACACAGATGTCTAGCCCTCTGTGGGGCCATCCACTCCACTGCTCTAACTCTGTGAAAACACAGAAAGTGTGCTTCTGGCTGATGGTGGGCTCTAGCTATGGGCCCTGCTTCACAAAGATTATGGTCCCCAAAGAGACACTCTTACAACCTCAACTAGTTTTCATTTCATGAATTCACCTTACAATTTCCCCTACAGCTTTCCTCGTATGCTCTCACGTGATATTCTTAAAATGTATTTAAATTCCTCTTTTTCCTTCTCTCCTAAGGAATGTCACCAACTTGCCGGGGATTCTCTTCCCTTCTTCTCATCACCTGAACATCTCCATCCCTCAGCCGAATTCTGATTTTCTAACTCTATTCCTTTCTTCTGACTCTTGGAGGTATTAGCTGCTATGTAGATGTTATAAGACACCTTGTTCTCTTCCTCCTCCCTTTACTGCTGAATGTATCTATCTCTGTGTGTGTGCATGTGTGTGTGCGCGCGCGTGTGTGTGTGTGTGTGTGTGTGTTACATGTATATGGATGTGTGCATCCTCACATCCACGTGCCCGCATATCCCACATATGGAGCCCAAAGCAAGACATTGGATATCTTCCTCTGTTGCTAGCTGTACAAATAAATGCCTTAAGTGTCTTTCACTGAACTAAATTCTTGTCATTTCTGCTACTCTGGCTAGCCAGCAAACTTTTGGGACCCGTCTGTCTCTGTCCCCTGGTGTTGAGGTTATAAGCACACAAAAGTCATATCAGACTGTGAGCAAAAGTGTCTTTAAAACAGTGGCTCAGGGAGCGAATGATAGAATCCTACATGAATTCAAACTATGGCAAAGGATCTAGAAAGGATGGACAGATACCGTAATGGAAGAATCTGGATTTTTTTTACTGTTTATAAAAAATGAAGGAACAGGTTACTGGAGTCTAGGATGACACAAAGGATTGATGATACTAAACATATGCTGATGTCTTTTCTGTCACTGAGCCTGTGGGATATCAAGGTGCAGATAACTACCAAGGGTTTCTAACAAATCCAAAATGCAAGTGTGTAAGGGACTGAGTGCTGGCTATGGAGTTGTTATTTGTTTGTTTGTTTATTTGTTTGTTTGTTAGCTCAAGAGCCATTTTTAGTAGCAGTTAAAAGGGAAAACACCAAAGCAGGCAAGCTCTAAATCCCAGTGGCTGCCTAGAGGGGGAAGACAGAAGGGAGAACAGGAAAAGGCCATAGCAGAGTTAAGCATGGAGGTCACCCACGTGACAGACAAGCAGCCTTGTGGTCATCAGAGGAGCTTTCAAGGATGAGTGAAGGCCGAAGCATTAGGCAAGGCATGCTTCCAGAAGACACAGGAAGAAGAAACGTGACACCTCATGGCAGTTCTGCAACAGCTACACTCAAGGTGAAGGAACAGAGGGTGCATTATCTTGTTATTTCTCCCATCTCTGTAGCAAGGTTTAACATGAACGGAGTCCACCTATCTCAGGTGCGGTCCCCTGGCCAGGTGATTTACCAATCCAGCTGAATCCACTCTTAGAGGAGGAGCCAGTGTCACGTCTCCACCCAGAGGTAGACTCTGCTCCTCACTGTAACACTTCCCCCTCTAAAAAGATAAGAGTAAAATAATATAGGAAAATGGCTGAAATTAGGGGAATACATATATCCCACTTCTTACCATGGAAATCTAGAGCTCTTGTTTCAGAGCTGCTCACCAGAAGGGATTAATATGTAGACTGGAGCCTCATAATTCATTTCCAGTGTCACCAGCTGGTATCAAAAGATGTTATAAGAGAATATTTATGCACATTTGCATTCAAGACAAACTGTCTTTATTCCCGGATATTCCAAAACATACCCTGAGAAACATAAATCATTTTGCTTTGGCCTGTCATGAAGTATCTAACTGAGGTGAATCCTATCCTCAACAAATGAAGATGTTTATAGGGTACTGATCCCGGCGGCCCACAAGTACATTGTCTACATCAGTGGTTCTCAACCTGTGGGTTGTGACCCCTCTTGGGGGGGGTCACATAACAGATATTCTGCATGTCTGATATTTACACTACACTTTATAATGGCATCAAAATTCCAGTGATAAAGTAGCAACAACAAAAAAAAGTGTTTTGGTTGTGGGTCACCACAACATAAGGAATTATATTAAAGTATTGCAGCATTAGGGAGGTTGAGAACTACTGTGCTATAGGATGGCATTAATGATATGAATCACAGATTTAAAAGCTTCCTTATACTATCCCAAGAGAAACGCTGGTTCATCCCAGTAATGGAAATGATGACACTTCTAAACAATTCATTTGAGTATTTCATAGGCATTTTTCAAAACATACTCATTCAATCACTTTCCTTCAGAGCTCAGGATCCCCAAAAGATGTATGCAGCAGATGCTGATAAAGAACATAGTTGTCACCAGCTGTGGTGGCGCACGCCTTTAATCCCAGCACTCAGGAGGCAGAGGCAGACAGATTGCTGTGAGTCCGAGGCCAGCCTGGTCTACAAAGCAAGTCCAGGACAGCCAAGCCTACCCAGAGAAACCCTGTCTCAAAAAACCAAAAAGAAAAAAAAAAGAACATAGATGTCTATCTTTGAGGCTGAGATGTGTTTCTTGATTGCACCAGAGTGTTGGGTCTTGTTTATGCATCCATTCTGTTAGTCTGTGTCCTTTTATTAGAGAGTTGAGACCACTCTTCCATTGCTGGTAGGAGTGCACACTTGTACATCCACTTTGGAAATCAATCTGGAGCATTCTCAGAAAATTGGGATTAGTGCTACCTCAAGACCCAGATATTCCACTCCTGGGCATATACCTGAGAGATGGTCCACCATGTAACAAGGACATTTGCTCATCTATGTTCATAGAAGCCTTATTCGTAATAGCCAGAATCTGGAAACAACCTAGATGCCCCAGTTGGTGGAAATGTTTGAGAATAACTAGGAGGTGTGGCCTTGTTGGAAGAAGTGTGTCACTGGGGGCGTGGGGGTAGACATTGAAGTTTCAAAGTCCATGGCCGTCCCAAGTCAGTGCTCTCTCTCTCTCTCTCTCTCTCTCTCTCTCTCTCTCTCTCTCTCTCTCTCTCTCTCTCTCTCTCTCTCTCCCTCATGGTTGTAGATCAGATGTAAGCTTTCAGCTACAGTATCATGCCCGCCTGCCATGCTCACCACCCACCGCCATAACTGATGCACCCTTGAAACTGTAAGCCCCAATAAATCCTTTCTTCTCTAAGTTGCCTTGGTGATGGTGTCTCATCACAGCAACAGAAACATAACTAAGATAGTGGTGGTAGCAGTATCTGTAGCAGCAGCAGCAGCAGTGGTAACAGTGGTAGGAGAGGATGGGTTTGCAATGCTTCCCATGGGGAACAAACCCTGTAAGAACTCAATCAGCAACTAGGGAGAGCAGCCAAGAGTATCAGATGCGTGCAACTTTCTGCCTTAAAGCGTTTTTAAGATGAACTTTTTTTACGTGACACTGCTAAAGAAAATACGTAACAGTGGCTACCACGCTTCAATGTTCCAACAATTTTCAGAGATTGATAACCAAAGTATAGAAGTCCATTCATATTTCGCATGGGGTGCAAATCACCCTACGGCACTTAGGAATGAGAACATTCGAGCAATTGGATCATTGTGTGTTATCTGTCATCTGCCTTATATCTTAGAGAGTTTTAACTCTGAGCTTTGACTACAGCAAAACACAGGAAGCAAACAGATTGACAATACACCTTAATTTAAAGGTGTATTTAAATTTCTAAATACACCTTTAGTGTATCTCTAAATTTAAATTTAGAGATTTCTAAATTTAAAACATTAGTGGCTATTTGCCAAATAAATTTTCAGTCTTCTGTATCAAGTTCTGCATAGAAACAATATTCTCTATATCTTATCTCTCATCGTAATAAGCAGGGTAGAGTCAGTCCAGTAGCAGACTCCAGACTCTGTCCTTTGTGCCATACTTTTTATGTTTGTGTAATTGCCTTTGCATACAATTTCCTCATACAACTGAAAATGGAGATTGGGATGGCCATTTCTATCAAATTAAATGTATATTATAAAATAATTATGATATGAAAAATATTGCTTCCTTTCTTTCAGCAAAAAAAAAAAAAAAAAACTTACTTCCAATTTGGATCCTGAAATCAAATTTCTGCCACATGAGTGTTTACACATTTGATGAAAATTGGTTATCTGCCTCCCTTGTTGGCACCTAATTTTTAAAGCTGGAAGCAGCTGTGATCACATGGTTCAAAACAGAAGCAATTTTGTAGAACATGCTTCAGATATGTATTCCTGGAAAATAAGGTGTATAAACTATTATGCTTATTTAACACCTCTGCTACTTACAGACAGTATTGCAAACCCTATTGTGGTATGGTTTACAAAAAATAGACATATTTTTTAATATTTAAATAAACTTTTGTCAGTCAGCTTTATGCCACCATCCTCTCTCTGACTCCTTTTCAATTGGGAGTAAAACTTGACAGTGTTTTCTTTATTGCTTTGCATTGGTAGTGAGCTACAATATGAATATTTTTTTTAATCTCCAAAACACACAAAAAAATTACATTCTTTACTTTTCTTGGACTTTATGGAGAAGTTGATGATTAAACATTTAACATTATCATGTTACTCACAATAGAGGTGATAAAAGTTGTAATTCCTTCTTTTCCTTTTCTCTTCCTTTCCTTCCTTCTCCCTTTATTTCTTTTATTCTGCCTTCTTAGTCCTTTCTTTCCATATGGCCGGCCAGTTGATCCATAGCTAGATATTAAATCGCTCCCCCTTTCCTCGCCTTCTTTAAGGGGACCTTTATCATACATTAAATCCTGGTGTCGATAATAGCTAGTGCTTTCACAGAACTTACAAAAGGACACACATTGTCCTAAATGCTGCACATGTTTTCCCTTTATAGAAATTCTATGCACTATTGACCACTTTATCCCCATTTAAGAGCTAAGAAATTTGAAACTCAGAGGGCTTAGTAGTTTACCCGAAGCCACAGCTGCTAAGTGGCAAGGCTGTAATTTGTGCATTGGCCGAGTGGCTCCAGGACTCTCGCCCTTCGCCACGCGCCACTTGACTCTCGTCTGTGGCGTAGCCCTTGTTCTGCGCATGCCCTGCCTCGCTAGCAGTCGCTCCTCTCGTTCCAGCGTTTTAATTACTATACATTTGTGCTACATTTTGACCTTTACTAAGAAATTGCCCCTCATGCGCTTTCAGTTTTTCTGCTCTTCTATCAGCTAGTCATTAGCATAAATTTCACCATTAGGTTATCAAGTTAAGAATCAGCTCAAATGCATTCTAGTTGGAGAGAACTGCGGCTCTTTAACACTGAATTAAGCCACTCTTGAGCACACCTACAGAATGCTTTCTTTCACCTAGATCTCCTTTTTTTTTTTTTTTTTTTTTTTTTTTTTTGCCTACAATAACGGTGTGGTTTTATCATACAAATTACACATATTTTTCTTCATTGATTCACAAGCATTATATTTTTTACCTCCATATTTTCATTTACATTTCTCATCTTTGATAAAAAAAAAATATATCTATTGAAAACCTCTAGACTTTTGAATCTCATTTTCCATACTGCATTGAATTCTCTTATTCATTTCTAAGTTTTCTGTCAACTCGATTCTATTTGGGGTACTGAGTCATGTCTGCAGCAGACAAAGACAACACGTTAGCTACCATCCAGTAGTCGTGTGTCTCTCTATTGTTCTGACTAAGACTTCCGGAACAGGGGCTGCAGAGATGGCTCAGCGGTTACGAGCACTGGTTGCTCCTTCAGAGGACCCAGGTTCAGTTCCCAGCACCTACATGGCAAATCAGAACTATGTGTAACTCCAGTTCCAGGGGGCATGATGCGCCACACATGCACACAGTGCGCACACATACAGGCAAGTAAAGCGCTAAAATCAACCTCTAAAATACCCCTATTTATTTAACACCTCTATTAAATATGAGAATGATGGGGCAGAAAATATTTGCTGTCCTCTGCCCTCCATTCTCTTCTTCCCTCATAGAAAATCCCCACTTATAGATAAGCAGGTGACTATCCCAATAAAATGTGGCATTGCCATCCAGCACTGCCTGGTGTTACCGAAGAGCTACGTGGCAGCTTCTGGGCGAATCTTCAAACACAGCAGACAACACATTGTCTTCCTTTCTTCTTTGCTATTGGTATTTTTTTGTATATATCTTGGGTCTTTCTGGGGTGGTGGTGGTGGCTTCTGGGTTTCCTTTGTTTTTGAGAATTCCAGGCAGGTCTCTCTACAGTGTAGGTGATCCTGACCCTCCTGCCCCGACTTTCAGAGCGCTTGCCTTATAGATGTACTCCACCACATTTGATCTTATTATATGGGCTCTGAAGATGGATGTCAGGAAAGCACTTTATCAACAGAGGTATATCCTCAGCCCCTCTTGTGGGCCTTTAATGTGGATATGATAGTTGGAACTTTTGTGTCATCTTAAAATCTGGAAAAAAAATCTAGACAAATCCTGGGCCTCTGAAGCTATTGGATTAGACCCACAATGCCACCCTGAAATGGCTTCCTCTATAGAGAAAGAGAGGGGAAGAGAGAGCTGGGTTTTTCATTAATACCAGGCCTATCTAAATGAGTAAACTCATGACAATGATGGTCACTTGTCTTTTTTTTCCCCTGATTATAGGGAAAATACCACTTGCTGTTCACTATTTACTATAATGTGTTTCTTATTCATGATATTTATCAAATTAAAAAAGATTTATACCAACTCTAATTGACTAAAAAAAATTTTATTTAAGAATAAATATTACTTTTATCAAAAGATTGCCAGCATTTATTTATATCAAATCTCTCTGAAGCAACTTCCTCAATGGTGGAAATACTCACCATCTGTATTAGTAATTTAGCCACCAGATATATGTGGCTGCTAAACTCCTGAAATGTGGCCAACAAGTGATAAGAATTCAGGTTTAAATAGCTTAATTTAAACTATTCAAATTTCAATGAAAGTAACTACATGTGCTTAGCGTCTTTTATGATGTAGAAGATTCATTCCTTTTCGGTCTATTCATATATGATATTATAACATTTTATGCTAAAACATCTTCTACTTCTGGAACAAAGTCTACTTGAAAGGCCAAATTTGACTTGCTAATATGTTATCAATGTAATAAGACGGAGACATTTGCATCCCCCGGAATTCTTATTAGAGAAACCACTGTATGATTCAGAAGGTAGGCTTCATTTAGATCTCAGGGTGGTATAAGAGACTTTGAGGGAATGTGAAAATAATACAACACATCATGACATTTGTTCTCCATGACATAGAAGTATTAAGTTTTAAGAACCAAAGAGAGACTCAGAGAAGCGAAAAAATAAAAGATGGAGGAAGGGGGGTTTTGTGAGAAGAGCAGAAAAACAAAATATGGAGAAGAGAGATTTTGGTGGAGGAATTTGTTTTTCTAACAAAATTTTGCACATCCTGCAATATGGTTCCTCTTTTGATCTCAGCATTTGATTGGTTTTTTTTTCCATAAAACCTGCCAAGATTAATAATGTTGGTATCTGTTGCATGGGTGTTGTGTAAACAGATACTTTACTTCCCTGACCTTCCAAGCATGTGGTTGGATTTCATTTCTTCAACTTCCTAAAGTGAGTTGTGCCTTGACCTGAGGGCATGTGTGTAGAAGTGACGGGTCATTGCTGGACAGATGAACAAAGCACTTGGGCGTATTTTTCTACAATTTCTTTCTCTCATCAGGGCTGTTGACCATATTCAAGAATATAGTGTTTCCAGTGCTCAATAAACCTGAGTGAGGACAACGGGGAAAAAAAAAAAGAGCATGTGTTGACTTGTGATATACTTGTTATAAGAAGGAAATAGTTCTTTGTAATATTGAGGCATCGGAAATTATAAATTGTTACTACAAAATAACCAGTTTATACTAAAACTGATATGAAAACTGATGACTCATTAGGAAAAATTGCATAATTTAAAAAACTTATTTAGACTAAGAAAGGAAAATAAATGGCGAAGAGAACATTGGAAGATCATGAAAAGAAGAAATCTCTTGTTTTTCCCCTTGCAATAAAAGAATACCATCAACTGTGCAATATAAATGATAGTTCCTGCCTCACAAATATGTCTGTCAGATATATTGGCCCAGAAGGCTGACGATGACGCTATTGAGAGTTTGGGGTGACTGTACAGGTAGCAAGCTGCCTCTGTCATCCTCTCATTTGGGAAGCTGCTAACCTGTACCCCCGTATACTCAGGTAATTAATTTTATTCCTTTTCAAATCCTTGATGGGGTTGAAGACCAGATGGTTTAGTTTTACAATTAAACTTAGTCGTTTAGGGGTTAAGATATTTTTAGGTCTAGATAGATGTTTTAAGTTGATAATGATGAGATATGATAGATATTGATTTACATCCTGAATTTTAGATGCACTAAGATAGGAAAGATGTTGTCTTCAAGGCTGCCAAATACCAATAGCCAAACACTATGAAGTAACATTTATATAATTCCTGATTGTGTCATGGTTCTTCTTGCTGTAGGTAGTTTACTGTATATATGTGTAGTAATACAAACAAATATATGTTTTTTAAAAATTAAAAAGAAAAACATATATGGGCATCATGGAAAGTTGAAAAATGATAGAAATACATTGGCTCACAGGACTTGACTTTGGGAAGCCCAGGAGTGTGGTGTCAGCGTCTGGGAAGGTCCTTCTTGTTCCGTGCCAGAAGAAAGAAGGTAAAGGAAGTACAGGAAAACAGGAAAGCAAGTAGAAGCCAAACTCACTCTTGGAATAATCCCACCATTGGGAGAATGAACCCCTTTCCTGATAACATTAGCCCATGCATGAAGGCAGAGCTCTCGCTCTCTCATCACCTCTTACTGTGGCTCACTTGCTAGTGCTGCAACACTGGGGTCAAAGTCTCCAGCACACAACTTTCAGGGACATATCCGAATGATAATGTTCATCTTATACGCTGAGGTGTTTGGGGCATAAGGTCAAGAAAACAAAAGCATGCAGCAATTGTCATATTCTGGGGAAAGAACTGTGCTTCTCCTATTAGCATCTGGAGCTGGCTAGGGCCTAAGGGCTGCCAGTGTCTCGTGAAAAGGGCTGCACGTTGCATTAGTCGTGCAGTTTACATTTTTCATGTAATTGTAGACATCTTTTTAAAAAATGTGTATATGAAGAGAAGATCATCTCGGGACCGCACCGAGGTACTTCTTTAAATAAATACTTCTTTAAATAAATGAGCCAGCCTTTCCCAGAAAAATTAAATAACAGAACAATAACAAAGCAATGAGAGTGCAGTAGAAACTAACGCACCGCCAGCATAGGAGATATATATATATATATATATATATATATATATCAAACAGAACGGAAGACATTATACAGTGCCCTTAGGAAAATGGTGGTTTCCATGGGCATTGCCAGGTGAGAAAGGTTTGATAAACAGGGACAGGAGAGAAATTCATGAGTGTGTCTTATACACCATTAGAAGTCTTTAAAGAAAGGACTAGAATAAAAAGATAAACCAGAGTGTGGATGGAAAGAGGACTCCAACCATCACCCCGCCATTTGGACATAAGGAAGTCTGAGCTAACTGAAAAGGATGTAGAACATCATTCTGGGAGGCAGAGGGCTTTACGTGTTGCAGTTCAGGCTGAAATCCCAGTGGAATTCATCCTTACAGGGACCCCAGATAAAGCCAAATGAAGCGGAGGAAGACTGTAGCTTCACCCAACACGGAGAACAATACATCGCTGTGAGTTGAAGCTACTAAGCTTGGGTGTGGTTTGACAGCTTAGGTTTCTGCCCAAATCTGGACCTGCTTGCCAGATCTCGTGCCATCCTTAATCAAGCATGAGCAATATGGCAATCTGTATAAAGAAACCACAACCTTTCTCTTTTTCAAGAAGCAAGTCCTAAGGACATTAGCCTTGAAGAAAAAAAAAAAAAGTAAGTCCACAGCAGTATCGTTCATAATGCCATGCCTAGTAGTATTTACCCCGTGTGTGCTTCCCTTCCATTTCATTTTATGAAATATTTCCATTTATTATGACTTCCGCAGTGTTTGGATTTTCTCTCTAGATTGTGTTTGTCCCATTAAGGTGCACACTAGGGTGAGCAGGTCCCCATAAAATCCTCCTGCTTCCACTTTCCAGTGATACCCGGCTGAGGTGTTACTTTGTACAACAGTTCTGTAAATGTCTAGAGTGTTCTCCAACCTTATCGCTGAGGTTTTATTGGACTAGCTTGCCTCTCGATTCAACTTCCATGGACCACAGGAGCAGACATATCCAGAATGCTTTGTTTCTTCCACTTCCTTCTGGGTAAGTGTTCTCTTCTTTCATTGTTCATTAATGTGAGCTTTAGCAATCACTAATTTTCCATCCCAAACCAGAATTCATTGTTCTTTCTGTTGGTGCTCACAGCCTTTTAGAGCAGTATTTATGTGTGTCTCTCTCTCCCGGTGAAGAACATGAGCTCAGGTGGGAGCAATACTTTACCCTCATTTCCTTCCAAGCCCGCTAGCAGCGCACAGCTCAGAAAATTAAAAATGTTACCTGGTTGACAAAGTGTAAACAAGTTTAAGTGGAACGAAGAAGTATCTCATGATTAATTTAGGCAAGGCCCTTTAAGAGAGAAATTATCTGTGGAAATTATAATTATAAATTAATTATAAAGGCAATGGTAAGGAACGAAAGAAAAATAAGAAGCATAACAGCTCAGAAAATAGTAAGGATATATAAACACCCTGACTAGAAAATAGTTAACGGCACAGTGACGAGTAGATGACCTTAAGGCTGAGTGGATGTGGTCAGGCGCACCCTTGACCCCAGTAAACAGAGGCAGAGGCAGATGGATCTCCAAGTTCAGAGCTAACCTGGTCTATAAAGCAAGTTCCGAGACAGCTAAGGATACACATCTCAAAATAATGTTGATATTAGCTTGCTGGTGTTTCTTACTTTTTCTAGAACTTCAGTTATGGTTTAGAAGTTGACCCCAGATGCCAGTGTGTAACCCAGGGCTGCACAGAGAGTCCTTCATCATCCTGGGTCTTGCAGGAAAACATCAACAAGGAAACAAGAACTGACCGGTCAAAGCTGTACTTTACACTTAGCCACATGGCCATGGAAGAAATAGAGACAGAGTGACTTTCGTTAATTCCAATAGCATCATCCTGACAGTCCAGCACCCACTGCCTCCACTGAAACAGGGGAAACATCCATGAAAGAGCCCTATCTGGAGAAGAGAAGAGCTTGGGAGCCATGCACTGTCCCTCGCCACTGCTGCGACTCACACTTTCCAGAATTCAAGTTAATGGCATCACACAGAACACAGTGTCTTTTGTGGGGGGCTTCTTTGGGGCACTAAGTCTTTTTGAACCTCTAACCACCTCACTGTGTGTCCTGCTCTCTCTCTCTCTCTCTCTCTCTCTCTCTCTCTCTCTCTCTCTCTCTCTCTCTCTCTCTCTCTCTCTCTCAACTGCATTCCTACACTACCATCTCTTCCTCTGCTCATGTGTTGACAGACATCTGGATTGTTTCCAGTTAGGTACCATTATAAATCATGTTGCTATGAATTGCATACATTTGTATGGGCATGTATGTTCACTATCTTAAGCAAATACTTATGTGTGGCGTTGCTAAGTAATAAAATCACATGTCTAACTCAAGAAACTGACACACTGTTTTTCAAAGTGTACGAGCCATTTCGCGTTCCCTCTGGCCATGTGTGAGAGTGGCAAGGCCTGCAAATCTTTGTCAAAGCTTGACTATTAATGTTTTCACTTCTCAAGGCATTCCAGTTACTGATTAATGACACTGTAGTTTCACAGCACATCTTCCTGTCAGTGAGCAATAGGGGGCTAATGACGACTAATAGCAAAGATATTGAATACCTCCTTCTGATTTTATTGACCATTTGTACATCTTTTGGGAAATTCTTCTGTTCAAATATTTTGCTCGTTTATCGTTGACCTGTTTGACTCCTGTTTCTGACTTGGGAGAGCTCTTCACCTATTCTGGAAAGTGCATTTTCTTTATACAGGTGTGTTGAAGACAGCTTCCTCCACACTGTAAACCATCCTTAAAACAAGGCATTTTCATAGTCTAGTCTGGTTTGGGGGGGGGTTGTTTTTTGTTTTTCTTTCTTTCTGGTTGGTATTTTTTCATTCCAGCATTTTTTTATGCTTTATCTATGATGCATGGGAAAATATTATTTTGTGCCTGGCGTAATACAAGTACTGATCTTTGTTTTAATTCCATGTCCAACCATTCCAGTTGTATTTATTGAGACTAGGGCCCTGTGGTTACGCCATTTACTTTGAGCTTTAATCAAAATTCAAGTATCTATATGGTTATGTGTATGCAAAGGTGTGTGTGTGTGTGTGTGTGTAGGTATGTGTGTGTTTCTGAAATCCCTATTCTGTGAGATGGATGTAGGTCCATTGTCAGGAACTCTGAAGCTTCATGACATCTTAAAATTAGATAATTCACACTCTCTACCTCAGTTACTAATTTTCCAAATGATATTTGTTCTTGTCGGTCCAGCGCATTTTCATGTAAACTGTGCAATACAGTTTCAATGTCTATAAAAGAAATGATGGAAGAAATGTTGGTCAAGGCTATGTTGAATCCGTAGAACAATTCAGAGGACTTAAGACTTTCATGATTTCCAGGTGAGCTGGCATGCTGGAGGCAATGCACTTCCTGGTGAGCCCTGAACGGAGGAAGGGGGCAGGCGGACGATAAGGGGACACAGGAATGACAGGACTCTTCCAAGATCCTAAGAGAGAAACAGAGGAAGAGCTTCCAAAGTGCACTAACTAAGTGAGGGAAGACTCGAAGGTGGAAGTGTTTAGACTCATTACTCACTCTGAAGTGCATTCAAGTCAAACCCGGTCCAGCGGAGCAGTGTCCTGGCTGGCGGAAGGGAGCCAGGAGCCGCTTCCGAAAGGTGAGAGTGAGAGCTCAACAAGTCTAACCTCACACAAGCCACAGCTCTGCAGAGCCTCAGATCCAGTCACAGGCTATCGAGAGACAAGACAACGATACCTGGCAGGTGGGCAAATGATGCTAATCCCAGTTGGTCGTCCTGTATGACTCAGAGGGAAGCCGCTTAGGTGCCATTTTCAGAGGTGAAAAAGTGAGTCACCTTCGGGGGCCTGAGATCCGGAACATGCATAGGTAGAGCCAGGGGGCTCAGTTTGGCCTGACACAGGCCCAGGGAGAGGGAAATGCCAAGAGGAAGTTGTGGAGAGGAAAGAAGACACGTAGCAGTTGGACCCGCGAGCTCCGTACGTAAGTGGAGATTGTCCGATCCTAAAAGGGAGGCTTTCATCAAGTAATAATGAACTTGGAGTCTGAGGGCTCTGAGCCAGAGGCTAGCCTATAAATCCAATTCTGGGGCCACGTACACAGCGCAAGAACTCTACTAAAGTTCAGGGGATACGCGACACCCTCAGTGGCATCCTTCCTGCAGGCTGAAAAATACCCAGAGGATTTCTTATTGCTGTTGTATTATTCCAAGTATATCGGTGTTTGGCCTGCATGTTTGTCTTTGCAGCACTTGCATTCAGGGTGCTTGGATGCCGGAAGAGTGTGTCAGATCTAGGACTGGAATTATAGCAAGTTGTGACCTGCAATGTAAGGGCTAGGGATCAAATCCAGAGCCTAAGGAAGAGCAGCTAGTGCTTTTAACTGCTGAGCCATCTCTCCAGCCCCTTAGGTGGCCTCCAAAGTCCAAGGACAAGGTCCTTGTTTGTAAGAATATCAATGCTATGATTGCCTCCCACCAGGAAAAAACGTCAGCTACCCAAGGCTCAGACCAGAAACTGCAAAGCCTGGTGTGGCCAGCAGAGGCCACTAGTGTGCTAAGGAGGAAAACTGCCACTGAGAAGAGGGACCTCAGCTACTTCACAATACAGACTACTCGGGAACAGCCCAAACCATAAAAAAAGACAAGTGTCCACACAGTCATGTGACCTCCACCCCACACAACACTGTCAGGATCTAACTTTCAAAGACCCAGAAAAAAATCTTTTTTTTCTCACTTTTTACCTTTATTTTTCCCTTGTCATCTTTTCTCCCCGTTTGCTGTTGTTATTTTTTAACTATATTTTTAGAAAGATCTTTACTTTATTGCATCTTTAAAATGTTTCGTCTTTATTTCATACACTCATCCAGTTTCCCTTTGTGTATTTTTTCATGTTGAAGAAATACCTTTCTTTTCCTTGGTTTTCCCCACCCCCCGCTTCATTTTCATCTCCTAGCCCTCTACATTTCGTAGTACGTAGAATTTACTCTGTATGTGTGTGTTTATGTGCGTGTGTGTGTGTGTGTGTGTGTGTGTGTGTGTGTGTGCTGTACATGTGGGGACTAACACATGTGAGAAGTAGGTACATATATGCGCACATGTATAAAGTCCAGAGATTGATGCAGTGTGTTTCCTTGGTTACTGTCCACCTTGTACAGGGAGACAGGTTCCTGCACTTGGACAAAGTTGACTGATTCAGACGTTCTAACCACCCAGCTTGCTCTGAGATCCACTCACTGCCTCTGCCTCCACAGCTCTGGGAAAACATCATCAATAGATTTGACCAACCAGAAGGAAGATGGTCAGATATACAAGGCAAGGCTGAGGAAAGTTGTATCACAAAATCCGTAAGAAAGCAAAAGGGTTGGTGGTAGCGCTCGCCTTTAATCCCAGCACTTGGGAGGCAGAGGCAGGCAGATCTCTGAGTTCGAGGCTAGCTTGGCCAGAGTGAGTTCCAGGACAGCCAAGGCCATACAGAGAAACTCTGTCCTAAAAACAGAAAGGAAGGAAGGAAGGAAAAGAAAGACGGAAGGAAAAAGAAAAAAGAAAACAAACATGATCAAGTATCAAAAAAAATTCTACGATACAATCAAGAGAGCAAACTTAAAAATCTACAGAAAGAACTAGCTAAGAGAAATACTACAAGCGTAGCAAATACAGTAGATGAAATTGTTGCAGAAAAACACCCAAGTCAAACACAAAAGGTGTTCAGAACCCCAAAGTGGCATGAACAAAGAATCTCTTGATGGCATAGTACCACAAAGATGTCAAAAAATGAAGAAGTTTTAAAAGCTATAAAGAAAAAGAAACACCCTAAATTACCACAGAAAGGGAGGAATATCAGAATGCTATTAAGGCTTTCATTAGCACCCTCAAATTCAGGAAGCATAAAATATGATACATATTAAAGCCCTGAAAATCAGTCACTGCCAGCCAAGAGTGCTATATCCAACAAAATCTACCTGTTAAAATTGACAGATGAATCAGGACATCCCAAGACAAGCATCAGCTAAGACAATTTATGAGAACCCCCCAGTACCCAACACCCAGTACCCAGCACCCAGCACCCAGCACCCCAGCACCCCACAGTGCAGAAGATGTTTAAAGGAATACTATACACAGAGGAGGAAGAAAGGTAGTCTCCATCATGAGCATGCAGGGAAGTCTACATCTCACTAGGACAAAAAAGAGGTAGGAAGGAACTCATTTTGTCCAGCATAGTCCATCAGTAGATTCTTCATACTAAGAAGAAAGAAAGCAAACAAACAACAATTCAACCAGCCAGAAAAATAACAAAATTATAGGAATTAGTAAGTGCCTTTTTAAAGCAACTTAAACGTAAAAAGCCTCAAATCACAAATATAAAGACACAAACTGTCTGACTAGATTGAAAAAAACTAAACCCAACCTCCTATTATCTGCCAGATACATACCTCAGTAGTAAAGACTCACACAGGCCAAGTCAAGTGATGGGAAGTATTTCTTTAATACAGAAATTAAAAGCAAAGTGTGGGAACTGGAGCGATGGCTCAGAGGTTAAGAGTACTATCTGCTCTTCCAGAGGTCCTGAGTTCAACTCCCAGCAACCACATGGTTGGTCACAACCATCTATAATGAGATCTGGTGCCCTCTTCTGTCCCGCAAGAACACATGCAGGCAAACACTGTGTATGTAATAAATAAATAAATTTTTTTTTTTAAAGTGTGGCGCACAACTTTAATTCCAGCACTCAGGAGGCAGAGGCAGCTGGATCGCTGTGAGTTCAAGGCCAGCCTGGTCTACAAAGTGAGTCCAAGACAGCCAAGGCTACACAGAGAAACCCTGTCTTGAAAAACAAAAAACAAACAAACAAAAAAGCAAAGTGACAGACAGTATTATGGTGCCTGATAAAGTAGATCTCAAGTTAAGAACAGTCAAGAGATATAAAGAATATCACTATTTATGTTAAAGAAAACAGTTCATCAGGTTGGAGAGACGGCTCAGAGGTTAAGAGCACTGTCTGCTCTTCCAGAGGTCCTGAGTTCAATTCCCAGCAACCACACGGTGGCTCACAACCATCTGTAATGTGATCTGGTGCCTTCTGCTATGTAGGCATATATGCGAACAGAACAATAGAAATGGATGCGCTCCCGGGCGATGTGAAAGGGACAGTTGTGCAGCTCTCTGAGTGAAAAGCACAAACCATTCCGTCAGAGGTAGCAGTTGTATGTTCTGAGAGAAGAGTCAGAAGACGGCCGTGACCAGCGGGGATCCAAGCACGGCAGAAATGCGCTAACCACAGAGAGGAACTGAAGGCGACACAAACAAAGCAGCAGGCTAGAAGCTGGATGTCTGAGCACTTAGGAGCCACCAGATGATCGTTGTCCTTGAACTTGCATGAGGCAGACAGTTTCTGGAATGTCTGGAGCAGAAAGGAGACATGGTGTGACATTTTAATTGGCTCGCTCTATTATGTGAGAACAAGTCACAGAGGGACTCCAAGCAGGAAGGTCTTTTTCTTTTCTTTTCTTTTCTTTTTTTTTTTCCTTCTTTCTTTCTTTCTTTCTTTTTTTTTTTTTTTTTTTTTTTTTTTTTTTTTTTGACTCTAATAGTCTGGGGAGAATGGTACTACCTCTTAGAATCAGGAGAGAAGGTAGAGGGCTAAATCGTATTTGGATCCTGGATCCATCTCTGTGGCAGTGCCAAAGGCTTCCTGCCTAAAATCCAAGCACAAACAATACTTGTTTTGTTTTGTTTTTTATACGTCTGGCTAGTTTAAGTCAGAGGGCTGTGTGCATTCCAGGCAGAAATGGCTCCCAGCAGCTCATAAAGTGTAGGGTGTCCTCTGTGGAGAAAATACATGGTAGGATTATTATTTTATTATGAGTGTTAATAATTGATGTGTAAGGAGTAAATGAAACCAACGGAAGCTTTCGTGAATGCACACTGAATTACCCAGCCCATAAGTAACTTCCACTCAGATTTACTGTTTTATATATAAAAAAACCCTTATATATCTAAAACATTTGTGTATATTAATATATAAAAGATTATAATATATTAAAATGTTATGTTTATATAAATGTGATGCATATATAAATGTAAACATTATATGTTACAGATAATATTTATATATGTTAATCTTTGGTGCCAGCAAGATTGCCAGTGGCTTGAAAGACAGGACTTGGGGCAATCAAAATGCCACCTGTGATTACCCTTGCCCGCTTGCCCATTTCCTGTAAAAACAATAATTAGGATGCCTGTGTTAGTTTGGAGTCTCCCACACACAAAAAGAAAGCACACGTTTAGAGTCTCCCACACACAGAAAGAAAGGACACGTTTATAGAAATACACTAGTCTAAGGAACTGGCCAGCAACTCAAAATGGAGCAACTGGTAAGTGGAAAATTCCAGGAACAGTTGCAGCTTGAGTCCAAAGGAAGTACACCTTAAGCAGGAAGTCTGAAGCCTGTGTGCCGGCAGAATAACCCTTCCCCCTTGGAAGCCATCACCCTTTTGTTCCGCCTATGCCCTCACCTCCTTAGCTGAGGCCCATCCACGTTCCTGACTATACCCGTTTTCTATGAGGGAGCTCTCCACGTAGCACCTCCACAGAAGCTGCCATAATAAAGCTTAACTACACATCTGCAAATTGAGGTGCAGAGGAGGTGATGAGCAATCGGCTGTCCGCCTGCCACTTTAAAGTAGAGCATGGCAATCCCCCCGCCTGCAGCCATTCAGTGGCCTCTGCCTCTCATCAAGCAGCTTTCCTTAAAGACTAACTGAACATTAAGAATTAACAACAATGAGAAAATCACTGGGGACAGCTAGGTGGTTTCTCACACAGGGCACTTTCTGTGCAAGCCTGGTGACGAGAGCCTTATTCCAGAATCCAAGTAAAGGTTTGGAAGGAGAAAGCTGACTCCACAACGTTGTTCGCTGGCCTCTATGGCATGTCTGTGGTGTATGTGTGTGTGTGTGTGTGTGTGTGTGTGTGTGTGTGTATGTGTGTGTGTGTTGGGTGTTTGGGTTTACAAGTATACATACACAATAATATTTTTCAAATCATTAGACAATAAGAACCTATAAGATTCTTACTACTATAAAAATTTTAATTCATATCTTGCTCTTGTTTAATTTTTAGTCCTACAGTTAATGTTACCTCACACTGTCTATGTTCTCAGTTATCTATCTGGCGAGTTTATAACATTTCACTCCTTTAAAAGAGACACTAGAAAAATGACAAAACATTCCCGTTACTGTGTTGTCCCTAAGCTAGAAATTTTGGTTGACTTATATGGGCCCTGACTATAGTCTGAAATACTTATTTATTGTAACAGATCAAACAATTACACAAAGTTTGAGAAAAGAACAAAAACAATTTGCCCTAAGGGACATTCTTGCAATTACACATTATTGCAAGATGATTATTACATCATTGCAACTGCAAATATCAATAAAATGTTTAATAGTTACAGGAAAGATAACCAGTAAAATAGAAAAACAAATTCCTAGAGTAAATGTCAGTGAGCTTAAGGAAATGGTAGAGTGGTCACACGGGAGCACTGTCCAGCAAGAAATCCTGAAAGCTAGTGCTGACAAACAGGAGAAATCCTGCTCGGATCAAAAGAGTAGACAGAATTCAACTGCGTCAGCTAAGGTTGAATATCTGAAATAAAGAGGCGTTAGACACATAAAGGATATATAATCAGTTTATTAGAATGAACTAGGTCTAAACGGGATGGAATCAAGACAGAAAAATGAGAGACACTAAAGAGGTGCGTGATGGCTGCTCTTGGCTGTCAACTCGACTACATCTGGAATGAACTACAACCCAGAAATGGAGGGCACACCTGGGAGAGATTGTTTTTGTTTAGTTTGAAGTGAGTGAGTGAGTGAGTGGATTTATTAGAGAGAGAGAGAGAGAGAGAGAGAGAGAGAGAGAGAGAGGGAGGGAGGGAGGGAGAATGTGTGTGTGTGTGTGTGTGTGTGTGTGTGTATGTGTGTACAAAGATTCATTCTATACATTCTATAACTCTGGTGACTCTTGAGAACCCTGACTAATACAAAGCATTGGCCTGATGCATCTTTACTGGACATGGGAGAAGGGGAAAGGATACAGTACCATCCCCCAAGCCCTGGGCATTGGGACATTGCAGAACCAGTAATAAGATACATCCTCAGAACAGGCAAGATCCAAATCTGTTTTCATTTGATAGTAGTAGCAGCATCTGGTACCCTTGATGTGGAGCACAGTGGCCTCACAGAGTATCTCAGATCTTCTATTTGCGGATGTTGGCCAAAGAGAGTTGTATTATATAGAGACACCTGGCCCCTCACACTGCCAGTGAGGGCAGAAGGGACACCAACACTTGGCATGGGAAGGGTTGGGTGTCCTGGGAGGTTAAAAGTCTTCTTAGGAATAGGTGTGACAGAAGATTTAAAAAATTCACTCAGAGAAGGCCAGCAAGATGGCTCCGTAAGCTAAGGCACCTGCTACCAGTCCTGATGACGTGAGTTCAGTTTCTAGAACTCACACTCTAGAAGTGAGATCTAACTCCTGTAAACTGTTTCTAATATCTACATGTGCTCCCTGATACACATATGTGCACGCGCGCGCGCGCACACACACACACACACACACATACACACTTGTATTTTTAAAAATTGTTAAATTTCACTCAGAATGAAAGATGCCTTAAATAAGGTTAGAAATTACATTGTAGGCACTCCTCACCTTTCAAAGGTTTGTCTTACATTTTGAGAGTTTACAACAGTATAAAAGTGAAACATGTTCAGTAGATTTAGTATTTTGAGTCTTTCTATTTCTTGTGCTGGTGCTGTGCAGTCTGATCCTATCTCCCCATGCAGAGCAGCTCACTGCACCACAGATCTCAGCCAGTAAACAAACAGTACAGTATACTTTGTTGCTGGTAGTTTTTTAGTCCAGGCAGCCAATACACTATATCAGATATCTAAAACCTTTTTTCATAAGGCAGGGTTTGTATTAGAGGAGCTGGCCCAACTACAAGCTAATGTGACTGTTCTGAGCACGTTCAAGGTAAGGTAGCTAATGCTCAGGTGTTGAGTGAGACAGATGCAGTAAATGGATCTTCACTTCTGATATTTTCACGGTGTTACCCCATCACCAGGTGTGTGGTTTGAATGATAACGGCCCCCATAGGCTCATATATTTGAATTCTTGGTTCCCAGTTGGTGGAGGAACTGTTGGTACGGCTTTGCTGGGGGAGGTCTGTCAGAAGGAATGGGCTTTGAGATTTAAAAGCTCATATCATCTCAATTAGTTCCCTCTCTTCTCTCTTCGTCTATTCTTCTTCTTCTTCTTCTTCTTCTTCTTCTTCTTTTCTCTCTCTCTCTCTCTCTCTCTCTCTCTCTCTCTCTCTCTCTCTCTCTGCCCATCTGTCTGTCTGTCTGTCTCATAGCTGTTATATCAACATGAAAACTCTTATCTACAACTCCAGCACTGTGATTGGTTGCCTGTTGTCATGATAGTCACGAACTCTAACCCTTTGGAACTCTGAGCCTCCAAATTAAATGCTTTATTTTATAAGTTTCCTTGGTCGTGGTGCTTTGTAATAGCAATAGAAAAGTAAGTAAGGTACAAATGAAGAAAACATCTCTATTTTAGAAAATACAGTGGTTTTTCACTTTAAGGTTTATCCATTTTTTTTACTCTTTGTTCTGATGAAAACTGTCTTCAGAAGTTACGTGGATGATGTTGGTCAAGCAATTGCTTTTTCTCAGAAACTTGGCATACACTATAGACATTTTGGAGGAGGGAGCCTCAATAGAGAAAATGTCCCCACCAGGTTAGCCCATAGGCAAGCCCGTGACTCATTCTCTTAGGTGGTGATTTATGTGTGATTGATGTGGGGGAGACCAGCTCACCACAGTCAATGCTACCATTGGGCTGGTGGTCCTGGGTGCAGGCTGAGCAAGCCAGTGAGCATTGCTCTTCCACAGCCTCTGCATCAGTCCCTGCCTCCAGGTTCCTGCCCTGTTTGAGTTCCTGATGCAAATTCTCTCAAGTGATAGAGCACAGTGTAGACCTATAAGCTAAAATAAAGCCTTTCTCCAAGTTGCTTTTGACCATGGTGCTCAATCATAGCAATAGAAACTCTAACACAGACGGTGTGATGACAAGCTGAGCTCTGTGGCTAGCGTTACCGTCTCGCCAGCAAGAACGACGCTGCACACACAAACAGGATCCTTCTGCAGTAAAGCTTTACTGCCTCTTGAGAGGAAGAGCATAAGCTTACAACACGAAAAACGGAGACAGAGAGAGCAAACAGCAGAAACCCCTCCCTTATATAGGAAACTGTCCTCCGCTTAGGATGTGTCAGTCCCCGATTGGCTGTTGCTCATCGGGCGAGATGATGCCACGGGAGAGGCAGAGCACAACGAGTGGAAAATCCCTTCGCACATGCGCAGATTAGTCGTTTGTCAGCATGGGACACAGGGTGTCAGCACCATCTTGTAATGGCGAATGTGGGCGCGGCTTCCCACAGAGCTCCAATATAGCCATTTACGCCCAATACACCACAGCTTTTTAATTAATTTATTTATTATTCACTTTCCATCCCCATCATAGCCCCCTCCCCCTCCTAGTCCCGCCCTCCCTGACTCCTCCGCCTGTGGAGAGCTGCGAGGTGTCGCGCCTTAACATGGTGCAGGCTTCCGCCTTCCGCCATCCCACCATGGTGCTCTCTAAGATAAACAAGTCCTTATATGGCAAAAAGCTGTGCAAGGGTAACTGGTGATCTGATGACGAGCAGTCCTGCTCTGACACGGACCTATGAGGAGGTGGCACCTGGCATGAGCTGATTGGCCCTTGAGTTGTACTTAAGCTTGGCCCTTCCCTTCTTCGGGGCCATTCCCACTGAGCTTAATCCTGAGTAAAGATCTCGAGAAGAAGTCTGGTTGTTGGTGTCTTATTTCCGCTGGACGGTGCGGCGCCGACATCCGCCCTCTCCCATCCCCTACTCCTCAGAAAAGGGGAGCCCCATCCACCCACCCCAGCTCATCAAGCCGCATCAGGAATAGGCACATCCTCTTCCCCTGTGGCCTGGCAAGGCAGTCCCGTCAGGAGGGAGTGATGGAAAAGCAGGCAACAGAGTCTAGATCAGAGAGAGCCCCCACTCCCTTTTCTAGTGGACCCACATGAAGCCTAAACCGCCCATCTGCTACATGTGTGTAGGGAGCCTAGGTCCTGTGTACGCATGGTCCTTGGTTGGTGCTTCAGCCTCTGAAAGCCCCTCTAGGCCCTGGTTAGTTGGTACTGTTGGCTGTCTTGTGGAAGCCCTCTGGTCCTTCTATCCTTCCCCCTCACTTTTCCACAAGACTCCCTACGCTTTGCCCAATGTTTGGCTTATAGTTTTTTTTCAAGGGAGAAAAGCCCAACAAATGATGAAGTGACGCTCAGTCAATCATCCTCCCTCCTCCCAACCAAGGCCCAGGGAACATTTCGGAGAAGAAGCAGAAAGAATGTAAGAACCAGAGAACGGCAGAGGAATGGTGGGAAATACTGCCTTCTGGGCATAACATGGCTACTGCATCCATGCACTTAGAGCAGCTTTGATTACCTGCTCAAGAGCAGCACAGAGCAAGCCAGTCAGTTAGGCTCACCCCTAATTGAGGAGCTGGTGGGAGATGACAGCGGCAGTGGAAGGGGAGTTGTTCTTCTTGGGGGTGTGGTCACTGGTGGGTTCCCCATGTTTCCGCAGATGACCTCATATCCATGCCCACATGGGCAGCACTAAATGAACTTGACAGGAAGTTGACAGAGAGAGAGAAATGTGAGAAGGGACAAATATGGGGAAGACAGTGGAGTAGGGGAGGGGATTACAGGGCGAATTAAAACACATTTAAGAAAGCTATAATGTTGCTATAGCTTTTGCATGCATATTAATTTCTGTAATTTACTTTATAGACATATTATGTAATATATATAATATTCATTATACAGTGTCATATAAAGCTGTTACATACAAACTTTAAAAACACACTATCTCTCATATATGAAATTAACTTCAATCCTAACTTTTTTACCTCTTACCCCTTGCTACAAGCTCATCTTTCTGCCACAGAGTGAAAATATTTTTATTTTTCCTACAAGGTATTATAATAATTAAGTGCCACTAAGTAATACTATTTCATGGGTATTAAAACATTACACTCAGACACTTAATTTTAAACTGAGAAACAGGAAATATACACAGTTAGTATTTGGTCTGACTTTTTAACATTCATACTATTAAAATATGGGTATGTGTACATAGATATTCATAAAGTGAGTTAATGAATAGAGATGGAGTCCATTTACTCAAATACAGGCATAAAAATGTGATCCCAGTAATATTCTTACATACCCCATATCAAGAAACTCGGAGTTAGTAGAAAATAATTTCAAGTGGTGGCAAGTGGTTTCAGAGGCTAAACCAAGTGTCCAAGAAACATTTAGAATATTTTTTTTTAATATAGGCTCTTCCAAATTCACCTGCCACTCAGGGAAAACTAAGGCCTAGGATATAAAAGCACTTGTTCCATGAGAAGGCTGCTGGCCAAGCTTGATCTCAAATGCATGCACGTCTACTTCTCAAAGTAGATCCAAAGGGAAGTTATTGCTCGTTTTCTCCAGCATCTCCGGTCCAGGGCAGTGGCCAGGCCATTGTTAACTACGCAGTGTGGTGCCTCCAACCACAGCGCTCAAGCTCACAGCACACATGATGCTTTGGGTAAAGAAGTGTACATGCTCCCATCCTCACCATTCCAAGGTCATGTGATCCAGGTCTAGAGGGTGTCAGCACCACCTTCCTCCCATCCTTCCTTCAGTTGAGTGCACAGCAACACACGTCAATGCGCACACATGCACACCAAGTGTCTTTTCACGTCATGCAAGTCATCATTACTAAGAAAACTGGCCTTGCTCCATCGTGCTGGCAATTACAGGAGTCTGTGGATGACAAGAAACACGTTCCTCTATCCCCTATGGGGCATGCGCTCAGGGTTGGAGCACCCCCACCCCATCCCCATGGAACAGCTGGACATCTAGACGTCACTTTGAATAGGAGCCATGACTGCTATTATTTTCTTTGGGGTTTTTTTTTCTTCTTTTTTTAAATATTTAGTTATTATTATGTATACAATGCTCTGCCTGCACGTACATCTGAAGGCCAGAAGAGGGCATCAGATCACATTACAGATGGTTGTGAGCCACCATGTGGTTGCTGGGAATTGAACTCAGGACCTCTGAAAGAGCAGTCTGAGCCATCTCTCCAGCCCTATTACTTTCTTTGTATTGTCATAAGCCTATCAGGGACGCATGCTCCTTATGTTGCTCACAGTCAGAAAAATATGTTTGCCCTCTCTGACCTGCTCCTAGTCAGAGAAGCTAAGGCACCAGGTTCTCAGGCCCATGAATGGCTGGTGACAAAGGCCTTTACATTTTTAAGACAAGTCCTCACTGTGTCGCCCCCAGATAACCTGGAACTTGCTGTGTGCATCACGCCTGCCTCTGCCTCCCAAGTGCTGGGATTAAAGGCATGAGCCGCCACACCCGGCTCAAAGGCCATTTTAAACAGCAGTCCTCGGTTTAAGAAGAACAATTACCCTGGTCTACTGATGCAGGTCTCTAACTCAGCTACTGCAGAGGCTGCCGAAACAGGAAGGCCGCAATTTCAAGGCTGTCAGGGCTATAGACTGAGCTCATGTCCAACTTAGGCAACTTAACAAGACCCTGTCTCAAAATTAAAATGTTGAGTCTGGAGAGATGGTTAGGAGCAGTGACTACTCTTCCAGAAAACCCAGGTTCGATTCCCCAGTACCCAAACGGTGGCTCACAACCATCTGAAAAACTCCAGTTCAAGCAAGCCCAGTGCTTTTTCTGGACTCTGCAGGCACTAGGCATTCAGCTGATGCATAAATATGCACGCAAGCAAAACGCCCATACACACAAAATAAATGTTAAATGTCAGGAATGGAGGGCTGGTGGGTGGTGTATCTGAGCGGTGGGGTATTTTTCCAGCCGGCATGAGGCTCTGAGTTTAATCCCCTGTACTGGGTGCCGGGTTGGGAAGGGGCGGGCTATTATACAGATGCACTGAGCAAGGCTTGAGACTTGGCAGGATGCAAAGCCAAGACCTCCCTGTGACTTGAAACCTGCACTTTGGAGCACAGATGCTATCATAGTAAGTGCAACTCGTTTCCATCGCTCACGATAGTGAAAGAGGAGGCAAGTGTAAGAGGAGGCTCATGCATGACCGCACAACTCCGGGCCAGCTTGCTCTAGAGTCGGCCCTCATGAATTCTGTTTCCCAGCAGTGTATTCTTTCCGTAAGTTGTAATGAATAAATACACTGTGTCTCTGAAGAGCTTGATGTTGAGGATTTAACAACAACAACAACTTTAAAGATAATTGTCAGGTTTGGGAAGGAACGCAGCAGTTCTCAACCTGTGGGTCTCGACCCCTTTGTATGTAGGGGGGCGTGTCAAACAACCCTTTTACAGGGATCGCCTATGACCATCAGAAGATACAGATATTTACATAATGACTCATAACAGCAGCAAAATTAGTTTATGAAGCAGCAATGAAAATAACTTTATAGTTAGGGGGTCACCACACCACAAGGAGCTGTATCAAAGGGTCACAGCATTAGGGAGGTTGAGAACGGCTGGAACGGAACGCGGAACTGTCATCGGCACCACCGACTGCAGGAACTCAGCTCCTCTGGCCCTCTCACCCTCCCTCTCACCCTCCTCACTCATCAAAGGTTTTCGCTCGCAGCCACAACTCTTTCATCCATGACCCAGAAAGACCTCAAAACCCCTGCGTCTGCCTCAGAGTAGCACATCAACCCAACTGCCGCTGTCACTGATGGGATCTGTGCGTCTGCTTCTGAAGTACAGGATCAGAGGAACGCACCGGAACTGACAAAGACGCACGCGGCTGGCGTGAAGGGAAATCTAAGCACTGGGCGCTTTTAAATCTTCAATACACAAACCCAACATGAGATCAAGTGAATGGGGAGTGAGACGGGGCGGGGGGGGGGGGTGACACAAACACTTGGGGGTGGGGTTCAGGCATCTCCTGAAGTGAGGCTAAAGCACACACAAGTTTGAGGACTACAAGGGCGGCCTAGCCCATCACGGTTAGCTGGGACTGGCACCAGACATGTGGTTCTAGGTCTTTCTAGTCAGTGACTTTAAGACGGCCAAGAAATCGGACGTATCCGTTTTAGAGTGGTCCTAGGTTCCTCAGTCCTTCTCCCATTGTCAAGGTGTGTGTGTGTGTGTGTGTGTGTGTGTGTGTGTGTGTGTGTGTGTATGTGTGTGTCCTCCCTCCTGGGATAGGGATGAACTTTGGCCCACTGCATAGGAAAAGGAATTACAACAATGATGTTCTCCTCCTCCTTGGGCTTACTGCGATAGGTTATCCACTTTGCCAGCTGAGACTCACTTTAGCTCCCCGAGGCCATCACTCAAGTCCAACTTCCTGGATCTCCCAAGCTGCAGGGAAGATCAGGACATAGCAGGAGCCATGTCTAGGGGCCTGTCACAGCCTGCTTCCCACCTGAACATCCAAGACACCGGAGAGCGGGAACTCGAGAACTTAAAAGGAGCCGTTCAATAAGTTTGTTAGAACAGTGTCTCTGAACATGCCTACCAAACTGTGATTTTCTTTTCCAATTGTTCTCTAAATCTAAGATCATTCTTACTTAAACGTATAAATCTAAAACTACATACCGTCAAGTTTTTCTTAACTCAATAGAGGCCACTCTTGAATTGAAACTGATAGAAAGGCTAATGCCACAAAACTCTGTAATCTCAATGAAACAAGCACATAGGTTTTGAAATATCAGAGAAACGAATGGACTTTGTTTTAATTTTAGTGTGTAGGTTTTGAACGGTGCCCCCTGAAACTGTATACCTGTGTCATAAACTCTGGAACCCATGGGCATTCCCTTATTTACATGACTTTTTTTATTTACATAATAAATAAAAGTACTTATCTTATATATATGAATGAACTTCAGGGTTCTTTTTTAAAGACAGCCATTTTGTGATTAATTAAACTTCTACACAGTCATAAGTAATTTATCTCATCTAAATTCTCTGCATCTACATGGGGGAAAATGCTGTAAATTCCAGTTTTACTCTTTCCATTTCTCTATGCATCTGTCTATAAGATAGATTTCAGTTCAATTTTTTTCTTTTGGTGTGTGTGGGTGTGTGTGAAGTTGGAGGTTATTGGGAGATATACATTTAAATACCAACGAGAGTAAAGACCCGAGGTAGACCTTGGATATCTTTTTTTTTTCAATAGCTCTCCACATTTTATTTATTTTTTCATTAATTCTCTTCTTTGAGACAGGGACTGTCACTGGCCTGAAGCTCTTCAACAGTGATAGCTTGAATGGCCAATGGGCTTCTAGAATTACTCTTCTGGTATGGATCTCCACAGCGTGGGTTACAGCGCGCAGGTGCGCGGACACACACACACACACACACACACACAATGACCGCGGGTGCTGGGATTCCCAATTCAGTCCTCACACTTGCACTGTAAGCATTTTACCGATTTCCCCACCCCTCCTTGCTTGGACTTGGTCTTTTCCTTTATCTAGAGCTCACTGGTTAGGCGAGACCGGCTCAGCCCTCCAGCCCGAGGGAGCAGCCTGCTCCTGCCTGTGCTGGGAATACAAACAGGCCCCACCACACCCAACTTCTGTAACATGGGACCAAATGCAGACTCCTACGTGGCAAGCACGTTCCTAGCTGAGTCATCCCTACGTTATTTGTCACTGATTTTGCTACTATGGTTTACTTGTCCATGCGCATTGTTTTATACGCTTTCTGGTCTTTTCTAGGGTATGGTCTGGTGGCCATTTGTAGGCTGTACTTGCCCACAGCCTGGGGTTAAAAATGAAGGACTTGGTTGAACATTTTGAATTCCTCGAATGGCTCGCTGTACGTAGCTAAGGGGTGAAGGGTTGAGCAGGGAAAGGCTAAGAACGAATAACGACAATGATGGTTTTGCACTTAAGTTACTGGGGCGGGAAGATGCTGGTAGGCAAGTGTTAAAGAGAGTCATTCTAAAGCCCAGTGGAGATTACCCTATAAAATACTCCTGGAAAAGTGTGGGATCAATACAAGAAACTCAACCAAGACCTTAGGAGTCATGAATAAAAGCCATGTCCTCGAACGGGGGTGGGGGAGTGGGGGGGAAGCATTATGTAAAAAGAAAACCTGAGTAAATAGTGACTTTAACAAATGTTCTGTACTTACATAGGTGGTTGCAACTGCGTGCTAGATGTGAGTGAACTTTTAAAGTATCTTTTTAAATTTTCTGCAAATCCAAAAACGATTCTAAACATGAGTTTCGGGGGATGGGGGAGGTGGGGGCTAAGACAACGGTCTTTCCTTCAGTTCATAGTTTAAATAAGAAACCCAAGTAAGTGAAACATCTAATACAAACCAACAATATTCCGGGGATATTCTTGACCGGTCGTCCCCCCCCCCCGCCCCCAAAGCTTGTCCTTAAACAAGAAACTACCTAATAACAGGTCCCCGACCATCTGTAGTGCTCTGAGAAGGAAACACCACGAAACCTTTACAAAAAGCCTTTTGGTGTGGCTCCCAGGACTAACGGGCATGCCATCTGCTCGCAGCCCAGGTGGTAACCAGGGTTCACGTGTCACCCGGCGGAGCCCAGCGCCAAGGAGCCGCCCTGGCAGGTCCAGGCAACTCCGCTCCCGCAGGTTGCTGGGGGCAGGGCGGCGGCCAGCAGCATCCCGCTCGCGCGCCGGTGCGGATCGTTCCGCGCCCCCCACCCCAGCCTCCATCTGCCGAGAGGGGACCCCCGCGCGGGTCGGTCTCCTACAACAAAAGGGCGCCCCGCCCTTGGAGAGCCCGCCCCGCCCGGGCTTCCCGCGTCCGCGCCCGCGTCCCCGCGGGAACCGCTCCCGCGTCGCCGCCTCCAGGTACCCGGAAGAGGAGGGGGCGAGGCGACAACAATCCGGCGGGCCAGGGGGCGGAAAGGCGCGGCGCCGAGCGCCAAGACAGCCGGGGGCGGGGCTTCGGGCCGTGCCGCCGCGCCATTGGCGAGCACCGCCCCTCCGGCCGCCGCTCATTGGTGAATGCTCAAATTCGGTCTCAAGGCGCCAGAGGAGGTGTTTTAGCGGGGACCGCGGTCGTCCCGGGCTGGAGTTTCGCTAAGGCGGGTGGGAAGCGCAGTCGCTACGCGGACACCGCGGGCTGGAGCCGAGGGTCTGCGAGCCGTACTCTGCCCTGCCCATGTCGCCAGCCGGCTGCTGAGAACTACACGCCCTGCCCGCCCGCGCTTGCCACGCGTGCGGCTGCCGGTGTCCCCGGAGACGGAAAGCCTTCATCGCACACAGCGGCAGTAAGGAAGCGTGCTGGCCCCACGGATGGGGAGGCGGGAATGGGGGAGAAGGGCTACCCACTGGCCCGGGATCCGAGTGCCCTGGCGGTTGTGCTGGCTGCGGCGCTGGATGGAGGAAGCTGGTCCCTCCCCCCACGACCTAGGGGCTTCCCCGGGAAGAGTTTAACTTGGAGTGTGCATAGATGCCCGGGAGAGGGTGCGTGCACCCCACGGGGGTTGATCTCGAGATCGGGTTTCAGTCTACCCACTAGTTCAAACCCACTCAGAGTTGAATTCCTCCCCGTTCTTTGCGCCAAAATTAACTGACCTGGGAGACCCTGTAACTTTCTTGACGTTTGCCTAACACCCTCCTTGCTTGGTAACTATTTTGCCCCCTGCTTTTTCGTAAGGGATTACAATTTTTTCCTTTCTTCCCATATTTTCAGTTATTTCTAAATATATTATAGTGTTTGTTCATGTGAGTTTTAATGAGGATTGAAGGATGTCTGCACTCTTGGAAAATCTCAGGAACCCTCTGGGAAATGGGAAGTTGATGTTCACAAATGGCATTTTTGCTGTTGTTGAAAATAAATGTAAAATCGTTTTCTGATATTCTTGTGTGTTCCAGATGGAGGTAAATTGTTTAACACTAAAAGACTTGATCAGTCCCAGGCAGGCCAGACTAGATTTTGCCGTTGAAGACGCAGAAAATGCACAAAAGGTAAGCACATAGAAATGCTTTAATCTCTAATGTATTTTGGACGATGATGCGTATCCTTGTTCTTATATTCAGCATAATTTTGATGTCCATCAGAGAGGAGTTTTTAAAGAATGCATTCACCAGAACCATTGTCTGGGATTTACTCTTAGTCATTAGTGTTGGAACCAGCCCCTGGAGTCAAAGGTAGAGACAGGGGGCAGCAATCGAAAGTTTGTAATGCTCAGGGTTGCCAAGGGTAATTAAGCTAATGCTTTATGGAATGTCTCCAGGGGCAGACTTTTGCAGTTACAAATACCGGATTTAATGTTAAAATGCTGGAAAATACCGTCTTCCTCCTAGTGAACCAAGTACGGAGTTCTCCGGAGAGTTACAGTCTCGCCTACTGTACAGGGGTCCATGTGACTGACCCTCACCAGCTATTCCGAGTAGTTTACAGCCCCTCTATTTCTTATATGCTGAACCACACTCTTCCTTTCTGCTCTTGTGTATTTTCAACACATTAACCCGCTAACCTGGCCATGGCAGTATCTAAACCATGGTCTGCATCAACACAGATATGCAGTTCGGTAGATGTCCTGTTGGTAGGTTTAACAGTGAAACCTGGTCATTGTTTAAAGCAAAAGCAAATAGCTATAACAGACCAGTTTTAGAAACCTTAAATATAGGTCTATAGTAGAGGCTTCCTTGGGCACTGAACCTCTGGATTCCGGGTTTTAGTTTCATGCCAAGAACATACTTTCATCCACTACTTGCCAGTGATTATTTTGTTAGAGGGAGAAATGCATATTAAAACATTATTAATTTGAAGAGGGTATTTTAAAAATTACCTAAAAATATGACTTTATGTTTACATTCAGTTTCGGGTTTCGGGAGTTGCAGAGTAAAGCTTTTCTGTTTTCCTTTGTAATTTGGATGGTGTGTGTGTGTGTGTGTATGAGTGCATGTTGTGTGTGTGCCTGTATGACTGTGTGCATACATGCATATGACTGTGCACCTGTGTGTGTGTGTGTGTGCACGCACCTGTATGAGACTGTGTGCATACATGCATATGACTATGCGTGTGCATGTGCGTGTGTGTGTGTGTGTGTGTGTGTAATATATGAAGTCTGCCCAGTCAGCTCTTCACTTCTCTTTCTGGTCAGTGACTTAACGGGCACTTTCTCCAGGGACTGACCACTCCCCTCCCCTAGTTGGCCTCGGCGAGTGTTACTGAGGTTTCTCGTGGGGGTGCAGAGAAACTCAAGAGATTGGCAAAGTGGCAAAATATCTGAACCAAAGTGAATAAGAAAGGGCTTAACTCAGAGAGGAGGCAAGAGATGAGGCCTGCGTGGTTTCGTAGGGATAGGAGGAGGCTCTTTGTCCTCTTCCCCATTGCTGCAGGATAGAGCTTTTCTGTGGACGGTAGGAACACGGGCTTCACGGTCACAGAGACCTGGGTGTGATTTCCTGCTTGGCCATTTACTAACTCCATGGCTCCAAATATATTTTTAAGGTCTTTCAGCAAATATTTGTGTTCCAAAGGCCGGAGATAAGGAGGTTTAATACCGCCTAACCTTTCTTAGCTCATTGGTTACCTCTATAAATTGGAGTGCACGGCTCCTCGCTCAACTGGGGTTTGTTAAGTTGTCTAGTTTTATACATTCTTCATGTGGCACCAAGCTAAATGGCAGTCCAATCATAACTTACCCTTTGGTTACCTTGGTTACCTTAGAGGCTTTCAGAGACCCAGGTGTAAACGTGGCCAATGACATTAGGCTCACGGAATAGAGGAGGAAGAAATTCGGGCCTAGGCATTGGAAAGCTCTGGAGGTGGTGGGTGTAAGACTTGGGTTAAACCTCACTGGGTAAGGAAATTCAAAACTACACTAAAACAATGAGAGAGAAAATGGCAGACAAAAGAAACAAAATCTGGGGCTTTGAGAAACCCAGAGTGGCCAGCGAAGTGTAGCAGTTTCTTTTGAGGATCCTTCTGTGGGAAACCAGGAGGGGGTCCCTGGGTCAACTTGTCCTTTAGAGGACCTCTCTCTTGATGTACACACAGCTCCTGGTCACTCATGGCAAAACTTGTTTTGGAAAAAAGAACTTTATAACGTTATCACCATGTTGTACTGTTCTCAGTTCTGGTAAGATAAACAGACGAACCAGTGTCCTGAATGGTGACAAAAGCAGGAAATGGACAGTTTGGGACAGTAAGGCCTAAGGCTGGAGCTGTTGAGAGGACTTCGTGAAATTGCTGATTCATGCATTGGGCTTGAAGGGAAGGCATGCTAAGTCCCTGGAATATGGGGAATATGGGAAACGTGTGGGGCCTGACGGTGGATGCCTGTAATTCAGCACTCAGAGGCTGAGGCAGGACAATTATGAGGCTAGAACTAACAGGCTCATCCCACCAGGCCTGGCTCCCGTGTGTTCTTTCAAAGCCATTGGTGTCTTTGGGGGAGTAGCTAAGGAAGGTGACGGATTCGTCCTGCAATATGCTTATGCCTGTGTGACTTATAGACAGGTGACTGTGCAAGAGGCGCCTGGTTGCCTGATTTTAGGATTCTTGAAAAGTCACAGCCTTGGACCCAAACTTGGAATTGTGGGCATGTAGGTTGACTTTAAACCCGAGCATATGAGATTGGGTGAAGCAGTCCAGAGGGAGTGAAGAGGGCCGGAAGTCTGGATATGAACTCTTGTAGCTTGTCAGAGTAGGGGAGGGAGCCTGATGACGGAAGTAACCGTCAGAAATACAGAGAGTTAAAAATAAAAATAAAAAAAAGAATGAGTACTGTCTCAGAAGCTGAAGTCTAGATGTTATAGCGCCAAGAATCATGGCCAACCTTAACGATGTCAGTGGAAGAGAGGCAAGGTGGCTTTAGCACCAGTTTGGTTTGGTGACCAAGAGGTGACCTGAGTGAACACCATGAGTTGAACAGACTAATGGTTGTAGAAACTCTCAGAAGGTGACAGGAGGATAGTCTCAATGTGGATTGCTCTTTCTAGAAAGTATGTTCTGGCAGGAAGTGGGGTTGTCAGCCAGTAGCCAGGAGACACCTCCTAACCTGGAGTCTTTGCAGCGGTGAGCCTTTACCAACAGGTGGGGTCTCCACATGGCATCTGAAGGAAGGTGATGCTCGGAGGAAGAGCTCAGGTGTGATTGGAGGACAGGTCTGAAGAAAACCAATGGGACAGGGTGTGAGCTGCCTATGAAGAAGAAACTAGAGGGTGACCAGATACCATCAAGGCTCTTGGCAAAGCTGGTGTGACTTAAGATTGCACAGTCAAAGCTATATAAAAACATATAGTTCCCAAGTTGGGAACCAGGGTCTTTTAGCTTTCAAGCCGTCTCTGTGGCTGTGTACAGCGTATTCCCATACCCGTAGTGCTGTTGCTTGTTAATAATTATGATGAACGTTTACATAGCATTTTACAGATGGCAGCGTTTTACTTTATTGTCTGAGTTGCTGTGCCAGCTTTGTTGCAAATTCCCTCCTCTACATCTTAGAGCGGTGAGGCCATTCCATGGTTTGCACCTCTCTGAGCTCTCTGTTGTCCAGGATGTTGCAGGTTAGATTTCCTCGTAAGCAGACCCCACTTGAGTGTTGACTGCAAGAGACTTGTGTATGCCCAGGATTGTAGCAGCGGAAGGAAGAGAGTGGAAAGGAGCAGAGTTACACAGAGAAAGAAATTGAGTCGTGATGGAATTCTGAGATTGCATTACAGAGAATTCAAAGCGACCAGCCAGTAAGGACACCAGATGTTGATGTTGGCGTCCGGGTAGAACTTTTACCAGTCATTGAGTTCAGTGTTGGCCTCACAGGAATGGGTGTGGTCCTGGGCTCATGGGTTCTCTTGAGCCAAGCCAATCCAACAAAGGGCGTGCACTATTGGCATTTCTTCCAACAGCTGGGAGAATGACTCATTCATTCCTGGAGAGACTTGGTTGCATCCAGCGTCTACCATATGAGCAGGTGGCCTTACTAGAAAGTCTTGACAATTGGTCTGAACTACGTGTTTTGTATATATTGGAAACATGGAACCAAGTAGAATGAATAGCCAGGTCTGTAACTATTCAAATCCGTTTCCGCTCTGCTGCACGGTGTCTAGAAGGCAGTACAGACAGGTAGGTGGCGCAGCATGTAAATAAGTCATAGCTCACCGCCCCACCGCATCCCCAGGACCGCTCAACACAATTTGTGTGCCGTTTTTAAACTTTGATGTATAGGTGTTGTCTTAGTTGGGGTTTCTATTGCTGCAACAGAACCATGACCAAAGAGCAGATTTGGGAGGAAAGGGTTAATTTGGCTTATACTGCCATATCACTGTTTCATAGCAGAAGGAATTCAGGACAGGAACCCAAACAGAGTACGAACCTGAGGCAGGAATTGATGTGAAGGGGTGCTGCTTACTGGCTTGCTCCCCACGATTTGCTCAGCCTGCTTTCTTACAGAGCCCAGGACCACCAGCCCGGGGGATGTCACCACCCACGAAGGGCTGGGCCCTCCCCCATCAGTCACTAATTGAGAAAATGCCCTACCACTGAACCGTATGGAAGCCTTTCCTCGGGGTTCCCTCCTTCCAGATAACTAGTTTGTGCGTCAAGTTGACATAAGACCAGCCGGCACAGGTATAACAACGTCCTAAGCCAGCCACATTACCCAACTTCACTCCTGCTTTCTCACATAAATGAAACTGAAAATGCATCTGTGTATGAAGAAATTGTTCATTCTGAATCGCTCCCTCACTGCAGAAAGACGCCAGGACTTCCTGTGTGGGCACGTACCCCGGAAACAGAAGGGAGGAAGGGAGGGAGCCTGGTACACACCTTGTGGCCTGAGGGTACCTTTTGACAAGATGTAGAGTTCACTCAACACCTGAAATATGACATGTGGCACTGGCTTCATGGACTCATTACTGAGACAAGGCGTACATCCAGGGAGCTGAGGAGAATCGCTGTGTTCTACAGGGCTAAGTGCCGGGCCAGATTGGAGAATGGAGAAAGGCAATAGCTAAGGCTTATTGGGAGCTCACTGTGCACTCGTGAACTAGCCTGAACCCATGAGGTTGGTGGGTTGGGTTTTTTGTTTTGTTTTTGTTTTTGTTTTTTTGGGTTTTTTTGTTTTTGTTTGTTTTGTTTTTTGAGACAGGGTATCTCTGTGTAGCCTTGGCTGTCCTGGACTCACTTTGTAGAGCAGACTGGCCTCGAACTCACAGCCAACCGCCTGTCTCTGGCTCCCGAGTGCTGGGATTAAAGGCGTGTGCCACCACCACCAGGCTTTTTTTTTTTTTAATCAACTTTGCTTTTCAGTTGGATAAGTGGAAATGCAGTGAGGGGAGGAGGAGGAAGTTGCCTGAGATCCTGCATGTATAACCACTCCCCCAGCTGCCTCTCTAAGGACTACTGGGTACCTTCCTAAAACTTAGAAAGACATAGCTTCCTCCTTATCTATACCCAGAATGAGCTCGCTTGAAGATGCACCATTTTAAAAACTGCGTTTGGCTGCCTTTTACGTGCTCAGATTTTTATATGGGCTGCTGCTACGACTTCGAGCATCTCTTTTTAACCTCTGTACCGAAGGTTATATAAGTTCATCAATAAAATGGAATAAGCAATAATAGTACCTGTGCCACAGAATTAGATGAGGAATTGATACAGGTCCAGGAGAGAGGGTGTGTGTGTGGTGTGTGTATTGCACACTCAGTCATCGCCCTTGGGGGCTCACTTGCGGATGCTGTCAAAATGGCTCACTGACAGGGACTTGCTAGCAGAAATGAACAACTTTCCCAGGATCGTTGCCTGCTCGCCTCTGCTAAAGCGTTAGACCTGATCACCTCCACCACGCACTCCGTGCACATCACGGTACAACAGAGTGTCACCATAGCTGGCTGGCAGCTTCTGAGCGAGAGTTGGTTGGCCTGTATCTTAAGGATTTCCAATGCTATGAAGAGCCACCGTCGACTATGGCAGCTCTTAAAAAGGAAAGCACTTAACGGGGCTGCATTACAGTTCCCTAGTCCATTGTCACCGTGAACATGGCGGTGTGCAGACAGCCATGGTGCTGAGAGTTCTCCAACCAGCTCCTCAGGCAGCAGGAAGAGTAACACTGGGCTTGGCTTGAGCCTGCGAGACCTCAAAGCCCACCCAGGTGACACACGTCTTCCAACAAGGCCATACCACCAATAATGCCGCCCCCTGTGAGTCTCTGGGGGCAGGCCATCCCAGACACAAACTCCGCTCTTTCCCAGGCTTCTCCCTCTGTCCAGAGCGGGGATGTTGTAACCTCTGAGCAGCAAGACCTGGAGCAGACAGTAGCTGCAGGGTGGTAGGTACAGCACAGGAAAAGCACATGGTGACCCCTTCCTCTTACTGCGTGAGTCACTATTGACAGGAAGAGAATTCTACTGGAGAAAAGGAAAAAATCTTTCTGGTTTTGAATGGTATAAAACAACAGTTGAAAGACATTTGCTTCCATTATTTGGTGGGTCCAAATGTGGGCTTTTTTGTTTTGTTTTGTTTTTTAAATCATGGGCTTCCTTATAATTGCCTAAGGCGGTATTCAGGACGTATGGTGTGGGGCAGATGCTGCTTCACAAACTATTTCAAGATAGCACCAGTTGACAAGCAAAACCTTGGCACTGAGCACTTAAAAACCCTTGCCAGCAATCTGATACCACCTTTGGGGCACCTAGGCTTATGACCTGCTGGAGATGTCACATGTTGCAGAGGCTATACGTTGATTGAAGCGACACACTGAAGTGGTAAGTCAGGAAATTCCACCCTGGTCCCATGAGGTTAAAGGTCACCTAGCAGTGTATATGGTACTCAGGAGATGTGAGTGAAACAGAATAAGCAACCAAAAACCTGGTCCTTCGCTGTGAAGGGTTGAAGAAACACTGCTCAGAAAATATCAGGTGGCTCTCAGGATAGCCTGCTCTATCTGGCGTTTGGTTGGCTGCTCGCCCTTTAATTCGCCCTGTTACTGGTTGCTACTGAACCTTGAACTACAAAGGCCTAACTGTTCTCCACTGGGAAATGCAAACTTGTAGGTATAGCTTTGAAAAATAAGTTCCTGTGAAGCCAGAAAAGACCAACTTGGCCTTCTTCACTTCCAACTATGACAAGCGTCCATTGGTGACAGATACATTTGTGACTTCTCTAACACCTCATGACAAATACGTGTAAGCGGAGTAGCAGATATAAGGGGGCTCCTTAGAGCCACTGCCCGGTGCCCTTGTAGCTCTCTAGTTTCCCTGTATCCGATCTCAGTTCTCTCCGACCTTGAACGTGAGGTCCGTTTTGGATTCCCTCTTAACTGACACCTGCCCCTTCTTGGCCTTGCTCAAAGTTTTCTTTGCCTTAAATAGGAAAATATCTTTGTTGACCGATCAAGGATGACTCCAAAGACTCCAATGAAAAATGAGCCAATAGATCTTTCAAAGCAAAGACTCTTTACTCCAGAAAGAAATCCTATTACTCCGGTAAAGCTGGTCACCAGGCAGCAGCAGGTGGAGCCGTGGACGCCCACAGCCAACCTGAAGATGCTCATCAGTGCAGCCAGCCCAGACATAAGAGACCGGGAGAAGAAAAAGGGGCTGTTCAGGCCCATCGAGAACAAAGAGGATGCATTTGTGAACTCCCTGCAGGTAAGGGCAGTGCTCACGGGGCTCTTGGAAGACTCCAGAGACTTCCGTGATTATTAGAAAGTCATGATACGCATCCAGGCAAACAGTGTTAATTAAACATGCCATCTTTTTGTTAACAGCTGAATTTTCCGCTCATTCTTACTTTCATAATTAATTTCTTTCCTCTCTTAACCAGACCGCATTTAAAAAATAATTTATTAGTAATTTGATCTAATAAAGAAACTCGGATTTTTTTTTTAAAGCACTGCTATTTTGTTGTCGTTTGATTGGCTGCGTGTGTGTGCTGTCTGAATCACTATTCTATTGCTACGAAGAGATACTATAAGTGACCTTTTTTGGCTGCCAGCCAGCTATAGTGACACTCTGTTGTACTATAATGTGCAGGAAAGGAGTGGAGGAGGTGATTTTTATTTTTCTCTTGTAAAAGCAAGCATTTGATTGGGGCCTGGCTTATGCTTTGAGAGGTTTGGTCCAGCATCGTCATGGGAGGTATGGAGGCACACAGGGCACTGGGGCAGTGACTCAGAGCTATATCCGATCTACCAGCCAATAGGGAGGCCCTGGGCCTGGTGTGGGCTTTTGAAATCATAAAGCCCACCCCAAGAGACACACTTCCTCCAACTAGGCCACACCTCCTAATCCTTTTCAAAGAGCGCCACTCCTTGACAACCAAGCATTCAAATATATGAGGCTACGGAGGCCATTCTTACTCAAACCACCACAGCTTAATGATTCAGCCCCAGGGCTCTATACTTAGTAGGCAAGCCCTCTGCCACCAGGCCACATGCCCAACTGCCATTGTAGATGGTTCTTAGGCCATCTTTAAATTACATACTCTATGAAGATAAAGTAGAGCTGCTCAGCAAACAGCACATTCATACTTTCTAAAAAGACCCAACAGCCATTTTCACTCCCTCCAAACTTTCTCTGAGACCTCCTAAGAAAAATGACTTGCAAGTTGGAGTCTTTCCAGCTGGTTCCCCCTCCCCCGCCCCCCATTTATGGTGGATTTGAGGCCACAGTCTCCAAAGCTGGGCTTCCTGTCTGTCTCTCGATTAAGTGTGCGGCACTACACCTGGCAGGGTTTGCTTTTTCAGCCAGCACGTTCTCACAGATCGTTTGCGTGTTTCCACAGTCACGGCTCTTCTTCCATTGCTACACAAAGATCCGCTGCATGGCTATGACAACGTACCTCTTCTGTCTGTGGCCACTAAGGTAGTTTCAGCTATTTGGGGCTGAAACAAATACATGGGTTGTCCCTATCTTCTCGTGTGCTTGACTAACATTTCCCAGAGCGGTGGTTCTCGAAATACTCCTGGGAACCACTTTCTTCGCAAAGGATCTGTGGCCGTGTGTATCTGCTTGTCTGTATGTGTGTTGCATTGATGCAGTGCCCACAGTGGCCAGAAGGGGGCATCAGATCCCCTGGAACTGGAGTTATAGCTATGGACTTCTCCATGTAGGTACTGGGAATTGAAGCCAGGTTCACTGCAAGTGCTCTTCAACACTGAGTTCTCTCTCTGCCACCTCCCTGCCCCCAAGTTACTTTCTTAGCGGCCAGAAGGGGGCATCAGATCCCCTGGAACTGGAGTTATAGCTATGGACTTCTCCATGTGGGTACTGGGAATTGAAGCCAGGTTCACTGCAAGTGCTCTTCAACACTGAGTTCTCTCTCTGCCACCCCCCTGCCCCCAAGTTACTTTCTTAACACTAAGATGTTTGCCAGTTAAATTCCCATTCTCTTAAGTTTGTGTGATTACGAGATGTGGACGTTGTAACACGCTAAGTACAGAAGTAAGCATGGAATCTAGCTTTCGGTGACGCCATCACTGCAGAAGTTAGAAACAAGTATGTAAACCCTGACCTTTGACCTCAGCATCATAGCATCTCCGCTCATTTTCTACTATATTCAGTATGAACAGAAGGAACTCATATGCCAACCACCAACTCTAGTCCCAGTGACCAGGAGGCAGAGGCAGACAGATCTCTGCGAGAGCAGAGCCAGCCTGGTCTACAGAATGAGTTCCAAGACAGAGAAACCCTGTCTCAAAAAGAACAAAGCCCCGAAACATCGTCATCAAAATACTCAGATAAACAGAAAGCTCTCTGGGGTCCTCAGTAGTGTTTTAGGAACGCAGAGTGACCCTCTGAGTGCAAAGTCTGAGAATTAGCTTATTCACCGTTAGTGGAAGCGCTGTCATTGCAGTGCACAAATTCACCGGGAGTTTGGTGCCACAATGCTCCCAAAGCGCCTGCCTGTTTCCACCAGGCATGGGAAGCATTGATCCATGTGTCTTCTGAAACTGTGACTAAACAGGAGTTCAGTTCCCAGCATCCACGTGGTGGCGCACAACCCTTTGTTAACTCCTTTCCAGAGGGACACAGTGCCCTCTTCTGGCTTCTATGGGCAGCGCACGCACATAAAATAAGTAAATAAATATGGATGACCTTTTTGGGTTTTTTGTTTGTTTGGGGAGTTTGTTGTTTTTGAGACAGGGTTTCTCTGTAGCCTTGGCTGTCCTGGACTCGCTTTGTAGACCAGGCTGGCCTTGAATTTACAGCGATCCGCCTGCCTCTGCCTCTCGAGTGCTAGGATTAAAGGCGTGCGCCGCCATGCCCAACTCTTGATGACCTTTTTATATCTCTTTAACCTTTCTCTAGCCCAGGGTTAGAAACACATTCTCCTATGCTTTACTATAATTTGCTTTCTATACATCTTGGGTCCATTTGGAATTGCTTTTTATATATGTGACGTGAGTCGAGAACACAGCGTTTTCTTTCTGTGTGTTTGTCTGTACTATTTTCAGGCCCTCTCCCTCTTCCAGCTAGCAATGCGACATCTGGCATATGTCACAGTTACTTGTGTGTATTTCTATTTCAAGAGCCTTTCCTTTTCCTCTGGCCTACTTGTCTGCTCGAGGCCAGGACCATTTATTTTCCAATAAGCAAAGAACAAACTTTGCCATATACTTAAAATGCCTGACCTGTTTCTGGCTCTTTCTTCCACGTATGCTTCAGACTGGTTGTCTTATTTCGCTTTTTCAGACACAGTGTCACTGTGAAGCCCTTGCCCACCTTGAACTCCCTGTAGACGGGGCTGGCCTCGAACTGATGGAGATCTGCTGCTTCTGCCTCCTGAGTGCTGGGGTTAAAGGCATGCGCCGCACTGCCTGGCTCTGGAAGGGATCATTTGTAATGACTGGAGACACTTTCATTTCTCCACGGTGCCGAGCCTCCTATCCGTGAACTTGGTGCACGTGCCCAATTATAAGTGCTAAGACGGTGGTCCTCAGCCTTCTTAATGCTGCGACCCTTTAATACAGTGCGTTTTATAGTGACCCCCATAAGGTTTCTGTGTTGCTACTGCATTACTAATTTCGCTATTGTTACGAATCATAATGCTAATATTTTTGGACGTAGAAGTTTGTCGGAGGGGTCACGACCCACAGGTTGAGATCCATTGCTCTAAGATCTTGAATATTAGCTAGATTTAGTCCTAAAAACAGTAGCGTTCTCGTCACGGTTATAAATACTATCTTTTGAACTGACTTTCTCTTGCTGTACAGGAATGCAACTTGGGTTGTTTGAGTTTTGTTTCTTGCTTTTGTTTTTGTTTTGTTTGTTTGTTTGTTTGTTTTCCCTTGGTTTTTCAAAACAGAGTTTCTCTGTGTACAGCCTTGACTGTCCTGGAACTCACTCTGTAGACCAGGCTGGCCTTGAGCTCGTAGAAATCTGCCTGCCTCCACCTCCCACGCGCTGGAATGAAAGATGTGCAGCTTAGGCTTAAAACATACCTTTTGTATTCAATTATCTTGCTAATTCCTCTCGTTTTTTTGTAATTTTTCACTTTTTTTTTTTTGAGTGATCCACCATACCCTTTTCAGAATGAAAAGGTTTTGTCTGTGCTTTCCAGGCCTTTGCCTCAGTTTCTCCTCACGCCCTAACATACCCACGCATGCCACAGAAGGGCCCGTGACTCTGGGCATCTGTGCTTTCCTTGCTTTCAGGGAACACTTCCAGGGTTTCTCGGCTAGCCAGATAGTAGCTCTTGTATTGTCATGAATGTGCAACATGAAACTCGTCAAGAGCCTTTTCTGACTCTTTTGAGATTCACTTTTCTCCTTGGGTCTGTTTATTGAAAAGCCTTTGATTGGCAGTGGAGACCTGTTCAAGTGTGGGTAGAGCCCAGAGTGCTACTTGAGTAGACTTAGAACAGGAAAAGACTTCAGCTCACTGGCCCTCAAGGAGGTTCGTCAAGATTTGGTCCGTCTTGAAATATACAACAGTGCAACAGGTCCTTGCATCTCGGGCTTTGTCAGTGACTGTCACTCAGAGTCGCAGAAAACAAATTGTGACGCAGTGGGTCTAAAATGGGGCCTGAGATGCTACATCTCCAGCAAGTGCCTGCTGTTGCTGCTGCTCCCAGGTCCACACACATGTGAGAAGCAAGGCTGGAGCAAGCTGCCCAGCGCATCATTCCTGCTTTACTTAAACTTGTATCCATGAGTCCCAGCCTTGTGTTCAAGATGAGAAACAACTCAGTCCAGAGAAGATAATAGGAAAAGTGTTCAGAAAGACTAGAAGTTGTTTTCACTGGGATGTCGAACGGTGTGGCTTGGGACCACTTTGCCAAGGGCTCGCCAGCACCAGCAACTAAGGTGGTAACCGTGGCATCTCCCCCCTCCCTTCTGTCTGCCCTCTGTAGCTTGACGGCGTTGGCGACAGTGCTGTGGACGACTACGAAAAGCAGAGGCCAAGCAGGAAGCAGAAAAGTTTAGGGCTGCTCTGCCAGAAGTTTCTAGCGCGCTATCCAAGTTACCCCGTGTCAACTGAGAAAACCACCATCTCTCTAGATGAAGTCGCCCTGAGTCTTGGTACGTATTGCCCGATTATCCTGCCGCCTGCCGCCTGCCATCTGTGGCAGTGGGAAGCAGTTTGCCCTGGGCAGGCCAGAGGCATCGCAGAGCCTCTTTTATTAACAGAGGGGCCTTGTGCAAGGGTGAGGACAGCAGACTTGCTTCCATTGCCACCAAACCTCCCTTCACGGTGCATTGAATTCGAGGAAGCCTAGACCTAAAGGACCAAGCAGAAACCCTGAGCTTTTAACCTATATGGGGATTGGAGCTATAGCTCAGCGAGAGAGGAGTTGCTCAGGAAGTACAAAGTGGGTTTAACCATTACATCATACAGGGAAGAAAATGTGTTTATTGTAGAAGGTAATATTTTTATACTTATATTACAGATCAATCTCATTTTAAATTCTTATTTCAGGATCTGAAAGTATAAACTAAGTATGATGGCACGTGCCTGTAATCCCAATACTTGTGAGACAAGGGTTAGGAGGACTGTAAATTTGGGGCCAGCCTAGGTTATACAGTGAGGCTCTGTCTCATAAAATTACAGATACCTTGCTCTTTATTTTTAATATGCTTCAGAGAGCTTGGAATTGGGATTATTATTTATATTAGTATAAAAAGCAAAAACTTGAATGTTGATGTTAATTGTATCTCTGTATGGCCCAGGAGCCAATAACTGACACAAAGAGACTGAAATGTAATTCAAAGCTACAAGCACAACGCTGGGCAGAATCTAAACTGCTACTAATGTACTAGTAAACCAAAGTTAAACTAATCTAATCCTATCCCAAGCACTTGCCAATCTGATGGTCCTGGGCAGCTAGCTTCCCTCCACCAACTCCCTCTGTCAACTGTCCACTCCAGGCTCCTCCTCCTCTCCTCAAAGCCCCGCCTTCCACTTCCTGTCCTTCTGCCCAGCTGATTGGCTAAACAGCGCTTTATTGACAACTGCTACATCCACTCAAGGCATTCCTCCACAAGTCCCCTTTTTAGTCTAATTTTAAAAACAAAAACTTTTACCTATGCATTTATATTATTACACCAATATATAATATACACACAGAAGAACCATGAAACTATCATTATATTCATGTTATACTGATAGCGTTTTGCTGTCTTCAGCCCCATTAGAGACTTGAGAAGGAATAAAATTAATTGCCTGAGTAAATAGGAAATGCAGTATAGCAACTTCCAAAATGAAAAAAATGAGAGGTATACTTTGCTCCCTGAACAGTCACTCAAAACTCTCTAACACATTGGAGCATCGTCTTTAGCCTTCTGGTCCAGTATATCTGACAGACATATTTGTGAAGCAGGGACTGTTGAGGACTTGCCTACCCTGTCTTGGCAGAGTTTGGCCATCAACTTTACCTGCATCCAAGCTTGCCCATTTCAGGCAGAATTCTGTCTGTGGCAGAAAACAAGAACATTTTTGCCCCGTGGCTGGTTTGCCACACCTGAAGCCATCTCCATAAGGAGGTTCCTCGATGCTCATTACCTTCTTTGAGGCAGGCTGGGTGTTGCCAGGAGTCAACCTATCTCATTTTTAAAGAATCCTCAAAACAATTTAAAGAAATAAATCTTTAAATGCCATATTCTGAGGTCTCTGAGGTTTTTGAAGACCTTATCTAAATATTATACCTTATCTATTTATTGAACCTAGGATTTATATTCTTGTGATAAAATTGAGTAGTGCAATGAATTAAAAATAAACTTACTTTACATCAAAATACAAAATTCTATACTAATGAATTAAAAATAACGTTGTGAGTAACTAGGCCTTACGTTGAAGAGTAGATTCAATAATCTACCTTTTGTCCTATCATCCCTATGTATTTCTATATTTTTCAGAGAGAAATCCCCGAGTCCAATCTGGTTCTCTCTCTGAATAAGACCAATAATAACATAACCAACTCCCAGTGAAGATAAACATCCATAGCCTTACCCCAGACCTTACCCAACCCCCTCCCTTAAGGGACATCTTTCTCTTTTTAAGGCTTCTTCTGGCTGATTTGGGATGAATAATACCTATGTAGGGGCCCAAATAAAAATGGGAAAATGGTTAAACAAGCTAGAGATAATATTTGTGGTCCAGTCTCTAAATGTTGAGAAATTCCAGGCTTTATAAAAGTCCTGTGTGGGACAGTCTGAAATCCTGGACCAATTGGAATCAGGAGCTTTCTTTGAAGCTGTCCTGGGAGCTGTTTTGTTCTGATGCCAAACAGCAGCTGCAGCACTTGTGGATGAAACATGAAGAATGCTGGAGGATGAATCCTGTCAGGTCTGACCCAGCATCAGCGTCTGGTTCTTCTGTTCTGAAAACATATAATTTCTCGCAAGCATTATACAGTTCTAAAACTATAAATGCATGAGGTGTGCAGGATGCCAGAACAATCCATGCTGGTTCTGTAGTTTGAATTCTTGTACAAATAGACTGACTTAAGTTAGCAGTCTCCCTTTCATCCAGGTCTGTTTTATTTTGATCTCTTTCAAAGAGGAAGTATAATATTACCATCACCAAAGAACATGCAATCATTACTTAATTGAAATCAAACAAGATTGTGAATGTCCTTCTTTAGGCTCTGTGATGCCTCTATGGTAGGCTAGGCTGCTACCTGTCCCCCGAGAAAATGTTATCGTTTTAGACAGAAGCCAGTTGCCCTGAGCAAAAGAAAAGACATTAAGCTTTAAATGAGCTTATGCATACCCTAGGCATCTTGTACCTGGGTTTTCACACTTACATAAACTCCCATTTTAGAGTTTATGCATACCCTAGGCATCTTGTACCTGGGTTTTCACACTCACATAAACTCCCATTTTAGAGTTTATGCATACCCTAGGCATCTTGTACCTGGGTTTTCACACTCACATAAACTCCCATTTTAGAGTTTATGCATACCCTAGGCTTCTTGTACCTGGGTTTTCACACTCACATAAACTCCCATTTTAGAGTTTATGCATACCCTAGGCATCTTGTACCTAGGTTTTCACACTCACATAAACTCCCATTTTAGAGTTTATGCATACCCTAGGCATCTTGTACCTCGAGCTCGCCCCTTCTCTCCACACGGGGTGGACACTTCCACCTTTTAGACTAAATGAGCAAGAGCATGATGCTTGAAGAAGGCCTACGCCATAGCCTTCACAGCAAACCTGTCAGGATAGAAAATACACAGCTGGACCAGCCTCCTGACAAAGAGGGATGCGCATGTTCACGTGGCAGGAGCATGTGTGCCTGAGATGCCCGCACAGCTATAAATGTGTATACTGTTGCTTTGGAAGAGCGACCCCTAGTGGACAGGGACTGCATTTGGTTTCAGGAGGATTGAACTGTTGAAAGTCATTAAACAGAAATCAGGCTAACCTGGAGGCATAGGGGTATCCACTTAAAAACAAGGAAGCTTTACCTGTGGAGAAATATTTGAAGGGATAAGCTAAATGAACGGTTAATAGCTTGTGTCTCATAGCTGTCTCTTCCATAGCCCAGAGAAACGTGTCAGAATCATGGGCTGTCAGTCTGAGCTATTCAAGCTGTGAAGGCTCTGGCTGTTGGAAAATGAGACATTGAAGAGACAGTGGGTTCTGCTAGGAAGACCATGGGCTAGGCTTTGGGGCAGATAAGGCCTGGCTCTGAACTTTGAGACGTTAACGTTTTCTCTCCTGTAACATAGTTGAGCTAATAAGAGTAACGTGCTTAACTTGGTCCTGGCAGGGGTCTCAGAAACCAGTCTTGCAGAAAACAAGGGTTAACTGCCAGACCATCCAGAGTATAAAATCTCTCCCAGCCCTGCACGCCTGCCGTGTATTCAATTTCCAGGTAGAAGTTTTGCGCTGGTTTTAGTGAGGAACACAAAAGTGAGACATTTGAGGCAAAATGTACCATCCTGGGGCAGAAGAAAGATCTTATTCACCCAACCTATATATCACTCCATGTTATAGCTGTCTGGAACCAGACTCCAGAGTTTTCACAACAGCCTCCCAATGCCCCATGACCACACAGACTTGCAAGTAAAACGAGCCGCCATCTCCTCTCATGTGAGATTGAAAACTAGTGTCTCTCTCTAGGAGCTGGTTTCCTCCATGACTGTCTCGTGGCCTTGAGCTTGAATCCCTTGTTCCCTCCTAGTTTCTAATACTACCATTTACCTAAAGATGCACAGGCTTTCAAGCTCATTTCCGGAGCCTGCCACCATGTAGATTGTTGGGCTCTAGGGTTAATGAGTAAGCATCTAAAGACTCGGCAATAACCTTAGTCACTAGAAAACAGAACAACCTTTGGTTCTTACACTGACTGGAATAACGTTCTCGGTCAGTTCCTAGGGAAGTAGACGAAAGAAAATATAGCAGGAATCATTAAGTCTTTCTGTGGTACAACTGGGACCACGAGTAGACTTAATAAGGCCACCTCAGTACAAAGAAAAGAGGCAGAATGCCAGGGGACACCTTCCTCACAGCAAGCCCCAGGGCAGCCTCTCAGTCTTGAGGATGGAATTTTAGGTGCCCAGCCCCATACACAGCGGAACTTGGGCAGGACTGAGGTGCTGGGCATGGTGGAATTGATAAGAGGTTAAGTTGACAAGTGGCCGCCACGTTTGCTATTTGCCGAAACAACCTACCAAGTGCCTGGTTGCACAGCCTTATCTTCCTCGCAAAGCGAGTGGAATTTTCTTTCCTTTTCCCTTCTTGGGACTCCTGGCCACTAGGTGGAGACTGAACAGCTGATCACCAAGCACAAAACAACACAACAGCCAGGCATATGGCTGGCCCCAGGGTGTCTCAGTTGCCTTCACTTGACATTTCTAATGGGAAGGTTTATGGGATGGCACAGGCTAAGCAGGAGGTGTTATTATGTGGAAACAGGCTGGAGTAAAGAACCAGACAGCTCTGGATAAGAGGCGCCTGCCAGTACCTTCCAGCAGGGCAGCTGACGCTGAGCCTGGGGTGGGAGGCAAGCTGGTCAGGGTCATGAGTGGCAGCGTTCTGATTGACCGTGAAATTTCCTTTTGTGTGTGTGATAAAGCTCCCCTTGGGTCCAGAGTGCTGTTGATTATTTGGTGTCTTTCTCACCTTCTATCTCTAAGGAGCCCAAAGCTACCTTCACTGAGGCTCTATCTCTGGCAAGTGACACAGACAGAGCATCTTTATAGCCATGGGGTTTTCTATAGAGTACCTGGAGGCTTTTTGTGTGGGTACTTAGATGAGAACAAAGGGAGCAGTAGGCCCAGGGCCTGTTACACAACAGCATGAGTCATGAACCAGAGACATTTAAAATCTGCCTCTACTGTAACTCTTTATGTTAGTGGGGGCTTTAGGTAGCTCCAAATGATGTAATATAGAGATCAAATTAGCATCTGTTGAGGACCCTTTTCAGTAATGTTCTTATTGATTATTTTATAAGGTTCATACTATCCTATGAAAAGGTTTAGTGACTTCCTGGGACTGCTTAAAAGGGATAGAGGTAAAGATTCGTCTGCAGACAGTCTGATTTTAGGACCTTCTATACTTAATCAGCATACATGTTTTCTATAATTAGAAGGGAACTCCTACTTACAGGCGTGCAGGGAAAGGGCTGGTGACTTTCACGGCAGGCCTGCCCTGGGCTTTGGGCTGCCCTGTTGGTCGGCTGGTTGGTAGACAGTGACTGAGAGGGCAAGAACAGTTAGTACAAACCACTGCAAACAGAGGATGTGTGGTCCTCCAGAAACACCAGAAGGGAGCCCAAACCCTTGAATCTGGGGCTTCCAGTTTAAAACAGAAGGCGATATTTATCATCCATTTACCTTACCAGACTGGTCAGAGTTACTGTATTAACTGTTACATCATTCATACTCCCAAGAAAGGACAGTACTGTCCAGTGAGGAGATAGGTATGGCAAAGCTTGTTTTATAGTTCTGTGGTAGTCCTTGCTGTCAGTGTGACAGGATTTGCCCTATGGGATAGGATCCCCAACTGACTAAAAAGAGAAGGCAGGGCAAGCTGAACGCCAGCTTCGCCTCCTTCTGTTTCCTGAGTGAGTGTGGTAGCTGCCTCCTGTCCCGCCACTGTGGTAAGCTGTCTCCTCAAACCATAAGTCAGAAGAAGTCCTTCCTTAACGTTGCTTCTGTCAAACGTTTTGTGACAACAAGAAGACAGGCAGCTAATACAAGCCCACCAGTTAGCAATGTGGGTCACCACTAGCCAGCTACCGTGTCCAGTAGGCCTGCTGTTCATCATACTGCATTCTGCCCTAGTGCGTGAGCAGTGTGCTTATCAACAGGTCTAAAGAACAGTGCTGTGCTGTCGCTGCCACACAGAAGGTAGCCTGGCCACCTTAAGAGTATGCTACCCTAGATGTGTTTCAAGGTTGGATCCCAAGAAGCAAAAAAAAAAAAAACAGGGTCTCTTTGAGTCTTCTTCCTCTGATGGCCTTTCTGATTAGCCACAGTCGCTGGGTGGGCATTAACTGGCACGGCGAGCACATAGTTCACGTCCCAGGCCCTTCCGGAGCCGAGACTCAGAAATGTCCATTTACTCGGTGCCCTTTGGCTTCTTTGCAAACAGGTGTGGAAAGGAGGCGCATCTATGACATTGTGAACGTGCTAGAGTCCCTGCATCTGGTCAGCCGGGTGGCTAAGAATCAGTACGGTTGGCACGGTCGGCACAGCCTACCCAAAACCCTGAGGACGCTGCAGAGGCTGGGAGAGGAGCAGAAATACGAAGAGCAGATGGCCTGCCTCCAACAGAAGGAGCTGGACCTGGTGGAGTATAGGTTTGGAGAACGCAGGAAGGATGGGTCTCCGGATCCCCAGGATCAACACCTACTCGATTTTTCTGAACCCGACTACCCCTCCTGTGAGTCTGTTATAAACTTAGGAATAATGGCAAAAGGAAAGGATTGTCTCCGACTGAGAGACTGACTACTAAGATGTGAGGTGCCAGAGTGACTGACTGCCCCAGGGGGGAGATGCTCTCTTACCCTACTGAGGAAAGGCAGAGGGCTCCCAGCGGGGCTGCCCACTCCACCTTACCCATGGCCGGTCTCCTAGTTAGAGCGTGTGAGCCACACGTAGGCACGTACTGCTTGCCTCTGAGACCTCACACTGAAGACATTTTCTTCTCAAAGCATTTCATTCAATTATTTGTTAGAGTAAATTACTAAGGAAAAATAGCCCCAGTAGCTAAATCTGTTAAGAAAGATGGACAAGCCCTGCTTCCCCTTGGTGTCATTTAATTGTTTTGCTTTTTTTTTTTTTTTTTTGAATTTTACATCTTGTTCTTCCTTTATCCCAACTTATATGTCCTCCTCTTCTCACTGCAAACACTGGTACACCATCAGTCCCACATCCTCCGTGTTGTGAGGATGGTACATACAGGCATCACTCACTACCTTGCCCTGTTGGACACTGAAGGAAGGGTGGGATGGTTTTCTTTAGAGCCACAGCTTTGTGCCTTTTAGCTCCACCCTGTGAGGAAGCACTTACCCATGTAGCCAGAGGAGAGAGGCATGTACCTGGCTTCCATGGGAGCACAGAGAAAATCAGTATCCTATTTGTATAAAGGCAGGCACCTACTCTGTTAGGGTACATGCTAGACACTGTGATAACAGAAAATTGGGGTCCTTGGGCCAGAGAGATAGCTAAGGACCTGAATTCGGGTCCCCACTATACAAAGTCAGGCACGATGGTGTGTGCCTGTGATCTTAGCACTGGGAAGGCAGAAGATAAGGGGCTCCCTGGGGCTCCCTGGCCAGCCAGTGTCACTGAATAAGTGAGGTCCAGGTTCTGTGAGAGACCCTGCCTCAAAAAATAAGATGGATAAGCAATTGAAGAAATATGAATATGGACCTCCGGGCTCCTCACTCCCCCTCCACAGGACCATGAACATAGACCGCCCATACATGTCAACACAGACACACAGAATTCTAGCTTTTGAGGGGCGAGTCAGAATTCAGACAACAACTCCGGATCCCTGCCTGTCTCCTTTTATCTGCCTGCATTAATGTTTTCCAAAAAGTTGCTTAAGGAGAATGGCCATATGGCTTCTATCACGTGGTATAAGCATGAAACGTTAGGAGTGGGTAAAAAGCCACATCTTGGGGTCTGCGCCCACTACAGTCGTTTTCCAAGATGCAGGAAAATCCTTCCGACTCCTTTACAGGCTTATTTTTGTGATGTGCGTCCAGTGGGCTTCTTTCTGCCTGTTACCAGATGACCCTTCCATATGCTGCCAGTGTGAGAGCGCTCTGGAAAACGGGGAGCAAAGTGTTTCTTGTGGTAAACCCGTTTTGATGACTTCCCCACCCCCCCTTTTTTAGCATCTGCAAACAGTCGAAAAGATAAATCTCTAAGGATTATGAGCCAGAAGTTTGTCATGCTGTTCCTCGTCTCCAAAACCAAGATTGTTACCCTAGACGTGGCTGCCAAGATCCTCATAGAAGAAAGCCAAGATACCCCGGATCACAGTAAATTCAAAAGTAAGAGCCCTCACCTAATGCGTGCATCAGCACAAGAGGAGATTGCCTCTGAGATCAATACATACGGAGAGGATTTTCTTGATGGTGGTGGTTTTGGAGAAATGTGCTCAGAAAAGCCCTCTGTGTCAGAAGAGGTCACTCACCAAACAGACACCTGACACACACACACACACCAATCCAAAGCAGAAGCCTTTTTCTCCGCGGTTACAGTGGAGGCAGGGTGAGAGGCTGAACGCACCCCAGGCCAGGGAGGGTGTGATAGCTTTGCATTTCTCTTTGGTGATGCTCCTGTCAGAGACTGACTATCTGAGTCTTCTTTCCCCTTTTCTCCCCATACCCCGCCTACTTCTCTGAAGGGTGGACATGAGAGTTGTCTACAGGTAAGCGCTAGAGAAATGGCTAGGGTTGGGGGCAGAGGGGAGGGGACAGGGCTGCTCGGAAGGGAGAGAGTCTCTAGGTGTCACAACCACGCACCTTCCTTTGCCTTAGAGCTCTGCTCGCAAGGTCCGTGCCCTGGTGAGGAGCCATGAGCGCGTCTCTTCCAGTTGCTTTTTGGTTTTTTTGCTAGAATAATAGCCACCCCATGGGTGAGATGGTTAAGAGAAATGCCAGCCCTGGCAGGGGCTGTGACATGAAGTGGACGCCTGGCTCTTTATTCATTTCTTGAATAGAAAGGCAGGCACGCCATCTCATCCTCCTTTTATAACATGGCTTCTGAGTCGCCCCTTTCATACGTGCATATTCCAGAGGTTTCTCCAAAATGCTTTCAGAGACAGCACGCCCCTCAGCGCTTCTCCTCATTGGCCAGGGTTTCAGGTGAGCAGCTGCCGCTCGTCACAGCTGTACCTCCTGGCCTTGAATCTTGGGTGTCCTGTGTCCCCAGGAGTGTGGCATCACTGGGAACTTGGGGGATCCCTGTCATTTTTCACAGACCAGCTGCCTGGGAGGAAGGTGCCACCACCTTTTGCTGGGGAACACTCAGGGCAAGCCTTTGCTGGCCACAAAGCAGAATTATATTCCCTAAGCCTCTAATCATAGCCTGTTTCCCCCCGTATTTTTGCTGTTGTCAGCAGAGGATACATGAGACATGACCTTGTGGGAAGGACAAGGACACATCGTCCTCCCCTTACATTCTGTGTGTCTGCAGATGCTTTGGGTACATAGATCCTGAGTGATAGCATGTCAGAGCCACCAGTCTCCAACCACCTGTCCTCTGGAGGCTTATGAGGTAGCCAAGGAATAGTCCCTGTCAGAAACTAAAACGCATTGGCATTACACATGGCATGACCAGAGTTGTGTTTTATATCTTTAAGCAAAGGTACGACGGCTCTATGACATAGCCAATGTTTTGACCAGCTTGGCTCTGATAAAGAAAGTACACGTGACAGAAGAGCGAGGCCGGAAACCAGCCTTCAAATGGATCGGGCCCGTGGACTTCAGCCCCAGTGGTAAGGAGAGGCGGTCTTGATAGGGCCTGCTGTATAATTCCTTTTCCTAATTAGACATCTAGACAGCCAAATTAACCTTTTCCATTCTCTGTTTCACAGCGAATGTTAGACTAACAACCTCACTCTTGTAACAATAATTAGTACTATCCAGGAAACATAGGTGCTGGTTGCCTCATACGCGTCAGAAAGGGATGTTAAAGTATATTTGTTTATGAATTTTTATTTTGTTCTAGAACTTTTTCCTGAAAATTTAGGACTAAAAATTTGAAGTGACACTGCTGAACTTGGGTTATTTCTACGTAAGCAAAATAAACATTGTTTTTTCAGGAAAACTCCAAATAACATTAAAAAACAAACTATAATCAACTGCTCACAAACCTAGTGTAGCATACAGTAGCCTCTAAATCTAGTGGGGACATACTAAAAACCTTTTATGTATTTAGTTAAAAGGCTAAATATACCATGATTTTGCTAAACCATGATCAAAGATTTTTACCTTGTGCTTATTTCACAGTTAACATCTGTGCAGTCAGGGGCTGGGTCTTCTTTGAAAGGTACTTTGTATGTAGCTGTGCTGTCTGGACACAGCCATTAAGATTATTTTTAAACTACCCTTTCAATGGTGGTGTTAGTGGCACAAATTTGTGCCATTTAACTAGGATTTATAAAAGATATAGCTCTCTGCCTCCCTGGTAACATATTAGGATCTCAATAAAAACCACTTAAAATCAAGTATAACTACCTCAACCCAGCAAGTAAGTGGGAAGTGCAGACCAACTACTGTACTGTATGCCATGAGAGATTTAAGCTGTTGTGGGCAGGGGGCAGTCCATGCCTACAAGAAATGAAAGACTTGGTCATTTTTTTGTTATGTTTTTTGCTTCTGTACCTTTGGCTTCTCCTCACCTGTGAAGCTGTCTCCTTTTTGGCATTAAAAAAATGGCCGTGCATTCTTTAATGGTGAGCATGCGTTCTGAGATATATGCCATAAAGCATTGCCATCATTATGTGAAAAAGCCCGAGAGTCAACCTACACAAAAACAAAAGGTCACTAGACAATAGTGGTGCGGTGTCACATAAATGCTCTACCTGACCTGAGCATCTTGTGAGGGGTATGAGAACGCTGTCTCAGCCTCCGAGATCTGGCTCAAATACCAAGCCCATGTTGGTTTCCCTGGTCACCTAGAGAAAGAGCATTTCCTCTGACAGCTACAAGTGTGGAAATCAGTATTGCGGGATTGCCCTTGTCCTATACATCCAAGGGCAGATGTCACCCACTGGAGTTGGACAGTGAGCCTCTGCCAAAAGCGTAGAATTAGCACCGAGTTCAAGACGGGGTGGTACTGCCTCTGTAGAAATGCAGACCATACAAATTAAGATATGATGGATTCAGTTTGGGAAAATTTGGGAGAATAGCATACTTGAGAATAAATCTGGGCCATATTGGGGAGATTAGCCAGACTGATTTAAGATGAGACCACGGGGTAGAAAATGAGGTACAGTATAATGACCTGGGAACACACTCTTGGACGGCCTCTGAGGCTGAGCCAAGAAAGTCATAGTGGCTGGCTGTAACAAGTGACAAGGAGTCCCTGAGCCAAGAGATTATGGAGACAGAAAGACTGCAACACAGAGATGCTGTTGAACAGATGTCATCAGTAGAGGCGTGAGCTTCTGGTACAAAGCCAAGGAGTTAAGATTCCTGTACAGCTTGTGACCCACAGCTGCTAGAACTCCGTTCTGCTGCAGGAAGGACGGCTTGGAATCAGGTCAGGAATTGCAGATTTGATCCTCTACCCTTCAGCAACCTGTATTATTCCTTCTCTGTCCTCCAGCTCTATTACTCATGCTGTCACATATCCTCGGCCACGCCTAGGAAATCCATGATTTCCTCCTCACCCCTTAAGGTCTCTCGTTTCGCCTTTATAAAGGTCTCCTTCGTTTTATTGTATGTGGGTGTTCTCTTTTTAATTTTATTGGAGTCTCACTGGGGTGCGGTAAATAGCACAGACTTGCAACTTGATACGTTTTGTATACTTAACTTCCTCATAAGTGCCCTGCCCTTCATTTTCCTCTCTGCTGGCTCATCCCTAGATGCTCTCCTGCCACTCAAGGTCTGTGGGTGTGTCCTAGAATTATGAGTAAATTATTATTAGGTTGACCTTCATTATTCACTGATTCCATATTTGTAAATCCGCATGCCCACTAAAATTTGCCGCTCGAAAATGAGTGCTTATGGCATTTTTAGGCATTTTAGGAAAAAAAAAAAAGATAATTTGAATTTCCCCGTGCACTCATTCCTAGATGTGGTTGTACAAGGCTTCCTGTTACAGTGGCACGGTCCTTAGCATTGTATGTTCACATGCCTGTGCTTCCTGTTAGTGACTCTGCTACTTAAAATGGCTCCCTAGAGTGACATCAGCAAGATGGCTGAGTGTGTAGACACCTGCTGTGTGCTTCCTCCCTCAACAAAGAAGCAAAGCAAAGCAAGAAAAAGCCAGAGCAGTGACCTCCCTGGAGCGCAGTGGGGTCAGATGTGCGGCAGAGCACTGAGGGAGATCGCAGTAGACATGTAAAAGTTCGAGTCAAAAGAGCACAGCATCTGCAACCGATCTCCAGCTCAACCCTGAATCAGGCAGTGGTCCTCACACTTCCTAATGCCGAGATCCTTTAGTACAGTTCCTCATCTTGTGCTGACCCCCCACACCACCATAAAGTTAGTTATTCCCACTGCTACTTCATAACTGTAACCTTGCTCCTTGTTATGAATAGTAATGAAAACATCTGATGTGTAGGATGTGTTTTCATTGTCACGAATTGACCCAAAGGGGTTGTGACCCACAGATGGAGAACTGCTAATGAAGGGGAAAGCAAGCAGGAGGGACCCCACTCTCCACTCACACCACGGACAGCTGAGACATATTAGAAAAGCCTTCAGCCCGTCACAGGTCCTAGAAAACAGCCCAGCCATCTTAAAACTGAATTCACGTAGCCAGGATACTGTTCCTAAAGAGTGCAGCCCAGCTCAGCCTTGTGAACCAGCCTGGTAGCCCCTCCCGGTCCCGGGAAGTACCTGAGCAACCCACCCTGAGTAGCTCAGTTACAGAAGTCTGTGAAACCGGCAGCTCTGCCTAACTTCTTGTTGCCCCAGAACCACCTGAACATCCACGTCAGCCCTTCCAGCTTCCAGCTACAGGAAGCATCCCGGCAACCAGCTCGTGCCTGAAGCCCTCAGTGTCACAGTGCCAGTAAATGTCTGGGAAGCCTGACTTGCAGAGGACCATCTGGAAAGAGTGGCCCACCCCTCCATGACCTTAACAGCAGCCACTCGCCCTTCCCTAAGTTGGCCTAAACCAGTGGGACTTCTGGGAAACAGTTCTGTGGCTCTCCTGATTCTCTGGCCCCAAGTATGGACTGGGCAAAAACTGTCCTCAGTTTCCTCCCAAGGAAGCTCTTAGAAGCAGACTGGACCCCACCTACCTATCTGCAGGCCAGGAAACAGCTGGACAGCTGGTCCTGAGCACATTGGCTTCCAGGGGGCCTATGAATCTGCCGTGCAGCCCTCAGACACCCACGGGAGCACTGACAAGCTGCATCCATTCATAGTGTTCAAATTCTAGCAGGCACCTTGCTCTTCAGTGTGCTCTCCTGAACTCCTCCGGACTCACGGGGACCGCATTACCTCTATAATGGAACAGATGGACACCCCACATCCACATATACTGCAGAGCTGCCAGCAAACCTGCTCCCCCTGAGAAAGCCTCTTCTTAGCTGGCAGTGTGTTCTCGCATGTTCTGCAACACGAACCTCTGAGACCTGCACATATGTTGCAGATGTTGGTTACAACGGAAGAAGTTGCGTGACTAAAGCATCGGCCTGGAGCCTGAGCCTGTCCATATACTGCCATTGGCCATGTTGCCAGGAGAAAGCCTTCTGATAGAAGCAAGCCACCCTATAAAACTGGGAGTCAGCGTTTCGGCCAGCTGGACGGGCATCCAAGTGAACACAAGAGGCATTTTATAAAACGTAATGGAACCACATCATAAATCCAGCAATGGGCTCCAAAGAACTTAATTACCTGACAGAATTCAGCAGCAGAATTCCAAGAAAGTTAATGGGCTATGAAAGTATATTGATGATTCGATGCAATTAGGAAATTAGATTATTGTGTGAATAAGAAACATAGCAAGGAATTGGAGATCAAGTAAAAGCCAAAGAGAAATTTATCTTTTACATATTTTTTTTTTCAAATCCTAAAAGGAAAAATAAATGTTAGCTGAGAACACTATTTCCAACAAAGTAATCCTTGAGAAATGAGGCTGAAATCTAATACAGAAACAGTTTAAATTCACCCCACCAGGCCAGCCTCACAGACTTGTAAGAAAATCCTCAGGCTGGCGAGGTGACTCAGCAGGTAAAGGCATCTGCTGCCAAGCCTGACAGTTTGTGCCTGAGCCCTAGAACTCAACCCAAAAGTAGAAAGAGGAAACCAACTTCCCCAGGTTTTCTGACCACTCTATGCATTCCGTACATACACTCACATACGCTATTGGAAAATAAAGAAAATGTTTAAATGCGTAAAGTAGTCTGAACACTAGAAGCAAAAAACTAGATCATGAGACTATAAAACATGGCAGCAGAGCAGAGTCACCGAAGAGAGAGAGAGTCAGACCTTATGAATGTAGAAAACCAAACCTCAGAGAGGTTGATGCTCAGAACAACAGAAAATAACGAACAATGATAAAACTGTGTCTTGCCAGTGATGGCGGCATGCACACGGGTTACAGCCCTGTAAAACAAAGCCTGCTGGAGGATCCACTGACAGCGATGATAGGCTGTCTCTCTAACAAAGTCAAGGAGTAGCAAAAATATACCATGCAGGTGGAGAATGAGGTGAGGAGTAGCTGTGTTTACATCAGATAAAATAAGCTTTGTATCACAGATGATAAAAAGCAGTAGGTATTTAATCATAAGAGGATCGGCTCAACCAGGAATTAAAATTGTGTTTGTGTATGCAGCCATTACTGAAGCACCCAGTAACTAAAGCCAACCTCACTAGACTCCAAAGGAGAGATGGGCTGTGGTGCAGTAGTGATAGTGCCTGGCTCAAAGCCCAGCATTTGAGAGGCTTCAGAAACTGGTGATCTCTGAATTCAAAGCTACCCTGGTCTACAAGGTGGGTTTCAGGCTTCACCGCTTTCAGCAATGAGTGTGTCAACAGGAGTTTAAATATCAACAAAGGAACATCCAAACGGAACTATACTGTAAATAGACCAACAGACACTTAGAGGGCTTTTCATCTGACAGCTACACAGAGCGCATCCTCATCCGCATGAAGAACCTTCTCTGAGGTCATGTGCCAGGTCCCAAACCAAGGTTCAACAATTTGAATGAATGAATGTAGTTGTCATCTCTGACCACAGAGGAATAAAGCTAGAAGTCAACAAAAGAACTTTGTGAATTGTGCAAATGTAGAAATTAAACAGTACTTCTCTTGAGCATTCAATGAAGAGATCAAAGGGGATGTTTAAAAAAAAAACATTTTAAGTACAACATGAAAACCTGTGGGATACAACGGAAGTCCTACGAAGCAAGTTTATAGCAATTAAGCACCTACACTTAACAAAAACAGGTTTCAAGTAAACAACTTCATACCTCAGGTGAAAGATGGAAAGAGCTGAACGGTCATCTTAAGTCTGTCACCATTCTTGCTCAGCACAGTATTGGAAGTTTTACAACCATCAGGACAAAGACGTAAGAAAAGAAAAGAATGCATAGTCAAATAACCCATTTCCAAACAGCATAGCTTCGCGAGGAAAACCTAGACACCACACAAAACCTGTTAGAAGTGGCAAGTGGACTCAGAAAAATTGCAGATATAGACCAACATACAGCATTGAGTTATGTTTGCATATAACGAGAGAGAAGAAAGCAGTCCTGTTCACAGCAAATAAAACTCCTACAAGCAAATTTAACAAAAGGGTTGATGTATCTACAGAAGAAACTGCCAACCTGGTAAAAAGAATTAAACACAACTTCTCAAAATGTTGAGGAGCTGGTTGTGCCTTTAATAGCAGCACTTGGGAAGCAAAGACAGGTGGATTTCTATGAGTTCTAAGCCAGCATGGTCTACATACTGAATTCCAGGATAGCCAGAACTACATAGAAACCAAAAACAAAATGGCGAGGGGAAAGTTGTAGAATCACAGAAGGCCCCAAAAAGCTAGAACAACTCTGAGCCCAAAGCCAGCAAACAAGAAGCATCACAATACTTCAGAACATTCGACAGGATCCAAACCGAATGCTGCGGGCAAGGATGCAAACACAAATCCAGCCAAGCGAGTAACAAACCAAGAAGTCAGTCCTGTTGACAGCCAACTATTATGACAAACGTGACAAGGATGAGCACATATTAAAGAAACTCTTCAGTAAATGGTGCTAAGAAAATGATACATTTCCGTAAGACACTGAAGCCCCATCTCATTAACAAACAAACACCAAGTAAGCAGTTATGACGTATGATTCTTCGAGAAGAAAACAGGTTTGCTTCAGGATGTTAATCTGGACATGTTTGTTTGTTTGTTTGTTTGTTTGTTTTTGTTTTTGTTGGGTTTTGGTGTGGTTTTTTTGTTTTTTGTTTTTGTTTTTTGTTTTGTTTTTTTTTTTTTTTTTTGGTACAATTCCAAAAGCATAGTTAACAAATAACATTGGAAAATAAGATTACATCAAACTTAAAAAAAAAAAACCTCTATACAGCAAACCATGGTGAGGAAGCACTCTACAGAATGGGAGGAGATACCAGGTGGTGGAGGCGCACATCTTTAATCCCAGCACTTGGGAGGCAGAGGCAGGCAGATCGCTGTGAGTTTGAGGCTGGCCTGGTCTACCCAGCGAGTCCAGGACAGCCAAGGCTACACAGAGAAATCCTGTCTCAAAAACAAAAACAGAATGGGAGGAGATCATTATGAGCTCTCTGACAACGGAAATAATATTCAGAGTATAAAATGAATTTAAACAGCAGGAAGGGGGGATGGGTACAAATGGTTCCACAACCTAATGGACATTGTCAAGTGAGGAGGACACAAATGCCCTCCAAGCGTGAGAAAACGCTCAATCTCATTAGTCACATGGGAAATGGAAGTGAAAACAAAACCACAGGGAAATTGTCTTGCTCAAATGGCTGTTTATCAAATGGATCAAACGCACACACTTTGGATATGGAGTATAGCCGTAGGAGAAAACCGTACGGAGGGTCTCAGAAACGAAAGCTGTCGTCTGGCAGCCCCACCTAGTAGCCAAGAGAACTGTCATCTGGCAGTCATCCGTGTCGTCCGGCAGCCCCACTAGTAGCCAGGAGCACTGAGATCTGTCTGTTGAGAAGGTATCTGCGCTCACAGCTGTTGTAGCACTATTCACAGTAGCCAAAGTGTACAATCAACCAAGTTAATTTATTTATCTAAGTGGAGAAAACGTTGCCTATGTGAACAGAAGACCAGACCGTTCATTCATCTTCCCACTGCTGAGCCAACACTGTCTTGTTGCTCTGGACAATGCCCCCCCCAACACACACACACACACACACACACACACCTCCCCTGCAGTGAGGAGGTTTTCCCTTCTGGGCACCTCTTTCCCTGACCTCACACAGTGTTCTGAATTCCCATACTGCACTGCGTGCTCTGGAGAGCCCCTCGCAGGCCCCCAGCTTTCTGTCTGCTCATCTGTCCTCTTTGGTATTCTACCTTGTGAACTCTAGCTGCCGTGGTGCTTAGGTTCTCCCAGCTGCACCCTCAGCTTGGGGAGACTATCAAGCGCCTGTACCCCAACCTAGAAATATCCTCCAGGCAGTTCAGTTAGGACGGTCAAAGCTCGCTTGATTTCATTTCTGCTCTAAGAGGTCACATGGTCTTCCCAGCTCCCGAGAGCCGTGGTGTATGCATTTCTGCCCAGTGCTTTATTTAATTCAGGAGAGCAGACAGATATGGTCCCTGGGGCTGGCTTGACCCATTTTTCTTTTTTGCTCTATTTCCTGATTTTATAAAAGGAACATATATTGGGTTACATGGAAGGGAGAGCCGTACAATTTTTACTTTTCGTTCAATTTCAAAGTTGCATTGAGTGAAGGTGCATTTTTCTGAAAGCCTAGCTGGACTTTTCAACCTGTGAAATCAGATTTCTGCTTAAAATATGTATGCTGAGCTTGTAAGAAAGAAACACAGACAAGTCAGGAATGATGATCTGGACCAAGGGGATGATGCCTGGGTTACGGAAATTTCCATCGTGACTTCACACTGGAACCTTGAAACATAACATGATCTCTAGGCCCAGCGTCCCGTTCCTGTTCTCACTGTTGCTCAGCACGTCAGCCCTGGTGTCTGCTGACTTTATCCCTCCGGTCACTTGATAACCAAGCCTCTACCTGCATAACAGAAATAATAAAACTGAGTGGGGAGTGGAGACCTGCTCTGTATTACCCTGGAGCTTCGGAGAGACAAGCTGAGCTCGATTCATCTTGAAAGTGAATCTCAAAATGCAGATGCAGAGCTGAACGGGCTCGGGCTTCCTTTTGCTGTTGGACCCTGACCGAGCATTAAAATGCTGGGCCTGTTCTAATTCGGGTTGAAGAACATCTTGCTCCACTTTGGTTGCAGTTGGAATAATTTTAGGATACATATGTGTTCATTCTCGCTTTATAGTTAGCCACTTTCCTTCTTCCAGGACATGGAAAGAAACTGGGATTTGAGATACCTCATAGAATTCTTTTCATTGTCTTAATTATTATCTAGGGTAATTCCATTTCAGTTATAAGTTCAAAGCCATCTCTTATTTTTATTTATTTATTTATTTTGTTTTGTATGCATTGGTGTTTTGCCTACATGTGTGTCTGCGTGAGGGTGTCAGGTCCCCTGGAGCTGGAGTTACAGGCAGTTGTGAGCTGCCGTGTGGGTACTGGGAATTGAACCTGGGTTCTCTGAAAGAGCAGCCAGTGCTCTTAACCACTGAGCCATCTCTCCAGTCCCCCCAGAACCATCCCTTTAAAAAAAAAAAAAAGAAAATGAAAATAACACCCAGGGCTGTGGCTGTGTAACAGCACTGCACTTCTGTCTCTCTCTCACCAGACGAAGAACTATTGGATGTCTCCGCATCTGTCTTACCGGAACTGAAGAGAGAAACATATGGCCAGATTCGAGTGTGTGCGAAACAGAGGCTGGCGCGGTACGGTTCCTTTAACATGGTTCAGACGTCTGAGAAGATCCAGAGGAAAGTGAGCTCGGAGCCCAGCAGCCCACAGGGAGGAAAACAAGGTGCCTGCCCTTGCTTACCCCGTGGAATCAGTCACCATGGAGTAATAGCAGCCTTGGCCATTCGTGGGCATTTTCAAGTAGCTCTCCACACCGTGCCTTTTTCCCCTCCCCTCCCCCCCAACAGCCAACTTTTCACTTGCCTGAAGTCAAACAATTATTGGCTGCAAAAAAAAAAAAGACACGCTGACTTCACAGTGTGTGAGCATGGCCCCACGCCTGGAATTGATCCAGTTAGCCTTGATCCATTGGTGTGCCATGCTTGGCCCCTTTGCCTGATCACGGGAATTTGTGACAGGAGAAACGGCGCTTGTTTTTTGTTGTTGTTTTTGTTGTTTTTGTTTTTGTTTTCTCACTTGCTCCTAATGAGACCTGAAATCATCATCAACGGCTACCTTCTGGAAACTGCCCTTTTTGAAACAAAACCAGAGCAGATTTGAGGTGGCCTGCATAGTCCCTGTGCTGCGAGGCATGGTCTCTGTCGCGTGTATCCTCACACAATTTGCTAACCTTTCTGTTCCCTCCCAGGGTCAGCCTTTTCCCTAGAAATTGGAAGCCTGGCAGCCATCTACAGACAGAAAGTAGAAGACGAGTCACAGTAAGTGTGTTCTCTATTTCTTACTGTCAATTTTGGCTACACTGAAGTTGATCCATCGCAAGATGGATTTTTTTTTAAGCCACTCTTTATGAAGGAGTCACACCATTTTTCCCTTTGTGCCCAACACTGAGATAATTTCCTCAGTGACACAAATGCCTGAAAACTGTCTCCTACAAAATAGAGACACCTGGGAAGAGCCCGCCTGTACTAAGGGTGCTTTCTTACCGCCGTGGCTCATTTATTTAATAAACGCTGGTGCTCTTGAATCAGCTACCATGCTTATCAGCCTCTGTACTAGCCGTCTTCCCAGAGGCTGAGACATTTATCCTGACTGTGGAGGAAGGAACTTAGAGAGTCCACAGATGTTGACGAACTTACCCAAGTTCACATCGCGCATGCGTGGCAGCTATTGAACCCCCCCCAACTTAAACATGGGGTGGGATTTTGAAGTTGAATATATCTTAAAGGATATAGACAGTGCACTAAAAAGAGATGAGAGGGGGTTTTAATGACAGACATGGAAAGAGACACCATGGGGCTCAGGAGAGGCACAGAATACTCATTAGTGTGGTTGTCATTGGTTCAGAAAGGTTAGTTAGTGAAATATCATCCATAAGAAACATTTGGGCGCGGGAAGCAGTGTGCGGATAGAGGCCAAGTCTAATGATAAGTTCCATCCCTGGGACCCCCATAGTACAAAGAGGGCCCTGGTTCCCAAAAGCTGCCCTCTGACCATCGCACACACCCCATGACATCTGCACCCACACACACGTACAAAAATAATTTTTAAAAAGTCTCTCAAGAAGTAAAGGCTATAGGTCCGATTGGCAAAAGTTTTGAAAGTCAAGAGTATTTATTTGCACCAATACAAAGAGCTACTGTAGGCTCGGTGGGGACCCACCTCGCTGTGATGGCACTTAGGGATGGAGGCAGGGGAGGAGGTTTCCCGGTGCGCAGATCTGAGCCATGTCAGCTGAACACAGAAAGACAGTAAGCTGGGAGATGGTGACTCAGGAAGTCCTGCTCGCATAGTCAGAGGGGTCAGGTCACGCTGCAGTGCCTGGAGGAGACGGAGAGGTTGACGGCAGCGGCTGGCAGGTGCATCCCTGGTTGAGAGTCTCACTGTGGCCTGGTGACTTTCAGAGCTCAGTCACTTGCTCAGGGAGGTCGTGGATGGAGAGAGGAACTCATCTTCGCCAAACTGATCCTGTGGGTAAAGTGGGTGGCGGTGATTTGCACGGGCAGCACAAATCCGCGTCCTCTACTTACCAGAGGTTAATCTAGTTCATAATGTGGACGAGATGCATTAACATTGAATATTTGTTTTTTTTTTAATATATAGAAGCCCCAAATAATTAAAACGGGGCTTAATTTTGAATGAGGTGTGCCTAAGCATTCTTTATTAATACTGAGCAGAGAAGAATAACAAAGTACAAGTTGGCCTCCTCACTGCGCATTTTTCTTCACACCGAATTCTAGGCAAACATCAGTGTGCCAGACTCCCCTGCACCCACACTCTCTCCCAGTAACTGGGAGCCCAGCCTTTGCCATCAGACAGACCAGCAATGAGGCCCAGCTTCACGTCTTTAGAACAACAGTGGGAGAATTAACCACTGGGCTTGGCCCGGGCTTTCCTCATTAACAAACAGGTATACGAGGAGCTATGACTGTAATAGCTTACACTAAGGGCCACGTGCCTCATCCTCCGTAACCATTCGCTGTGGAAGAGCCAATGTGGGCAGGCACTGGGAGCCCCAACAGCTCTTCCTACACTGGCACCTCACACTGTCCCTAGCCACCCACCCAGAGTTTCCCAGTCTGCCTCTGTGTGACTACGGGGCACATATAACCCTCAGTGACTTGGTGGTCCTCACTTTTTTTTTTTTAATATTTATTTATTATGTATACATTGTTTTGCGTGCATGTACCCCTGCAGGCCAGAAGAGGGCACCAGATCTCATTATAGATGGGTGTGAGCCACCATGTGGTTGCTGGGAATTAAACTCAGGACCTCGGGAAGAGCAGGTGGGGCCCTTAACCTCTGAGCCATCTCTCCAGCCCCCCTCACTGTTTCTTTTTATCCCAGGGGAGAAGCCTTTGCCAGTAAGAGAGCAGTGCCTCCAGCAAGCAGCTCGGACCCCGCCCTCCCTGTCGACTCCAAATACTGTGTTAATAAGCCTTTAGCCCACCCAGGGTTTTCTGTCACTCCAGCAGATTCACAGGCCTTCACCACACAGAATGGTCTGACCGGACAAGTAGGTGTCCAGCTTCCTTCTGCAGCCTCTGATGCTGAGGGCTTAAAGCCATCTCTGCTTGCCGGCCAGCCTCTGGTCTATGTGCCCTCCACCTCACTGTTCATGCTGTGCGGGAGCCTGCAAGAGGGACTATCCCCAGAGTCAAGATCAGAGGAGGATGGCGGTGGCTCAGAAGTCCCAGCTGACCTGTCCCTGGCACCCTCAGCTCAGAAGCGCCTGTGTGAGGAGAGGAATCTTCAGGAGGAGGAGGAGCCTGCCGTGAAAAGACAAAGTCAGGAATTTGAAGACAGCCCCTTAGCCCTGGTCATGCCCAAGGTAAGGGCATGTAAATGTAAATGTGTGTGTAAATGTGTCTGTGCCATCTCATGTCAAGTAGTAGAGTAGTAGAATAGGAGTATATTTTATGTGTTCCTCATCCCTCTTCCCCTCAAAAAAAAAAAATCACCTTAATACTGTAAGAAAAGTGATTTTTAGTTGTTTTTTTTTTTTAAGTCACACTTCTTATAAAATGCCAAAAAAAAAAAGTCAGTACAAGGTAGCAATCACTCTTATCATGTCTAGTTATTTCTTTCTTTATTTATTTTTATGAACCTGAAAAAACAAGTTTGCAGTCATTACACTAATCCTTTGGGCCCTGGAAACAGTAGAGTTCCTGAGCCAGGAATGTGGGTGCCCCTCGAGGGCCAGGACTCCAGTGGGTCTGCCCTCTTCGCTGCCCACTAGTCAGTTCCTCAGCCACAGAATGAGCAGAACAGGAAGATGAGCTGCCTGCCTTTCCCACTTAGTAGCCCCGCACAGCTTAGCGAGATGTGACCAATATGACTGGGAGGACCCCAGTGCCTCCGTCACAGCCGCTTGTGGTGGGTCGGCTAGGCGCCCGCGCTGCTTGGAAATTCCTCCATTGATTAAGCACCTTTCCCTTCTACCTTTCTCTTGCCAAAATTGGCTTTTCTAGTTTTATACAGAGCCCAGCATTAAGTGGGAGCGTGGGGGGGGAGGGGCAGTAGATTTGAATCGATGGGAGAAATAAGCGGGTGAAGGAGAGAATAGCCAGAGTGCATTGTGTACATGCATGAAATGGTCAAGGAACTTAGGAAAAAATAAATCAAATTAAGAAAAAAAAACAAAACTGAAGGAGGAAAAAATTGTGTAAGACTTGACAAGCATGTGGCTTAGACAACCAAAGGTGCCTCTGAGCCAGCCCATCTGTCATGCAGGGTATGTTTTCGTCCTTACAGATTGACACAAAGGACATGAGACCCACAGATTGAGAACCCCTGCCTAGAAGGCTGCAGCACCAACACTCCCTAGGGGTTACAGATACATAGGCTTTTCCCTCAGAGTCTGACTGCCGTGGCCACATCGGCACTGCTGTAATCTCTAACATGTCTGTACATAGGAGTCCTAAGGCTGCATATGCACACCCACTCACTACTGTACCTATAAACAGAATAAAAGCTACTGAGCCATTAATCCAAGCAGCCCGTGGCCCTTCTCTCGTTTATGTGGTAGATATTTTACAGAAACTCTTCTCAAATTGACTGCTGGAATTTTTACTCGGCTTCTCTGCTTTCTGGTTTGGTTGTGCTTAGAAACCCTCAAATTCCACAGACCTCGCCTGCCCTGTGACCCTGAGAAATGGGAGATCTACACCCCTGGAAGACGCCTGCGCAAAGGGGCCGCTCCCTGCTGCAGAAGTTTCAAGAAACTTTGCAAGCTGCTACATCGCTTCTGACTGTGCAAACGCATCAAGAAGTGCAGACACTGAAAACCCTTCAAACAGCAGTGAACTCACCAAGGACCCCACGCTGCCACAGTATCTCTATGTGCAGTCTCCAGCAGGTAAGGGGCATTTACGCCATGCACTGGACTTACAGGTCTGCCTGTGTCACCTGACCAGACAGAGCAGTTCACTGATGATGTATCTGTCTCACTCCCAGCCTCCTTAAATGAAGGGCGAGACTGATATCCTCTGTTCACCAACTACAGGGGAAATACAATACGGGGTAGATGGGGTTGATGACGAAACCACACATTTAAAAGATAAGTTTATTTTTCGATTCAAGCGAATCTGGCACTGGCGCTGGCTCGGAATCACAGTGTGAGTGTGCCGGCAATTGTGCACAGTTAGCATCCCGATTTTCAGCATCAAGATATACCAAGCACGTCATCGTCATCTCCAATAAGAGGACTTGATACTTAAAATCACTTACTTCCTGCGTCAACCCAAAACAAGTCCTCAGCTCCTCTCACTGATAAAGAGTAGCACCAGCGCCTACTTCACTGGAGTGCTGGGAAAATCAAATGGTATTTAATAAGTTGAAAGAACCTAGAGAGCCAGTGTCACCACTTACCGAGGCTCAGGAGGTCATGTTGCTACTTTGGATAAACTGAATCAGAGTTGAAAACCCGTTACGATATGTCCTGTGTACGTAAAGTTGTTCTTGATATAAAGATATCTTATTAGTTGCTTTTCTCAGTGTTAAAAGGAGAAAACTTGAGATCGGCTTAAAGAAGGGAAGCTTCATTTTGGCTCCTGGGTTGGGAAGGTGCGGCCAAAGCAGCACAAGATGGCTGGTTATACCGTGCCTGAGGGCAAGGCCCAGAGAGCTGCTCGCTTTGGCAGCTCATATACTAAATAGCATGGGAACGATACAGAGATTAGCACGGCCCCTGTGCAAATGGCATCCAAATTTGTGAAGTGTTCCTCTTTTTTTTTTTAAGACCCAGAGAGGGTTGAATGCGGTTCCTCAGTAGTTTATCTACTTTCATGGTCCAGGACAAGCACCACCGTCCCGTCTCCACCTACCTGGCCCTGGGACTGCAAGTGCGCACCAGCATGCCTGGCTTTCTAGCTTTACAGAGCCCAGATTCGGGTCTTTGTGTCTGAAGCAGTTTCCCAAGTGAACTATCTTCCCCGGCCCCGTTATCTGTACTTTTCAGTACTGACAAAGTAGTATTAATATTGTCATGACTGCTTATGATTATTGAAGAAAATATAAATATTTACTTGTAAGCTCATAATGATAAAAATAGGGTTTTCCCACTAAGATTTCATTTTCCCCTTCATTTTGGATTCAATGCAACTCCTAGGGGAGGGTGGGGAGCCGGCTCATTGAATAAAGTGTTTGCTGAGCCAGCATGAGGACCTCAGTTCGAATCCCCAGAGCCCACATAACGCGAGGCATAGGAGTGCCTGTGTCCATAGTCCCTGCATCCCTATGAAGAAATGGGAAGCCCTTGGGACAGCTAGCCTGCTCTGTGCAGTAGTGAACGAGAGACTCTGCCACAAAGTAGAAGGTGAGGACACAGCACCCAAAGTGCTCCTCTCATGCACACATTCACACACGAATGCATACATCCACAGGGGGAAACAAATTAAAATGAATCCTCTGCAGGCACTGACCACAAGACCCTGCAGGTACATGGTGACATGCAGTCTTACCACCCATGTAATGTCCCCACGTCAGCTGGAAAAGCACCTCAAGGATGTTCACCATCATCGAGGAGAAGGTGACATCATTCGCTGATTTATCGTGGACTCCTGTGTAGGCGCCATGAGGGGTGTAAACATCAATGGAATCTTACGTTGTGATTTTCACCTTTGTTTTTCTTCTGTCTCAGGGTTGAATGGCTTCAACATGCTCTTACCAGGCGGTCAGCCCCCCCATGCTATGGGGGGGCCATCCCCAGGTCAGCTGCCACCCTTCGGTGTCCCCTGCATGTTCTTACCGTCTCCAAGCTTGGGCCCCTTTCCGGTCCTCTATTCTCCTGCACTTCCGCAGCGGCCCGTTTCCTCAGCTCCCGGCGCTCTCCCGAACACCGGGCCCGTGAATTTCGGCTTGTCCAACCTGGGATCTGCAGCTCACGTCCTCCTCAGCCCTGCAGCCATGATCAGTCCAAAGTCGTCCACCCTCCCTTCTGCCGATCCTCAGCTTCAACGTCAGCCATCTGTAAACTTGAGTCCAGTGATGCCAGGCTCACACGGCGTCATCCACCCCGAGTCCCCCGGTTACATGAGACACCCGGTATCCATGGTAAAAGTAGAACAGGTGAGACCCGAGGCTCCGTTGTTCTGTCCTGGGGTGAGCCTCTGTATAGTTAGCTTTCCTCTCAGTCACTTGATGGATCCAAAAGAGGTATTACATCAAGGCTCTACCTGGTTTGCAGTGTAAACCGAATGTTAACTGCCCTTCCAGCAAGCTCCGAGACAAGTGATGTCATGCATGACGACAAGCCTTTTCAGTCACCATTCCACTTGGCGTTAGGCGGAGTTCCAGGAGCTCTCCATATCTGGACTGTCTCCCTGACCTGGCATTCCTCTCTTTAGGCTGCTTAAGGAGACCATCCTAGGTGGAGTTATCCAGCTGCAGGACAGCACGCTCAGCTCTAACACCGATTCCTCAGCAGCCATCATTTCTTAAGGCCGCCTGGGAGCTAAGGTCACACACACGCAATCAGTGCCCACGTGACCAGCTCTATGTTTGTCTCTCAGATTCTTTCTGTAGTCCAGTCAACAAAAGTCTGTTCCATTCTTACAAGACACAGTGTTCAGAGGCTCAGACGTTTGCTAGATGTTTCAATAATCATACTCATTTTTAGACACGATTTTGGTTGCTTCAGTTTTTGCAGTGCTGGCAATCAAACCTAGGCAACAAGCTGGGCAAGTGCTGTGCTGCTGGCCGATAGCCCGTGCCTCAACATAACGCTTTTTAAGAAAAATAGTGCTTTAGCCCAGCACAGAGGCGCACGCCTGTAATCCCAGCACTCAGAGAGGCAGAGGTAGGCAGATCTCTGAGTTCGAGGCCAGCCTGGTCTACAGAGTGAGGCCAGGATAGCCAAGGCTACACAGAGAAACCTTGTCTCAAAAAACCCAGAAAGGTTTTATTAAATCTTTATAAGAATTTCATACAGTATATTTTTATTATATTCATTCTCCTTCGCCCGAATCCTAGGTCTTTGCCTACCTCCCTCATCATCCAACTTTGTTTTCTTTCTCGAGTCTTTCTAAATCCTTTGAGCCCAGCTTCTGTTGGCCAACTACTCCTAGGCATGGGCCTGCCTCAGAGTGTGGTCAGTGTACCTGATGTCACAGTAACGGACACTGACTTTCCCAGCAGTAGCCACATGCCAGGAGCCCTTCAGCTAGTAGTAGGATATTGTGCCCGCCTCCCTTCTGTGCTTTTTTTTTTTAATAAAAATATAATTACGGCATTTTCCACCTTCTCATTCCAATCTCTAACCTTTTTCTTATACACACCCCACACTCTTAAATTCATGGCCTCTATTTAACTGTTACATACATGTTATTCCCAATAATGTATATAATATACATGCATACATGTGTATACATAATTTTCTTGGTCCCTATAAAGCTACTTGTGTATGTAGTTTCATGCTGGCCACAGGTGTTGGGTAACCAGTTTGAAGGTGTTTCCCTGGGAAAGACCATTTGTTGTCGCTCTCATCCTCTGTACTTCCCTGTGGTCCTGTGTCTGGCTTGAGTTTGCACAGCTCTTGTGCATGCTGTCCCAGCGTGCACATCTGTCCCAGCGTGCACATCTGTCCCATCAGCATCATGCTGCCTGATTGCTAGTGATGAGCCAGGGACTGATCTGGGCAGTGACTAGAGAGCATCAACAGAATCCTGTTCCCTTCCATTTTAGGGCACATGGAGAGGAGGGGGTATTGCCAGGAAGGACCACAGACACGCTTTGCCTCTTCTGAAGCCATATTTTCCAGCGTAGAAGACAACCCCCAGCTTTAACTCTTAACTTTTCCAGTTTGCAGCCAGAATCTGCTGCAAAGGGTGTGTGTTGGAAGAGGGGTGGTCTTACATGGCGAGTGTATTCCAACTGGAAACATTAAAGTTGGTGGTCATCTTATATGCCAGATACGGTACTCTACCAAGTACTTCTAAAGTACATCTAATTTTTCTAGCCCTGTGAAGTTGATATTTATCCCCCATGGGGATGCAGAAACTGAGGGACACAGGTGAAATAATTTGTCTAGTGTCACACAGCTTTGATGGCAGAACTGAGGCCCTGGCCTCTAAACCCGGGCCACATCTGTAACATTTTGGGCTGCGCTTCTGTACCCGAGAGAGTCACACACTGTGCTAAGGGCTGAGTGAGCGGGAAGCTGGGAGGCAGCTCCTCGACACCCAGCAGCACAAAATTCCCATCCCGGGGCTTGAAACGTCATTAACCCTCCGTTTTTTCTTTCCTGTTAGTCGCCTGCACCGGCAACTCCAGAGAGCATCCAACGGCGACATCGGGAGATGTTTTTCAAGACTCCTGGCAGCCTCGGAGACCCTGGCTTTAGAAGAGAAAGAAACCAATGCCGAAACACTAGCTCAGCCCAGAGGAGACTGGAAATCTCTAGCAGCGGGCCTGACTAGTCTGATGCTTCAGTGGGTGGGGCGGCCTCAGCCCCTGAAGTTCCCTGTGTCCCAGACAAACGTCCTATGAGGAACACAGGCCATCCCGGTCCTCAGCCTGTGCCCTTGCTGTGTCACATCCACTGGTCCTGCTAACTTCCCAATATCATGAGTCATCTATTTTCCTGGACGTGACTGTTACTAATTATGCATTTAACACCAGCTAGAGTCCAGGCTCCGCGCAGCATCACAGCAGTGGTTCTGTGCCACTGTTACAGACTGATGAAGAATCATCTGATTTCTGGAAGCCGGTCCTAACTGGCTGCTAGAGCCCTGTGGGATTTTAGGGGTGGGGTGGGCTGCCTAGCACTTAGCCAGGGCCGCTATTGGAATGTGCATTCCCACCAGCCCTGAGCAAGTCTGTGACGAGAACTTCCTGCAGCCTAAGCATGGCACTGCGTCCTGGGGCTCCGGGAAGCTGCCTTCAGTTACAAATCCTACGGTGTTATTTATTTGTCCCTGAGATGGGACATAATGCACAAAGTTTACAACATCGTCCTAACACATTTTTTTCAGGGTATCACGACTTGAATGTTTATCCTTTTTTTTTTTTTTTAATAATTTGCCCTGCACTTATTCTACAACTTCTTAATAATGTGGATAAATGTATATAGGTGACAAATGTCAAGACCAAAATTACTGTGAACGCTACACCTAGCTATTAATGAACTCTGCTGACCACATCTGGGAGAGGAGGGTGTGGAAAGGAAAACTGAAGTTTTCTAGGTGCCTTGTGGCTGTTTCTGAAGTAATTATGAGCAGCGAGGTTTTACTGTTTGTTAAAAACAATCCTACTGCGCGCCACCCCCTTGGCTCCATGCCCTGCGTTTTTCAATTGCAGCGTTCACTGTAAGGTGCCAGGGGTGCGCTCCTCGCGGTTGCCGTTTGTGGTAAGACAGATCAAGATGACCGAAAGGAACGGAGAATGTTGGAACCGGGGCCAGAGTTTTGGTTGGATTATGACGCATGCTGGCACAGAAAAATGGAGAGCAATAGGTCGTTCTTTGATTCTTTTACTCCTTTCCTCATGTTAGAGGGAGGATGAGCACATTTTTAGTATTCAAAAGCTCTGTGGTCCCCCCCCAACAGGTACAGTGAGCGCAGCATGGGGGGGGGGGAGGTCAAACAAATACAGGCCTGGAAAGTCGGAGCCCTGCATGCACCTCGTTGCTTTAGGGTTCTTTACCTTCTACATGGATGAGTATTTTTACCTCACTCTTGCCTCTTCAAAGTAAACCTCTTTCCTTCACTGCTTCCTTTTTCTCTTCACGCTTCTTAGACTTAGAGTCTTAATATAAGGCTATTTTTTTCCCTTTGTATTTTTGTACCCTGTGAAATACTATGTAAAATAAAAAATAATAATAATTTAAGAGACTCTGGGAGTCTGATCAAAGTAGCTTTATATTAACTACAGGATACCTTCAGCCTTACCACCCCCAACACTAGCATTTGAAAACTTGAGTTGGGTAGCCTGTTTAACACATTTGCTACTTTTCCAGTTCTTCACCAACACTAAGCTTATAAAGTTGCAAAATGGCATTGCTCCCCTTTTTTAAAAAATTGTTTTTTCTTGAGTTAGGTTAAAAATGGCATGTTGGCTTTGACTCTGACCCCACACTGCTGGTTCCTTGCTGGAACATGACAGCAACCCCTTTTCAGGAGTTCACTGAACGTGCAGCCAAGTGAGGCTGCTGCGGGTGCTAGCACCTAAAACCTCACCCTTCTGAGCTCCCACAAAGCGCTTTCACCAAGAAGTCCCCATTTCGATAGAAACACAAGCCTGTTTCCTTCTCTCCTCCCTGGATAGTCTCCGTTTACTTTAAACTTGCTGCTGTCCTTCGTCCTGATAGCTGTTCTGTTTGTGAAGGAACCTCAGAGGATTTATGATTCTTGGGTGGTGTCAAGAAGCAATTCCATCAATGGAGAACAAAAGCCACTTCTGTATTAGGGTCCCACTTGGTGTGGCGTTTGGCTCTTCCAGACGACCGATGGCCTTTGAAACTGTAGAGCTGGACCTGAGTGCCTGGGGGTGGGGGGTGGCAAAACGGGGTTGGGGGCAGTCTAGAGTCTATTGTCTACTTTAGTGCAAGAAGTAATAACTGATAGTGGAGGCGTGAGCTCTGAGTCGGCGCTGAGGGGCGTGCTGCCTCAAAGCGTGCAGGCCAGGGTTTTCAAAGTCCTTTCTTTCTGGTACACAAGTTGGGGGTATAACTTTTATACTTGAACCTGCCTACCAAGTTTACATTGCTCGACGTAAGGTGCTATTTCTGTACTTAAGTAACTTTAATGTAAAGCTGCTTTCTGCCTATCTTATTGCACTGCTAGGCTTATGTAGGTTTTGATTTTTTTTTTTTTTTAAATTGCTGTTTGCCGCTTTGTTTTCATGGCTTTGGGCTCTGCGCTTTCCTGGTGGCTATATTACCGTAGCCGTCTGCTTGTAACTTTACTATGTGTAAACCAATCTTTTTCCCTTTTAGAAAAATACTAAGCTTTATAAAGTAGCAAGGAGAATAAATACATTTAGTAAGAAATCTTAGTTATGTTGCTTTTTTAAAAAAAACATTTTCACTTGCTGTGTGTGTGTGTGTGTGAGAGCGTGTGCATGTGTGTGCATGTGCTGGGAGTTGTACGCCGTGGCCCATGAGTGGAGGTCAAGGGACAGCTTGTAGGAGGAGTCAGTTCTCCTCTAAATTGTTGGTTCCAGGGATCAAATCAGACGGTCAGCCTTGATAGCAAGCACCTTTGCCTGCCGAGCCATCTCACGGCCCTGTGTATTTCCTGGTGGGTTTCCTTTGCTACGGTTTATTGCTAACAGTCTGAAAGCTTGGGAGGGTTGGTAGCATGCTGTTGGCCTTGGGTCTGCGATCCAGCTGGAAGCTTGGAGCTCACAGAGGACTGGCAATCAACGCTGCAGTCAAACGTGCGTGAGAGCCCCTTCCCAGCTCCCGGTATCCATGAGGCCAACGGTGTCTCGGTCTAACACTTACTCGCTTTCATCCATACCAGAGCCTGTTACTAACATGGGTACCACCTAACTTTTAAGACTCAGAGGGTGTGGTCCATGGTGCACAGCTCTGTGCCATATCGTTAGGCGGGACAGGCAGCTACCTGGGCTGGTTTTACCCTGAACTGGCTTTGACCCCTGAAGCTCAGTGACCCCAGCAATGCGTTTTTTCTCCAGCCATTGTTCCTCCCCCCCCACCCCCCCACCCCCCCACCCCCCCCACCCCCCACCCACACACAGCCTCTGGTTTCTCCGCAGTCCACACAATCCAGCCAAAAGGCTGGCCAGACCCTGTAGCCCACATCCAGTGGCCAACCAAACTCCATCCTGGCCTACCATCTCCCCAGGCATGTCAGTTACTAGAACCGGCTTCCTGCTTCAGGAAGGGCTGGAGGTAAGCAGCAGGGAACACCTCCCCTCCCCTCATGCCCTGTAGGCGGACGTGTGTACAATTGAGATTCTCTCACTAAATCTATTTCTAATTCTGTTTCCTCAAGCTTTTCACAACCTTGAGGGTGAGGGAGCTCAAACCTCCGTCTACTCTGCAGAGCTGAAATGCCACATTTGTCTGAACTGGTGCTCCAACCACACTTTAATACCTTGTTATAATATCCTTCCGTTGCTCAGGATGTCTGCATCACCAGACAACCACTAAAGCACTTAGTATTTCATACTCAACAAAGTAGCTCTGGTGGTTAATTTGTTTGGGTGTTAATGGTTTTCTGCCCCAAAAATGGTTTCCAGTCCCCGCCCCCCCGTCTAAATCCATTTGTATATGTAGCCCATGGTAACTTTTCATTTTGGTAGCTCTTGGAAACAAGTGCTCTGAAGAGCTCGGGGATTAATCGGTTAAAAATAAGAAGTGGGAAGCACTGGTAGAATTTAGTGGATTTATCTGGGGGAAAAAAGTGTGTGCCTATATAAATGTGTTGGGGCAGATGTCAGCATCTGGTGTTTTTCTCTGTAACTTCCCACATGCTTTTGGGGAGGCGTGTTCTCAGCGAGCCCCCACGGTCCCCTGTCTCTGCTATCTACCCTATACCCAGTTTTTATGTGGGGTGCCAGGGATTTGAACTCTGGTCCTCATGCTTGCACACCAAGCTCTTTACCCACTGAGCCATGTCCCTAGTCTCCTAGTTCACTCTTCAATACAAGATTATAGACTGAAGTTAGTAAGTGTACTTAAAAACTGGCACAAATATGAAAACAATTTTCATGGCATTTTATAAAGAAACTAATCTGAAAAGCCATGAATTATTCCCCCGAGCCCTCTAAAACTAGCTGAGCACTTAGATTCCTAGGGGGCAGAAGCCGTACATGACATAACTGTGTACACTGTGACTGTCTCAAAGGCTTAGCTCCAAAACACTGGTGTAATAGGGAGTTGCCGCAAAATTATATAAAACAACGGCAAAGCTTTAGAGAGCTATTTCATTGCATGGCTTCAGTGACATGACAGTTACCTAAAGCAACAGTACAGAGTGCCTGCATTTTATTACAGAAGAGTGGACTACACCACGTCGCTATTCCTTATAAAGTGAAGTCCGTTATGATGGTGCTGCCTTTGACTTCCAGTCACATCCCGGACAGCAATCTGTCACTCACTGATGCTTTCCAGCCTCTCACTGCTTCTAACTTGCCTTGCCAGCCATGCGCATTACCCTGTACTGACTGTCGGCACTCATTACTACACACACACACACACACACACACACACACACCACCTCTAGTTCTTATCCCATGGATTCAAAATCTGGCAACTACGTTTCCGAGGCTCCGCTGCTGCCAGGTACTTGATGTGATTTGACAGATCTACTCAGACAAGCCTGGTAGACAGAAGGGATGCTGGGGCCGCTCTACTTACGGCAGAAACAGCCCATGAGGGAGGAATGCATTTGGACAAAAAAAACTTTTGAAAGGAGTAAAGTAGCAATGACAGACATCTGCTCGTATGTAGTGATCTGTGCACAAAACAGCAAAAAACGTACTTTAAGATGTATCACTCAGAGTTAATATATCTTATCACAGTAACTGGAGTTTGAACTGTGTTGTTGAAGAATTGGTGGTGCCTAACTAGGCCATGAGGCTGGCATGCCTGTATATCACAAATTCGCTGACTGGAATTAATTTTCTATTGTAAACCCACATTTTATCTGGAGACTTGTTAGTTGAGAATCTTGACCAATGGGGTGCTGACTCTACACACTCTCTCTACCACTGTAGAAGCTCCTAGGAGACTCTCAGTAGCATTTAAATATAACTTACCGTATTTTTCAAACCATAAGATGCATTTCCCCCCCCAAAAAATGGAGGGTATTAGGGTGTGCCTTATGGTCTGATTGCTGTTTTTACTGGTTTTCTTGTTTTACTGCCCTAAAAACTGGGTGCGTCTTATGGTCAGGTGCATCTTATAGTCCGAAAAATACCGCAAACAGTAAGGGTCCAGGTGCATCACTCACAGTGAGAGGCAGGAAGAGCCAGATGTGTGACGATTCCTCCGGGCCTGCCTTGCTCCCTGCATCGGTTTTTCTCACCAGCCACGCAACAGTTACAGCCCCCACACAAGTCAAATTCAGCTGAAGAGTAAATGCAGCTGTTTGGAACTTCCTCCACTCTGGCTTCCTTAGAGGTCTCTCCTCAGCTCTTATAGATCCAGACTGGCATATGCCTCTTCTATAGTTTAAATACAGCTCTCTCGTTCATGGGCCCCCACTCTGAGATGAAGAGCTGTGAACAGTTATTGAGAGAAGGAGAATCAGCCTTCCCGGGGATGAATCCCATAATTGTATTTCCAGTTCCAAGCGGTCAGCCCTAAAACGTATGTATATAAGCAATCCTAAATAGTTGTGTCTTCATATTTTGTAATGTAACAATAATAATGAAAGAAAAAGACCATGACTTTGAAAGGCAGAGAGTGAGGGGGCCTGGGAGAGGTTGGAGGAAGAAAGGGGGGGGATTGATAGAAATATATTCTAACTAAAAATAAAATCAAATTTAAAACATATATAGTTTTCCCCAGGGTCCATGTGCTAACACTTTGATGCCGAGGGCAGCACCATTGTCACATGGTGCCATCTTTGGAAGGTGTGGCCTAGTGGGAGATCCTTGTGTCGCTGGGAGGCTAAGCCCTTGAAAGAATAAGCTCCTGGCCACCACTTCTTTCCCTCTGCTCCACAGCTTGCACTGTGACCTTTATCTTCAACACTCTCACCACCATCACCACCACCGTCTGCTGCCCTCACCAAAAGTGAGCCACGCCCTTGAGTCCATAAAACTACGAGCTCAATAAACTTTGTGCATTTATAAGCTAGCCACCTTGAGTATTTTATCACGGTAATGAACAGCTGACTACAACAACACTCACTTTAGACTCCACTTAGGTCTGGACAAGATTATCTTTCCTATTAAACAACGCTGTTCAGGGGACAGAAGCATATGGGCCCTGTAAGCGGAGACGGATCCCTGAACAAACTTCAGGCTCAGTTAAAAATGAAAGATGCAGAAACTCTATGCTGGCCAGCACCAAGGATTTCACTCTCTCCTTTTTCCCTTCCCTGAACTGACAGCCCAGCAACCCACAGGAAAGGGTAAGCAGGCTGCCAGTCTCTACCCAGACAAATTGCCTCTGATCAAGGTATACACAGGTGCCCTTTTGCTCTCTGGCCCCTGTGTTCCCTTTTGACATCACTGTGAATTCTGTGGGTGGCAAGGCCAACTCTATGGCATACGCATGAGCCGTCTTCATCCAGACCCCCTGGGCTGCCCCAGGTTTTCTGTCTCCCAGTTGCCTTCACCAACATAGGCATCCCCTAAGAAAACAAACACTTTACACACAGCCCAGGGATCATGTGATTCTACCTCTGGTGGGTTGTTTTTTGTTTGTTTGTTTTTGTTTGTTTGTTTTTGTTTTAGCCACAAAAAGGATTTCAGGTAAGAAAACCCGTGATCCTATGTCCTGCAAAGTCTGCCCTTTGGGGCTGCCATCAATATGACTTCAGCCTGGTATGTGAAAGCAATTGGGTTTTTTCAACCCACGAGGCCGTTTGGTGAGTGATCTAATCGTTTCAAGGCCATGCATCTCAGAGGCGCATAAACAAACTAATGCATAAAGATGTTACCGCAAACCCATGAAAACAAAATTGAAAGTCTCAACAACCTAGATAAATTGGAGCTAGTCACATAACGCACTACCGCTGAATAAATTAAATATCCAGGGGAATCACAGGGCCATGTGAACACATCTGAAAATACCTCGTAATGAGCGGAAATGATACAAAGATTAGGTTTTACAATATTTTAAATTAAATTTAAATTTAAAGCACTTTTGCAGCAAATATGCAAAAAGATACAGCGCACACACACCCACATGTGCATGGACACACACATACAAACATGCTGGCAACAATGGTTTATCCCAGACAGGAAGAGCTTGGGGGGGCACGGGGCGGGAGGTCTTCAACTGCATCTGAAATACCATTTCTGTAAAAGTGACAGGAGCCAAAGCCAGTTTGATGAATGGCAGCCATCAGTTTGCTATAGCAAGTCCCTGGGCCTGGACTTTTTTCTGTATGATGGAATGTTTTATAAAAATTACAATCTTTAACATAGAATTTTAGATACCCCTTTGTTGACTGGGCGACAGAGGGCACCTATGTTTGGGCTTTTCACGGAACCACTGTTACCGGGTTGGCCCAAGTGTCTGCTGCTGCAGCTTCCTGCAGGGACGTTTATACATCCTCAGACACGTTTCTGAGAGGCCACAGATTACTTGTTCCCCAGAAATATGGGAGGAAGTGATGCATGTTCCCTTGGAACAGAAGTTTTAAGATAGTGCTGATGTTTTTTTTATTTGTTTGTTTGGGGTTGTTTGTTTTTTCTGTCTGTGTTTCGCCCTTAGCCAGGAAACCATGTGTCCTAGATCAGGGTCATTCAGCCATGCGAGGTCTGGAACAAGAAACAGATCCATGGCCGGACCAGCCTGGAGGGAGCATATAGCTGAGCAGACCGAAAACACATTTTCAAGCGTCTGGGACTGGGGGTTGCCTGCTACCTCTAATTTATGGTTTTTCTGGCTCACACAATTTCAAAGCGTAATAGTAAACACAGCTTCCAACACGGCACAATTGCTGTGATTTTTGTTTTATTTTTTGTTTTTTGAGAAACAGGTTTCAGGGTGACTGAATTGCCCAACATTTTTTTTTTTTTATATCATAAGACATTAAAAGTCAGAGACCTGATAGGCTGTGATCTTATAGTGGGGAATAAGGTGCCCTTCTGTCACAGACCTAAGGGAGGGGAACAGGATGAAAGAGGGAGGGAGGGGGACCGGGAAGATACAAGTGAGGGGATAACAATTGAGATGTAATATGAATAAATTACTTAAATAAAAATTTTAAAAAAGAAAACGAAAAGAAAAAAGAACTCAGTAAATTCAACATTGAAAATGTGTGTGTGTGTGTGTGTGTGTGTGTGTGTGTGTGTGTGTGTGTGTGCATGGCGTGTGCACTTGTGTGCACATGGTGTATGCAGATGTCGGTGGCTGCGTGTGCCTGTGTAAGATGAGGTTGGGATAGGATGCCTGCTCTACCACTCACCACACTTCATCCCCCTGAGAAAGGGCTTCTTGCTGCACCTGGAGCTAGGCTGGCTGCCACCAAGCTCCAGGGAGGCTTCTGCCACCCACCATCCCCCCACAGCACAGAAGTTACAGGAGGTGTGGCCAGTCTGTGAGGGCTGGGGATTCGAACTCAGGTCCTCACACTTGCACGACAACCACACCATCTTCTCAGCCCCCGATGTAGGAAACTTTATTAATGCCCCTACCACCTTCTGGACAGCGTCAGCACAGTCCGGTTTGGCATGAGCACGCTTTTGAAAGTGCTAATAATATACAAAGCGTTTTCTTGATACCATCAAAGTCCATCTCTGTTCCTGTCTAAAAGCTGTTTGCCTGGGTAACTTCTGGTGAGATGTTCTGTCTCTCCCTTCCCTATCTCTACATCCTTTCACCACCACAAAAGTACAAACTATCTCTTGTGCACTGGGAGGCGTACTGCCTGGGTATGGGGACCACGGGGTCCCCTGGCATGGAATTGACTGCCGAGCCACTATGCTGAGAGCCGGTCAGTTCATCAACAAGTGAGATCAAATACTTTTCCAGGCCCTGGGGGCTCTAATTATTTTGCTGTCCACACCTTGAAGTAGGACCCAACCTGTTGTCCACTGATGGAAAAGAGAAAATTATTAAAAGTTCAAAGTCCTTTGAGGCAAGGGACTGAAAATCATCTTTTCAAACCGGGTTTAACAATGCCTCTTAAGGTTTTTTGCATTCCTATTTTTCTGGATTTGATACTTCTTAAAGCTTATACACGGGAGATATAATAGATATGAAAAGCATTGGTGCTGGTCACCCTCGCACTAGCAAGTGCTTGTCACAGACATGTAAAGCGATTTTTTAAAAAATCTCAAAACAAAACATTAGTTTTGAATGATCACCATTTTAAATACATTTGAGTTTGTTTGTTTTTTGTTTTTTGTTTTTTGTTTTTTGAGACAGGGTTTCTCTGTGTAGTCTTGGCTGTCCTAGACTCTCTTTGTAGACCAGGCTGGCCTCAAACTCACAGCGATCCGCCTGCCTCTGCCTCCCGAGTGCTGGGTACATTGAGTTTTTAATGAGTAATAAAAATGTACATAATCAAAGCCTCATGGTCAGGCAAAAAAGTAAAACTTTAGGGAAATGTATGCATAGATTCTACAAACACACCATTATGTGTATAACATGAGGCATTTGAGACATCTCTGTACAAATGTCGTCTGTTGGGGACATGAGAGTCACACATCAGCTCCAGGAGGAAAGAGCAGTAAGTGAAAATTCCTCACCTAAAACTACTTGCCGTGTGCTTTTAAGACAGCTGATGTGTATCAGGCCGCTATTCTATTGCATTGTACTGTATATACCAGAAGAGTAATGTGGGTTTATCTTAATATTTATGAATGTTAATACTCATAAACCACAGGAGAGTATCTTCCCTATGGGAACTTTTCAAAGTTACTCTTAGGGGTAATTGAGCAAATCTTTCCAGGAAGACAGCCCTGCCACCTCCTCCTAGTCCCCACGGGTTCCCATCACTGTCCACAAGAGGGCGGTAACGTCCGCAAAGCCTGACGGATCTCCAAAGCCAGATGCTTCCAAACCGTTTCTTTCCCTTGCAACCAATATGTTAAATAAACAGTTTATGTCGCTCTTGAATTATAATGACATATCTAGAATGAATAACGGCTGAATCTCAAAGTATTTCATTATATTTCCCTGTCTGTCATGTGACGAACTAATTCTATAAATGCCAGGGCTTTTCTCATCCACCTGGACCAGATCTGGATGTTAAATTCATTTTATATACCTCTCTGCCTTTTCCTTCCCCGGCAATGATACACTGGGCTCAGTCCCCGACTCCAGTTGCTAAGCAACTAAAAGATCTTTGTTTTTCTTAAACATCAACCATTAGCTGCCTTTATTTTCTCTAACCAGAACATGGCTGCAGCCCAGATTCCCTCCTCTTTCTAAAATCTCAAGGCAAGACGCTTATAAACTTATGCTAATAGCATGGTAAATCACATCACAGTGGATAAAGGCAAGAAAAGAAAAGGCAGGACACGCGCTCAGCACTCGGCATGTAGTATTCAAGCACCACACTAAGGGCCCATTTTGGCCTGAACAAGATCGCAAATTTTTACTGAGCACTTATTATATACAAGGTACTCTGCTAAATGTATTTTCTTTTAATGTTAAAAATATTCTTATTTAACACTCCTCTATACGTTCTGAAGGCTATTTATTCTACCTCCAGCAGAGAACATCACTAAAGAAGAAGAACAGCATTTTGAGGAAGGGAAATGGAAACACAAAGGGAATAAGCCATCTTGGGCATCCCAAGTGAGCATCCGTACGGCCATCTTAAGCATCAACAGGAGCATACACATATGCCTCTTTAAAGCCGGGTCTCCTCACTATGCAGCCCTCACTGGCATGGAATTCCTGACCCTTCTGCCTCTACTTCCAAGACACTGAAATATATATGTAGCAATGCTTGGAGGTAAATGTATTATACTTTACATTTCTTTCATTTTTATTTTACGTGTATGGGTGTTTGGCTTGCATGTATGCTTGTGCATGCCTAAGAAGGCCAGAACGAGGCACAGACCCCCCCAAGAATGGAGTTACAGATGGTCCAGTTTCAAGGGACCAGAGGGTCCTCCGAAAGAGCCACCAGAGCTCTTAATTACTGAGCCACCTCTCCAGCCTGACTATTTATTTTATTTTTGATCTGTGGTTGTTCAAGACAGGGTTCTCTGTGTGGCCCTGGCTGCCCTGAAACTCGCTCTATAGACCAGGCAAGCTGCAAACTTTGAGATCTGCCTGCCTTTGCCTCCCAAGTGCTGGGATTAAAAAGTGGGCGTCACCATGCCTGGCCTTTTGTTGTTGTGGCGAGTTTTGTTTGTTTTGTTTTGTTTTAATATTTCAGAATGGAGAGATGGTTCCCAGAGGGATTAAAGTATTCGTCCTTCAGAGAATCAGAAAGTAGCAAAAATATATTGTGTCACATTGACATCAACACAGCACAGGGCCTCCTGCTGATCCTGGACTCCAACTGTTGTCTCACACCCTACTGTTGCTCCGCATCATTGTCCGACATGTACATATGGCCTGAGGATTTCTACACTAACACTGGCATGGGGCAGCCCCTGCAGGGATGGACAGAGCGGCTGTGCTTTGGGTTACTACAACGTGGGAAGATAGAGCCCTCATTTGGACCTTGTTTTCCCCTCCGTTAGAGTGAAGGAAAACGGTAGTATCCTCGAGGGCATGACTTGAAGATACGCACTGTGTATTAATTAAATTAATTAATTGACTATACCCCCAAATGCTTCCCCCTCATTCACGTCACCCCTCTCAGAGGGGCAGATTGTGGCGTGCCGGCTCTACCATCCTCAGCACGACACCTTCATTCTCACCCACGGAAGGCAGGGTGGGAGGCGGAAGTGGGAAAGGCTGTTTAAAGTCAGGCCTGGAGGCAGGACACTTTGCTATCACTCACATACCTAACCAGCCGCAAGCTCAGGCAAATAAATATAGCCGCCCGGCAGTCAAAAATGCAAGTGCCTGGCAGTTTAATTGGGTTAAGGTTAAACACGGCACATGCTGTTATCTTGAGATTAAACCTGGCACCTGCCCTAAGCAGTTCTGTATAGTAATTCATTTAAGCCCCATGACAACCCTTTAGGGGTGGTACTGTTATTTATACCTATGTGTTGACAGACGAACCGAGACAAGAGATAAACCATCTTCAAGGGGGGTTGGACATCGTCTGATTGAGATGTTCATATACACACACTGTAGGGTTGGACTTGAATGTCAGGGAGAGGATTACATGGCCCAGAAGTCTGCGGCACTAGGGGGTCCTCAGTCATGCAGTACAGGACTAGTTAGAGGTGAAGGGAAACTAGTTATGACCCAGTCCCTGTCGCAAACTTCACAGAGGTCTGTAGTCAGTTGTCTTAACTTCAGATCTCTTACGTCATTATCTGTAAAACCAAGGTATTGTTTCCATCGAGGTACTTGGAAAAGGCAGGGTACATAAAATTCCCATAGGCTGAACCTGTCAAAACCCAGAGATCTGCACCTCAAGTCATTCGGATGGGATCTGTCCTTGGGCGGCTTTGGTGAACTGAACTGTGTGCTATGTCTGTGCAGAACTGGGGCATGGTCTTAGCCCAGGGACTGACGGGCCCAGGTGTCACCTCCTGTCTGTTTCAGTGTTGCTGATACAAACTGGGGCCAGATGAAGGGATCTCAGCTCTCACTCGATACTGCAGAGAAAGGGGCACAGCCTGCAGAGACAATGGAGCCCATCAGTGTTCTGGGGCTGTTTTGGGGGTCCATACCGTGTATAAGAGAAGAACAAGAACAGAACGCAGAGTGACGTTTCCTGCCATTCTCCTTTGTAAAGCCCTAAAAGGACCAAATGGGCTTCTTCCTAGTCAGAGTTTGACAGAAGAGGCCTTGAAGCCTTGTTCTTGCTTTTTTTTTTTTTTTTTTTTTTTTGGTTTTTCAAGACAGGGTTTCTCTGTGTAGCCCTGGCTGTCCTAGACTCGCTTTGTAGGCCAGGCTGACCTCGAACTCACAGCGATCCGCCTGCCCCTCTGTCTCCCGAGTGCTGGGACTCAAGGCGTGTGCCACCACACCCGACCTATCTGCGCCACCACGCCCAGCCTATCGGTCTTGTTCTAATGTAGTCTTTCTACCTATTTCCTTACTCCTCGATGCCAAGTTCCTTTACTGGGAATAACCTTTCAACTTTAGAGTGCAATGCGGAACCCCAAAACTAAATGAGTGGATGGGGCGATGTTTAGTTTGAATGTGTTTCAGCAAAGAGTCATTAAGGAGCCTTTCCTTGCTTTGATAAGGCAAAGTAGTGAGGGAACTGGAGGTCTCACGTTGATTAAACTAAGAGAAGTCTGTAAGGGTGAGAAAAACACTAACGATCAAACACTTCAGCAAGAATGTGAGCAGGAGCCGGATGTGGTGGCACTCGCCTTTAATCCCAGCACTTGAGAGGCAGAGGCTGGAGGATTGCTGTGAGTTCGACAAAGTGAGTCCAGGACAGCCAGGACTACAAGAGAAACCCTGTCTAGGAAAGAAAGAAAGAAAAAGAAAGAAAGAAAGAAAGAAAGAAAGAAAGAAAGAAAGAAAGAAAGAAAGAAAGCAGGAAACACTATCCGGTGTCTAGCGTGGCACGCTGCTCCTGGAAGCTCTACAGAAGGCCACTTTGTCACACAAGCAAGCACAGGAGCTCTTTTCTTACTTAATGCATTTTCCTTGATTTAATTTTCTTTCAGCTGTTTTACATTCAGTTTGTAATGGAGGCAGTGATTGTATCGTAGCATGATGGCTGGCTATAAAAACCAAACTTAAAAATAGAGCCCTAAACTGGGTGTGGTAGTACCGGCCTGTAATCCCAGCAGGCAGTCAGATCTCTGTGAGTTGGAGACTAGCCTGGTCTGTGAAGCAAATCCAGGACAGCCAGGGCTACCCAGAGAAATCGTGTCTCAAAAAAAACAAATAAATAAATTGAGCCCAGCCTTTTTTTTTTTTTTAAAGACAGTGTCGCTCTGTATTAGCCTTGGCTGTCCTTGACTCACTTTGTAGACCAGGCTGGCCTCGAACTCAAAGCAATCCGCCTGCCTCTGACTCCTGAGTGCTGGGATTAAAGGTGTGCACCACCACACCCTGCCCAATCTATCTTTTTTGTCTTTGTTTTGTTTTTTGAGATCGACTTTGTCTGTGTAGCCTTGCCTGTCCTGGACTCACTTGGCTGACCTCAAACTCACAGAGAACCACCTGCCTATGCATCTGCCTCCCAGAGTTCTGGGAAATACAGGTATGCGCCATTGCGCCCAGCTCTCAGGCTGTTTTATAACTAAATATTATGAATATATTTCCGTGCTGATGTGACAACCTTTAAACTACCACAGAACTATGCGAAAGAAAATTCACGAAGGATACCATCTTCCTCAGAGTATGCTAGGAAACAAAACACAGAGTTAGGAACTTAGATTTTAAAGGAAAACAAGAACTCTCTGGCCCCGGGACTCTCAACATGAAGTCGGGAATTGGACTTATGGGGTTAGGATCATGCGGCCCTTTGTACGTGTTTTACAGGTAAGACTGTTGGGGCTCAGAGAGATGAAAACTTTATCTCAGGTCACATACCTACATAACAGTTTCAGAGTACGAATCTAGCCCAATACCACCACCTCTCCAAGCTTGTGCTTCACAAACATAGACATACTGGAAAGAAATGTGTAAAAAAAAATACAGATTACCTTGACTGAGTAGCACCTTTAATGTGTAGAGGGTGACAGAAAATGCAAATGAACCTGTCAGGAAAAAAAAAAAATCATGGCAAAAAGTCTAAGACTCCACTGGATTGCAGAGTGTGTGTGTGTGTGTGTGTGTGTGTGTGTGTGTGTGTGTGTGTGTGTGTATGTGTATGTCTGTGTGTGTGTATCTGTATTTGTGTATGTGTGTCTGTATGTGCACGTCTGTGTTTGTGTCTGTGTGTGTGCCTGTGTGTCTGTGTGTGTGTATGTGTGTCTGTATGTGTGCCTGTGTGTCTGTGTATGTGTGTGTGTGTATGTGTCTGTGTGTCTGTGTCTTTGTGTGTGGTGTGTGTGTGTGTGTGTGTGTGTGTGTGTGTGTGTGTAGTGACAAGAGAAAGCTTCCACGAAGGAGTGATGGAGCTGTATCAGGACAAGAACTCACACAGCAGAGAGAGAAATGGAAATGTTCCATGTCTTCTTCTGAGAGTTGGAAGTAGTAAAAACCTCTTTCTAGTTGGCACTGCCAATACGTGAACACTATGAATGAATACACTTCCTTGGTGCTCTGTGTTCCCATTTTAAAATTATTTCCTTATTTATTAACTTCACTGCTGTAATGTGAAGAAAGCCTCAGAAGATATAAACACACACACACACACGTGTGAAAGGGCAGGGTTCCACTGTCTTTGTTTACAAAAGCAGGCTGCAGGTTGAATTTACCTTCAAGATATACTTTGCTAAGCTACAATGCTACAGCATTGAGAAACTACTAAATAATAATACTTTTTAAAGAGGGTGCTACCTAAACTTCTTTGAACTTTGATAGAGATTCCAGTAAAACTTTGGTTTGACTGCAATTCCGAAGCCATCGCTAACATTTCTTGGGATTATAAGCAATGCTTTGGATAGTTTTCACCTTCCCTTTCCCATCAAATGCTGGAAAGCATTAAGTCAGGAGGACAAGGTTTAGGTGTGCCAGGTATATTGGAGTTAACGTACTAGCTGAGTGTTGCCATGAACACAGTGTGGTCTGTACGATTTTACTATAACATAAATGGTAAAGTTATGGCAGGAAATACTGTAAAAGTCATACAGTGACATCCAAGCAGTGCCAATTTAGTCAAGCAAAAAAATGTGCACTAGAGTGCAATTTCATGTTACAGGAGATTTTCATGAACTTGGAAGTCAAATCATAACCATATGGACTAGACCCAAGAGGAACCAAGGGGATTTTATTTTATTTGATACTTTAAAATATGGAATAAGAGCAAGCATGCCTGAGTGAGTTAGTAATCAGCACTCTTATTAATTGTATTACAAAGTCCATTACAAAACACACTAAAATGAAACACAGTAAGAATGCTTGGACAGCGTTAGCCATGTGGTGGCATTTGCAGGGTGGGGACTCTGGTCTTTGGAAAGTGACACACAGCGGGCACAGGTGGGAGACGCATACAGAGAAGATAAAATGGAAGACGATAAAGAATGCTGAACTCTCCTTGCCTACTGTAGTCTGTAAGACGAATGCTGAAGGCCAAGAAACAAGCAAAGCACAGAATTTAGGAAAAGGTACAGTCTCCGCAGGGCAGCAGGGGGCAGGGGTGGGAGGACAGTGCATGCACCTCTTTGAGGTTGTGTCTGGTTGTGAAGGATCCTCTAGTCTCCAAGGTAAGTACAGTGGATGGCAGCTTCATGTGCCTACTCATTATTAGGCTCGCAGAGCCACAGAAACACTGTCATTACTGGAGCTGATGGGGCTATTCAAGTTTCAAACACTATGTTCATCGAAAAGAGGATATGAGAATTACTCTGTCTCTCTCTATTCAGTACCCAAGAATACAGAAATACTCTTTCTCTGGGCATCCTGGCACTGATGAGCGGGCAGCACAAACCTTGAACTTAGTTTCCACCCCCTTGATCTCCAGAAGTTGGAAGCACGTGTTCCAACACGGGCAGGGAATGAATGCTGCTTTTATACGATTGATGAATTAATAAACATAATACTGAAAACACCAAAGTGTCTGCCTTAGGTCAAAAGGAAGAATGGTGGGGTGCCAATCCAGGTGCAAGGAGAGAGGATGGGGTGTCCTGCGCGTGCTGCTGTTCTCGCTGGAGGGGTGTTCCATAAAGAGGAAGGACAAAAAAGCCCGGCAGTGGTGGCGCACGCCTTTAATCCCAGCACTTGGGAGGCCGAGGCAGGTGGATCTCTGCGAGTTCGAGGCCAGCCTGGTCTACAAAGTGAGTCTAGGACAGCCAAGGCCACACAGAGAAACCTTGTCTCAAAACAAAAACAAAAAAAAATAAAATAAAAATAAAAAGAGGAAAGATAAGAGCAGTGATTCAGGAACAAGAAGGGGTCCAGGGAGCCAGCAGGGGTATACTGAGCAGCTGCTGGAACACCCCAGCCCCACCGGCTGCTGTACTGTTGTTGTGACTGTACTACTGTCACAGGGTCTACTCGTTGTACTGAGCACGGTGTAGTCACAGTCATGAGTCATTCAGTCCTGACGTAACCTTAGCATGATTCTCGTCTCCGCATGCTAACTGGTTCACGAAGACGCAGGGAGGTGAAATGAATTCCTGGTGTTGGAATGGGAGGCCGTGCTCACTAACTTCTTCCTCCTTCTCCCTTCACGCACGCTTTCTTCCTGAGGGTGGGGATGTTAGGCCATCGCAGACAAAAATCACATAATGGATTCCAAAATATAATGGTTCTGACATAATGAAGGCTGGTCTATCGTTTGCTGTGGTATTCACTATCCTTACCAAGCGGACATACCTTCCTCGAACTCTCTAGCATTATGCCCACATCCTGCACACAACTGGAATCCCAAGTCCTTGCTTTCAACTGTAGAGCACTTCTGTCTCAAAACTAAAGGTAGGGGTGGGGAGGGGGTGACGGGGGATAATTGGCTTTAATTCCTCACTTTTAAAAGCCAAGGTTATTATAACCTAGTTAAGCATATCCAAAATTATTCACATATAAAATGAAACTGTCAAGTCTTTCCCCATCTCCCTTCTGAGTCAGGTCTGAAGGCAGGCAGGCAGCCACCGAGGAATTGTTTAGGACCCACAGCCTGCTGGCAGGCGGTCCCGGCACATACTTGCTGACACAGCTCAAACGTCTAGCTTGAACAACTTTTTTTTTTATTTCCAAAGGAGACCTTTAAAAATACTCCCCTTTAGCGAGTAACCACAGGAGAGGCTACACTTTAAGAAAAACAAGCTGAAATCGAGAAGATGGTTTTTTGAAAATACTGTTTTACTTTTTATAAGTCAGAAACCATATGGAACCTCCACCCTCACATAGATCATAAATGACTTTGCCTGCCTTTCTGGAAACCTGACCCTCCAGACTCCAAGCTCAGCAGCATCTGAGGATGAGCTTCTGTCTGGGGCTGATCCTGCTGAGACAGGGTCATCACCCAGGACCACCTTCATCAGGAAGGAAGAGAGCTTGTGAAGACAGAGGCCATTGACAGCATATTTTGACCCATTGTGTCTTGTCCTGATCTTACCTCCCCAAACCCTAACAACTTACCTAGTGCCGGTCTAGGAAGGCCTTCCTCTCGTGTCCTTTGCTTGTGAGGGTTGCATGTCACATTTACACAGCAGGCAAGCAGATAAGAGCATAAGGCATCTTGGCCACATGCATCACTTGGTCATGTGGCTTAATCTGTCCCAGCTATCTGTCCAATGTTAATGTTAATGTTATGAGAGGATGGCTGGAGTGAGAAGACTGTCATTTTTTTTCACTGTCTGGAGAGAGAGAGAGAAAGAGAGAGAGAGAGAGAGAGAGAGAGAGAGAGAGAGAGAGAGAGAGAGAGAAGAAGAAGAAGAAGAAGAAGAAGAAGAAGGAGGAGGAGGAGGAGGAGGAGAAGAAAAAGAAAAGGAGGGAGAGAGGGAGAAGAAGAAAGATGGCATTATGATATCAACCTTCTGAGAACTCAGACATTTTCACACATTGACTAAGCTCCCCTGGAAATTCAAAGTAGTTTGCACACTGCACTTTAATAATAAAGCACTACCTCTCTAATGAGCTCCATTGAAGGTTCTAGACATGTTCTTCCTTGCCAGCTTGACTAGAAGGGAGTACTGGCATTGCCTAGCTGGGGCTTTTGTTTTCTTTTAACTCACCTCTCTTATACTTTATTTTTCTCACCTCTAAACTGAGGAAATTAGCAAATATGACTAATTGACCTCGAGAGGTAAATTTGTGATAGTCTAGAGAATTGACATAGCAGAACATGACAGTCTGGGAATACTTTGAATATTTCTCCATGCTGTGTTTGAGAGAGCCAGTTATTCTGTAGCTACTGACACCACGGAAAAGAGGAAACCAAAATTACAGGTAGCATATCTACTGGTTATTGAGGCTGGCAGGATGGCTGAGTAAGAAAAGGGGCTTGCAGCAAAGGCTGATGACCAAAGTTCAATCCCCAGGGCATACATGATGGAAGGAAAAAACAGACTCCCAAAGGTTGTCCTACTACCTCCGCACACACCATGGTATGTGTGCCCTCCACCCACATTAAATAAGTAATACTATATAATCTTTAAAACTCCTTAGGAGGCTGAGATAGAAGGATTGGGAGTTCAAGGCCAAGCCCAGGCCACGTGGTGAGATCATGTCTCAAAAGCAAAACAACAACAACAAAAACAAAAACAAAAACAAAAACAAAATCAACAATAATAAAATCCACCTTACTTGTCCACACTGATTTCGCCTGCATTATATTGTCATTTATATTTAGGACCACATGTGAGAAATGTCTGTATAGAAGAAAAGATTACAGGAAAGGGCACACTGGAAAAGGGAGGGAAAGGGCAAGGGCGTATCGCAACATTTATTGAACACTGACCATATGCATGGTAAGGCGAGGTCACAGGAGCCTGCCCCTCGGCAGAGAGTGTTGATGCTTTCTGAATTCCAGATGTGTCTCTGTCTAAGCCTCCGCTGCCCCTCTCAGTCAAGGTACATCTGGAGCTTTGGGGTCCACTGATGTGGGGGCAGGGGTGGGTCCTTCCCATTTATTAAAGATCTACAGCACTCGTCCAGATGATTACTGGAAGGCGTTGGTCTTAGGTTAATGGGAGCTTTCAGTGTCTGACAAAGGAGATTGTTTAACACTGAAAGACTTAGAAACGTTCCTAATCAAAGTCATCTAGGAACACGGTGCCCATTACAATGAGTAAATGTCACCAGGCCAAAATAATCTCTGCTTGAGCAAAAGCTTACACTTCATGCCAACATTTTGGGAGAGCTTTGAAAACATCAAAACACATCAAATAACCTATTCAGCATTTCTTCCTGCTCCCTCGAAGTGTAGTCAATACAGTGAGAAATTAATTCCTCAGACAGAACACCTAGATGATGGATGATGCTCTTGTCTTCATTTTTTCTTTCACTTCTTTTTTTAATTTGTTTTGATTTTTCACTTTTGTTTGTTTTTAAGAGTGTATATAGTGTTGGAGCTCTGTTATGGCCCTGGTGGCGATGTGTGATGGTACAGCTGCTATAGGAAAACGTATGACGTTTCCTAAAAAAAAAAAAAAAAAAAAAGGTCCTACATTTGGGTATTTGTTTCTCTTCAGCTCCTTCCAGTAGAAGGGAAAATGATGATTTATCTTTAAAAGAGAAATTTATACAGAGGCAGATATTTCCTCCCCCCCCCCACTCCCCCAAATCTTGATTTTAAATTGCACATTTTAAGCTGGTTAAAGGTGGTGGTGCATACCTTTAACCCCAGCATTTGGGAGGCAGAGACAGGAAGATCTCTGAGTTAGAGGCCGGCCTGATGTACAGACAGACAGCCAAGGCTACACAGAGAAACCCTGTCTCAAAAAACCGAAATAAATAAATTGCACGTTTTATTTTGTTCCATTGATCTGTGTGTCTACGCCAGTAGTTTACAGCCTTGACTATTCTGGATGGGACTTTGTGCACTAGAAATACTTGAATAGAAATAACACAATGGTCGTTCTTGCCTTGCTCCCACTCTCAAAGGGAAAGCTTTCGTAACTCCCTGTTGAATGCCATGCCTCTGGTAGTGGCTGCTCATTGAGAACGTGATATGGGAAATGTATTTGATACGTTGCCTCATCTAATTTCTAGCACAGAATAAACTCAATTATCATCTTCATCTATTATTCAGAAAACTGAGATTTGGGCAATTTAAACTCAGATCACAGAGCTGAAGAGCAGCAAAGACTACAGAATTGCCCTGGGATGGACCATGTTTTCATAATGGATATAAATAGCCTTGACCTAGAGGCTGTTCTAGACAGACCCCTAGGATGCTGATATGCAGACCTTAAAGTATGAAATTAAGCACAAAATAGATAAACTGCCTCCAAGAACATAGTCCCACACTCTTTATATATAGCAGTATTCAGTAATGGCCATTTCAAAATCTATAAGGTGAGGTATCCAATGATGAAGATGAAGATGATGATGATGCCGATGACGATGATGACAATGACAAGGCAATGACGATGGCAACAAAAACACAGGTTCATAATCTTTGTGTATAACTATAAGATCCATAAAGTTTTAAAATAGTGACAAACTCACCCCCCAGTTAGCCTGAGACTATTTATCATAATATACCGTATATCTATGTTGACATGTCACTGCAGAAATATCAAAGTATTTTATTTTGAGGTGCTGTAGATATTATAGCTGTCACAGTTTTTCACCTTATTTCTGTTTTGAGAAACAAAATAAACCCCTCTGAATTAAGAAATACTTGTGACTTTAGAGATTTCAGCCAGGAATTGGGGGACTATAATGTGATTAATTTGTACTGATAACCTCTAACGTCCAAGGAGCTATTCTAAGCACTTTATATTTGTTAAATCCCTTGACTTCATTAGCATAATTATAGTGTTTCCAAAAGCTAGGCAGAAAGGAGCTGCAATCCAAGAACTGCTGCAGGGAAAAAAAAAAACTAAACTAAACAAACACACAAGGAGACAAGTGTGGCACAGCAACAACTGGAGAGCTTTGGTTTTTCTTCCCAAGTCACTTGACCTGATAGTTTCAAGGGTTTGTGCTCATTGCAAAAAAACAAGCCTCAGATGGGTCTGTAGTACATGGCAGCTGGATTTCAAGTTCTTAACCTTCCTCCTGAACAGGGTCCTATGCACACACTTGCTGCCGGAAGCAAGGAAAAAGAAAGTACCCCACTCTTCCTGGGCTGTTTTCTTGAGAACACATAGGAACAGAATGAAGATATATATATATGAAAAATCAAAATGACATTTCAGTGAATAATCATATCATTAGACAGACTCTAGTCTGTACGCTAACCAGTTACTTCTTGAATAGCAAATACATATTAGGATATAAAAATAACTTGTACAAAGTAAATTTTTTTTGAGACAAAATTTCACACTATGTAGTCCTGACTGGCCTGGGACTGACAGAGCTTCATCTTCCTCTGTCTTGAGGGTGCTGAGGTTAAAAGTGTGTGCCGCCATGTCTACGAAAGGAAATGTTTATCTAGAGGGAGAAGCCACTTTTCTACAGAGTGCTAATAAGTATTGACTTCTAAGGATAAATGGCTAAGAAGAGAAATCACATTTAATAATCACTGTAATCCCTTTTCCTGCTTCCTGCTGTACAGGTCTAAATCAAATCAGTGGGAAACTGATTTTCATGTCCAGCTTGAATAGCAAAATCCAGCCAGTTAGCCTAATATCCAGCGTTACTGTTGGTGGTCATTATGTAGAAAAGGAAGGATGAACAGGCCTCAGTTAGGTGACATATTACCAAACCACACTGATTACAAGCTCACAGGCTTGACATCTCCAGATAATATATGTCCTCAATTTACAGAGCTGTGCGGGCAAAGATAAATTTTAATACCGACCAAAAAAAAAAGTAAAACTCACTTCCCTTTCTCTGTAACACAGTATAAAAGATAGGTAATTTATCATAATTGGGAGAGGAGGCGGTATTGTTTTTATTCATCTAATCCTTTAGAACTAAAACAAACCCAAGGTGAGGTTCATCACTGTCACCCAATCCTCAACATAGTTTATACAAACGAAGCATGCAGTGCTCAAAAATGCTAAATTATCTGCTGGAGTTATGACAAGAAACACAGATGTCCTGTTCAGCACATCAAAAGCAACCACTAGCTCATGTCTTCTAGTTCTTCGCTCATTTGTGTAATTACTACAAACTCTTAGCCGGGCGGTGGTGGCGCACGTCTTTAATCCCAGCACTCGGGAGGCAGAGGCAGGCGGATCGCTGTGAGTTCGAGGCCAGCCTGGTCTACAAAGTTACTCCAGGACAGCCAGGGCTACACAGAGAAACCTTGTCTCGAAACAAAACAAAACAAAAAAGAAAAATAAAAAACCTACAAACTCTTATTTCCAGTGTAGAAAAGGGAGTACCAGAATGAACCCCAACTCCCCCAGCCCACCTGCGAACAAAGAGGTGTATCCAGTGTACAAGATCCAGATGTTGCATCGGTCCGCATGAAGATCTGTGTGCAGGAACTGTTCTATTGGGAGATGGGTAAGGGTTTGGTGGAGCAAAGAAGAAAATTAAGGCAGAAGGCTGAATCCGGAAGACTCTCGGGAGAGAGAGTGGTTTCGGTCTGAAGCTACAAGAGATTTCTGGAACAGAGCTGCATCCTGCACCTTGTGTTCTAAAATAAGGAAGCTACACTCTAGTCTCCCAATGTGATCACTCATTAGCTCAGCGTCACCCTAAAGTAGCGGATCTCAACCTATGGGTCTCGACCCCTTTAGGGTCAAATGACCCTTTCACTGGGGTCACCTAAGAACATCAGAAAACGCATATATGTACATTACAACTCATAAAAGTAGCAAAATTCCAATTATGGGGTAGCAATTGACATAAGTTTATGGTTGGGGGTCACCGCAACGTGAGGAAGCATACTAAAGAGTCACAGCACTGGGAAGATTGAGCACCACCGCCCTCGAGGGGCACAGACTCTCAGGATTCCTGTGGGTCTCTGTGTCTGTGCGCTCAGCAGCTGCAGTAGGCTGAAGCTGCTGTTTGGAAGACTCAGGTCAGGACTGTTAGAACAATCATTACACTAAAGCTGGTGTTTAGAAACAAAGAAAGGAGGGCAGAGAAGCTGAGCCAGGGGCAGCAGGGGCCGCTCTCAGGAAATGTGGAAGAGTGACATCAGTCAAACGGCAGGAGAGGACACTGTAACATCTTGCTTCTGGTGCAACCAGCAGTTTGAGCTGTTGGCGTGATTTGATGTAGCCCCGTTGCTTTAGGAAGTGGATACGTAAAGCAAGGAAATAAAGACCCAACTAAATATTTATTTCCTTCATCATCCATCCTCGGGAACCAGTAAATAATTATTTAGTAATTAATAACACTGGATTCACATACAAAAATACCTTCAAGGGCTGGAGAGATGGCTCAGTGCTCTGTCTGCTCTTCCAGAGGTCCTGAGTTCAATTCCCAGCAACCACATGGTGGCTCGCAACCATTTATACTGGGATCTCATGCAATGTACATGCAGATAGAGCATTCATGTACATAAAATAAATAAATAAATATTTTTAAAAACTACTTTCAAAGAGCTAAGAGACTCCAGTGAGAGATAATAGATACAGTAAGTAAAGCCTAGTGAGGAGGAGGTAGAGAGCAGTGTTGCACCGCCTGCAGCAGCCCCACCCCCACCCCACCCAGTGTCCCAGCAGCACAGCAGAGAAGACACCCCCCCCCCAACCCAGGAAAGAAGATTGAAGTGAGCATTTGACATTGCTGTGACCTGGGCCTCTTGAGTGGTCTCCTATGGCTCCAGGCGCTGGAAAAACATACAACCAGAAGCCCTAGGCCAACCATTAAGATACGGGCTATAGGCATGCCCAGGGCCGCCCAGGCACCAGGCTCTCTCTCACAGACCTCACCCAGGGGTGACTCAGACTCCAGCCCCACCATGACGCTAGGCTGGCAGCCACAGACTCCAGCTTTAAGACAGTCCCTGTCACCCTGGAAACTCTACTGGCTCCATGGACCCAGAAACCAAGATCCAAACAAGTTCCAGATACTAACTAGCCAGTCCTACGGCCATAGGTTTTAGTGAGATCAGAAACCAAGTCTACCCTAACAGACAAATAGTCAAGACCACCTTGAAAGATCCCAATGTTATTGTGGCCATGATGGGCCCAAAGACCACAATGACTTCTGTGTACCCAAGTTCTAGCCCAGCCCTGATAGACTAAACCTAAGGGCCGGGCCCTGGCCCTGAAGACTCAGGTGACACACACCTATTCTGGCAACAGGGAAGTCATCAGGCACCAAGTTCAATGATTACTCTGGTTCTAGGTTGGCCTCTGGGGATCTACAGCACAGACTGCATGCACTGTGTTATAAATCCACACTCTAGATGACACTGCACGGAGCCAGGGCATAAGCAGCCTCGTTTGCTCACTTGAGCATCAGAACAGCGTGCCCAAAGCAAACCCAGCACAGGCTGTTGAGACCTCTGAAGCATTGCCATTGTCAAAACAAGTCTCAAAGACTGAAAGGTGTCGTCTTCAAATACGCAGACACCAACTCATGGCAATACGGATGACACTAGAAGGCAAGGCGCTAAGACAAATAAAGCCGGATGAAGAAAGCCAAAGGCAAATTCTGCATGCTGTCACTTACGTCTTATGAGATTGCTACAGAAACTGAGAGTACCATGATTACCAGGGACTTGGGGACATGATAAGGAAAAGGTGAACCTTTGAGGGTATAGAATGAATACGTTTGAAAGACCCATGTACACCGAGGTGACTACTGTCAGTGACAACGTATCGCATACTTGTTACACGCTGGAAGAGCTCAAGTGTTCTTACCACACACACAAATGTAACTAGGTGAGGTGGTAGGTAACTTATCTCTACTGAAATTGGTAAATATTTCATAAGGGCACGCATATATCAAAACACACATTGTATGCCATAAATATGTATAATATCTATCAGTCAATTGTACCTCAGTCAAGCTAGACACATAACACGCTTTGTCATGCCATATACCACGCCCCTTAAAATTCTTTCTAAATTTTCATTCTTATGGCCGGGGATGGTAGCACAATGTCTTTAATCCCAGCACTCAGAAGCAGGCAGATCTCTGTGAGCTTGATGCCTGCCTGATCTATATAGTGAATTCCAGGATAGTCAGAGCTGCAGAGAGAGACCTTGTCTCAAAAATACAAAAAAATACAAAACTAATTTTTATGAAGAAACTCATTAAACAATATTATTTCCAAAGAGTTGCAACAAATAAATGGACCCATACTGACTACGCTGAGATTCACTGCTATAAAAATGTCTAGGATATATTCAATTAGGTCTGACTCATTTTAAGAAATATGTCTATAAATTTATATCATTTTTATTAAAACTATACACACGCATAATCAAAATGTAAAAAAAAAAAGCCTAGGTAAAAATTCTTGTTCCTCATAAATAATCACATTAAATGAATGTCTTTCTAAGAAAAATATAATTTTACATAAATAGAATTGTACTTTGGTATTTTTCACTCAACAGTATGTTACAAATATTCTTCCATGCCAGTAAATATTGAACTTCACTAAGTAAATTTTATTGTTTGCATGCATAATTTAATCAGTCCCCTATTGATGGGTGTTTGGGATAGCTCCGTTTTTCTAAATAAAAGCAGATTCATAAGAAACATATGTCTTTAATCTTCTCATTCTAATGTGATTATCTTGACAGGGGAAAAACCTCAAATCTGATTTTTTTTCTTCTTTTTTTTAAGTTGCTGAAATGTGTTCCAGAATGGTCCATGGCTTTATGACATCCTTCCGTTGATTTAATGTGACTTCTAAAGCGGCATTCCTTGAGAATCTAGACACAGTTTTCTTTATTTTCTCTGCTGTATTTCTCATTTAACTATAAGGTTCTTTGGAATTTGAAATAAACAATGTCACAAATATTTGAGGAACAATTTTTCAATTCTATAAATGATTATGAGGTGATATAGTCATATATCAAGAAAAAATAAAAATGGATTGCCTTCACTACTAGCATTCAAAATCTTGCAATATAGGTGAGTTTTAAAGTACATTCATTCTAAAAATACTTATTTTCCCTATTGGTAATAGAAACTTACCTCTCTTAAACTTAAATACGGATTTAAAATCTAGCAATATCAAATTTATTTTTTAAAAAAATACAAACCATTATTTGTTATTCAAGACAAAAACTGTTTCACTAAAGAACAGAGATGAAACGTCATGCTAAAACCGGAAGCAGCTTAGCCAAACCGGAAGCAATTCTGTCATCCCGGCTAAAATATGAAGTTTGCTGAATAAGACAGAAATTCTGGTGCCAACAATTTCCGCAGCTTAGAAACCCCAGTGTCAGAGGGTTTGGAGTGAGGAGGGATGTGTCTGTGGGAGGAGCAGAGCGGACACTGTCTCCCACTTATAACCCTGCAGGATTCAAAGCAATGGTTGCTCCACATACCCCGCCACTCACAAAAGCATCAAGCGCCTCTGCCATCTGGGACTCCTAGGAACCTGTGTTGTCCAGGGTGGTTTGTAAATTCCTTTTGAACTTGAGTAGTGTATTACTTTCACTAATATCCACTTGAGGCTCCTGGGAAGATGGTGATGTGGACAAAAAAATTCTATAAACGAGCATTAAATCCTTTTCTTCACTTCCCTTTGCGATGAACAATACAGGAGGCCCTGCCCTTCTTGTGTCCAAAGCTTTAAGGATCGGTCAGAATTCCCAAGGACAAGTTCTCAGCACAGAGGAAATATATTTGCCCCAGAGAGACAGCTGGCAGGGAATAAAGGACAAAGGCAGGATACAGAGGATGAGGGAGGAGGGGAATAAGGGAGGAGGGGGATGAGGGAGGAGGGGGATGGGGGGAGGGAGAGGAGGGAGAAAGGGGGTGAGAGGGAAGGGAGGGGTATTTGTGCAGAAGGAGCAAAGGCCTGCCTCTGTTTGGAAAGGAAACAGTTTAGTAAAATGGCAAGCCCCATGTTAGCATGAGGTGTATCAGTTTAATTGGACTTGTTAATTCGGTGATCCAAAGGGAACTTTTGATTGCTAAACATCAACACTTTGATAGCTGGACCTTGGTAGTCAGCCTCAGGAGGAGGTAGTGGCCACATAAGGGAACAGATCTTGGGGGCTAGCTTTAGGAGGGTAGTCTAAAGCAAGGCAGAGGGAATGGGGGAGAAGAGCAAGGCCTGTCAGAGCCATGTTTGCAAGCTGGCTAGAGTCTCTTCAATAGCCTCTTAGTGTCACTGTTTAAACCATCACCTTGGCCAGGCATGATGGTACACACCTTTAATCCCAGCACTCAGGAGGCCAAGGCAGGTGGATCGCTGTGAGTTCGAACCCCAGCCTGGTCTACAAGGCGAGTCCAGGACAGCCAAGGCTACAGAGAAACCTTGTCTCGAAAAACCAAGAAGAAAAAGGAAGAAAAAAAATCACCTTTTCATTTGCACCATGTCAACATATAGCAAACGATGGCCTTAATTCATCATAGAAAAGTACAGTAAGTCAAGGAGAGTGAACAGTGAAAAGACGACACATCAGACAGTGTGGTCCAGTAACGGAATCTGCAATGGTAACATCTGAACAGAAGCCAAGGCAATGAGAGGTTAGCCATAAAAATAAAAAATTAAAATTAAAAAACATGGAAAAATAAAGAGTTCCAGGCAAGTCAAAGAAGGTAAGATGAGAAACAGTGGGAGTTTGTGAAACATTATTCTGCCTGCTGCCATGGGGAGGCATTTAAAAATAAAGGGAAAAAAAACAAACAACAAAATAAAACAAAATTGATGGTTTTGAGCAGAATTAGAAAAGAAAATCAAACACATACGTCTTAGATATGTTCAGCTTGAAAGACATTCAGGCTGATCTATCACAAGCAGTAAGATATAAAATAAAGCATATATCTAGATATATCCAAAGCAGTAGGCCATAGTGTGCACGGCATTATCTCAGGCTTGAGTGGACCTTACACCAAATGCCTGCCAGTCAGACACTTGAATCTTGGCAACAGTACTTCTGCCTATGATCTCTTCCCACCTGACTCAAAGCCTTCCAGGAATGACTCTCTCGGGCCACCACCCTCAGTGTTAGCATTCTGCTTTAGTCTGCCTACCTGTGATGTCATTGCTTACCTGCCATGGGGGTGTGGCCCAGCCCAGGGCTATATAAAAGGACAAACTCTCCTCGTGGTCTCTCTCTCCTACCCTCTCTATCTCTTCCTCTTCCTCTGTCTCTGTCTCTCTCTAGTGTAACCCTTGTTCATTTAATAAACTCCCCTATAACATAATACCTGGTATCTGGTACCTTACCTTATTATATTAATTACAAAACTTAGAAGCAGAGTACTCCATGCCAAGACAAAAACTCTACTTGATCGTAATGGCTTGAATGTAAATAGCCCCCATGGGTCTATAGGGAGTGGCACTTTTGGGAGGTGTGGCCTTGTTGGAGGAGGTGTGGCCTTGTTGGAGGAAGTGTGGCCTTGTTGGAGGAAGCGTGTCACTGGGAGTGGGCTTTGGGGTTTCAGAAGCACAAGCCATGCCTGCCATTGCTCTCTCTCTTCATGCTGCTGATCCAGATGTTGAACTGTCAGTCGCTTCTGCAGCACCTGCACACTGCCATGCTCCCTGCCAGGACGATAGAGGATTAAACCTCTGAACTGTAAGACAGCCCCAGTGAAGTGTTTTCCTTTATAAGAGTTGCTGTGGTCATGGTGTCTTTTCATAGCAATAAAACCCTCACTAAGAGAATGATGATATGTAATCAGGCTCCTTGCACGTTCTGCCCGTCAGTGTTAACTTTATCCTTGGGACCCCTGCAAAGGTTTTCTATGCAGGCGAGGATTCATACAAAGACACAGAGAGGAAATTTCAACTCCTTGCAAGAACTATTCAAATATCTGAACTATTCTAAACTAGCCTGAGCATGCCAGGAAGGAATCGAAGCTATGAAAAATGATAATTAGGGAAAAATCTGAGGATTCATATATCAACTAGATCTATAACGAAGGCCCTTTAATACTAACTGGTAAATATTTGTTAATCGCATTAAATGTAAACTATGTTTATTATTGGTTTGGGAAATGGATCGCACTCTAGTGTGCTTGCTCTACAAAGCACAGCTATGGTAAGCCCCGCTTTATCATTAACATGTTTTGAAGTCAGAAATAATATCTGTTGGGGTAATCTTTTGTACATATGTGAAGGTTGTCTGTGTATTATTCAATTGTTGGTTGCTATGCTGGCAGACATCTGAGTACTGTCCTGACTTTGGTATTGTTTCTCTTATGGATCATCACCTTGTGATTGGCTTAGTAAAGATCCGATGGCTAATAGGTAGACAGGAGAGGGAAGGCGGGACTTCCGGGCTGAGAGAGAACAATCAGGCTTGGAAAGATTCGTCAGTGTAACATGGGAGGAAACAGGTGCCAGGACTGAGTGAGAGAGAAGTAATGGGCCACGGATTTGTTGTGTTAAAATAGCTGAGAATCTGCCCAGTTATATTGCCTAAGCTTTTATAAATAATAAGTATTCTGGGGGTGGGGGGAGGGGAGGATGGCTCAGCGGATAAGAGCACTATCTACTTTTCCAGAGGACCTGAGTGCAATGCCCACAACCACATGGTGACTCAGAACTATCTAACTGGGATCTGATGCCCACTTCTATCACGCAGGCGTACAAGCAGATAGAACATTCATACATAAAATAAATAAAATCTTTAAAAATTACAAGTAGTCTCCCGTCTTTATTCATCTGCTGGCAGGTCCAAGAAAGCCCCGCTATAAATATCACCTCTGACTCCCTGCAGAGACAAAAACACACTCGAGAGCTGTAATCCAGTCGTAGACATCCTGAAGGGGGAATAGATTCGCTGGTTTGGCCCCAATTTCAAAGTGGTTATTCCTCCAGTCACATTCTCAAAGCAGGGATGAGTCATCTGGCTTCTGTCACGGCTTTCTGGAAAAGCTCTCACAGACACAGCAGAGGTTTGTCTCCTAGGTTGCTCTAAACCCTATCAGGTTGGCGTCAAGATTAACCATCATAGTTGCTCATTCCATAAAATTATATTTCAAAATTACTGAGGTAACGGGGACCAAATATATCCTTCAGATTTCCCATTTTAAGCAAACTCTAGATTTTCTGCATTCGTTTATGTATTCATAAACTCCTAGTAAGCTTATTATGGGTTGTTACAGAGCCAGGCATTGACAAATTTATTTTCTACTTCTTTGAAGGGGGAAAAAGAAAAAAGAAAAACAGGCTACAGAGTAGAATAGTATTGTTTCTTTTTAAAAGGAATTAGTGTTCCAGTCATAATTGGGCACTCTCAGACCTATAAAAAGATTATTTTGCTGGCCACAAGCTATGCATGACTAACCAACTGTGGAGATGAAGATGTTTCTGACATATATATATATTTTTAGTTACTACTTTTAAAACTGAAATATAAGGTAAGTTTCTTCAGTGTTTTATATAATATACTAATATATAAAATATGAAGACCATTATTTTTCTTTGTTCTACATTATATTTGACCCCACGTCCCCTGCTATATGTTGAGTTGATGTTTTCAAAATATAAAGGTGTGTTTGCCTATTTAGACATCGCTGTGTTTGTGGTGGACAATACAGTTCTCAGTTTTAAGCATTGAGTACCTGAGTAGTGAAACCCACAAACATTTTCTTCTTTAAATGGCTCCTTTAACACAAATGGGACAGAAGAACTTTGGGTGGGGTGGGGTGAGGGGGGGTCACAAGGTGACATCTCTCTCACAGTTCTGAAGGCACAGCAGCTGTTGTAGCAGAATTTCTCAACACTCCTGCCCCCAAATCAACAATCTTGCCAGGACTTCAGACCCAGGATAATCCCTTTAGCAAATCAGAATTCCATGTGGTCCCAGCGACCACACACTTGCTCTCCAGGGAGAACCCTAAGCTTTTGAAATAACTAATGTCAGAAATTGGTGAGACAGTCTTTTAATTTTTATCCACAGAGAAAAGCGTAACAATGAAAGACAATACAAATCATTTACAGGAGAGTTTTGCTTACCTCTCTACTTCAAAAGAGAAATTTGAAAAACAAAGCAAAAATATTTCAAAGGCATCCTTTGCCAGGAAGTCAAACTCCACCCAGAAGCTGAAGGAACAGACTTTGTGGTGGTCCTTATCCGAGTACATGCTTGTTGACAAAATCCCCAGGGGGCCAAAGCCTGAACTAAGGTTTCTCTTCCCCAAGTCTCAACATGTCAAGCAAAAGGGGAAGAGGAAGAAACACCAAGGGTGAGTCTCTTGGGTTGGGACCTGCATCTTTTTAAGCACCAGGACACCGTCTTCCAAAGAGATCACATCAACGAGTCCTGAACATGAAACAAGTAAAATGGTGAAATGGAAGAACTCTCCACTTCAAGTGGAACTTGTGGGTGGGGCTGTGAGTAGGGTCAAGAGGCTTCATTCTTTTTCTTTCCCTACCTCACAGAGGCTGATGCTACCCAAGTGGTATCAAGGGAGGCCTGATTCTGACTCAAGTGAGAGCCTGTCTCAGATTTTTCTTCTGGTGCAGAGAACAGAATCATGGATATGCCTGAAGTGAAAACTATGTTGAGTTTATAGTAACAAAAAGAGGAGGAATGGGTTATCGCTCAACCAAACGCAGCTGTGACATTGGAAGTATTTCTTAGGGGGTTGTTAAATGTGTGAATCCTGCCTTTATATTTGTTACCAAGGTTGGCCTTTTTACAAAACTGTCAATTCTTTAAAAGACTATAGTTTGGACATTTATAAAATGTAGATAATAAGCCAAGTATGACTCTGGTGTGGTGGCGCATGCCTTGATCCCAGCACTCCGGAGGCAGAGATGAGTTTGAGGCCAGCCTGGTCTACAAAGCATTCCTAGGACAGCCAAGGACTCTGCTACACAGAGAAGCCCTGCCTTGGAAAACCAAAAAGACAAAACAAAACAAAACAGCCAAGTATGATGACTCATTCTTGTAATCCTCATACTCACAAGGCTGAGTCAGGAGGATTGCCATAAGCTCTAGGCCAGTCTGAGCTGCTCTGTGAGTTCTAAGCCAGCCCTGGGCGACAGAGTAAGACCCTGTCTTTTTGTTTTGTTTTGTTTTGTTTTAATGTAGGCATCTAGTGAACTTGTCTTGCCTCACAGACTCACTTTCATTATATCCCATTAGTGTAGGTATGTTGTATTTTCATTCAATTCTAAGAAGTTTTAAATGTCTTTTGTTGTTGTTGTTTTGTTTTGTTTTGTTTTTCGAGACAGGGTTTCTCTATGTAGCCTTGACTCTCCTGGACTCACTTTGTAGACCAGGCTGGTCTCGAACTCACATTGATCCACCTGCCTCTGCCTCCCAAGTGCTGGGATTGCAGGAGTGAGCCACCAAGCCCGGCTTTAATTTCTTTTTAAATTTCCATGTTAACCCATTTTTCATTTGTAATGAGCTGCTCGGTTTTCATGAGTTTGTAAGACCTTCTGTTGTTTGTGGTGGTGTTGATATCCACCTTTAATGTGTGTTAGTCACATAAGCAGAGTTATAGTTCAATTTTCTTGCATCTGTTTAGACTTGCTTTGTGTACAAGTATATGATTCATTTTGGAGAAAGCTCCATGAGCTGCTAAAAAGAAGGAATATTATTTTGTGTTTGAGTGAAATGTTCTGTAGATGTCTGTTAAGTCCATTTGGTCTATTGTGTCAGTTAGCTGCACATATCTCTGTTTAATTTGTGTCTTGATGACCTGCCTATTGGCAGGAGTGGAATACTGAAGCATCCCACTATCAGTGTGTGAGGGTCAATACAGGATTTCAGTTGTAGTAGTGCTTCTTTTGTGAAGCTGGATGTGCTTGCATATGGTGAAAAGATGTTTAGAATTGCAATTTTTTCTTGGTGAATTTTTCTGCTGATCAGTGTATAGTGCCCTTCCCTATCTCTTCTGATTAGTTTTGGTTTGACATCTATTTTGTCAGTTATTAAGATGGCTATACCAGCTTGCTAGGAGGGGACCCAAAAGGCACGGGGATGGAAGTAGTCTCTAGAGGATGGTCAAACAAGCAAATGGGTCATTTCCCAGAGCCTTGAAAGGAATGCGATCTTGTCCACTTCTTGAACAGAAAGTAAGCTCTCTATCAGATCTATTTCTAACCTTGAAAAATATACATGGTAATAAACTTACATTATGCTGCTCTAAAAAATAAAAATAAAAACAAAACCAAAAACGTAATATAAGACCTGAAACTTTGGAGCCATTAGAGGAAAATACAGGATGAACATTTCAAGATATCTGCATGGACAAAGGATTTCTGAGAAGGAATAAAATAACAGGGAATAACCATAACCCCTCAAATTGACAGATGGGGTTACATGAAATAATATGCTTTTGCATAACAATCACCAGGGTAAAGAAACAGCCTATAATATATGAAAATACAATACCAACATCAAATACAAATTAGTATTCACAAAAAGATTACTGCAAAATTAAAAGTCACATAATTATCATAACAGTCTAATGAAGTGACTGTACACTTCTCAAAGGAAGCTGCCTTGGGGCTTGAGAGATGGCTCAGCGGTTAAGAACACTGGCTGCTTTTCCAGAGGACAAGAGTTCAGTTCCCAGCAACCACATAGCGACTAACAACGTCCTGTAACTCCAGGTCCAGGGGATTTGATGTCCTCTTCTGGGCTCCACAGACACTGGCACGTATGTGTTGAACAGACATACACATGCAGGTAAAGCATCCATAAATATAAAATAAAAACAATAAATATTTAAAACAAAGATGATCTACTCAAATTGCCCAATGCCAAAAAAAAAAAAATGTGTTCAACACCCATGGCACTAGGCATGAACGTGGTGCACAGACACGCACGTTAAGAAAAATACTCATACACAAAAAGCAAATTTTAAATTTAAAAGAAAATGCCGAATGCCGGTGAGGGTTTGGGGTGGGGGCAGGGGAATGTAAACAGATGCAGCCACTATGGAAATCAGTATGAAGGCTGCTTGAACAAGGAAAATTAAAGCTGCCATATGGCTCACCTACAGCACTCTTGGTTTTATGTCCAAAAGACTCTAGAAATACTTGCACATCCATCTTTATTGCTGTACTATTCAAAACCATTAAGAATAAAACTGCCAAGACTATCAACTGGTGAAACACACTGTAATAACCACAAAGTTGACTTTAAATTGGAAGCATTTGACAGTTGGTGCCTGCACCACCCACGGGTCACTCAGTGTGCCAGCCCACCTTGAAACAGTCTAAGTCTGATGAGGTCAGAAGTGAGAGAAAGGCTGGAAATGCAACGAAACAGTCGGTGACAATTATTGCCAAACATTCTTTACACGTTCTTTAGACTCGTCCGAAGGCAGTGTGCCTTACTCACTACTCAATATCGCTTACTGGGCTTTAGTCTAGCTTAATGTGACAAGTCGGCATTTCTTACTCCGCGAATCTAAAGACAGCCCCATCAATCATCTTGTGGCTAGCTTTGTCATGGACACCCCAGTGAGGTGAGGTAATACTTTCCAAGAACAGGCAGCCACACGTCCTTTACTCTCTCTGTTGTAGGAATCTCTTCCAATATCTGGACACCCCACCCAAAAAATGTTGCCAAGAACCAACAGATCTGGTGCAGCATACTGATATAATACATCTTTACTCTCAGCTCTTGGGAAGTTGAGACAGGAGTTTCTCAAGTTCAAGGACAGTTTGGAGTACACAGTGAGGTTCTATTTAAAAAAAAAAAAAAGAATAAAAAGGTCTGTGATCCAATGTTGCTCCTCCTCCCAAGAGTCCAGCCCATGGGTGAGGGCAGGGGGTTCAGGCCCCAGAAAGTGAGTGGCAGGGGAGTCACTTCATGGACATTGAAAGTCTGGTGAAAGCAAACCAAGACCCAGTGGCTCCAGACTCTCCCAGGAAGAGACAGCAGGTTATAAGGCTCTGGGTGACCAATCAGGTTCCTCCACGTCATCTCCCAGCTAGCCAATGGATGTTCATCTCTGGGTAAACTCTCCAAAGTCAGGTCATGTACCTTCTGCCCAACTACTTCGTAGTCAGGTCCACGGAGGCTGCCCTAGGCCTTTCACCCTAATGGCTCTTTGTCAGGAATGCCCACAATACAGCCCCTGCAAATGGACCTCGCTAAAAGTCCTTAACCAAACGCAACGCTGTTGAGGTAGCCACTATAACTTAATGACTATATCCCAATAATGCTTCAGACTGAATAACAACACAAGGCACAGAATTCTAGCTTCAAAAGTGGAGACCTAAAAGTTAGCTGGTATGGCTAAAATCATGTGCCCTTAGCTCAGGTTTCCTCTGTCCCATGATGCCCCTTTTGAGGTCCTGAAAACCCATGAAGGGTCTACAGCAGCAAGTAATGACGTCATCTTGGCAAAAAGGTATACAGCAGGAGGACTAATTGAAAAGTTTGAGGGGAGCCACCATTTGGAAGGCAAAGCCTTAAAACGCTGCAGATCTGTGGCAGAAGAGATGGCTCAGAGGTTAGGATAGCTGCTCTTCCAGAGGTCCTGGGTTCAATTCCCAGCACCCACATGGCAGCTCAGAATCGTTTATAACTGCAGTCCCATGGGACCTGATGCGCTCTTCTGCTGTGCAGATGTACTTGTTACCCTGAGCTACCATTGGCGTGCAGGAGCTCCAACAGTTGTCTCTAGTCTTGCGCACATTCCCTCAAGATGTAAAGTTGTATAAGACTCAATAATATCATGTGTCTCTAGATCGTTTCTGAGTGACGGGCCCTGGGACACAGTGGAAAGAGCCTCTAGGGGCTCCACTGTACAATATAGAATGGGGAAGCTAAGCATGGATTTACTGCCTGCTAAGACTGTGCACAGTGGCGAAGATTGTTTCCTCAGTCTTGGTTCTGACCCACTATCCTAACGGGCAAAAACTGCCAGACGTTCAACAGGAGATAAAGGCATACATGCCCAGCGTGAAAGAAACCCTAAAAACAAAGATGTACATTTTAGAAATTAGAATCTTCTAAATAGATGTGGTGGCACACGTCTGTAATCCCAGCACTTGGAGAGGCAGGCAGAGGCAGGTGGATCTCTGTGAGTTTGATTTGAAGCCAGCCTGGTGTACAGAGTGAGTTCAAGACAGCCAAGGCTACACAGAGAAACTTTGCCTCAAAAAAACCAAAACTATATTAAAAGAAGAAGAAGAAGAAGAAGAAGAAGAAGAAGAAGAAGAAGAAGAAGAAGAAGAAGAAGAAGAAGAAAGAAATTAGAATCTTCCTACAAATTTTAGTAATTAGGCATAATGTTGATGTTACCTTGACAAATTGCAAGTATACTATAAAAGCTAAATAATAGTTAGAAGTTGACTTACTAGCCGAAAAATATGCTGGATGTAAAACATGGTTAGAATGACTAAGTAATTTAACGTCTAAAGCTCTAGGAAGTGGAAGGGAAACTAGGTAAATTTATGATCTCTGGTAACTGTTTCAGCTACTTGAGAGAATTAGTTTCCAAATTATCACAAAGCAATAGCTGTTTTGCTGGTGACATTAGTTCAGAGCAGTGAAGGACACTAAGCTGGTACAGGGTTGTGTTGGTGGGACTGAGCCCGAAAATCAAGTTATCTGGTTGGTTGAAGTGCCAGTAGCAAATGTCATTATAATTCAGTTAAATGGGGCTGGAGAGATGGCTCGGTGGTTAAGAGCACTGCCTGCTCTTCCAAAGGTCCCGAGTTCAAC